>NC_136059.1:874769788-875969788 GCF_964261635.1 Lissotriton helveticus
TTCAGCGCATATTCGAGATAGGGGAAACATTAGATTAGCATCAATTCTTTACAGTGGTACAGTAAAATAAAGCCTCCGGGTGGATAGACTTGACATTTAACCGACTGAAGTATTCATCAGTGGCTTTAAAGTCCCTATATGTGATGTCATGGTGCCCTCAGGGGTATAACTTCATCTTGTTCACAAACGGATACAGACTTGTGAAATCATAGCAATGTATTTTCTCATCCTCTCCCATGGCCCTGTACCATTGTATAGTGTTTTTGCGACCCCCAAATAAAGCGTTGCATCGCTCCAAAGGTTTGGGTTACTCATTGCTCTTAATGGAGGAGCAGAGTTCCGTATCTGAGGTTAACATACCTAGCCACTCGTGCTCTCAGAGGGATCTCAGAACAAAACCACAGGTTTCAACATATTGCACCTTTAACAGAGTATGCCTGTGCAAGTGTTCAAATTTGAATATATATATATATATTTAGCACCGTCTCCGCAGAGATTGCAAGCTTTTCTCAAGATGATTACATCTGCCAGACAGTAAGATTTCAACTCTGTTTGAAAATGAAACAGCTTTTTTGCTTTTTTCACCATACCATTGTAGAAAGCTCTCTTTCACCTCAGACATCATATACTCAACCTCACAGCTGTTGGACGCATGCATGAACCCTTATAATTCTGATTTACCCACATGTTAAAAAAGTGGGGGAAATAACCTCTACAATGTGGAAAACTAAGGACTTTTGGAAACTTGTTAAATTTCATGGGCAGAAAGTTCATGTATCTATGAACTTTATATTTAAAGTAACAGCCAGGTTTTTCTAGATTAATAGCAAAATGGAATAGGACAGTCAGGGACAGGCAGGGACACTAAGGATCTTTTTCTCTATGCCAATACCTGGGTTGACCATTTCACTGTTCTTTATGCAGTAGCTGAAATTAAGCAGTCCTACACTATTGATGACTTTGCTCCTAATCTAAAGACTACTAATTTACACTTCAGTTTGAAGGAAACAATCATGGCAATTGATGCAGTTAAACCAAGGACGGCTCCCGGCCCTGATAAAATCCTAGGAGACTTGTTGAAACACGACATTAGTGTCTGGGGACCATATATAAACTGCTTATGCAATGCAATAGCCTCGGGCACATCAATACCAGAGTCATGGAAAGGGGCAGAAATCGTAACGATGTTTAAAAAGGGCAGCTGCTATGACCTCGTAAACTATCGCCCAATTAATTTAATGGATATTTTACAAAAAAATTTTGTTAGACATATTTTAAATAGATTAAATGATTGGATAGAGGAGAATAATGTGCTTTCATAATTCCAGGCAGGATTCAGAATTAAAACCAGCACAATCGATTAGGTCTTTAGATTTATATGCCTATGCTGGAAATATATAAACTTAAGATAGGGCCACTTGTACGTTTCCTTTGTAGACCTAAAAGCAGCATTCGGCTCAATACCTCGAAATTTACTCTGGGATTTGTTAAAATGTCAAGGGGTGCCCGGGGCATTGCTCATGCAAATAATGAGATGCACGAGGATAATTTTGCAAAAGTACGATGGGGCCCACGGGGTGAACTCACCAAGTAAATCCGTGTGAGAAGCGGCGTACGCCAGGGGTGCGTATTGGCACCCACTTTATTTTCTCTATGTGTAAACGATATCCCAAAGTTTTTGCATGGATGCCCAAATGATGCTCCTAAGTTGGGGGGAGATTTAGTGCCAGCATTATTATTTGCTGATGACACTACATGATTATCACACCCCCAAAGGACTGCAATGCTTAATGGACTCTTTTTATACATATTGTACTATGAAAGGCCTTGAAATAAACTCCAGCAAAACTAAGTATATGGCGATAAGCCCACATAGATCTTTTAAAAAGAACTTACTATTAAATAATAAAAAATTAGAGTATGTGCAGAGTTTTAATTACTTGAGTATAACCCTAGACACAAAACTGTCTTGGAATCCACAACTAGAAAAAAAAGATAATTCTGCTTCAAAACTCATTGCTGATAACTAAAAAACACGGGAGTAGTGTCTCGAAAGTGGTTTCTCCCGCTTTGGAGGTATTTAAACATAAAGCACAATCAGCCTCTCTCTATGGGGCCGGAATCTGGGGGCCCCACTGCAAAAAGATCTTTGAACTGTGGGAAAATAAATTCTTTAGAAAACTATTAAGCCTCCCAATACAAACACCCCTAATTCCGATTATTATGGATCTGAATGTCAAACACACTGATCATCATGTTTTACTAAGACCCCTCTTATTCTGGGTAAGACTGGACAACCACAGAATTGAAACATTATAGGGAAGGCCTAGAGGAGATTTTGAGGAATGATCAGAGCAGGAACATTCTATGGCTTAAGCATGTTTCTTCTTGGTTTATGAAGCTGGGTCTACTTCATTTTTGGGAAGACCCGACCCAGCTGATAGCACCCTCAAGGAAACTGATAAAATCAATTTTTTGGGCTTATACCCAAAATAGCGTGTTACATAGCTCCACTATAGGGACATTAACAACTAGGTTCCTTCTTTTTAAAGATGTTGCCATTTTTTAGCCTTTAATGGACAAGGTGCTCCCACAATTAGCTAAATCTCTATTGATGAAGTTTAGATATGGTGTCCTACAAACAAACAACAATTAGTGGTGGGAGAGGCACTCCTATTTATAAGAATTGGTTAATTTTCAACGTTAAACAATATTATACATTCATTAGTCACGCGTGCTGTAAAGGAAGACGCTGTGTCCATGCTGCGCCAATAACTGAAACATGAAATATATTCAAGCGTGTCCGCTTGACCTCTACGCACTGTTGCGATTCCAGAATTGGATAGTTACTAAGTACATGAGTCAACTGAAATTTAACATTATCCCGCTTGAAAACACAGTAATATAAAAAAACACGAATACTTGGTAAGTTTCAAATATATATTCTTTTGCATCTACTGTGCTGATACAACAATTCCATCAAAATTAGAATACATTAATTCATTAATTTATGAGAGAATATATATACATTTGATGTTCTACATCACATCAATTTGTAGTCATTTGTTTAACAAGTTTGCCCTGCCCAATGCATTTCGGGCCTCTCGGCCCTTCGTCAGGGGAGATACCTGAAAAGAAAATGAAAAAGTCTCTGTCACTTAAATGCGCTAGGTTCTTCAAATGCAAAGTACATACATTGCCACATTGTCAAATCCTAAATTCATTGGATTTAATTTACCTAAAAGAATTGTGAATGGTATGATGCTTTACACTCACTTGTGTGACAAGAGAAGCAAAATGGCGCGAAGGAAAAACTGTGTGGCCTTCAGGAGCAAGATCAGTCGTTCTAACAAAAAAAGGCGACAAACAACTAAATCTCATGTGTGAAACAATGTGGGGAAAATTGCATAAAATATGAGATATACGCAACGGTCACCACTCACTTGGAAGAAATGAACGATACCCTTATGCGAAGCACTTTTTTTTCGGGATCAGTATGACGGAGCCAAAACAAAGATACACACTCGCTTCAACCATGAGTAGCCGTGAGCCTGTCTGTAGTAATTCCTTTTTAAAAAAATGAAAATGTATAGAAATCAGGACCCGCCTTATAGGTGGATGATAGCATCCATGTAACAATATAACAACTCACTCGCATAACTTAGTGTGCCTGAATAATTCACGAGAAACCCACCTTATTTATATTGCGTGATGCGGAAAAATCGCCCTGTTTACTCCGTAGCTACTTTGAAATCCTTCCCGATTTTAACTGGAAAACACAACAACAAGTACCAACATTAGTCTACCCGAATAATGTCCCTCCTGCGTTCACTTTCACACAAACACTGGTCAATTGTGATTAGGAGCGGAGAGAGCGGGAGGCTTTTGAAGTATTTGCGTCTTGTTCACGAATGACACGAGGTATGTGTGAAGTAGATCAGGTTGCTTAGTTTCAGGAGGGACATTATTCGGGTAGACTAATGTTGGTACTTGTTGTTGTGTTTTCCAGTTAAAATCGGGAAGGATTTCAAAGTAGCTACGGAGTAAACAGGGCGATTTTTCCGCATCACGCAATATAAATAAGGTGGGTTTCTCGTGAATTATTCAGGCACACTAAGTTATGCGAGTGAGTTGTTATATTGTTACATGGATGCTATCATCCACCTATAAGGCGGGTCCTGATTTCTATACATTTTCATTTTTTTAAAAAGGAATTACTACAGACAGGCTCATGGCTACTCATGGTTGAAGCGAGTGTGTATCTTTGTTTTGGGTCCGTCATACTGATCCCGAAAAAAAAGTGCTTCGCATAAGGGTATCGTTCATTTCTTCCAAGTGAGTGGTGACCGTTGCGTATATCTCATATTTTATGCATTTTTCCCCACATTGTTTCACACATGAGATTTAGTTGTTTGTCGCCTTTTTTTGTTAGAACGACTGATCTTGCTCCTGAAGTCCACACAGTTTTTCCTTCGCGCCATTTTGCTTCTCTTGTCACACAAGTGAGTGTAAAGCATCATACCATTCACAATTCTTTTAGGTAAATTAAATCCAATGAATTTAGGATTTGACAATGTGGCAATGTATGTACTTTGCATTTGAAGAACCTAGCGCATTTAAGTGACAGAGACTTTTTCATTTTCTTTTCAGGTATCGCCCCTGACGAAGGGCCGAGAGGCCCGAAATGCATTGGGCAGGGCAAACTTGTTAAACAAATGACTACAAATTGATGTGATGTAGAACATCAAATGTATATATATTCTCTCATAAATTAATGAATTCATGTATTCTAATTTTGATGGAATTGTTGTATCAGCACAGTAGATGCAAAAGAATATATATTTGAAACTTACCAAGTATTCGTGTTTTTTTATATTACTGTGTTTTCAAGCGGGATAATGTTAAATTTCAGTTGACTCATGTACTTAGTAACTATCCAATTCTGGAATCGCAACAGTGCGTAGAGGTCAAGCGGACACGCTTGAATATATTTCATGTCCTACAAACAAACGCCAATAAAACTAGATGGAGTAGTAATCACGGAAGGGAAAAAATGAATTGTGTGTATTATGTCAAAGTGAGACTAAAGAAAATGATTTGCATGTACTATTCTTCTGCCCAATGTCTGATAAAACTAGGAAGAAATGGATTATAACCGTCTGTAAAAATATGAATACCAGGTTCTGCAAAGAGGCAGAAAGAAATCTGACAACAGACACAACGCAACCAATTGTCTTTAGCGTAAGCAGATATTTATTCAATGTAAGCTTTATAAGTGCTAAAGTTGGGCTAAAGCTTTGATAGCCGATACTATGGTCATCAAAGATTCAATCCCAACAAAATTTGCACATGCACTTTTTGACCCTCCACACAGCACTCTCTGATTTTGCACATAGCGTTCTGAGACTCATATATGTACACTATGATTAATTGTGAAACATGGGAACTGCGATTTTTAACCTGTATTGATGAAATTTGTAGTATCCTGAAGTCACATAGGGATCCTGTGAGGAAGAGTAAATAACGGAAAAAGAGGCCATTGGATTGGACACAAATGATTTTATAATTAAAATTGTATATATTTTATGTATTTATTGTATAGTATATGGTTTTAATAGCGATAGTGGGGGTATGTTGCTTCATTGTCATTCTTTCCTAAAATGTCCGTACCATGATGTATAGCAATTGTAATTGCCATCAACTGTATTTGAATAATTGAAAAAGTATTTTACATGTATCTTTTATGATTCTAACTGAATCGAAATAAAGAATGTTTTATTTTATTTTATTTGAACAGCCATTAGTAGCATCAGTTTGGGGCCCTTGGTGATGAGTTCTACAGGCACCTTTTCATGAATCATATTTTGCAAAATAAAGAACCAGTCATATTCTTTTGAGTTATGAGCCATCAGGGTATACTCTTTGAATTGTGTCTGCATGAATGTGTTAAGGAATTTGTTTACACAAGAAGTGCCTTTAAACCACGGGAGATCCCGCTTGTTGTGGAGGGCGCAGGCAAATATCGAGCACCCCTTCCCTGATTGGCTGCACAGGGTCACGTGGGCCCTGCTCTGTGGGTGCACCGCTCCTTAACCCGGAAATCTGGAATCCGGTCGGATGATTTGATGGTGCCGGGTGCATGAGTTTAGATGCCCCGTTTTTTGTCGTGCTGTTAATGCGATCTCATATAGCGCTCCGTTTTACCTGTGAAACTGAAATTGTTAGATTTATATGCTGCATGATTTCTATGTTGCACTGATATTTTTAACTTTTTAAACCCTAATTGTACAATTTTACTGTGTGCAATATCGCGCTTCTTACCGCTTCTGCGCCCCCCTTGCCAGCGCCCTGGTCCACCACGGGAGATCCCGCTTGTTGTGGAGGGCGCAGGCAAATATCGAGCACCCCTGCCCTGATTGGCTGCACAGGGTCACGTGGGCCCTGCTCTGTAGGTGCACCGCTACTTAACCCAGATGTCTTTCTCCGCGTCCAGCGGACGCGCCCAGCGTGCTCGCGCCGAAGTTGCGCCAAAGTCCAGCTCATCTGCGCCCGTCTGCGCTAAGGACGCGCCAGGGGACGGGGCAGACAGGGAAGAAGTTAAACACTTTGGTGGCTCTCGAGAAAGTTTGACCTACTCCCATCATGACTAGGGGCCAGATGTAGGAAGGCCTTTACCGGTCGGTAGCGGCCGAAAATCGGTATTTTCGGCCGTTACCGACCGGTATTTAGCTTTCGGCATGTAGGAGATCGAAAATCATCCGAATCGGTAAATTTACCGAATTGGTAAAGTTACCGAATCGGTAAAATACCGAATCGGAAATATTACCGAATCGGTAAATTTACCGAATCGCAAAGGTTTGCGAATCGGTAAATTTACCGATTCGGTAATATTTACAGAATCGGTAAAGTTACCGAATCGGTAAATTACCGATTCGGTAAATAAGAAGTGGTAAAAATGGATATTGAGATGTAGGGAAGCTCTGAAATACCGAATTTGCTTGAAATTCGGTATTTAAGAGTCGGTATTTACCATGGATTGGAATCAGGTGGTAAACAGGTGCAACCTATAAAAATGGACCCAAAATGCAATTCTTCTTGCACAATGGCGGCATTTTATGTGATTGCAAGACGGCTAAGGCTACAGGAGGAAGGGGAGAGGGAATGGCAGAGAGAGGAGCAGGTCTACAGACATAGGATAACCCTGTTCATGCTCACAGAGGCAGAGATACTCCAGAGGTACAGGTTGGCCCCAGACACCATCACTGACCTCATCAGGGACCTCCACCCACTGTTGGATCACACTACCCCAAGGGCACAAGCTATTCCTCCCCATGTGCAGGTGCTGTGCAGCCTACACATGCTTGCCTCTGGGAGCTATCAGAGTGTGGTTGCTGCGGTAGGTGGGGTGACCCAGAGCAGCTTGTCAAGGTTTTTCCACAAATTCCTTGACGCAATGTTACAGAGGATGGAGCATTACATATCATTTCCTGCAACCCATGCTGAACTGGTCCAAACAAAATCAGACTTCTACCAGATGGCACGTTTCCCCAATATCATTGGCTGCAGTGATGGCACGCACATTCCCATTTGTCCCCCAGATGCCACAGAATACATCTACAGGAATAGGAAGTCCACCCACACCATCAATGTGCAGGTGATCTGCAATGCAAAGTTCGCCATTACTGACCTTGTGGCAAAATTCCCTGGGAGTACCCATGACTCCTATATATTTCAGAACAGTGGCATCTATGCACGGCTGACTGCAGGTGAATTTGGTGAAGGATACCTCCTAGGTAAGACACAGTTGTGCGCTCCCTATAAGACCTATTGCAGTAAGCAGTACAAGTATGCATGTGAATAAATCATACCCATTTTCTTTTAGGAGACAGTGCATATGCCCTCCGCTCCTTCATACTCACCCCCTACCTCAACCCCTCAACACCCAGCCAAAGGAGATATAACCGGGCAACCAAGAGCACACGCAATGTTGTTGAGAGAACATTTGGCATCTGTAAAAGCAGGTTCAGATGCTTGCACAAGAGTGGAGGTGCAAGGCAGTATACCCCCATCACCTGCTGTAAGATCATTGCTGCCTGTGCTATGTTGCACAATCTCGCTGTAAAGAGGGGTACTGAGGTGGAGTTGTCAGACTATGAGGATCATGACGACGACAGTGCTGTGCCTGAAACACAACCTGCTGGAGTGTCAACACCAAGTGATGGCAGATACAGACGTGAGGAAATAACACACAACTATTTCTGAGTGAGTGATGACACTGAAACCTATATTGAAAGCACAAGCTTTTGTTTAATTTTGTATATTTCCAGCTATGTCAAAGAACAAAAGTGCAACAGTAAGCATTTCACAGCAATGCTCACAGTGAGCAAACACACACACACAGGTGTTGAATCCACCCACCATAGTTGTATATTGTCACTAGGCAGGTTTAAATGGCACAAATGTGCAACTTTAACTTTTTGAACCATGATTAGAATGTCCAATGGCAGTAGGCCATATTATCAACTGTTCATTTACGGTCACGCTTTGCACTAGCAGGTGTTTGTGGCTCAACCTGTTCACTGGGCGTTTGGCCTGTAGCCTCACCCTGTCGCCTGCTGCTCCTCCTTGTCTCTACGACATGGGCGCTTGGCGTGCTGCTCCTACTGGTGCTACCTTCAGTGTCCGGCACATCAATGGCAGCAGTTTGTGCACTCTGGGCATTGAGTAGAGCCCCCAGCGCACCGGTCATTCCGGCTATGCCCCTAGTGAGCTGGTTGCTGTTATTAGTCAGGACTTCCTGACTATTCATGCTACGTCTGCATAGCAGGGATGTGGCTGTTGCCATGCGGTGTATGGATTTATCAGTTCTCTCTGCACGCTGCTTGTCCCTGCGCCTTGAAGTAATTTCAGAGTCCAGTTTTGTGCACAGTTGCTGTATGCCTGTTGCCATGCTCCTGTTCACTTCCACCAGCTCTTGTATGCCCTTGCCAATTTCCTGCATGTTGATGTTGAGGTTTCTCATTTGTCTTTGACAGGCCATGATGCCCTTGCCCTGCATCCTCTGAATCCTGACCATGGATCCCTCCAGGCCTTGGAAGACACTGGACCCCTCCCCACGTGCACCTACACTCCTTCCTTGTACTGTGCGCCTTCTACTGGTACTTGGTACAGGCTCTGTGCTGGGCTGCAGTGTGACAGAGATGGCAGCTCCAGCCAAGTTGTGTGAGTCTTCACCCACCATTTCACCAGCAGCTGTCTCCATTTCCAGCAGTGGGGAAACAACATGCCTCCTGCTAGGGTGTGCAGCAGGTGTTTCTACCTCCAGGGATGCTGGCATTTCAGGTGATGAAAGCAATAGTGGGGACTGTGTTGGTATTGGGGAGGCCGGCATTTCCTCACTGACGTCAGGTTCTTGGGAAGGTGCCTGCCCACTCGGAACACCTGTGTCCTGTGAAGCACTGGGACCTGGCTCATGACTGTCATCCCTCGGGTGCCGTGCCTTCTGCCTCCTCAGACTGCCTTCTGGATGTGTGACCTGTGGACATATGAGCACATATCAGCTGGGTGCAAATGTCTCACTGCCACTACAATT
Source organism: Lissotriton helveticus (assembly GCF_964261635.1). NCBI lineage: Eukaryota > Metazoa > Chordata > Amphibia > Caudata > Salamandridae > Lissotriton > Lissotriton helveticus. The sequence goes on from NC_136059.1 coordinate 874,779,381, forward strand.
AAACATATGTAATTGCACTTAGTACATGCTGCCTGCCCTTCATTATGTATGCATTCAGTTGAATAACTTGGTGGTTACACTGCTGTGTGACATGCTCTTTCATTAACTGACTATGTGTACCATGATGCATTGCTACAGTTTGGCACAGACACCCTGGGACTGGGGTAACTTAGCTGCAAGGGGTGAGGGATGGATGAGGGTGTGAGGGGGGATTGCTGTGCATGCATCTTACCTTTTTTTGCTACAGCTTTTGCCGAACTGTCCACTTCTCCCAGTCCATGGACACTTTCATGCTCCAGGGTTGTGGCTACTATCTCCTCCAGGTCGGTGAGGGGGGGTGCAGTGTTCTTTCCACCACCTGTTTGTGGTGGTCAGCCAATTTCTTTTTTGTGAGGCTCCTTAGGTCATAGAACCTCTTTTTTAAATCTTCAGTGACTCTGGTGGTCAATCCCACAGCATTTACTTTCTCCAGGATTTCCAGCCAAATCTTCCTTTTTGCTGATTCTGGAACTGTTAAGGACTGCTTCCCAAAAGGTCTGTGGTGAACCTTAACCACCTCCTCAACAAGGACCTGTAGCTCCATGCTGCTGAATTTGAGCTTTCTTTTCCTTTCAGCCTGCTCTGTGTCCTTGCTGCTTGCCATGTTTTAATTTGAAAGTGCACAAACTCTGTCTGCTACTGCTCCCAGTCTCTCTGCTCCAACTGCCTCTCCAGAACCTTCTAATTGCTTGCAGCTGCCTGTGCAGCCACTTCCTGATAGGAAGGGGGAGGGGGTTGCACCTGATTGGCTGTTGTGTTAAGTTTCACTTTTTCTTGCTGGCCGATTCGGTATTTACCGAATCGGTAATTTCCGATACCGAATTTTACCGATTCGGTAAAAAATACCGATTTTTCCCCTACATCTCATTTTCCGATTTTTGAATACCGAATCGGTAAAATTCGGTATTTAAGAATCGGTAAAATCAGATTACCTACATCTAGCCCTTAGTGTCCCTCAAGCCTTCCAGTTTGATCTGTCATCACACCCTCCTCCCTGAGGCTCTCCTGGGATCCGCTGGCTGCTGCTGCTATTCCAGAATTAATGTGTCCACAATGGCGGATAACACAAATATGTGGCCCCCTGTTAAACAGTCTTCTATGTCTATCGCCAGTATGGAGATGGGCTTTCTCATCAATGCAAGGTCACTGGTAAAGAATAATATCGGTTTCAGTGACTTTGTTTCTGTCAGAAAGCCCTCCTGGGTTTTTATCACAGAAACATGGGCCTCTGATACCTCTGGCCCTGAACTGGTGAACGCCATCCCTGAGGGATATGCGTTAGCCAGGATGGACCGAGTGGGGCGTAGGGGAGGAGGACTGGGGATCCTGTATAAAGCACCCTCCTCATGTCGCATTGATACCCTCTCCTCCCCCTCTGACCCTTTCCAGGCCCTACACTTCACTATAACCCCCCCCCCTGTGTTTCATTTGCCGGTCTTCTGATCTACAGACCCCCGGGACCTAGATATGAGTTCAGCCAGAATCTATTGAATATCCTAGAACCATATTTTGGCTGTCCCCACTTGACTGTTATGGGAGACCTGAACTTCCATCTAGAGGATTTAGACTCTGGTGAAACTCGCTCCCTTCTGGACTCCCTTGCCGCATGCGGTCTTCGACAATTGGTCAACAACCCTACCCATCGGGCTGGACAAACACTAGATGGGGTTTTCTCAAACGACCATAGACTCACGACAGGTCCTCCCATTCCCCTGGTGTGGTCTGACCACTTAGTTGTCCCCTTGGAACTCAAATCACCTCCACCCTCCATTAGGTTGAGTGTCCCCAGGAAAAGGGAACCTAAGCGGAACTACAAGAGAACTTCAAATGATACCCAAGCCCCCCTTATCTCGAATGCTAGGTCAGCCTTATTGGAGGACGTCAGTGTGGCTGCGCTCGAACTCTCTAACTCTATTGCTACTGCAGTGGATCTCCTGGCCCCGCCGCATACCGTTACTCCGCTAGGAAGAGACCCTCGGCCCCCTGGTTCTCAGAATCCCTTAGGCTCCTAAGGCAGGGCTGTAGGAAACAGGAGAGGCTCTGGCGAGTGAGCTGGGACAGTCGGGAGAGGGAAAAGCACAAACGCCTCCTTAGAGAGTATAAACTAGAGGTAATCAAGGAAAAGCAGGACTATTTTTCCAACTTAACGGCCTCCCTTACCTCCCCTAGGGAACTGTTTAAAATTGTAGATTCCCTGTGTACCATGCAAATTCCCGACCCCATTGTAGGTTCCCAAGAGCTGTGCAATAAGATCTCTCTATTTTTTCACTCTAAAATAGCTGATATTTATGCCGCTCTCGAATCACAAAGGGACTTACTGGGCTCTCCTTTCCCCTTGGCTCCATCTCTCACAGAATTCCGTACAACGGACTCTCCTATGAGTATGTCCAATTTCCCCCTCCTTACCCTCCAGCAGCTAGATCTGCTTCTGAGTAAGACTAAATCTGGATCCCCATCAGACGCCTGCCCTCTCAAAATCCTTAAGGACTGTAGGGAAGTCCTACTGCCCCCCCTCCTCGACGTGATGAACCGCGCTATAACGGAAGGCACGTTTCCGCTACCCTGGAAAAGTGCAGTGGTCAGGCCTCTGCTGAAAAAAACAACTTTAGACCCAGAGATATTAAAGAATTTCCGCCCCATATCCCTGCTTCCGGCCCCTGCAAAGATGCTTGAGACACACCTCAACCAGCATTTGACGGCCTTCCTGAACACCTCTGGCCTCCTGGACCATTCACAACACGGTTTCCGGAGGTTTCATAGCACTGAGTCGGCTCTCACTGTTGTGCTAAATAACATCCGCACTAAGGTCGACCAGGGCCAGACTACTCTGCTGATCCTGCTCGACCTGACAGCAGCTTTTGATACCCTGTCTCCCTCTATTTTAACAGCTCGTCTTAGGGAGATAGGGGTGGAAGGCCCGGCGCTGAGTCTCCTGGCCTCCTTCCTTGACCAAAGGGAACAGAAGGTCAAACTGGGAGAGTTTCTATCCCCGGCCATTCCTGTGCAAAGTGGGGTCCCACAGGGGTCAGCCCTGAGCCCCACGCTATTTAACATATAGGTGGCCCCACTTGCCTGTCTTGTAAGATCTTATGGGATGGAGGTGTTGTCTTACGCCGATGACACCCAGATTATGGTGTCCCTCTCCCACTCGGTAAGTACCTCCACTGTCAACTTCAGGAACTGCATGGAGGCATTTTCGCAGTGGATGATTTTGAATTCACTGAAGCTGAACGGAGAGAAAACCAAGGTCCTGATTTTCGGTGAAGATAAGGACTTTTGGTCAGGTGACTGGTGGCCACCATCCCTTGGAGCCTGTCCTTTGCCCACGAACTCTGCCAGTAACTTGGGCGTGATGATTGACCCTTTACTTGCTATGACTCAGCAGGTGAACAGGATGGACGCCACCTGCTGGGGTGTTATCAGGACGCTCAGGAAAATAACCCACTACCTTTCCCTGCAAGCCCGCAAACACATCGTGGTTGCCTTAGTTGCCTCACGGCTGGACTATTGTAACGCGCTCTACTCTGGCATAAAAAAAGGCCTGATACAACGTCTGCAGACCATCCAAAACGCGGCGGCCAGGTTTGTGCTTGACGCCCCCAGGCTTTCATCTGCCAGAGCTGCTAGGAAGAGCTTGCACTGGCTCCCTATCCATGCCAGGATCTCTTTCAAGATCCTGTGCCTGGTCTATGGGGCCCTATCTGGCGAATGTGCCGAGGGCGTGAGAGCTCTGCTGGGTCCTTATGTCCCCAGCAGAAGCCTTCGCTCCTCCAGCAAGAACATCCTGTCGGTGCCACCAGTTCGCAGAATCAGATGAGGAGGAAAGGCCTTTTCCTTCTTGGCCCCTAAATTGTGGAATACCCTCCCCCCTGAATTAAAAACTCAACCATCCATTTCGCTGTTTAGGAAAGCATTAAAGACATGGCTCTTGGCCGAGGCATATTTGTAACTTGGACCCCGGCTCTACTTCTTCCTTTTTGCTGTTAGGCGCCTTGATGCCCACCGGGCTAAGTTGCGCATTACAAGATGGCTTTCATTCATTCATTCAACTCCATGTTTTAATAAGAGATTAGGTAGTGCATGAAAATATAGTTAGTCTGGTGCACTCTGATCTCTTAGATACACTCTAAATCGAACACTATGCAGTCTTCTGTTTTGGTCTGGGGCTGGAATTTAGTCTTGTAACATATGGGTTCTATTTCCAGAGAAAAAGACATCTTTTGCAGTCATGATTGGCAGCTGTGTAGCACCCGCATCCCGCACCGTCTGCTTTAGGAATGCACTAAATAACCCCAGTGCGTATGCTCAAGCATAGATTAGATCTAGGACATTTTACAAGCTGATCATCGACTATGATGCACCCATACCTTCGACCCATTTTACAATGCATTTCACACTGATGAGATGTCTGAATGTTATAGATGTGATAGCAATAGGTGCACACATACTTGGCTCCTACAAAACCCTTCAGGTTCAAGATACCGTAAAAGTGTTTTTCATAATGGAGAATGTAAACCGTCTTGCTTTCCACAGGCTCCCAGGTGTAAAGCACTTCCATGATCCGCTGTAGTAAAGAACTTTATCCATGCTGGCAAAATAGTTCTCAAAAATGCCTAATTCCCCAAAGTCTACCAGTCTGTCAAAAGGTGTTTTAAGTTCAGCATGGACTTCAGGTGCTCTAGACATGACGACCGTGTAGTGCTGCGATCCCTTAGTAACCCAGCAAGACCTGCTGGTAGACACATGTTGGTCACGCTGGTGTAAAAGTTGAGCAACCACTGTTGATTTTTTTCAATGACTTTGCGGTAAAATATACTTTTTAAAAGTCTGGACACACCCTCTCGTGACCCCGAACACTGGGGGTGACTATTCTGAAGGCCCCAAATTCTGCTACGTCTGCTTTACTCCATAAAAGTTTAGAGAGGTTTTCAAAAATTCCACAGCGTCAAACACATTGAGCAGCAAGTGTCTAGTGAAGAAAGGACTGTCAATACCCTGCCCGCGGAAGAGAAGCTGAAAGAAATTATTTGGACCCACGTCACGTAACAAGCGCACCATGAGCATTTGTAAGGCCTGGTGCACAGCTAAAACCCCATTATCAGATTGATCAAATAAGTGTATGCGCAGTGGCGTAGCAAGCACTTTGGCCACCCATGGCATTCCCCGTGTTTGCTGTGTCCCGCTGCGCTGCATAAAAGAGCGGGAGATTGTGCTAGTGTGGTTTTTTTCTATTTGCCGCCCCTCGGCAGCCGATTGAAGAGTGGGAGGGGGGCCAATGCCGCCCGAGATCGGCAAATAAGAATGGGGGGAGGCTACCATCCCCAAAACTTGTGCCACCCTGGGTGGACCGCCCCCCTTAGCTACTCCACTGTTTATGCTTTCTAAGTTAACAAACCTAACTTCTTTGTAATACTCTATAGCGTTAACATTTTGCCGGTACCCTTCTGATGCTCTCTAAAAATACCATCTCTGAATCCTCAGCTTGGGAGTTTGTGGTGAAGGTGCAGATCTCTGGTGATTCAAATTGAAGAAGCTGAATCTGATTCTGAGGCAGCGTATTGTTTAGCCTTCATGTAGCAAAAATTCTGGCTTTCTTTAATTTACTGATTAAAAGCCACCACTGCTTGGTGCTATTAGTCCACTTTTGTTTCTTGCCGGCCCACCCGTTTTGAGACTGACCCCCCAGAGTTGGTTTGAACGGTCTCAGGAGTATTTGCTGAAGATGACTTCCCCGGTTCCCAGGATACTACCTTTACTTTGAGACCATCCTGGAGCACCTGCGGTCCTCTCTTAAATTTGTGTTTAGGGATCTAATCTGAGCCATTTTAGGATGCACTTTCATTGGAACATGTACTTACTGTCTAACTTTTTTTGGGCTAAGATGACTCAGAAGAACTACAGTGCTTTAGTAATGATGACTTGCACCTTCTTATTATATTTGGAACTTAGCATTGGGTTATTAAAGCTGAAATCCTTATGCTTTAGGGAACGCCACAGACTGGGTCAAGATGAAATAGCCTCTATGTTTGCAACAGCTGATTTGCAAGATTGTAACACCTCACTTCTTCACCTTTGTACCCTCTGGATTATCTCCCTCTGTACATCCCTTAAAGAATGGTTCTTGGCTTCTGTCTTCTTTTATAGATTGGATTTTAGTTTTATGCCAACCTAATGCATGTCTTTCATATTTGACCCTAGCTAAAAACCCAGCAACCCGGGTCTTCAGATGGCTCCAGTGTCTTCCGGCTCCACACTCTCCATTGCACCGGCGTACCCGCCTCGACACCTGCATACTCCTTGTAGACTTCAACGTTACTCCAGCACCCGGGCCCTCTACTGTCCTTCGCTACCTGGCGCTACACCAGGCCGTTTCTCCAGACACTAGAGTCAACCCCTTAAATTTTTTTTGGCCCTGAAGATTCACAGGACTATTCCTTGTTCCTGACGAAACACGTGTCGGCTGGTTGTTTGGCCCAACACAGTTGTTGTTTCATGATATAAAACATTTCAAACTTGTACTGGTGTCGGCCGCTGCATTTGTACAACACTTGAAATTTACAACAACCCTGCGAGATCCCCACCCCGTGTGCCCAGGACTGTGTTCACATGACATTGCCTGTAGCATGATTGAAAACCTGAGCCTCATGCAGCATTGCAAGTGTATTTCTGGGAATGTCTGAGAATGGCAAAAAACACAAAAAGTACATTCAGACAGAGATGTAAGTTTCTGAATGTAATTTTCATTTTTATGTTTCTTGCCCAGAATGTTGATGTTGTTGAAAAGTGCTTGGTGTTGAATTAGATCCCCGAAGTGGGCTTTGATGCTCCACCATATAGATCTGTGTTAAATAAAAGCAATTAATGAATAAATATTATGTCAGTCAACTTAATAGGCCTTTGTTGCAAATGGAGGATCAAACAGTTAAAACAAACAGTTCTTTAATAAACGTCCAACGCTGGCCCTCCTATCATATCACGATTAATTTAGATCTATGTCAGACACAGAGATTTGGCAGCCCATCCAGCCCACTTGTTCGAGGAAAGGATGAAAAAATACATTCTGATGTTTATATTCTGTCTCTCTCACTAAGTCTTGGTACAGGTGAATACTATATGCTCATTGTTGTGTTAGTTGTCTTGAATTATCAAAGCAAGAAGTTCTTTAAAGGAGGTGAACTTGAGAAGAACAAGCATTAGCAAAGCCAATAGGCCTCACATTTTGGTTGTATATTGGCTTGCCAGTGCTTTTTGCCGACACTGCGCAGCATCAGCCAAAAAAAGCATGATGACAGAGGCACCCATGCTCGCATAAATGCAATAATGCTGAGGCAGCACAGTCTGCTGCACACATACGCGTGGGTAGATCATAACCCAGCTATCATTTTGTTTTTGTGTTCCAAGACGGCAGATGCCAATTATGGAGCAGTAAATAAAATAAATATTAAAGTGTGCGGAAGTATGTTTTGTAAAATGGGTGGTCCGGCAACAATCTTCTCTCCAAAATGTTGTTGATAAAGCACTTTTGTTAAAAAAGAATGTGAGTGACTGAGCAAGAGAGGAGCTGGTGAGTGTAGAAGTGAACACAGGGGGAGTGAGGAAAGGGAGCGGGAGAGCAACAGAGGAGCTTCAGGTAGGGAGGGGGGAGAAAAAATATAAGGCTTAAACAGGAAAGGCAAGGAGGGGTGAGGGAAATAATGGACACACTGGGGTGTGGTAGGAGGGACAAACGCCGAGGATGCGGGGACATTATTTGAGAGAAAAGCAGCATATGTGCGCGAGAACAAGATAACACCCCTTTGAAGGGCTGAAACAAAAAGAAAAAAGCCGTTCCCTTAATGCAAGCAGTGAAGGACACAAGTCATCCACTCAGAAGACAGTAGGAAAGGAATGCACCAAAGATGGACAAGCAACAATAGGTAGGAAATGTAGGAAAGCCATTGAATAAGAAACAGGGACAAGAGAGAGACAGGAAAGCCATCCAATCAAGAGCAAGCAACTGACCCAAAGCCCGCAATATGCATATATTCGAATGTCTTTGTGCAATAGTTTTCCAAAACATTCAGCTAAAGGTTGCAGTGGGTGTGGCCTAAAACGAAATGTTATTTGGCTTTGAAACTAGGTCACTCATACACATCCGGGACACAGTCATTAAATGCTGAATGTCCTCTTTTTATAGCACTGCCACTGTTGGCAAATGGAAAAGTACTGTCAATTGTGGCCGCTTGGATGCCATTGTATTTGAGATAATTAAATACAGCTCTGCAGGTAACCACAGAATATACCCCGCCTAGTCTCATTTCATGGGTTATACCAGGTGAAAAAGAATGTTGTATAATGAATGGAGACGGAAGTGGCTGAACTAACATGTTTTTGACCCCGTGGCCCATGAAACACACAAAAAGTCATGTACTCTGTACAGAACAGCAGGCTTCAATTTCCTGGGGAGGGGGTGGTGTTTTAAGTAATCCTGTCAACAGAGTTCTATAAGGTGGGAATATATGTTTAGCATTATTTCACACACGTGTTACAATACAATCAAAATTTTAACTATACCTCCTGAGAGCATGCTGCCGTGAGAGTTGTTTTTCAGACTTTCAGGATAACAATCCAAAGAATGCCTCGTTTAGGCGTGTACTCCATTTACTCGAGGTGTGACAGGTACAGCTCTGCACTGCCTTGTTGCAACACATCGCGTGCAAACATGTATCGAAATTTGCATACTTGCTGGATATGTCAAAACATTTTTGTGATGGAACATTAGCCATTCATGCAGTAATGCCTAATGCTCCGTCTAATGAATAACTAAGGATGCAGTTAGTCTGCAGTCCAATCTCTTCCATCATGAAAAGGTTGCTCCTTACCAACCTCTTTACCAATCGTGCAGTAAAAGGTACTGAATGGCAGCTTCGGCGCTTCTTGTAAGGCTTAGCAGTCTTCCGTCAAGCATACTTCAAACCACTAGAGACCTTTTCTCCCGCAAACCTCTAGTTGAAACATATCCCAAAATACTATGACAGCTGCCCAGCCTTGGTTAAAAGGGCAGCCTTACAGGTCGAAGGCATTGGAGCCAGGTGGCATTTGGCAATGCTAGGCTACTAGTGGGAAAACTGGTTTATTTCGCCTTTTTACCAATGTCATTGTGGCTATCGCTAGTATCCAGTGCTTAATTTGTAAAATATGAAGTGCAGGTGCTCACATTTTTGTGGGAAGCCACACCCACTTCTCCTGGCTCCACCCACTTCCTTCACTGGCTCCACCCACATCCTCAACTGGCTCGGCTGAAAGCCACATGTAATACCCGATTTGAATTCCTACCTTAGTAATATGATGGTTGACTTTAAACGTGCTGGTCTCCAGCTCCTTGAAAAGGATATCTTAATAAAATCAAGGCAAAACAGCAAAAGAAACTGGATGTCATGACTTTTGGAACCAAAGATAATGAATTTGTTCTGACCTTTAGAGACCTGACTCTCAAGTAATGCTGATATGACTATCATCTTCTGTTGTATTTTGTACCTCCCCAGGCATGACACTAAACTGCCCCGAACCAAACTTTTACTAAAAGACAGTACCACTCCTTACACAATTCTCAATTCTTTTGCTCTGTGAATTTGGGGAATTTCCCACTGATATATGTACATTTTTTAGCCAAAGCATACATGACATTACAGAGATCAGAGGTACAAGCCCACTATGAAGGCATCTATCACATAAAGAGTATATTTACTCTGCTAGAGGCACAATATGCACCTCCCTGATATATATACAACTTGTAATGATGTTGGCACATCATTCAGTCCTGTAATAAGCCCAATATTGTAATTCTATTTATATAGCACTTCCACTCCTGACGAGGCGTCACAGCACTTTTCAGTGAGTAGTACGCTACTCCGGAACCCAAAAAGTATTAGTGGTGAGTTAATATAGGGACATGTATGCTAATTTGAGTGATGGACATATGAGTCTGTTAGTTTCATTGAATTGTATAACGGATGGATGGACAAGGGAAGCACCTAGAAAGTGTTATTTAGGAGATAGTAGTAAAACAAGGTCTGTGATGGGTGGAGGGAGGGATAGAGGAGGGAAGAATCTAGAAAGGGTTATTAGGGAGATCAAAGTAGTAAGATGAGGCTTGGGTGGAGTAAAAGGAGAGATGGAGGAGGGACAAGTCTCTAGAAAGGGATTTACTCTCACAAGTGCATTGTAAATGGGAATAAACCAAACACATCTTACCCCAATTGGCACCCCTTAGCCCTTAAAATAATGTTCCCAACATACAACAGGGCCTTTTGCTCTCTAACATGAAGGTAATACACAATGATGTAGCTGTCAAACCCCAACCATCACAGAACACAATTGACAACAGACTATAAAGAGGTCTGTGTTTGACAGGGTGCATAGATGAAGAGACAATGGACCAAAATAAATTGAATGTTGATACCATCCTGTTTTGTTTTCATGTATACGTGACATTTGAAGGTTAGCAAACTCAACTGTACAAAATGCACTACACATATTACACATGCACAAAACACTTGAAACAGCCAAATACACTCTGCTAGATTTCAGTACTAGTTTTTCATTCTGTCATTTTACCACTTAAAACGTTTGTTGAATCAATACATTTTGTAATAATCAAACAGTAACCTTTCAACTGAAAAATGAAGGAAAAATCACACTAAACCCATATATTGGTATTTGTCTTAAAAAAATCGAATTGAATAAAAAAAACACACAAATGTGTCTTACACTTAGGAAAATTTATGAAACTCACAGCACATGTGGCCAAAGTGCATTCTGGCTGTGTTGTTCTTGAAAATAGAATGAAACAGTGCAGTGTCAAAGCAGAGTTTTAAAAATTATTTATGGCCAAATCAGCTTACATGTATTTGGGGGCGAGGGAGGGATGCTGCAGCACCTTAAGTGCTATTACTAAAGTAAAATACAGCATTTTGTATTCGTGGCTATTTCAACTATTAAGATGTGTGTAAAGTAAAAGAAAAAAGGGAGGCAAAGTGTCCTGTCTGGATTGAACTGTTACATTTTCTACAAAGTTAAAAATACTATTCCGTTTAATCTCACCACACAAGGTTACAATGAGCACTGCAATCAGGGCTGTGCGAAGTGGAAGAGGTAGACTTTCTAGGGGCAACCTTGGGGAATGTTGTTGCTGACTCGAGGTAAATCAGGGGTGGATGATTCATTTCGTCCAATGCCCAGACAGCAAGATTTCTCGCAAGGGCACCTTTTAATGACTGTTTTTTCCAATGGACAAGTAGACAATAAATGATGATAAACTGATATGAAGTTATCCTCTGCCCTTCAAGTTGCAAAACAGCACAGGAGCACTGTGTTTAACCCGAACTTTTATAGTGTTTGCAGGGAGTAGAAGGGACAAAAAGAGCTTTCAGAGACTCGCCTGTTGTAAATTAGATAAATGTGGGATTTTGGTACACCTGTGGGCATGCATGTTGTGAGACCAGAACTATAGTTAGGGCCACTGGAATTCTGCGGCAGGACAGAGCCAAATTATGTAGCAGGGTTGAGTAAATTACATGGCAAGTAAAAGGCAAATTATGCGACACAATGCAGCACATTTTGTAATAGAATTAGTTTATTGTTTTATTATTTTTAAACGTGCTAACACTCTGTGGGCATTACTTGCAACTCACTACTAGTTTAGCATCCAAACACAGCAATAAGCACCTGAGGGTTGACTATTCCAGCTTTACAAAAAGTGAGGCAAATCTATAATCATGTGAAAATCGCCCGTAGTGACTCCGTCACATAATTCCAGTGGCTCTGGCAATAGTCTCTGTGAGAGCCTGAGGTCGCATCACTTAGCAGGTGTCAATGGATGGCCTTTGTCCTGGCTTAAAGAAATCACCCTCAGTCTAGCGCCCCAGTGCTGCTTTAAAGTCACAATTGGTGCTGCACATAACAGCTTATAAATCCCTCATAGTTTCAAGTGCAAGGTTTTGGTGACATTGTATTAATGACAGTAAGGCTTAGGCTTTTAGTTTGTGGTAAATGTATAACTGCAAACCTGCCTGCAAAAGCAAACTCTGTTTTGCACGTTTTGTTTTCTTTTTCTGGCCTCTGATTCCCAGGTGCTGGTGAAGGAATAAATCAAAGCGATCGGGGCTCATGAAAAGGAAAGTGATGGGTGATGGGTGGTGGGCCTGTAGGCTGCATGTGAGTCCCACAGAAAAAGTAATGTGCTTAAATGTAGACCTGGATGAAATATTAATGGCCGAGAATAGCGGTGAGAGGCCCCGGATGAAACAGACGGTAAGCAACTTGTCAAAAGGGGAAAAAAATAACTTAGAGGTTTAGCCCCGCATGCACAGTATTTAAGAGGTAAAATTAGAGTTCTTAAATCCATGTCCACACTCTCGGCACTGTGATTTTCTGAGTGTTCGCTCCATAAAGATATGCATCCTATGTAATAAAAGCGGAAATGTATCACTGCCTGCAACATGCCTCTCACTTTTTAAAACAATTGGTACCTGGGGTAAGCAGAGCCATTCATAACTCATTTCTCCTGGCTGGAGTCTGACTGGACTGCCCAGGCGGGTTCAATTATCATAAACAAGCTCCTCTGCATCCTGGAAGAATTTGTCATGTGTGCGTGGCTGGAGGGATCTCGGCCTGAAATTTCAGTGTCTGTTTAACTTGAGCAACTCCCTAGACCTTCATTAACCAATAGGGAGCTGCTGAAGGCCTACGTGACAGGTAACAGTAAATTAAGAGTCCAGCCTTCTTCCGCTCATCAAGGGGCTCTCTAACTTGCTCGAAGGGAGGGGGGAAGGGGCTCTGTAACTTGCTCGAAGGGAGGGGGGAAGGGGCTCTCCAACTTGCTCGAAGGGAGGGGGGAAGGGGCTCTCCAACTTGCTCGAAGAGATGTGGAAGATTAAACACGGAAATAAAGACAGCTCGTGGGGAGCCCGTTTGCTTTTTTTTATTAGTGAAAGCACGAAAGTTGAAATCCAGCGGCCGGCCAGCCAGCCAGGAGTCAGTGCATGCCTTGATGAATAGGAGACAGTGAGAGGCTAAGCAGCACAGACGACGACGTGGAAAAAGTTAAGCTCTCTCACTCTGTGTCTGTATTTTTGAAAAATTACCTTCACCAACACTGCCTCCTGAAAGACATGTATAGCCCCGGCCCTGACAATAAAGTACCGGTGCTGAGCACCGGAAAGCTCCGGCACAAATTAAGCACTGCTAGTATCCCTAAGGAGTCCGCTTACCACCAGAGAACTCTTCCTTGGTTGACAGGGGAATTAGTGTGAGGGGCCCTAGGACCCTGTGAGGTCAGAGCATGTTCCGGATGGCCATTCAGTGTGCGGCAATGAAAAACACACATTTGAGGAGAGGATTCATGACAGTAAAGGGCAGGGAAGGTCCACAAAGCACTGCTCTTCTCAGAGCTCACACAAGCCCCGATAGTGGCTGATAACCTTACTACCAAGTATAGACCTTGTACAGAATGGACTTAATGCACGGTGTTCAAGTCGTCCTGAGCGATATGTACTTGACTTGGAGTGTTGCATTATGAATTGTCCACGAGGAAAACCTTATCACCCCTCTGGTAATGTTTGACTATTTTGCAGATCACATAGGGGATGTAGAATTGCAAATGCTGTGCTAGATCTGCGTTTTGATCTGTTTTTGTCTGCTTTTTAAAGGAACACATTATAAGGGATAAAGTACCCCCTGTCATACATTATAAGGATTTTGCAAGGCAACAAGGAATCTCATAACCATATAGGGGAACAAGGCTGAAAGCTGAGTTTCTTTCCAAGGGTATGGAAGTCTGAGGTGACTTTCAATATCCTTATAGTGTACACCAGGGGTTACTTAAACCATACATGTTCACACCATCACCTTTTGCAAAAACCATTTAAAACCTTGGTGTGTAGCTCTTTCATATGAAAGAGCAAGCATGTTTGCAAACACGAAGAATAAAAATAAAACCAATAGTGCAAAATTAAGTGCATCAAAAGCCTGGTAGATATTTGTTGCAAACAGAAATTAGAAACAGTTCAATACAAGTCTTGGCATTATTAAAGGTAGAGCTATTGGCATTGCTCATTACTTTTTTTTTTAATCATAAATAAATGGCATTGTCATTTACATTGCCAATAGCTTAATCGTTAAATAAATGGCATTGTCATTTACAATGCCAATAGCTTAATCGCTCGCAAATGCATGATCTATTGCATTTACACCCACACAGAGCCACACACACAAAGCCACCCACGCACACACATAGAGCCACCCACACAGAGCCACCCACACAGAGTCATTCACATAGAGCCACCTACACAGAGCCACCCTCACACAGACAGAGCCATCCACACATAGAGCCACCTACAAAAAAAGCTATCCACACAGAGCCACACACACACAGAGCCACACACACATAGAGCCCCCCCCACACACAGAGCCCCCCCACACACACAGAGCCCCCCACACGCACACAGCCCCCCCATACACACAGACCCCCCACACACAGACCCCCCCCACACACACAGCCCCCCCACACACACACAGCACCCCCCACACACACACAGCACCCCCACACACACACAGAGCCCCCACACACAGAGGCCCCCCACACAAACACAGAGCCCCCCACACACACAGACCCCACCACACACACATAGCCCCCCCACACACAGACCCCCCACACTACAAATCCCATGACAATTGCTACCACCACTCAGAGCCTGCTGGTATGACCCACACCTCCAGGATTCCCAATCTGCATCCAGCTCCTTGGTGCAACAGTAATCCCTGCTCCGCCACACTGCAACGCGCCTTCAGGCCTCGACACGAGGTAGGAACGCGCTGTAGAAATGAGGTGGAAACAGTCAAAGCTGACAATCAGACAGGTGCTGGCTGGGCCACAGAATAAAAGACTAAACGCAACATCACTTCTATGGACCCCATCAGGAGCAGTAACATCAGAGCAACCAGACATAAACCCTCTAAAGGAAGGGGGAATGACCCCCTGGCAAGAAAGATGGCCCTCCCTCTTTTTCCAGCGATCCAAAAAAAAAAAAAAACAATGGCCAGCTTATTCACCTAACACTGCCATGCTACAAATAAATAAAATGGTAAATGGGAAGGAAAGACTACTCAGTGTGCCTGGGAGGAAAAAGATCATCAAATTCATAACAACACTTGCACACAGACAACCGCCTCTAATGGGTAGGTAATGATGCCACAAACACCAGGGCACATACAGGTTAACATCTGAACAAGAACTGTGCCTTTGACACGCCTTTCATTTTTGTTATTATGGCAAATGTATGCAAAAGTCAATATCAATTCTAAAACATGCTAACGGTAGTGCACAGGTTTACAAAAATAAAAAATAACCTGGTGCAAAAATACATTAAAAAATTAAATAGAATCAGATAGGAATGCCAGCCATGTACATAAAAGTCGACTAAAAAAAGGTAGGATGCACACATACTAATTCACAGACAAGAGCCAATAATGGAATAAAATGCGAAAGACACATTAACAGACTGATAGATGAAGGGGGTTGATGAAAAGTCTCTCTGTGTTTGAATATGTGTATTTAGATTTATGGTTTTTGGAGGAAAGACAAGCCTAGCAAAACAGCTAAAACTACCTCTGGCCAGCTCTAAAAAGAAAGATGCTTAATCAAAGGGGCAAAATGACAGTGCAAGATAAGCCGCTGACAAAAAGGTGATGTCGGACGTGTTTCCATTCACTCGCCATACTCGCCATTACAGTGGACTCTGGGATGGGGCAGGGTAACCAGGGGAGCAGAGGCCGCGTTACCTCCTTTGTGGAAGAAGGCATATAGCCTCCATAGGCCAGCACGAAGCTGCAGCACGAAGCTGCAGAACTTGTTGAGGTCTTCGATGGTCCTTCGTCGCTTCTCTGGAGGCTGCAAGGAAGACAGTCAGTGAGAAGAATTTTCCGTGGGGCACACCACCTCTAACTTTAGCGTGCGCCATCTTCCACCAGTGACCCATGACGGGACGGCCAGCTCCCAGAGGTGGCATTCAGGAGTCACGCTGAAATCTCAAGGAAACGTTTACAACATCCCAGCGACACCCGAGTCTAACGCGCTCATTGGACAATTGAAAGCCTATTTCGACTGCATAAAAATAAATGAATTACACGTATTTCCATGCTACGAAACTGGACATGGTTGCTTTTCGGCCCACTAGGCGAGAATTTAAAAAAAATAGCAAGTGTTAAGGATGACTAATGTAACCATACTGAACTCATCAGCCTTGGAGGGATGAAAGCCAGAGTTACCTTGCAGGGATTCAAACGAATAACCTAAAGATAAGCGTTCATGGGAGGGGTGAGAAGTGAACTCGCGGACCGACTATTTATGTAGCACACACCCCGCCAGCCGAATGAACTCTGCCTTGAATGACAGGTGGCAAGCTGAGCAGACATACATGGGTCATGACCCCCCCTCTATCCAAGGGCTGAACGTGGGCCGTTTACACCCGGCGTTTGGGTCACTCGATCCCACTGAAGGGATGGGCGGATGAATGATTGTACTTGTAGAGCACAGATCTGCTAACACTATCGCCTCAAGGCGCTTCCTGGTGGAGGGGTGTCGGAGCCCCGCACCTCCAGCGGTATTCCACGCGCTCCATTCATTGTCCTCCTTACAAAGACACGAGCACGTCTACCAGCCAGGGGAGCCGCCTAGCTGTCATAATCCGCAGACCTGGTCTAAATATACACTGCATTCTTAAGCAGTTTAGGGCGGGGGAGAGAATTTGAAAACTCTTATGAAAAAAAAGGATTACAGCAGCAGTGGTTGTTGGTAGGTGTAAACACCAATTCCTTCGCTCTTCGGAAAGGAATGTGATATTCATCGTCTGCAAGCGCCTTGCACAGGGTAGCCAGCAGCGGAACGGGCAGAGGGAAGGGGGGGGGCGAGGAGAGACGAAGGAGAGCTGCGGGCCGGCAAAACAACAACAAACAAGGCTGCCCCCGTGTGTTGTACACCTTCAATGAGAACTGCATGGGACGGGGGAAGAGAGGCAGGACGGTGGGGAAGAGAGGCAGGACGGGGCGGAAAAGACCAATCGTAGACGGCAGAGGAGAGGAAAGCGAGGGCGAGGAAGCTAGACAGAGGAGGAGAGGAAGGAGAGATGGAAACGAATATAAGGATGAGTTGTAGGAGGAATTCTAGAGGATAGGAAGGGAGAAGAAGACAAGAAAGCAACGGCTCACCTTCACTGCGAAAAAAAAAATGGCGGCTGCACGCTTTCGAACTTTTCGGAATCGGGGCGTGTTTTGGCGTTGAGTGACGGATGACGTCACAGGTGCAAAGAACGCAAAAATCACGCCCACGAATCCGAAAGAGACGGGGCTTGTTTGGAGTGACTCCCTTCTCCTCCAATGGCTGGCCTCCGTTTAGGAAGCCAGCCAATGGAGGAGAGGTGGAGGAGAGAGGCGGGTTCAAGCACCCATCTCAAAAACATTAAATCTCTTCCCTGAAGCTGGCAAGCCAGCCTTCTGGTCCTCGTCCTAAAAAAGCTGCAGTAGCTAATATTGTGTAGAAACATGCAGAAAGGTTCTAGCTTTCTCAATCAAGGGAGTGCAAAAATAAACATATTCTCTCTGCTTGTAATTGTAAGCCATTAAAATAGAGCCAAAACAGAAAAGCAACCTTGTTTTTCATGTCTTTAACCAGCTGCTAATTATGCTCCCTGGCTTGCCCTACCTTTCACCTCGGCTGCTGGCTCTGGAAGCAGGTACTGTGACGTCAGAACGAGACAGTAATAACTTATAACCGTCGAGTTCTGATGTCTTTTCTTTATAATCGGCAGGTCGGGGCGTAACAAGTCACCGATTATAACTAAATTAGAGACTGCCATTTATACAGCGATCACAGATTCCCATGTATTATAAAACAGTTTTACGTAAGTACCTTCATGTTCTTGTTTGTAACTGGTAAGGACATGAAAAGTTTTGTGACCTCTGGGCTGCTAGGCTTATGAAATTGCGCAAGAAAATTTGGAACATTCAAAAGGATATGACTTTTTCCAATCTGGAAATTCTACCTGCAAAACCTGCTCTCTTATGGTACTAAAATAAGCATGCTATTATAGTCAGCTGCAGAATATGACATATTTCACAGACCTCAGTTTTATTCCCAGCTAAACGTTCATATGTTTCCCCTAAAAGTATATTTGTTATAAATAATATAGTTTTTTGCTGTGATTAAAACTGATCATATACTTTACTGCACAGACAGTCCACTACTTCCACTTCACCTCTGGCATAGCCAGAGTTGACACAACAGGGAAAGCAGCTGTAAGGCAATCTGGAAAGCAACCTCCCTTCTGCAGTTCAGTATCGTACGAGCATCTGGCAAAACAGAAATGTTCTTGAAATGGATAATATTTTTCTGAAAACAGAGTAGATCTTGATTTTTAACCAAATGATGATGTTATTGTTTTGTATTGTATTATACTGTAGCATTTATATATCACTTACTACCGCTATGTGGAGTTATGAAGTGCTTACCCACAGAACTAGCAAGGGACACTATGTAGGGTGTGTGGTTGGAACAGTGTTGTTTTTTGTTGTGAGCCTATATGGGAAGTGTTTTCCTGCTCTGCATAATGACCATCAGGTTGTCTTTATTGTGCTACGGCATACAGTGCCTAGGGGTGTGATAGGAAAGGTATGTGAGAAATAGACATGCAAATTACAGTTCCAATACAAACTAGCCAGCTTATTCAGTGGAGGCAGCGGGATACGTTGTGCTCGTACAGCAAACATGCATTTATAATGCAACGGTCTCGCCTTTGCAAAAGTTCGAGCTATTGGCTTTGTAAATGACATACTTTTTAATTATGTGTTGGTTTTGAAAACAGATAATTTATGGCATTGTCATTTACAATGCCAATAGCTTAATCTCTCTCAAATGCGAGACCTATTGCATTTGCAATGCAGTAGGTCTCGTATTTACACGAGTTTTAGCTATTAACATTGCAAATAACAATGCGTTTCATTTCTGTTTCAGAAACCAAAACATAAATAAAAGGTATCACACACTGCTGTCTCTCTTACACACACTGCTGTCTCTCACACTGATGTTGCTCTCACACTGCTGTCTCTCTCACACTCCTGTCTCTCTCACACTGCTGTCTCTCACACACACTGCTGTTTCTCACACACTGCTGTCTTTCTTACACACAATGCTGTCTCTCATAGACACTGCTGTCTCTCGCACTGCAGGTGTTGGTTGTGGGTTTCCAATGAGTACAAATTATTTTACTGCACGCCCCCTTTTCCCACCCAGAACAAAAGGTGTTCTTCTGTCAAAATATCCAACCTTTTCCAGTGTGGAAAGAGAACACTGTGAAGCTATCAAATACCATTAAACATGCATTTGTAGATATTTACAGATTCACAGTGCGTTCCAACCCTGGAAATATTGCTTTTCAACCTCTGTACGTAGATTTCTGAAAAGATGGCGAAACTAGCTAACATCTAACCCCTGATTCAATGATCCCTAGTGTAATCCAAGAGGTATTATCAGAGCTCTGATACAATACGAACACAGCCATAATTTGTCACCTCGGTAGATTGTATGAAAGGTATAAGTGGATTTCTTTTATAAGGACACAGAGTTCTGAAGCATTGTGACCCTTTAACTAGCAGATATTTTATAAAATTCCACACCATTGGATGGGGTACGGTTTGCTCGCCATGCAGTGTTCATGGACGTTTTGCCAGGCTCGATCGGCTAGCGTGGGCTGTTTGTGGAGAGCTGGGAAGGAAGTGGAGGTTTCAGCGAGCCGGTTTGGGGCTCCAATTTGGATGAGTGAGGGAAGTGGGGAGGGTCGCATGGCTTGGGAGCAGAGGGAGGCGCCTGTAAGCGGGAATTGTGTCCTGGACAGCGGAGTTTCAATGGCAGTATAGGAATGCTGACGGGCAGGGTGGGAGGTCAGGAGCACGTAGGGGAGGGGTGGGTGGTGGAATTATTCAGGCAGTAAATAAAGAGGTACACACGAACAGATCTATCAAGTCTGAGGCCCGTGCTCTTTAAATTATTTCACGGACTAGAGTTAAAAATGAAGTTTTACTTCACTCTGTCAATCATTCATAGTGCTAGATAGACCCGAAGGTTTCGGAGCGCTTTACAAGACAGTAGTGTTTGAAACTCTCCAGTCTCACCTGGTACAGCTGTGAGCTTTTACCGTGCCTCCTCAAATGAAATAAACACATCTCCTACATATAAATCACTCAGTTCCCAGTACCTTCTTGCAATCCACTCCGCTGTCTTTGCCATCTCTTTCAGGTTTTAAAAGCCTGGGCAGTTTCATATTTCCAAGTGAGGCATAAAGGAGAGTCCCTGCACTACATGCATAGAGAAGCGCTGAAAGATCCGAGACATCAGTGCTATTAAATATGGTGTTCCCGGCCACCCGCTCGTCTCAGCATGAAGTGCACCGTGCCCAGATAATTTAAGGGATAATATCCTGCCTGGATGTTCCTCGGAGGGCTCATGTGGAAAGGGGCAAGGGGGGACACTGTGTTTAGGCAGCCTGGTGAGGAGGCAGCGAGGAGTTTAAGTGTTAAGTTAGGGGGAGCGCTAGGAGGCCGCATTCCTGCTGTTTTGGCCGCGGGAGGTTCATGGTCATGATGGAGGACACGGATTGGGGGTTGGGACGGAGGTGCGCCAGGGGGTGCGGTGGGGGAGGGGCGGCAAGTTGGACAGCTGTGGAGGAGGTAGCGAGGGGTCTGGTGGCCGGACGGATGGAGGGGCGAGGTCATAGCCAGAGGGATCCGTTGCGGCTGGGGGGAATGGGGGGAGAGGAGTAGTCATAATGCCAATGCCTTTCTTCCTTCAGAGACCGGTTGGGTAGTGTCTGCGGGCGCTCAGGAGACAAGGCAGGCACTGTCTGTGAGGGGTGAAGGGGGTATTGCAAGGGAGGTTGCGGGGAGGGCCGAGAGTAATGGGTACCAAGCAGACTGTCACCTTCAGAGGTGGCATGGATGGAGTGACCTGGGTTAGCCGGGCTGAGGGTGTGCGGTTCCACGGGGCGGAGGGGTGCGGTAGCACCCGAGGCTGGGCCCATGGCCACCTGACGGACCTTGCAGCGGGGCGCATGGAGGTTGGGGTACGGTTCGCTCGGCATGCAGTGATGATGGAGGTTTTGCCGGGCAAGATTGGCTAGCGGGGGCTGTTTGTGGAGAGTTGGGAGGGAAGCAGAGGTTTCAGCAAGCGGGTTTGGGGCTCCAATTTGGATGAGTGAGGGAAGTGGCGAGGGTTACATGGCTCGGGAGCAGGGGGAGGCGGCTGTAAGGGGGAATTGTGTCACGGATGGCGGGAGTTTCAATGGCAGTATAGGAATGCTGGCGGGGGGTGGTCAGGAGCACGTAGGGGAGGGGTGGGTGGTGGAACTATTAAGGCAGTAAATAAAGAGGTACACACAAACAGATCTATCAAGTCTGAGGCCCGGGCTCTTTAAGTAATTTCACGGACTCGAGTTAAAAGTGAAGTTTTACTTCACTCTGTCATCATTCATAGCGCTAGATAGACCTGAAGGTTTCGGAGCGCTTTACAAGACAGGAGTGTTTGAAACTCTCCAGTCTGTCCTCGAACAGCCGTGAGCATTTACCGTGCCTCCTCAAATTAAATAAACACGTCTCCTACATATAAATCACTCAGTTCCCAGTACCTTCTTGCAATCCACTCCGCAGTCTTTGCCGTCTCTTTCAGGTTTTGAAAGCCTGGGCAGTTTCATATTTCCAAGTGAGGCATAAAGGGGAGTCCCTACACTATATGCATAGCGTCTGACGGCAAACAAGGCAGCGGCTGGGGGCGGGCGGCGTCCTCGCATTAATGCAGTGAATGTTTAACAAGAACGGAGAACAACACAAGTATTTATGTCACAGACGCCATGACGTACACGTTTCTCTCTTTACTTCCTGCTGGCGTAAAAGGTTTTTATCTTCTTTATGGGGCCATCTCTTTCGCCCCATATAGAAGATAAGAAACCTTTTACGCCACCAGTAACTCAAGGAAGCCAGTCTGAAAAGGACGGGGCTTAAAGAGAAAGAAGTACGCCAATAGGACCTCTTCTCCAATGGCTGGCCACCGTTTAGCATGAACGGTGACGCCAGCCAATGGAAACGAGGGGCGGGGCTTAACCTCGCTAGTAAAAATATCTCTATCTCATTAAATCTCGCCAGCTCGACGGCGCATGTCTGCGCAGCCATCGCATGTATTTACTTATTTATTTATCTTTGAAAGGCGGGATGCTGCTTACTGCTGAATAAAAACGCCTCATGAAGGTGTTGGAAGGACAATCAAAACTTGCAACCTTACAAGAAAATACAAAAACTCTAAAATGCCCAAATTCCACTTACTCCTTGTAAGACCTGGCATCCTTGGCATGGTTTCCTCCTTACTCGATGAAGACGCAGCACCTGCAGTTCACTGGACAGCACAACGACGTGGGAACCCCCTTTGCGGGGCTCGAGGATGACGCATCAGGCTCTCGATGTCAGCACTTGCTTCAGTCCAGGTATTTCTTCGGCAGGATCTATCTGAGTCCTGTAGCCAGCCTGCCCTCAATCAAGGTAAGTCTGATCCTTGATTTACCTTGGTCTAGCGCGACTTTGAGTAACCTTTTAGCACTATTGACTTCTTAGAACTGTTTTTTGATTAATCTTTAAAATCATATCTAAGCTTCTACTTATTGGATTTTTGTCAGTTTGTTATTATCTTACTCAGATAAATATTCTCTATTTTTCTAAACGGCTGTGGAGTCTTTTTGTGAGGACTCCACTATGTTACTGTAATTTAAGTGTTGTACAAATACTTTATACATTGCCTCTCAAGTTAAGCCTGACTGCTCTGTGTCAAGCTACCAGAGGGCGAGCACAGGTTAATTTAGGGAGTGTATCTGACTTACCCTAATTACAATGGTGGTCCCTACTTGGACAGGGTGGATACCTCTGCCAAATAGAGACCCCATTACTAACACTTGTGCTACGCTGACGGAAGCTAACATTTTGAGCAGAGGTTCACGCCCTGCGCCCCGTCACTTTCAGAGGCAGATAAGCATGAGTTAGGTGGCACCTAATTGTAATGTGGCACAGACCCAAGCCAGACTGGCTCCCTGCACATGCAAGGGTGAGAGGCTAAATGCTTAGTAGGTTGATGTCCTGACAGCTCAAGAGCAAAACGTCGGGCTCGTGTTACCCTGCTGCCCTCACTCCCCCTTGTAAGCCCAATACTTTTCTTGGTACCCAGAGAACGTTCTCGTTTACGTAAGGGGGCATCCTTCTGACCTTCTAGAATTCCTACCCAAAGCTTTCACTTTCATTATTAATAGTTAAAAACTTTTAAGACTAAAAAAATACATTGTGGTGAAAGGAAATTGACACAGCTTCCATTATTTCTGCTAGGACAGCTCCATGGCACCGAGGTTGTAGTTCTCAATTTGCTCAATCCTAGCCCAGCTTTTCTCTGACCAGTGACATGATAATGGGGGAAAATTAGTTGCACACCAAGGCTTCCTGAAAGACAGACAAAAAAGACAATGTATCTACTGTAGTGAGTTCTGAGCATAGCCTTTCTTGCACAAGTAATATATTTTCTCTTGACATCCAATAAAATGTGTATTTATAGCAGGTTTGGAATGTGAATTATATTCATTCTTTTATTGGCTCTGACTGGTAGCTAAGGATAGTAGGAAAAATGTCCATTGGGTGCAAAGCTTTATAAGAGTTTGAATACATACCATTAGCACCTTCCCTATTCAGAGAAGAAGTTCATTATACACTCTGCGTAAGGCCTAGAGCAAGTGCTGGCTCGGAAATCAAGTGTCTTTACTGCATGGACACTGCTTGAGTTGGGAGGTAGGCTCTGCACAGCCTAAACCGATTCACTTTTTGTTACTTTGATGAATCGAAGTCTGGAATAGTTATAATGCCACATAACATTTTCACATAAAGGAAATGTCTAGCTTTGCTGCAAAATTGGCGCTGGGGAAGCCTGAGAATTCTATTATTTTTGACTAGACCTCAGTGCCAATGATTGACTGTTTACTCTGTCAATAACTTTTCAGAGCAATGGCATGTAACGAAATTGGGTAGCTGCTCCTCCTTCAACATCCAAAGTCCTTATCACTGGCAAAACAGGTCGTGGTGCAGAAACTGGCACAAAACATCCTATTTCAGATGTCGGCATGCCAAGTCCAAGCAAGTCTATTACCTCAAGATGGCTCAGCAATGTCACCCCGACACTTTCACAATCAACAGGATAGTTTTTATTAGCGCCAAGTGGTTATGTAGCCATCAGAAAGAAATGGAATGAAATTGACATACGAGTTATTACCGGGTAGTATGTTTCTTCTTAGAAATAAGACAGACAGCGAAAAAAGGAATGAAAGAGAGGGAAAGCGAGTGAGAGAGAAAGAGAGAGAGAGCGAATGTGAAAGAAGGGAGTGGGGTTGGTTTAAACATTTTTGCTAGGAAAATTTTTGTGCCCCTGTGGGTCCTGCTTTTCTCCATGATGCTGCATTTTTGTGCTAATACTTTACTGAATTCACACAATCGCTAGCTTTAAAACTTAAATTCAACACGGTGCTCTCAGCTTGATGGTAGCAGAAATGGTGCCAAAACAATTGGAAGGCTAAAGATCCAAACCCTTCCACCTCGTCGATAAGACCACAAACAACAGATTTAGGTTTAAAAAATATATATATTTCAATTGTTCTTTTAAGTTTATTACATGTTTGACTATGTGTTGAGGTTTCAAAGGGACTAGATTGTCTATAGCTATTTTTAAGGATTCATGATAGTCTGCTAACACCATGTTGACTTCCCCCATCTCCACTTAAGTAGGAGTAATAAACTCTTTAGTGAAGGTGTCTGGGGTGATTTTATGCCACTGTCTCCTAAGAAGGTGTGTAGGATTATTTGGGGGTTGGATAAGTGAGTAGAAGTGATCCGAAATCCAATCAAAGAATGGTCTGTCCAAGGTAGAGGGCAAGGGTGCAACGCAGATATAGAGGGAGAGTGGAGAGAGGATTTGTATTGCTGCCATATTTTAGGGGCCTTAACTGTGTATAGTGAAGTTGCCCAGTAAAATAAAATGTTTTGATGAATGGATGTAAGTGGCAATCAGTTCCATCAGTTTAAGACTAAAGTCTGGTGTGGGTCCAGAGGGACGATATATAAGGTCTCCTTTCCAACAGTCCTGGGGAGAGAATTCTACCCAAAGACACATATCTCTATCGAATCCTCAGTAAGGGTTTCCATTAGAGAGTCTTTTAAGGAGTCTTCAAAGTCAATGGCTGTTCCTTCCCCATTCTACCTAGGCGATAAGGCGATAATTCTCAGGGAGTGCCAGAGCGATGGAAGGCGTGGAGGTCGGTTTAAGTCACGTTTCCATAAAGAATCCTAGATCAGGTGATTTAGAAGTCAGCAAGTCCCAGATTTTAATTGCATGCTTGGACAGTGACCTAATATTGCATAAAAAGCTCTTCCAAGCCTGTGTGATTTTAGCGGACAGTATATTAGGAGCGTGGAAAGGAATGTCATTATCAGGGGTAAGGAACTCCCTGGGGGGGTTTGGAGGGTGTTCTCCCTCCTGGTTCAGCGTACGGCTTTGAAATTGACAGTGCATACAAGTAAATGGACCTTTGGGGATAAAAGGGAAACTTTGCTTGCTATATAATTTATTTGGAATTAAAGCCTTGCTTTGGTTTCTTATGTGTGTAAGTTCTTCCGCCGAGTACATGAATTTAGATATACATCTATGTTCTGAGAAAAAAGAGACTGGGGTACTGGCTTCTGGTGACCGTCGGGTGTGGACAGGTGCAGACGGGCTTGCCTCTGGAGTGCCTTCGGTGCATCAGCGGTGTGCCCACTTAGCGTCAGTGGTGAAATGTGCCTGAAGTAGAGAACTGGGAGTGAAGCTGGACAATTGACTCCCGTAGCCCTCAGCCGGAAGTAGGAAATGTGAAGGTCGCTCGCTCTCTCCACACAAACGGGAGACTCAGCGTTGGAACGAAGATCGGGTGAGCCCTGGAAGTAGTCCCACAAAAGTGCGGCAGTGTTGGCAGGGTATGCTCAGACATGAGTCCCTTGCTCACTTTGCCACTGGATTCAAGCAAGCCGGGTTGAAGACGGCTGAAATGACAGAAACCGGTCCTCGGTAGCTTGTTTCCGGTCCAGGGAAAGCATGGCTTGGCAGTTCGGGCTGGACTGTTCCCATGAGGCACAAGGTCAGACTGATTTGCATATGGCCATGTCTGAACTGGGGTAGCAGAGTGGGCTAAAGAACGGTGATGGATTAAACCCAGATCAGTTGACTGGGGGTGAGTGCTTGTATTGGCAACGCTCTGTCCATCATTTCCTTTGGTTTTTCTTTGTTCGCCGTAAGTTGGCAGGGTATGCTCAGACGTGAGTCTCTTGCTCACTTGGCTCTGGATTCAAGCAAGCCGGGCTGAAGACGGCTGAAATGCCAGAAACCGGTCCTCGGTAGCTTGTTTCCGGTCCAGGGAAGGCATGGCTTGGCAGTTCGGGCTGGACTGTTCCCATGAGGCACAGGGTCAGACTGATTTGCATATGGCCATGTCTGAACTGGGGTGGCAGAGTGGGCTAAAGAACGGTGATGGATTAAACCCAGATCAGTTGACTGGGGGTGAGTGCTTGTATTGTCAATGCTCCGTCCATCATTTCCTTTGGTTTTTCTCTAAACTGACTGCATTACCATGAGCCAGACCTAGGTAATGTTGCACACGTATACTCCATGTTCTCTTATGAGCACAAATCAGTACCAGGGATCCAGATTTCATTGCAGCTGGGGCACTCAGGGTAGGTTTGCACATCTGACACCATGTAGGGGACTTTTCTGTACCAACAGACACCAAATATGTATATACAAAAACACATTTATTTATTTATGTATTTAATTTACTAGTCTAGAGGTAACTGGGAGCACTCACAAAGAACAATGAAAGCGAGCTAAATGTGTAAGAGCAAATAGATGGTATTATAAAATATAGGCTGTCTGTAAATGCACGTTTTAACAGCCTGTGACACATTTGGGTTTTAGGCATGTTTTAAGGAAATTCTGCAAAACCATTGGGTGACCGTTTCCTCAAACTATCTATGTAGGGGTGTACCTTCAACACAGTGGAACTATTTTTAGTGTTCCTCCTTTGAGGAAATCAAATCCCTTCCATGGTGTAATTCAGAGGAACTTTATTCAAAGATTACAAGCCACAACTGCATGATATTTTCACAGTGGGTAAGTGGAGGAGTCATGATTAGATGCAATAATAAGGCAGGCTAGAAACCTAACCACTACAGTTTGATTTCATCACCGCTATTAGCATCAGAGAGGCTGTGGCTCACTTTAAGAAAGATACTAACAAATATCCCAACTAACATTTCATCGCTCCTGAAATGACACCTGCTTATGTATTCCTGGCTGTGCTTATGCGACTTTGAGACATACATTATTTAGGATGATTCCAACTGATATGAATATCAGCGCTTAGAATACATCTCCGACCAGGAAGCCCGTGGTATATCTGCTATTGCTGAATATTTAGTTTAGGAATCTATTGCATTATTTAGCAACAAGCTCTGAGAGAGGCAGACAAAGGTGGAAGAAGGTTGGTAAGACATTGGACTGTTTTTTAACTGCCTACCTTGGGAGATGGGGAGGAGTCAGAAGATTAGCTTTCACCCAACGCTGGCTTCAAAACCCTGGGGCATATGTACAAGGAGTTAACTCTGCCGTAGTGTCAATTTTTGGACGTTACGGTGGCTTTTTTTAATCGCCGTATGCACAAGTTGCCACTAACCGCAGTTAGCTGCAGTTTTCCGCCACTTCTGCTAGCTGGACTTAATGTAAATTAGGATTGAAGGTAGGCGTTCCTGTGCATAAACTGCTGCTAACCCCACTCCATGATATATACAAAGAATTTCTTGTATGGTGCAAAACCCAAAAAGTGTTTTATGACCAGAAAATAGCTGGTCTTAAAAATGGTGCAAACACTTGGGGCCTCATTTTAGAAGGTTCTGCTGCTGGACAGCGCTACAAGGAATGTTGCTGCACTGCCCTGTGACAAAACTACAGGGCGGGAAAGCGCACCATCAATAAGATAGTGCACATTCCTGGTCCTCATTCATGAAAAGTGTTGCATTCCTGCGACAAAACAGCGTTGCAACACTTTTCACTATGCCCTTCTTGTGACATCGTGGATGCGCTGTATCTACTGTACATCGCTCCATGTCGCAATTAATGACAGATACATCTGGAATCCTAACGTATCTGTCAGCGTTAAAGTCACGCATTGCTGCAGTTGTGTCACAAGCATGACGCAACTCAAGCAATGCATGGGGCCAGTCTATCCCTGTGGCCCTGTGTCACCCTTACGCCTGCCATGAGGCAGGCATAAGGTACTGACGCAGTGGCGTCCTAAAATTGTTGCAGTGAAATCTGATGGATTTCACTACGCCACTCCTACGAGGCTTTGTTGCGTGGGAACACCCACCCTGCATTCATCATCCCTGATGCAGGTATAATGTGGCACAGGGCTTCACAAGGTCACGCATATGCTTAGATGCGTCACTTTGCAAATACTGCGCAACGTGGTGCAAGAATCACACTGCAAGTGCTTTAAGAAAATGACACACCGGCTTGGTGAAACTGTCAGAAGGGGCTCATGAATAATCTCCCCTGTCTTTTTCCCCTATTTTGGTGCACAATAGCTGCCTTGTGCCCTTGTAGGCACCCTTGCGCTATGGTGCGAGGGGGACTGTGTTGCAGAGTTGATTGATGTTATGGCTCCATCTCTTCTCGAGATGTCTACAGATGGGGCTGGACTAGGTTGCGTGCTGCGGTGTTGGTGTCTGTAAGTGTTGGCGGAGTGGTGGAGCTTTGGGTGTTTGCCTTGATGCAGCTGCACGGGGGGGCAATGATGGCGATGGTGTACGGTGGGCGTGGTGAAGGCGTGAGGTAAACAATGATGGTCGGTACAGGAAAGTCCTGTGGTGTGGCTGTAGTTGAAGTTCCTGCTGGAGGCGAAGATCAGCTAGAGTATGTGTCAGGCTATGTGGGTTGGTGCGGTGACTGGTTGCTTAAGTCTGATGTTGGCGAGGTTCCTCAAGAGGGGGCTGGTGTTCTGGTCACTGGGGTTGGCCAGATGGAACTTGAGGTCTCCAAGTAGGATGTAGTCGGTGGGTGAGAGAGCCTGGGGTGCGATGACGTCTACAATGGCATCAGTGAATGGGGGTTCATGGCCCGGGGGAATCTGTTGAATGAAGGTAATGGGGCAGGTGGTTTGGGGTTGGCCTGGATCTGGAAGTGGAGGTGTTCCATGGTCACCGTCGGGTCATTAGAGTGCTTGGTCAGTCAAAGTGTCCTTTTGTAGACAATGGCAGTGCCTTCTCCTGGGCGCTCGGGGTGGTCCGCGTTAGTGAATTTGTAGCAGTCCTGGATGGTGATGGCGATGTCCAGTCCCGAGCAGAGGTAAGTCCAGGTTTCAGTGAAGAAGGCGATGTCTGAGGAGGTGGCCTAGAGGAGGTCCCAGATTTCTGCTGCGTGTTTGTGGAGGGACCGCATATTGAGGAGGATGCAGTTGAGCTGGTTGGCTGCACTGTTGGTCGGCTGGGCGGCAGGAGGCAGTGATGTGCCAGTGTGGCAGAAGGTGCATTCGCAGTTTCAACAAGCGCAGGGTGCAAGAGAATTCTACAGTGTTGTAGGGGGTGTGACAGCCAGGGTTGATGGCGAGGAGGTGTTGGCGTCATAGTGGTGGAGTGTCCGAGAGGCAGGGTCCTTAGTGCTGGGTGTGGTCAAGGGGCGGATGTACGCGGAGGGGCTTGCCTTTGGCGCACCAGTGGTATGCCTGCTGCACATGGCAGCACAGCGGCCGCCATTAAGTAGTGCTGCGGGGGGACTGGACAGCTGGGAGGTGGGAAACATGGGAAAGGACACTTGAGGGGGCGGTGAAGCAGGGGGATCAGGGGTTGTAAATATATTTTTAAATAATTCTTACCCTGAGGCCGGGACCCGCATCTTCAGTGCTCCTGCTCTCCTGTGTCCGCCTCCAGGAACAGGAAGCAGGCAGCCAGGCTCCCTCTCCATGGCCAATTACAATGTTGTAGTGCGACGTTGTGATTGTTCTTGAGCACCGTGACAAGGCGTTCAGCCAGGGACAGGAGGTGTGGGCATGTATCCATGCAGGCTGTAATGCAGCCTGCATTGCAAACAGGGAAGTGCGCATAATTGCTTTGGGCGGCCTGAGAGGGCTTACCAAACAGTCATTGTGCACTTTAGTGGGCATAACACTCCGCCCCTGCCATGCTCCTTGAGAAGAGCAGCCCCACCCTGCCACCCGCAACGGAAACATAGCATGAGTAAATCAGTAAGTTATCATTATGTTATGTTTCCTCTTCTTGCACTGCTTGAAAGCAGTGGGGTGACGCTCTTCTGCCATGTCACACCCAGGCCTCCTCTATGCATCCCACCTGCTCCTCACCAGGTCATTGACATTGTGATGCAATCTGCTGCACTTTCTCCAAATCTGTGACTCAGCAAGCAGGAGCCTCAGCCAGTATGGAATTCACATGCCTGAGTGCAGCAGTTGCCGCCAAGTCCGCTGGGAAACCTCCCGGTTCAGGTGATGCAACAGGGCCCCATTAGGTAAGAAGTTGCAGCACTCCCACCACACAAGTTCGGCGCAGATCAGGGGCCTCACACTCCAGAGCATCTGCCCAGCGCAACATCCTCTGGCCTGTGATGCACCCCGGTGTAGTGGTGGTGCGCGGTATGCAAGGCAGACCTCCCTATGCTGGTGTGCAGGAGCGCCTCTACCATTTGCAGCTCCTAGAGGCATCAGGCGGTCTTCTCACACAGGTCAGTAATGTGTCTCCATGCGACCTGGCAGTCATCACTACCAGGTAAGGGCGATCACCGATGCCTCAATGTCTACCACCACAGCCCAGCAACTCCACAGCACCTCCGCATCCCACTCCAGGTCCCAGACGCAGGCCCAGCGAGGCCTCTGGGCCCTGGGGACTGTCAGCGCTTTCAAGGTTTTGGATACCATGGTGTTGCAACGAGTGCACAATGATAAGTAATGCATCACTGGTTTTGTCCAGCGATGGGGCTCTTTTCGTGATTGTAGCCATGAATTTCCTCTTCCCCTGGGACTTTGGCTCATCACCCTGGCTGTTGGGGGGCTTGGGGGAGTTGTCGGTCTGTGCTGCACTTGGCCGTGGCTGCTCCATTCTGCATTCCATTGGTTTTGTTACCTATTTTTCATTGGAGGTGGACTTATAGGCTTATTTTGCCTCTAGAGGCAAAAAAAGCCAAGTTGTGCTGACCAACGTGAGTTTTTTTGCCACTAATGGGCATTTCGTCAGTTTTCTCCTGCTAACGTCAGAATTTAGACATTTTTGTGCAAATGTAACTCTGAAACCACTAAACGGATGGTTACTAGACGTTTATGACAAGTCAACCTGTCGACTTGTGATGGCTTTTCTTCATTTAATAAACCTTGTTCAGTGTTTTTTTCGAGATATAAGTTAAGATGTGAGTGTCCAGTAGACATATCAAAGTATGAATAATTTTCAAACAGTTTGCAGACATCTGATAAGGAATGTGCAAACATGAGGACCCCAGTGTGAACGCACAACACTCTGCATGCAAACTGGCCCCTCACAAACATTGAGAGGAAAACACAAGAAAACTACTTAAAAAAAAGCAGCTTGGCGGGGGGCGTGGCTTGGACGGCGGTAGCAATGGCCGCTTAATCCGGAGCTCCGTAGTTCAGGCGAGCGACTACGGCCTTATTCCCGGTGTTCCCCTGCATACAAACGAGCGGAAACCAGAGCCAACGATGCACGGAGTCCTACAATACCCTCCGATGTCCTGATTTGCGGTCCTGGACCTCTGTTTGTGGTCTTTGCTCGAAACTGCTTCAGCCCGCGCTTCGGCCCCGAGAGGCTCATAAAATGGTGGCGCCCGGTCTCGGAATATCGGCCTGACGCAGCAGGCTATTTCCAGCTCTTCCTGCCAACGTTCACCATCCTCAAGGCACGGAAATGAGGCAGCACACCCTCCACTACCATCGGACCCCCACTGAGGTGAGAGGACTTCACGTGTACGCCACCAGAGCCTGAGAATCGGCCCGACTTGCCTGACCCCAAAATGGCAGCGTCCTCGGAGCCTCGATATTAATTCAATCAATACTAATGGTGTAGTCACTCTCTCCACAGCGCGACCGTCTACCACCAAATGATCTCTCTGTGAGGCCCTACAGGGGAGAAAGAAAACCTGTGTCCATCAAAAGCGCAGTTAAGCATTGCAAGAGGTTCTCCGCACCTCGGAGCTACCATACATTGTCAGAGGTGCTGATCTTCAAGCCCCTCCTGTCTCCATACTACGAGGAGGGCTGCCCATACCCCGTGCTACCAGCCAACTCTCCAATTGCGTTCACCTGCCCTACCAAAACCTGTATAGGTGCGGGCCACATCTGTTTGCCTCTTAGTAGAGCTCATAGCTCTCGCCTTCATTCACACTTCCTCATCAAGTCCGGACACTGCTAACCTCCATATGATAAGCGAAGACCTGTAACTCCGGCTCCTTTCAACACACTTGAACTACTCACGCAAAGTGAACACTGCAACTGGAAATCCTACCAAGCTCTCCTGCCAAGTCCCTCTGCACTTTCTGTCGTTTTGGTCGCCTCTCTTCTCTGCCATAATGTCTAACAGGGAAGATAGAAACGTTATTAAGAAGGTTAAGCCGGAACCAACAATCTCAGAATCGCCCATAAAAAGCAAAGCAGACATAGCGGCCACGATGGACATGATCCTTAAGAAGTTAGCGGACCTCCACGAGATCTCCAAATCGACCAAGGCTAACACTGAATCAATGCAACTCGAATTGACAGCGATTAGGGCAGACATGAGCGCCCTGAACACGAGTCTAGGAGCGGCCGAACAACACATTAGCGACGTGGAGGATCTATCAAGACAATCAACGAAGAAAATCCAACGACTAGAAGTTGCAACTGACGCTCTTAGACGCCACACCGCTGAATTAGAAGATCGGAACAGACGGGGGAACATTAGAATTTTTGGCGTGCCGGAGAATTCTGAGAAAAATGCGGACTCTTGCGTTGCCTTCCTGGAGTCATGGATCCCCATGGTCACCAAACTAGTCTTCCCTCATGGCCTCGAATTAGACAGGGCACACAGGATCCCCACTTTCGCTAGCAAAAACTCCAAAGGCCCCAGGCCACTGATTTGTAAGCCACTCAGGTTCCAGCACGTTGAGATGATCCTTCAATACGCAAGGAAAAACCACTCCATACTATGGGAGGGCCAGAGAATCATCTTCACGCAGGATTAATCGAAAGACACAGTGGAAGTGCGCAAGGGTTTCTAGACCTGCGCGAGAAGCTCAGATCCAAAAACATCACCTTCTCCTTCGCAGGCCCCGCCAAATTCAAGATCGTGTTGGACGGCCGTCCCAAATTCTTCACGGATCCCAAGGTCCTTGCACACCTACTCGAAGATCACTCTGCACAAGAAATGGACCAATCTACCGGACTCTCCAACAAAAGGAAAACTACTACCCCAACCTCTTATGATGCAGCCTCTGCGTTCCACTGACGTCATGCTTTTTCAGAACTGATTACAAAAAGGGGGTGGTGATGGACAGAGTATCCGAGTCAATCAGAACACTCCTACCCAGTCAACAGATCAGGGCTTGATCCATCACCGTTTTTTAGCTCACTGCACCATCCCAGTTCAGAACCTGGCTATATGCAAATTAGTCTGTCCCTGGCCCAGTGCATCATGGGAACAGGGCAGACCAAACTACCAAGCCAATTCTTCACTGGAAAGGAAACAAGCTTCCGGGGACCGGTTTCTGGCATTACAGCCGTCTTCGGCCCGGCTTGCTTGAATCCTGATGGTGCAATGAGCAAGGGACTCATGTCTGAGCATACCCTTCCACACTCATGGTGGCCAAAATAATTACAAAAAGGGGGTGGTGATGGACAGAGTATCCGAGTCAATCAGAACACTCCTACCCAGTCAACAGATCAGGGCTTGATCCATCACCGTTTTTTAGCTCACTGCACCATCCCAGTTCAGAACCTGGCTATATGCAAATTAGTCTGTCCCTGGCCCAGTGCATCATGGGAACAGGGCAGACCAAACTACCAAGCCAATTCTTCACTGGAAAGGAAACAAGCTTCCGGGGACCGGTTTCTGGCATTACAGCCGTCTTCGGCCCGGCTTGCTTGAATCCTGATGGTGCAATGAGCAAGGGACTCATGTCTGAGCATACCCTTCCACACTCATGGTGGCCAAAATAATTACAAAAAGGGGGTGGTGATGGACAGAGTATCCGAGTCAATCAGAACACTCCTACCCAGTCAACAGATCAGGGCTTGATCCATCACCGTTTTTTAGCTCACTGCACCATCCCAGTTCAGAACCTGGCTATATGCAAATTAGTCTGTCCCTGGCCCAGTGCATCATGGGAACAGGGCAGACCAAACTGAGGTTTTGCTATCTACAGGCCTGAGATATGCTCGACGGTATGGACTCCTAGACAGAAGCAGTTATATTCAAGAAGTTCGGCATCCTGCCTAAGTGTTCCCGTGGTCTGTGAGTTTATAATCTAAGACTTTAAGAGTTGGGTTGTCTACCATTAACACTATACATAGCACACTCTGTTCTCTTGTGTTGTACTCTTATCCACAAGTTGCCTCCACCGCAATCAGTCTGTCTCTATGTACCCAGACTTGTAATTCGTTTACATCCTTGTTATCTCCTTGACTTAGGGGTTCCTCAACCCTATGTTGGTTTGTTTGGTTATCATATTATGCCAATGTACTCACACATCAGGCTCCCAACCTAGTCACTCCGTCCGACTCTATTACCGCCTTAGATGGCTTATCGTTTGGCTACTCTGGCTATTACAGCGGGGCTACACTACCCCACATTACTTCATCACTGGGAATGTTATTATGTTATTATGTTGTATTAAGGTTACTCCTCTTCTACCTAGCAGGATACTGTCGTCGTACTCCCTACGTACGTATTGGGGGGGGATGGGTGGGGAGGGAGTTGGGGGGGATCCTTGGGTGAAATCGGGTGGGAGGGAGATCCAGAGAGTTAAGATGATCCAGAAATCAAGAGTTTCTAGCTCTTTCTTGTACTGTTTTTTGCTTATGTTCGTTCTTTGCAGGCACAGCACCAACATTTCCTCAACACACTCACCGTTGTCCACATGCTGTAACCTGGTCCCTTTAATTAAAGTTGCATTTCCAAACATTAAAATATGCAAGCTACACCTTCTACATACAACAAGTCAAGGTCTACATTCACCACTCGACCCACGAGGGCAAGCACGTTGCCACGCTAACCGTACACTTTTGCCACCAGATCGCTCCTTAGCGAGTAAGTCCCACTATGATGGCTAGCGGCAAATCATTAGCTGATGACCTTACCGTCATCTCCCTGAATGTCAAAGGGCTTAACCATCCGGTTAAAAGACGAAAAATCTTCGACTACCTTGCTAAAACAAAAGGGGATGTCATCTTACTCCAGGAAACTAAGTTGTCAGAATAGGACATGCGTTTCCTGAACGTACATTGGTCATCGCACATACTGAGCTCCCCGCGACACACAAAAAAGGAGGAGTTATCACTTTACTAGCGAAAAAAGCCAACTTGACTCTAGTCTCACACACACAAGATACTATGGGTAGACTACTGGTAATAATAATAATAATAATCCACATTTGTAAAGCGCACAATCACCCGTAAGGGTCTCTAGGCGCTGGGGGCCGTCGGGAAGATTAAGCAAGCTATTGCCCAGAGTCACATGGTGCTGGGCTAACCTGCCGCCGGAGCCGGGGATCGAACCCTGATCCCCAGATTCCAGCGTCAGTCGCCCTGGCCGCGGCGCCACACCTCTTAAGCGAAGATGACCCTATCCATGTGCTGAATATATACGGCCCCAATTCTGACGACCCCGAATTCTGGGACTCAGTCTCTCGCTCGTTAGAACACATTCCACAAGACGACCTACTAATAGTGGGGACAACTTCAACCTCCCTCTAGACCCAATTCTAGACAGACAATCCAAATGCATGTTTCACCCCTCCCGATCACACGAAGCCCTCTTACGCCTATGTGAGCGATACTGCCTGAAAGATTCCTGGCGCCTCCAAAACCCAGACGGTAGAGACTATCCCTTCTTCTCTGCCCCACATAAATCGTATTCACGAATTGATTTCATCCTACTTTCAAGCTCCTACACACACCTAATAGAGGAAACTGAAATAGCCCCTAAATTAGTATCCGACCATGCCTGCATCCGCACCAAACTTGCTGGCTCCCGGTCAATTCTTCCCCCTAAGAGATGGAGATTTAACGAGGATACCCTGTCCGATCCCTCTAACAAACTACTTATAGCTAACGCCATCGAGGAATATCTATTATTGAATGTTGTTCAAGACACTTCACCTAATACCTTGTGGGACGCACTGAAAGCTACGATCCGTGGGGTCATTATCAACATCAGAGCTAAAGCTAACAAAGCTCTAAATAAAGATCTAGAACTGCTAGAACACCAGATCAGACTCCTAGAATCCCTCCATAAATCCGACCCCCTCGATTCCAACTCTCTAGATCTTTTGACCCAAAAGAAATATGAATATAACACCATCACTAGTAAGAGAGCGGGTGTTTGGATCAATCGCTTCAACGCCCTGAAACTATGCGAGGGTAACAAAGCGGGTAAGCTCCTAGCCTCGTACCTCAAACATAAACAGAGACTAACCACTATATCCTCGATAAAAGACTCCGCAAACAATACCCATACAAAACAGCCAAAAATTCTTGAGACATTCAGAACTTTTTACGAAGAGCTATACAAAAACGATGTATCATTGGACATGACAGCCTGCACTGAATATCTTGAGTCCCTACATCTTCCAAAATTATCGGAAGACGATAAATCTCAATTAGGGTCGCCCATCACGCGCGCTGAGATTACGGCGGCCATCAAAACGTTAAAGAGCAAAAAGGCCCCCGGCCCGATGGCTTTTCCGCGGCCTTTTATAAGGCCTTCAGTAACCAACTCGACCCGCGCTCCACTCCCTTTTTAACTCTACAGCGATCAGTGGTAGTGTTTCCCCCTCAATGAGTGAAGCCACAATCATAGTCATCCCCAAAGAGGGTAAAGATCCTCTCCTCACCAAAAATTACCGCCCCATATCTTTGATAAATCTTGACTGCAAGATTTATGCCAAAATCTTAGCGCATAGATTAAATACTCTCCTTCCCAAACTGATTGGCCCAGCACAGGTTGGTTTCCTAAAACATCGAATGTCGAATGATAACACTAGATTATTGTGTTACTTATTAGAAAAAGCTAAGACCTCTACCTCCCCATTGGTAGCGATAACCTTGGACGCAGAAAAGGCCTTCGATAAGGTCTCATGGTCTTTCCTCCAACAATGTATGCACAGTTTCAACCTTGGTCAATCCTTCATTAAAATGGTGATGGCCCTTTACTCCTCCCCGTCAGCCAGAATAGCAATTAATGGTACACTCTCCAGCTCGTTCAGACTCTACCAGGGCACCAGGCAAGGCTGCCCACTCTCGCCTGCACTTTTCCTCCTAGCCCTTGAACCCCTTTTAACTGACATAATGCGCAACGAAGAAATAGCTAGTGTCTCTTTCGGTCCCACTCGGGTAAAATTAGCAGCTTACGTTGACGACATCTTAATCGCTACAGAAGACCCCGCTAATTCTATCTCTGGACTCATGTCCTCCATCGGGAAATACTCAGCCCTCTTGGGATATAAATTAAATAGAGATAAGTCCGAAGTCAAGCCTCTAAATGTCCACACCAACAAGGAGGTCCTAGGAGACTCCGGACTAACGTGGCAAACGGACGCTATTAAATACCTGGGACTGGAGTTTCCCGACTCTCTTCTAGGCACACTTAGACATAATGAATCCACCACCCTTACCAAAACTAAACGCCTACTCGATGGTTGGTCTCCCCGGTTCATCACCTGGTGGGGCCGTGTAGAGACCATAAAAATGATGGTGTCCCCCTTAGTCAACTATCTTAGCACGATGCTACCCCTCGTCCTTTCCAAAGAATTCCACAACAAGCTGGACAAATTGATTTCCTCTTTTTCCTCTGGCAAGGCAAAAAAGCCAGGATTAGCCTAAAAAAGCTACGTTTGGATAACAACCTAGGAGGCGTTAATCTGGCGGACTTTAAACTTTATCAAACCGCCTTCCTAGCCAAACAAGGCTCATATTGGTTAATGCCACAGTCGGACTACACCCCGGTGTGGTTGTCTGTGGAAAAATCCCTCCTCCAAGGCCTTGATCCCGCCACCCTTCTCACCATTAAAATTAACCCATCCCTAGGCTCCTGCCCCATTTTTAAAAATACCAAAACGGCCTTACTCCAAGTGAGCAAACATCTGCCAAACCAGTTTCGGAAGTCTAGATGGGAATCACTCTGGCAGAACAACACACTAACATACAAGGGGAAACCACTACACCTCGCCTCATGGATAGCCAAAGGGATACACTTTCCGTACCAACTCTATGAGGGCTCGTCACCGCTCCCTTTTAGCGCAGTACAAACCAGATATCAGCTCCAACACATGGAATTCTATAACTTTCTAAACATCAAAGTGGCACTCACAAAGGCAGACCTAAGTGATCGCATCCCCTCCCTCCCCGACTTTCTCCGTACACTCAACAGACTCGGCCATCAAGGTTCGAGAATCTACAAATTAATCCGCCCACAAGTTTCCACCTTGACTGACTCTCTGAGGGTGTTCTGGGATTCTTATTCGTCAACACCAACTTCTGACATAGAGTGGGCCAGAACTTGGGAATCCAGCACACGCCACAAAATTAGCCCCACTTTATCCCAAACTAAGTTCTGGCTTCTCCATAAAGCCTTCTGGATGCATAAGAGGCTATTCCTGCACAACATTAGGGAAGATGACATCTGTTGGAATTGCAAGGTAGAATGCGGGGATCTCAAACACCTAATTCTTACATGCCCATGTGTCACCACCTACTGGGACATATTCTTTGATTTCGTCACCAAAGTCTTACACGGTTCACTTCCGAGAGAATTCTCAACCCTCGTGTTGGGGTTTGCCAAAACCAACACACTCAATGACAATGACAAAGCCCTTCTTGACCTTCTACTGACGGCGGCGGTTAAGATCATATTAAACAACTGGAAGGACACTGCTAAAGCCTCCTTCCCCCACTGGCTCAATTGGGTCTCAAATCTCAGAGGAGCCGATAATTTAGCCCTTGCCTCCACCCCCTGGCACCCCCCACATAGGAAACTCTGGACTTCCCTGGATGAATACTTTGATTTACACAAACCACCATGACCTCCTTTTACACTTGCGTTCTTAAAGTACGGCTGCTTACGCTCATATATACCCTGGAGTCCTGCTTGTTGACTTACCTTCACACCAATGTAATGTTGCAACGATATTGTATTCTATTCTTTATATGATTTCTTGCATGTCATGTCACTTATGTATTTTGTAATTTTATGTAATTATTGTACCCCTTACTGGTTTCCTTGAGTTCGCATCCTTCTTGTTTTCTTGTTTCTCACATGTAATATTACTTTGTACTTAAGATTGTTTTACATGCTGATCATCTCTTAAACTCCCAATAAAAATTTCTGAACTTAAAAAAAAGCAGCTTGGCGAGGAGCCGATAGTGCATGATACATAAGTGGGCTGAGAAGCCCACCCATATACAAAAGTCTCTCTCAGGTTTCACTGACAAGCCAGAGTGAAATACAAATTAAAAGGCCTTTTTTCAGGACCAGGAAGTTAATTGCGCTCTGCTCCATTCTTGCCCAATGATGTGGGAAGTTAATTAATTCACTCCATGGCCTTGAACAAGGTCTGGGGGAGGGTTGACATGGCCCCTTCCTTGCCCAAAGCTGCCCTGGCATGTGTTTCTCTCCCATTGCTTTGGCAAGTGATGAAGTATAGAGGGTCAATACCTTCACCTTGCTCAAGGGTTAAGGGGGAGATTTTGCCCTCAATACTGTCTACGTGCGGGGGGGGCACATCACTTCAACCACCTTCACCTTGCACAATAATGAGGTGCAGGAGCCCCTGACACTGCTTATGTGTTCGAGGAGGGGACTACAGCTTGAACTACTACTACTTATCTTGCCCAAATGAGAACCGTGCCTGGTCCTCTTTTCCTTACCCGACGGCAAGGAGTGGGTCTAAAAAAACAGATGTTTAGGTGAGCAGCCGTTGTCCTGCTCTTCAAATATCTGTATAGTGCTGCTGATGGGGAAGGGCTGGTTCAGATGTCACCCACTCCTGTGTCCGATTTCTGACTGTGAACAGAATGCAGGAGTGGGTGACATCTGGCCAACTCCTCCATACCCCACAGCACTGTGCAGGCTACAGAAGGGCGGTTCAACTGTGGCCTGATTCACATCTAGTTAGCTAGTGGTGAACATGGAATACAAGCAGTTGACACACATTGTACTGGAGAAAGGGGAAGGGCTAATTTCTCCCTTTTGTTTTGAAAAGGCAAGAGGGACACTAAAGTATCTCTATCCTGCCTGAGCTTGGATCCTCATTGTGAGCAGCTGCTGAGCTGCGAGAGTCCGTATCCCTGCATGGATCCTCATTGTGACACACGAGGTTTTAAGCAATGTAAACGCTTGCCTGCAGGGAATGAGGCTTAATGACTATATGTAATATTAGAAGTGATTCCTCAGGGTAATATGGCCATTAATGAAACCTTCCTCTCAGTTTTAGGATAAATGGAGCCATTCAGGAAGAACTGTGATTTCCCCTTGGCACTAATAAGCATCAACTGGGCTAGTCTGTAAGATAATGTAATAGCTTAAAACAATAGTGAGCATGGGTGACTCCAGGGGGTAATATACAGTTATAACCACTTGAACTAATAAACAACAGTGGGCCCAGACAACATTCATAAAGAGCAATGCACAATAATGTCTTGTGGCAGTAATAAGCTTCAATAAGCATCAGCATTGGCCACTAGGCAGTAATGAAAACCAATGCTTTTATGATGTAGAAAAGCTTAATAGAGATAACCAGTAAGAAGAGTCATTGGTCCAAGTCATTAAAGAGCTTTAATGGTTCTGTGCAATAATGAACATTCACGGTGCCAAGCAGTAATGAGGCTCAATTGCAGCAACTTTAAGGAGCTGAAATGCGCCAGCATTACTGGCCTTAGTCCCTTTCCCCACATTGCCTTAAGGTAAGGGAAGGCTGGTTGGTATTCAGACAAAATATCTAATTTAAAATATTGAGATGCAAAAATTTTAAGTTTGAAATATTGTGATGCAAAAATAATGCATGCAAGAATATCATTGACAAGCATGTCGATTTTAAGGTAAGTAATATTGATGTTAAAAATAACTGAGTTGTTGATTTCAATGTCACAAATATCTATGTTTTTAATTACGTTTACAAAACTATTGTTGTGAATAATATCGTTTTTCAAATATTTGTATGTATTTTAAGTATATATTTTAATTGTATATATTATATGTTGTTTGTATAATTATTGTTAACGTGTTGTTAATATAGTTTTTAAATTTTTAGTTTTTTAACATTTTATTTATTAGCTTATTTTTATTTTGTGGGGGTTATAGGGCTGTTAAATCTCACTTAGAGACAAGAATAAAAACACACTCTGTAATGGTGGACTGAGAAGAGACTGATTTTGGAGTCCGTCTTTACTCACCATACTTTGTCTGGCCGATGGGAACTGAGGACGGACTGTTTAAATTGTGGCTAAAGTGAATTGGATTATGACTGGCATTGAAAAAAGATGTTAAGCTGAAACGCGTCTGCCAAATAAAATAGAATCCAGACACAGCTGGGTGCTTCCCAGTTTTTGGTGTGAGAGATGTTGAATGGCTGCCACAGCCATAATGGAGGCACCCGCCCGCAAGAGTTCTGCAGTACATAGTGTCACTTTGGTGAACATATACTGTAATTCATTATACCTGGGCATCCCGAATGCCACCACCAGAAAACTTCAGGTGGTGCAGAACTGCGCAGCTAGGCTGCTACACAATATCCCCAGAAAACAATCGGCTAAACTAGCACTGAAGGCACTGCATAGGCTACCCATCACAGAACGCATATCGTTCAAATCACTTTGCATTGCGCACAAGACACTCTGGGGTACAGGTCCAAAAATTAACTGTGCTTTGATGTCCTTCCACTGGCCCTCTCGCAGCATGAGTTCGGCCAACCTATTCCAAGCGAAGGTTCCTAAAATCTTGAGAGTACGATCGGGCGGGTGGGCGTATGTTCTAATACAATGCATCCATTCTATGGAACATGCTTCTGATCCAGCTTAGATCAACGACTCATTACTTTGCATTCAGGAAGCAATTAAAAACGTGGCTCTTCCAGAAACTGCTGTGAGCCTGGAAACTTCTTGCGGTTGCACCTAGCACTGGAATGCCTATGGGTAGCCATGTGCTTTATCAAGAAAGAATTATTAATAATAATTATATATATATATATATATATATATATATATATATATATATATATATATATATATATATATATATATGTACATAAGGCAGGCCTGGGCGTAGTTCAGTGAGTTTCGCTACATAGAACTCTGCAAAGTGACAAATAAACTCCACGGAGTACTGCAAGTGGCAGAGTGCAGTGTGAACTGCCGTTCGCGCTAATCTTCTTGCCGCTCAGGTAGAAATGTTACCCGATCGGCAGCTTGCGCTCGCCAACTTACCGTTCGCGAGCTTCATGGAGCGCGGAGTGCAGAAAACTCAGCAAACTCCACGAACGGAGCAGTGTTCACCTCCCAGGCCAATATATATTTGTTATAAAATTAAAGTTAAAATAATAGTGAATTATATTAGAAATTAACATTATTATTTTAATATAGTTTTAAATTATATATGTGTTAATTAATTATCACACATACATATTTGTGTGTTTTTCAAATAAGTAAAATAGTTATATATAATTTTAAATTACTTAAATATATTTAATTTACATTAAACAACTGTTATACGGTAATACATTGAATGTAGGACTATTTTAAAATATATATATTTAAATATATATAAGTTAAAAAGCGATATTTTTGTAATCAATAGTAGTGTATACCGATTTTAGGGGGGGATAGTTTTGTCATTTACATAATAAATATAGGAAAACAATATTTTTGGGTTACATATTTTAGACTCAAGGTTTATGTCCCACGATATTTGTGGTTTCAATTTTCTGTCAGTGAACCGGGCTGGTTATCCCTTTCATTGTCTAAATGTTTCCAGCCTTTGCCCAAGAATTGAGATTGTTGTTTGTGACCATTCCTAAGTGTGGGGAGGGTGGCGATTGATAATAAAAAAAAAACTAAAAATGTCTTGGGGCACTCACAGGTATCTCTGTGCAGGGTTTGCCATTGTAGACGAAGCACAAGGTCAGTTCTCAGCTTTCTCAAGTCTCCTTCATCCACAAAGTAATTATGATAAAAGGGTGCCGAGGCAAGTGAGCCTGTTCTTTGGCGAATATGTACAAATAGTCCTCCCTACCCTTGCGCAAAGTGAGGGGTGCACTGGGAGTAAAACAACCCTCACAGCCATAGGGCATGAATAGGAGGGTTTACCATAATTATCTACATCCCTGTAGACTTTTAACAAAGAAATTAAAACAAAAAAGTAGAAATGTTCTGTGTGGTTTCCTGTCCCACAGAACAGTAATACAGAGAAACAATGATTAAAAATAGGATAAGTAAAATTTCAAGACATGTTTTGAAGTTTGATACCAGTGGTAGAGAATAAAAAATTGTGTTGCAAGCCATCTCCGGGC
This sequence comes from Lissotriton helveticus, assembly GCF_964261635.1. Classification (NCBI taxonomy): domain Eukaryota; kingdom Metazoa; phylum Chordata; class Amphibia; order Caudata; family Salamandridae; genus Lissotriton; species Lissotriton helveticus. The sequence continues at coordinate 874,823,371 of NC_136059.1, forward strand.
CAATAGACTCAACTAGAGCAGACAACGCTACTCCTGACCTATCACTAATGTAACCAGGTTTGAGGTCAACCATCACCTCCACCCCGTCACATGTGGGCCCTCCCACTCTGCTGAGCAGGCAAAATGTAATTGGATTTTTCCCCAGAATCAGAAAAAACACTAAGCAAAAAGGACAGTATTTTGGGGACCCTGTGTGTATTTCTGATTCCGGGACAAAATCTGGAAGAGCTTCCTGGTATTTGTTTGCACACCAAAACCTGTGATAATTGTAATGAGAGACTGAGTACTTTGTTGAGACTGTGAGCACCACAGAATATTTCTATTATTTTAATTTATTTGTAAAAATTCTAAGGAGGTGTCACACCCCCTTAAGTGAATGTTAGGTAGCCAAGCCGCCCTTGCTGAAGCATTTTGACGCCATTTGACTTTAAATATATAGGTACTCCACAATAGTGGTCCGTTCTGTTATCCTGGATGTCTGCCTATTTATTTTGGGTTTCTTTTTTCCATGTATTCTTGTTTTCTTTCAATAACACATAACGTTTATCAACTATCTTTGGAATGGAAGGTGGACATTTATATTCTGGCATTGTTTTTTCGCATGTACACGCTTTCCAACTTAAAGAGTGCTTCATCTTATTCAGAAAATCGCTCCTTTTAACCTATTTTATAGCCCCTTGTTTAGCCTTTCACACCTTATTCTGTTCCTACTGCACATTAATGTTAATGTTTTTCAAATTAAAGGAATGCATCTTATTCCTTTGACTATGTGGCCTTCTTTAAAGCATATTCATTGGAAGGAAAAAGTGCCCCAATGATGTAACGATGTAACAAGAGGATTGGCAGCCTATTTGTGGTTGCTCTCACTCTGTCATTACATTATATAGAAATTGATGTAATGAATTAAATGTTAAAGACAGATAGAGAAGCACGAGTCGTGCAATACGCCCATTTCCTTGCTACACACACACACATATTTATCAGCGTGATCAAGGGCAACTCGCCTGAAACGCGTAGCAGCTGGTCTCTGTAGAGGTTGCTAATAAATTCCATCTTTGCTGACTTTTGTGGTCCGTCTCCCTCGTCTGCAAGCGTGCGCTGCTGCGGCATGAAACGCTGTGAGAGCCGAGGAGGAGCTGAGTTTTCACATATATATATATATATATATATATATATATTACCTACTGGCGGTCGCCAGTAGGTATATATAGTTAGGATTTTTTCTCTATGGGATTTTTGAAAATTCTATGTCTAATAACTTTGGCGTTTGTGGACGGAATTGGCTGAAATTTTCTGGAAAATGGAACATTTTGTTTCTGAGCAGCCCCTGGAAATTTGGGGGGGGTTCGTCAAGGGGGGGCCGAGAAAAAAGGGGGGTCCCAAAACGTGTTTTTCCCATGCAATTTTCCATAGGGCGGTTGGCCTCACTTTTAGCCCGAACGGCTGAATGGATTTCCACGAAACTTGGCAAAATTGTAGGGACTGGTAGCCCGATGTGCCTTTGCTAGGTCTCAATATATGTGCTTCAGTGGATTTTGAGAAATTAACGTTTAAAAAAAGATATATATCTGTAAGCGCGCTCTGGGCAGCGCTCCGGTTCGCGGACTTTACGCGTAACGGAACTTCGCGAAGCGAAGCTGATTGGCTCTCCGGTGTCTGTCAACATTCTAAACAGTCCGGAGCGGCCGCCATCTTGTCTCTCGGTAGGATCGAGAGACAAGAGGAGGCCAAAACAAAGGGGGAAATGACCATAAGGGGGCATAGTAGATCCTCCCTGACCCCCTAGGTTTAATGTGGAGGCTTTAAAAGGGCCCCGCGGGGCAAAAAAAAATAATATTTTTTTTGTTGTTTTTTTTGCATGGGTAGCGCCCGGTTCGCGAACCGGGAAGCGTTCTGGGCAGCGTACTATAAGGAAAAAAGAATGATAGACTTTTCAAATACTGTATGTTAATTGATTGTTGGTTTTGTTGATTATTTTTTTATTTTTTTATTTTTTAAGCAATTATTTATTATTGTGATTGTGTTTGAAAATTTAATAACATTTCTAACATTTAACTAGTTTATGAATTACATATAAAAATGATTAAAGACTCAAACAATTTTTTAATATTACATACAATTTTATTTTTCGGATTGTTTTTCAAAATTTAATAGAACGTCTAGCATTTGACTGTCCGATATGTCCTCTTGTTGAGTGAACATAAGTTCCCACATTTGACCGTCATCATAATGAAGTAAATGATCCACAGATTCTACACATTGAACTAATTCATGGTCCCGTGATTCATCCATGAAATCTGAGTCATCATTGTCCTCAATATCTTTTTCTGTGTTGTTCTCCAGAACAATTTCGAAGGAAACATTCTGCTCACCTTCCATTTTATTGCTGTAATTTGCATAAAAAATAAATATATCAGTAGAGATAGGGCACTGTTGGGTTTAAGTTCAGACAGGTACTTGTGAGTTTATAACAGAGAAGTAATCTATGGGCACTGTATGGTTTCAGGCGTGAAGTAGTACTATTAAAAAGTGCCTGTGAAGAAGCCTAAGTAAATTCATAATTATACCACAGAAACCTAAATCAATCCATAATTATAATAAAGAAGCCTTTCTCAATGTCTAACTCTTACAGAGGGATAGTATATAACTATCTGAAAATGTTTTCAAATTTATAAAATAATATCTCACCTTCTAAAAAGAAGTTTAAGTTGTGAGTGAAAATGATCTTGCAATGTAGTTCAGGAAGTAGTAGTCAAAATGGCTGTCTTTCTCTCTCTTCCTTTATATATATTCAGGTACATAGCCAATCAAATGTCAGGTAAAAAAAGTAGAAAATGAAAGTAACATTTTAATTGGTTGTCAATTCCAACACTTCAGATGTGTTTTGTGAAGTAATTTACCTCAGGGTATTTAGAGAGGTCTACAGGCTAAATGGTTAAATGGAATTTCAATCAAATTTGTGAAAATGGTAGGCATTGGTATGTAGTATGAGCTAATCTATATTTGGTGAAATTGTCTCCAGTCGCTTTTCTGTAAACTACTTTCCCACCTTTTTTGATGGTGCGCTTCCCAGGGAGCGACCCGGTACGTGAACTGGTGAGCGCCCCGGTTCGCGAACCTTAAGCGTTACGGGAGTCCACCATTTTGTGTTTCGGTCGAATTAAGATACAAGATGGAGGGCAAATAATGTTCAGAATGGGTAGAAGGGGGCACGGTAGACTTATCTTGACCCCCTAGGTTTTCTGAGGGTGGCTGAGGAGGCCCATATGTGCGAAAAAAAACCATTTTAAAAAAAATTTAGCGAGGTTAGCTCCCGGTTCGCGTACCGGGAAGCGCCCCAGGGAGCGTACTTTGTTGAAAATTAGTGAAAAAAGTTAGAGTAAAATAATAATTGTGAGTGATCAGATGTAGGGTAGCTCTGAGAAGAGCTTTTGGGTTTATGGTACATTTAGGTACTTATAAGTAGGTACCAATGCACAGTCTTAAATTCAGAATGAAAATTCTGTTGCCCTCATCTGAGAAGTGAACTCCATCTCCTCTGTAGATATCTTGCATGTAGTAACGCAAGTTATTGTTGTACAGGGAGCCCATTCCATGGTCTCTCATGTAAGCTGAAACAGATTTGTTTACATGCTTCCTCGACTTCTCAATTTGTGGACAAAATTGGTTTGACCACCTCCATTTCTGTCTTTGGCATATATTTGAATATACCAAGGCAGTCTGAGGAAAAAGTGCCATCAATTGCTCAAAGGTGTCCTTTAAAAGCATTTCCAGACCTACCCCAGTCAAAGTGCCCAAATCATTACCTCCACAGTGCACAATTAACAGGTCAGGTTTTGGCAAATGCATAAAGGTTTTCACCAATGGTATCAATTGGTGACATTTTAATCCTCTGTGGCCAAACCACTTAATTTCCACATCTTGTAAATTGAGGTTAGGTAAATTCCTGTTCTCAGCATACCTCTGAGCCCAATAGATGTAACTATGTCCAACAATCCAGACAGAAAACATGGTGAGAGAAGGTTCTCCTGCAGTCAGATGAAGTGTGGCAATGAAATGGCAGTTGAAAAAATAAGAGTTTAAAATGAAAAAAACTGTGGAGTTTCTGTGTTAATGAAGCAGTAACAGTGATTGGTGGATTTTGATTGCTGAAAACAGAAAGTTAGGGTGCATGGATGAGTTGTTTGAAAGATGTATTTTGAGTGGTCAAGAAAAAATCATTAAATGAAAGAATGCACTGGATATGAGGTGCACTGAGAGTTCAGAGTTCAATTGCAACATTGTTGTGTGAACTTGCAAACACCAGAAGTCTTCCAAGAGGTGGTTGCCATGCAGAAAAGGCATGAAATGGCAGAGGGGGGAAGGGTTTTCATTTGAAAAAAAGTGAGGGAAGAGTTTTGATTGGGTGACATGAGAGATATGTGTGAAGAATTACAGCATTTCTGTGCTTTTGATAGCTGCAGGCTCTGGAGTGCATACCTTTTGCTCTGCTGAAGACAAATTGGTGTGTTTCTGAGACTGTTTTGAAACTCAAAGTATTTGCTAAGGTGAGAAAAGATTTCTTTAATTTAGATAGAGAATAGTGTGCTTTAAGGAGAAAATTATGAAGAAAGTTGTGTTCTTCAAATGTTGCTTTGTCTCAAGTGTTTTACAAATAGATTTTGTTTCTTTGAGAAAATGTAATTGGAGAAAATGTGAAGTATTAGTACTGACAGGGTGTTATTGTGCATAGGAGCTGTGGAGTCTTTTCAAATTATGATTTGAAAATCGTTTTTGAGGAAAATGAATGGTTATAATATTTATGACAAGGACATAATGGTGTATGCTTCATTATAAGGCAATTGAGTGTCTCTGATGTTATTTTTCCCATTTTAATGTAAGACCTTTCTCTGTGGAGCATATTGCTTGTAAATATGCTCCCACCTGTGCATGGCAAATTTAGATTTTGAATGATTGTGTTACATAGCTATGTTAAAAGTGACCCAACCATGCTGCAAAGGCAATCAAAAAACGCTTTTATGTGTCTTAAGGACATTTTAAGTCATTTCCCTATGTGCAGTGTTTTCAAATTATGATTTGAAAATCGTTTTTGGGGAAAAGGAATGGTTTGTAAATTTTTTACAAGGATATAATGGTGTATGCTTCTTTATAAGGCATTTCAGTGTCTCTGATGTCATTTTTCCCATATTACATTAAAAGACCTTTCCCCGTGGGGCACATTCCTTGTAAATATGCTCCCACCTGTGCATGGCAAATTTAGATTTTGAATGTTTGTGTTACATAGCTATGTTAAAAGTGACCCAACCATGCTGGAAAGGCAATCAAAAAACCCTTTCATGTGTCTTAAGGACATTTTAAGTCATTTCCCTATGTGCAGTGTTTTCAAATTATGATTTGAAAATCGTTTTTGGGGAAAAGGAATGGTTTGTAAATTTATGACAAGGATATAATGGTGTATGCTTCTTTATAAGGCATTTCAGTGTCTCTGATGTCATTTTTCCCATATTACATTAAAAGACTTTTCCCCGTGGGGCACATTCCTTGTAAATATGGTCCCACCTGTGCATGGTAAATTTAGATTTTGACTGTTTGAGTTACATAGCCATGTTAAAAGTGACCCAAAAACTTGCAAAGGCTTTAAAAAAACACTTTCATGTGTCTTAAGGACATTTTAAGTCATTTCCCCCCGGGTGCAGTGTTTTCAAATTATGACTTGAAAATCGTTTTTGACGTAAAGGAATGTTGTTAAAATTTATGTGCGCCATATGCCCCCAAATTTCTTTTTCAGGGGTGCAGCAGGGTGTTCTTGAGACACCCTTGCACCTTTGGAAAAATTCCTAATTTGCGATGAGCTAATTGCTAATCGCAAATTGCACCTTCATTCCTATGGGCCTCCTGGCCCATGGAAATGAATGGGTAATTTGCAATTAGCAATTTGCTCATTGCAAATTAGGAATGGTAAAGAATCGCTATTTATTCCTTAAAATTCGCTATTTTGGAAATGCAAAATAGTTTGATGATACATATGGCGGTTCATCTCTAACAAGATAAGAAGCTTAGGGATACATTTATGATGACTGGCGCAATGAAGTGGACATCACTTACTTCATTGGTAGAGCTTTACATGTATTATCTCCTCTGTATTCTTCTTCAAGCGTAACTTTCATCTGCAATCCTGAGTAGGCCTCACCTTAAACAAACCTCTGGATAGGGCACACCTTATCGTCATCCTGAATTAATCATTTAAAATGCAAGGGACAGATTTATGATAGGTGTATGCCTCTTTTGCGCCACTGTGCGTCACTTTTGTGATGCAGCGGCGGTGCAAAAGATTTGCTATGAGGCGACAAAATTACAAATTGATGCATTTAGGCAGATGTGTCATGGTGTAAAAAACACCGTGCCACATGAAACTGATGCAGCAGTGATGCAAAAGATGCACCATGTTGCAAGACAGGCCTCACTTGGGGCCATATGTATGAAGCTAATTAGCATTTGCAAAGGTCGAAGTTCTGTGAATTTTGGCCTTTGCGAATGCTAATTAGACAAATGGTATGTATCAAACAAGTTTGATGCAAAATAAGGAATAGCAAAATTTGCTATTCTTTATTTTGCGATTGCACTGAAGGATTTGCAAATTTTGTGATTTCTTAAATGCAATGTATCAAACAAAAAATATGCAAAAAATGCCATTAAGGATTTGCAAATTACCACCAACTTCTAGTTGGTGGTAATTTGCGAATTCTTTTCAAAAAGCTTTTTTTCCAAAAAACAAAAGGTGCCATATGACGCCCATACATGCCCTTAGGGCATGTATGTGCGCCATATGCCCCCAAATTTCTTTTTGAGGGGTGCAGCAGGGTGTTCTTGAGACACCCCTGCACCCTTGGAAAAATTCCTAATTTGCGATGAGCTAATTGCTAATCGCAAATTGCACCTTCATTCCTATGGGCCTCCTGGCCCATGGAAATTAATGGGTAATTTGCAATTAGCAATTTGCTCATTGCAAATTAGGAATGGTAAAGAATCGCTATTTATTCCTTAAAATTCGCTATTTAGGAAATGCAAAATAGTTTGATGATACATATGGCGGTTCATCTGTAACAAGATAAGAAGCTTAGGGATACATTTACGATGACTGGCGCAATGAAGTGGACATTACTTACTTCATTGGTAGGCCTTTACATGTATTATCTCCTCTGTATTCTTCATCAAGCGTAACTTTAATCTGCAATCCTGAGTAGGCCTCACCTTAAACAAACCTCTGGATAGGCCACACCTTATCGTCATCCTGAATTAATCATTTAAAATGCTAGGGACAGATTTATGATAGGTGTATGCCTCTTTTGCGCCACTTACAAAACACTGCCCACGGGGAAATGACTTAAAATGTCCTTAAGACACATGAAAGTGTTTTTTTTAAGCCTTTGCAACTTTTTTGGGTCACTTTTAACATGGCTATGTAACTCAAACAGTCAAAATCTAAATTTACCATGCACAGGTGGGAGCATATTTACAAGGAATGTGCTCCACGGGGAAAGGTCTTTTAATGTAATATGGGAAAAATGACATCAGAGACACTGAAATGCCTTATAAAGAAGCATACCCCATTATGTCCTTGTCATAAATTTACAAACCATTCCTTTTCCCTAAAAACGATTTTCAAATCATAATTTGAAAACACTGTACATGGGGAAATGACTTAAAATGTCATTAATTCAAAATTTGCTATTCCTTATTTTGCGATTGCATTGAAGGATTTGCAAATTTTGCGATTCCTTAAATGCAATGTATCAAACAAAAAATATGCAAAAAATGCCATTAAGGATTTGCAAATTACCACCAACTTCTAGTTGGTGGTAATTTGCGAATTCTTTTCAAAAAGCTTTTTTTCCAAAAAACAAAAGGTGACATATGACGCCCATACATGCCCTTAGGGCATGTATGTGCGCCATATGCCCCCAAATTTCTTTTTCAGGGGTGCAGCAGGGTGTTCTTGAGACACCCCTGCACCCTTGGAAAAATTCCTAATTTGCAATGAGCTAATTGCTAATCGCAAATTGCACCTTCATTCCTATGGGCCTCCTGGCCCATGCAAATGAATGGGTAATTTGCAATTAGCAATTTGCTCATTGCAAATTAGGAATGGTAAAGAATCGCTATTTATTCCTTAAAATTCGCTATTTAGGAAATGCAAAATAGTTTGATGATACATATGGCGGTTCATCTGTAACAAGATAAGAAGCTTAGGGATACATTTATGATGACTGGCTTAATGAAGTGGACACTACTTACTTCATTGGTAGGCCTTTACATGTATTATCTCCTCTGTATTCTTCATCAAGCGTAACTTTAATCTGCAATCCTGAGTAGGCCTCACCTTAAACAAACCTCTGGATAGGCCACACCTTATCGTCATCCTGAATTAATCATTTAAAATGCTAGGGACAGATTTATGATAGGTGTATGCCTCTTTTGCGCCACTGTGCGTCACTTTTGTGATGCAGCGGTGGTGCAAAAGATTTGCTATGAGGCGACAAAATTACAAATTGATGCATTTAGGCAGATGTGTCATGGTGTAAAAAAAACGTGCCACATGAAACCGATGCAGCAGTGATGCAAAAGATGCACCATGTTGCAAGACAGGCCTCACTTGGGGCCATATGTATCAAGCAAATTACCATTCGGAAAGGTCAAAATTCTGCGAATTTCTGCCTTTGCGAATGCTAATTAGACAAATGGTATGTATCAAACAAGTTTGATGCAAAATAAGGAATAGCAAAATTTGCTATTACTTATTTTGCGAATGCACTGAAGGATTTGCAAATTTTGCGATTCCTTAAATGCAATGTATCAAACAAAAAATATGCAAAAAATGCCATTAAGGATTTGCAAACTACCACCAACTTCTAGTTGGTGGTAATTTGCGAATTCTTTTCAAAAAGCTTTTTTTCCAAAAAACAAAAGGTGCCATATGACGCACATACATGCCCTTAGGGCATGTATGTGCGCCATATGCCCCCAAATTTCTTTTTGAGGGGTGCAGCAGGGTGTTCTTGAGACACCCCTGCACCCTTGGAAAAATTCCTAATTTGCGATGAGCTAATTGCTAATCGCAAATTGCACCTTCATTCCTATGGGCCTCCTGGCCCATGGAAATGAATGGGTAATTTGCAATTAGCAATTTGCTCATTGCAAATTAGGAATGGTAAAGAATCGCTATTTATTCCTTAAAATTCGCTATTTAGGAAATGCAAAATAGTTTGATGATACATATGGCGGTTCATCTGTAACAAGATAAGAAGCTTAGGGATACATTTACGATGACTGGCGCAATGAAGTGGACATTACTTACTTCATTGGTAGGCCTTTACATGTATTATCTCCTCTGTATTCTTCATCAAGCGTAACTTTAATCTGCAATCCTGAGTAGGCCTCACCTTAAACAAACCTCTGGATAGGCCACACCTTATCGTCATCCTGAATTAATCATTTAAAATGCTAGGGACAGATTTATGATAGGTGTATGCCTCTTTTGCGCCACTTACAAAACACTGCCCATGGGGAAATGACTTAAAATGTCCTTAAGACACATGAAAGTGTTTTTTTAAGCCTTTGCAACTTTTTTGGGTCACTTTTAACATGGCTATGTAACTCAAACAGTCAAAATCTAAATTTACCATGCACAGGTGGGAGCATATTTACAAGGAATGTGCTCCACGGGGAAAGGTCTTTTAATGTAATATGGGAAAAATGACATCAGAGACACTGAAATGCCTTATAAAGAAGCATACACCATTATGTCCTTGTCATAAATTTACAAACCATTCCTTTTCCCTAAAAACGATTTTCAAATCATAATTTGAAAACACTGTACATGGGGAAATGACTTAAAATGTCATTAATTCAAAATTTGCTATTCCTTATTTTGCGATTGCATTGAAGGATTTGCAAATTTTGCAATTCCTTAAATGCAATGTATCAAACAAAAAATATGCAAAAAATGCCATTAAGGATTTGCAAATTACCACCAACTTCTAGTTGGTGGTAATTTGCGAATTCTTTTCAAAAAGCTTTTTTTCCAAAAAACAAAAGGTGACATATGACGCCCATACATGCCCTTAGGGCATGTATGTGCGCCATATGCCCCCAAATTTCTTTTTCAGGGGTGCAGCAGGGTGTTCTTGAGACACCCCTGCACCCTTGGAAAAATTCCTAATTTGCAATGAGCTAATTGCTAATCGCAAATTGCACCTTCATTCCTATGGGCCTCCTGGCCCATGCAAATGAATGGGTAATTTGCAATTAGCAATTTGCTCATTGCAAATTAGGAATGGTAAAGAATCGCTATTTATTCCTTAAAATTCGCTATTTAGGAAATGCAAAATAGTTTGATGATACATATGGCGGTTCATCTGTAACAAGATAAGAAGCTTAGGGATACATTTATGATGACTGGCGCAATGAAGTGGACACTACTTACTTCATTGGTAGGCCTTTACATGTATTATCTCCTCTGTGTTCTTCATCAAGCGTAACTTTAATCTGCAATCCTGAGTAGGCCTCACCTTAAACAAACCTCTGGATAGGCCACACCTTATCGTCATCCTGAATTAATCATTTAAAATGCTAGGGACAGATTTATGATAGGTGTATGCCTCTTTTGCGCCACTGTGCGTCACTTTTGTGATGCAGCGGTGGTGCAAAAGATTTGCTATGAGGCGACAAAATTACAAATTGATGCATTTAGGCAGATGTGTCATGGTGTAAAAAAAACGTGCCACATGAAACCGATGCAGCAGTGATGCAAAAGATGCACCATGTTGCAAGACAGGCCTCACTTGGGGCCATATGTATCAAGCAAATTACCATTCGGAAAGGTCAAAATTCTGCGAATTTCTGCCTTTGCGAATGCTAATTAGACAAATGGTATGTATCAAACAAGTTTGATGCAAAATAAGGAATAGCAAAATTTGCTATTACTTATTTTGCGAATGCACTGAAGGATTTGCAAATTTTGCGATTCCTTAAATGCAATGTATCAAACAAAAAATATGCAAAAAATGCCATTAAGGATTTGCAAACTACCACCAACTTCTAGTTAGTGGTAATTTGCAAATTCTTTTCAAAAAGCTTTTTTTCCAAAAAACAAAAGGTGCCATATGACGCACATACATGCCCTTAGGGCATGTATGTGCGCCATATGCCCCCAAATTTCTTTTTGAGGGGTGCAGCAGGGTGTTCTTGAGACACCCCTGCACCCTTGGAAAAATTCCTAATTTGCGATGAGCTAATTGCTAATCGCAAATTGCACCTTCATTCCTATGGGCCTCCTGGCCCATGGAAATGAATGGGTAATTTGCAATTAGCAATTTGCTCATTGCAAATTAGGAATGGTAAAGAATCGCTATTTATTCCTTAAAATTCGCTATTTAGGAAATGCAAAATAGTTTGATGATACATATGGCGGTTCATCTGTAACAAGATAAGAAGCTTAGGGATACATTTACGATGACTGGCGCAATGAAGTGGACATTACTTACTTCATTGGTAGGCCTTTACATGTATTATCTCCTCTGTATTCTTCATCAAGCGTAACTTTAATCTGCAATCCTGAGTAGGCCTCACCTTAAACAAACCTCTGGATAGGCCACACCTTATCGTCATCCTGAATTAATCATTTAAAATGCTAGGGACAGATTTATGATAGGTGTATGCCTCTTTTGCGCCACTTACAAAACACTGCCCATGGGGAAATGACTTAAAATGTCCTTAAGACACATGAAAGTGTTTTTTTAAGCCTTTGCAACTTTTTTGGGTCACTTTTAACATGGCTATGTAACTCAAACAGTCAAAATCTAAATTTACCATGCACAGGTGGGAGCATATTTACAAGGAATGTGCTCCACGGGGAAAGGTCTTTTAATGTAATATGGGAAAAATGACATCAGAGACACTGAAATGCCTTATAAAGAAGCATACACCATTATGTCCTTGTCATAAATTTACAAACCATTCCTTTTCCCTAAAAACGATTTTCAAATCATAATTTGAAAACACTGTACATGGGGAAATGACTTAAAATGTCATTAATTCAAAATTTGCTATTCCTTATTTTGCGATTGCATTGAAGGATTTGCAAATTTTGCAATTCCTTAAATGCAATGTATCAAACAAAAAATATGCAAAAAATGCCATTAAGGATTTGCAAATTACCACCAACTTCTAGTTGGTGGTAATTTGCGAATTCTTTTCAAAAAGCTTTTTTTCCAAAAAACAAAAGGTGACATATGACGCCCATACATGCCCTTAGGGCATGTATGTGCGCCATATGCCCCCAAATTTCTTTTTCAGGGGTGCAGCAGGGTGTTCTTGAGACACCCCTGCACCCTTGGAAAAATTCCTAATTTGCAATGAGCTAATTGCTAATCGCAAATTGCACCTTCATTCCTATGGGCCTCCTGGCCCATGCAAATGAATGGGTAATTTGCAATTAGCAATTTGCTCATTGCAAATTAGGAATGGTAAAGAATCGCTATTTATTCCTTAAAATTCGCTATTTAGGAAATGCAAAATAGTTTGATGATACATATGGCGGTTCATCTGTAACAAGATAAGAAGCTTAGGGATACATTTATGATGACTGGCGCAATGAAGTGGACACTACTTACTTCATTGGTAGGCCTTTACATGTATTATCTCCTCTGTGTTCTTCATCAAGCGTAACTTTAATCTGCAATCCTGAGTAGGCCTCACCTTAAACAAACCTCTGGATAGGCCACACCTTATCGTCATCCTGAATTAATCATTTAAAATGCTAGGGACAGATTTATGATAGGTGTATGCCTCTTTTGCGCCACTGTGCGTCACTTTTGTGATGCAGCGGTGGTGCAAAAGATTTGCTATGAGGCGACAAAATTACAAATTGATGCATTTAGGCAGATGTGTCATGGTGTAAAAAAAACGTGCCACATGAAACCGATGCAGCAGTGATGCAAAAGATGCACCATGTTGCAAGACAGGCCTCACTTGGGGCCATATGTATCAAGCAAATTACCATTCGGAAAGGTCAAAATTCTGCGAATTTCTGCCTTTGCGAATGCTAATTAGACAAATGGTATGTATCAAACAAGTTTGATGCAAAATAAGGAATAGCAAAATTTGCTATTACTTATTTTGCGAATGCACTGAAGGATTTGCAAATTTTGCGATTCCTTAAATGCAATGTATCAAACAAAAAATATGCAAAAAATGCCATTAAGGATTTGCAAACTACCACCAACTTCTAGTTAGTGGTAATTTGCAAATTCTTTTCAAAAAGCTTTTTTTCCAAAAAACAAAAGGTGCCATATGACGCCCATACATGCCCTTAGGGCATGTATGTGCTCCATATGCCCCCAAATTTCTTTTTCAGGGGTGCTGCAGGGTGTTCTTGAGACACCCCTGCACCTTTGGAAAAATTCCTAATTTGTGATGAGCTAATTGCTAATCGCAAATTGCACCTTCATTCCTATGGGCCTCCTGGCCCATGGAAATGAATGGGTAATTTGCAATTAGCAATTTGCTCATCGCAAATTAGGAATGGTAAAGAATCGCTATTTATCCCTTAAAATTCGCTATTTAGGAAATGCAAAATAGTTTGATGATACATATGGCGGTTCATCTCTAACAAGATAAGAAGCTTAGGGATAGATTTATGATGACTGGCGCATCACCAGGGATGTGCCAGTCATCCTGCGCCACTGTTCCGCCACCCATGGTGTGCTGCATTTACAATGCGGCGCAGCATGGGGCAAAAATGGCACAGATGCGTGACGCATCTGTGCCGTAAAGGTGGCGCATTGCTGGAGTTGTATCGCAAGTGCGATGCAGCTCCAGCAAGGCTCAGGGGTGCCCCATCTCCACAATGTTGTGTCAAGACCTATGCCTGCTTAAAGCAGGCGCAGGGTTTTGACGCAGCTTTTTCCTATCTGATTGTAAATGCGGCACACCATGGGTGGCAGAGCAGTGGTGCACGTTACCTGGTGCATGCCTGGGGATGTGCCATTTAACATAAATCTGCCCCTTTACATTTAAGTATGTGCAGGGGACACAGAGAATGCCAACTAAGGAGAGAATGAGAAAGGCTACAAAACGTCAAAGACAGCAGGTCCATAATTTACAGCAGCAGTCCTCTACAAAAACAAATCGTCAAGTCACCAAGAAAGCACCGGGTAAGAGTACAAAAACATTCATAAGAAATATTTGTAGTAAAAAAAATATTACTACAGAAAATGTTTCAGTCCAGAAAAAGAGAAGCAATTCAAACGGAAAGGAAAGGCCAATCAAAAATTTTACTGCTAGAGCAAGAGATAACTCTGTGCATGATAGTAGAAGGAAACAACTGTTTAGGGACATTCGTAAACGAATGTTCCGCAACAGGATAATTGGCAATTTGTTAAAAAATATTAAGAAAGGTCAACAGAAAGTGCTTTTTTATAAGAGAAAAAAAAAGTTGAGAAAGTTATTGATCAGGCATTTGAAATTAAACGTAAGTTATTTATTTTGATAATCAATAGAATTAGGAAGCTAAACAAGGCAATTTATGATTTCAAAAGAAATAGTAGATGGAAGAGAATAGTTAATCGTAGTAATTTTTGTGAAGTTTTTTCTGGAGAATGGATGCATAGTTCAAGCTGTGAGGCATTTTTTAATGAGGAGAGTTATTTCCAGGATAATGATTTGGTGCATGCAGTTGACACCAGTGGTCGTGCTTATGAAGTGAAAGATGGTTGTCCAGTTGAAAAAGAAAAACTTGTGACAACAGAGGCAGAAGAGGTGTTAGGTAATGAAATTTTAAAAAGACGTGCTAAGGGTCCTGTGTACACCTGGAAGTGTAGTAGTATTTGCAGTGTGCGACAGGATTCCATCAATTTGCTTTGTGATTTTGTACGGTCATTTAATAAGAAAAGTTTGAAGCAGAAAATGAGGTTGTTGCAAGAATTAGATCCTTGCAGAGTGAGAGAAGTGACAGGTTTGCATGGTCATTCACTGGCTTGTCTTTCCAGGAGAGTATGCCAGAGTGTTTTTCATCATTTCAGGATGCTAGCAGTGCATCATAATAAAGTGAGGAAATTAGTTAGAATGTTGTATGATGCTAAGAGTCCAGCAATTATGCTTAAACAATTATGCGCTGCTCTTTTGCATGGTTCTGAAATAGATGTGAAGAATATATGTGAAGAAATTGAGTTTTGTTACTTTGGAAGTAAAGAGGAGAATGTTGAAATTGACCAAGAAGAAGCGGGTAATGTGGAAGATAGTGTACAGGTTTCCAGTACAGATAATTTCCAGAGGGAAATTGCGACGTTTCAGGTCAAATCAAGTGAGAGGCCAAATTTCACTTGTGTGTGTTGTCGACGCACTTATTATAAGAATCAGACTAAGTTAGTGGATTTATATGCAAAAAGTGAAAGGGAAAATAATAGTGAATGGAAGGATTTCGCAACATACTTGATGGCAGAAAATTGTTTTGATTTGGGATTGGATCAACGTGTGTGTACTTATTGTTGTTGCAAATTAAATCAAAACCAGATGCCTGCTAGAGCAGTTCATAATAATCTGGAATTGGTTGGGATTCCTTCTGAATTGAAGGATTTAAATACTTATGAATCTATTTTGATTCAAAGTATCCATCCCTTTCAGGCTATTGTAAGAATGGAGCCAAAGACAGGGAAATTGCCTCCATCAGATTTACAGAGAGGATTAAAGGGAAGAGTTGTTTATTTGCCTCTAGATTTGAAGAAAAACATTAACACAATTGGAGTAGAAAAAGTGGAAGAGGAACCTCTGGTTATCTTAGTTAATGGGGTTCCGACAAAGAATAAGAAAATATGGCAAGATTTAGTGGATGTTAGGAAAGTTAAAAAGGCAACATTGTATTTGAAAAAAAATAATAAATACTATAAGAATGTATATGTTGCAGAAGAGGAAGTAAGTGAGGAAGAGGATAGCGATTTGTGTGCTGGTCAAATTGAGAAAGTAGAACCCTCTACTAGTGAAGAAATATATGAACATTATAGTGTTCATCCTTTGCATTCCAAGGAAGTCATGGGGAATGCTATTGAGTTGTTTCAAATGAAACAAGCCAAAGGGAGTCCCATTAGTAGTTGGGAGGAAAGTTTGGAAGCTCGGTGTTTCCCACAGCTTTTTCCAACAGGTCAGGGAGGAAGATATGATGAGCGACCTCATCAAATTCCTGCTTCTGAATACCGGACTTTGCGATTGTATGCAGGAGATGCTAGGTTTCGACAATGCATTCCCTATTTGTTTCATTTCCTGTTTGAAAGCGATCTGTCTGGACTGTCATATGCAGTGAACCACATCTTGAAAAGTGGTATACACATGCAAAACATCTCGGCAAGTGACTTTATGGATAAAGTCAATGTCCAAGACAGTATTTTGGATTCTCACCTGATTAATCTCATGGCGTGTCAGCGTGGTACTAATGAGTACTGGTACCGTCGTCATGGTGATTTAAAATGTATGCTGAGGAACTTAGGAACTCCCACATGGTTCCTCACTCTGAGCTGTGCCGAGTATGGCTGGGAAGACTTACTTGAATTTCTACGAGAGGCAAATGCTAACGTAGAAAACATCGAATTCAAGATACCCGGAGAACTGTGCTCTTTGGATCCAGTCAATGTATGTAGGTACTTCAATCATAGATTTGAAGCTATGATGTCTTTCATCATGAATAAGAAGAATCCACCTCTTGGAGAGGTGTTGGATTTCTTCTGGAGAAAGGAGTACCAAGCAAGAGGTGCTCCTCACATACATATGTTGCTGTGGATCAAGGATGCACCTAAATTTGGAACGGATCCAGAAGACTCAGTGATGAGTTTTATACAAGAGTATTCTACGTGTGCTGTTCCAAACGCAAAGGAGAAGAAAAGCCTAAGAGAAAAAGTTCTGCGTTTCCAAAGCCATCGATGTGGAAAGTACTGTCGTCGTAAATTCCGAAACAAGGACAAGTTCTACACCAAATGTCGTTTCGGCTTTCCACGACCGGTGATTTCTAAAGGAAGAGTAAACAGTTTGATGTCTTCGCTGCGACATAATGTGATGAAGAAATCACCTAAAAACACATACAATTTGAAGAGGAACGAAGAGTCCAAGTACATCAACGACTACAACCCGGTGATTTTGTCCATGTGGAATGCTAACATGGATATACAGTTTGTGGCTGATAACTGTATGGCTGTGGCTCGGTATGTGACGTCTTACATCACCAAAAAAGAGAAGACAGAATTGAAGGTTATGTGGGAGGACATTTCCCATGAAAAGAGCCTCAGCAAGAAGTTGTACAGTTTCAGTCTGAAGATGTTGTCGCATCGAGAAATTGGAGCGTACGAATGTTCTGACCGGTTGTCTTCAGCAAGTCTCTATGCCAAGTCCAGGAGTATCATTTGGGCGAGTCTTGGTCTTGCTGCAACGCGTAATCGAGTTCTCAAACCTGTGCGGGAAATTGAGTATTTGGCGGAAAAGGAGCCAAACAGTACAGACATTTTGAAGACCAACATGTTGGATACATATTATCCAAATCGAAGCATTCACCTCGAGAATGTTTGTTTATATGAGGTTCTTCAAAATTACATATTCAAGAGGAACATCAAAGAAGATACTGAGAAAGGAGTGTATGCTGTAATAGGAAGTGAGGGATGTCTGGTCAAGCAAAGAAAATGCCACTTGGTAAACCATCGAAAATTGAGTGGCGAATCTCCTGAAAAAAAGGAGTTTTTCTATTTAGCACTTTTGCAACTTTTCAAGCCTTGGCGTGCAGAAGAGGAACTGCTTGGAGATTTTCTCTGTTACGAAGACTCTTTCAATGCCGCCAAGGAGACCATAGAATGTCCTGCTTTTCCCAAATATCTAGAAATGTTGAATGCGGAAATTGAGCAGGAAGCAATGATTGCAGCCGAGATTGCCAGAGACAGTTCTCAGGACAGTCAGAGTTCTGCTTCATTGAGTCAGGATCCACTAGGAGGACCTGTTATCGAAAATGAAGCTGCCACTGCTATGAATGAAGTGGAAAGAGCCATGGCACATGCTCAGGAGGATGCGGTTAACTTAGAAGAGTTGGAAAGACAACTCAACGTTGAGCAGAGGAAAATATATGACGAAGTTACCATGCAAATTGATCATGGATTAAGTCATGACAAGAAAGAGTGCTCATGTACGTCGTTGAAGCCTGTCCGACTGTACGTGAGTGGAGAAGCGGGAACTGGAAAAAGTTTCCTTATTAAAGTAATTTCATGTTATTTGCAGGAAAGGACAGAGTCATCGCTGTCTTGTGTTGTCACCGCTCCAACTGGACTGGCAGCACATAACATTAAAGGGATTACTTTACATCGTTTACTGATGCTGCCAGTGGAGCATGACAACAAATTACAATATCACAAGCTATCTGGAGATGCTTGTTTTGAAGTTTCAAGAATCTTGAGGAAAATGAAACTTCTTATCATTGATGAAGTAAGCATGGTTTCCAATGTCATGCTTGCCTTTGTGCATTTGAGAATGCAAGAAGTTCTCAAAACAGAGTATGATGTGTTATTTGGTGGCAAACACATCATTGTTTTCGGAGATCTTCTGCAGCTGACACCAGTGAAAGGGCAACCTGTGTTCAAAATGCTCACGCATGAAGATACCAGGAAGTGCCTAGGCAGCATTGGCAACGTCAATATATGGTTAAACTTCAATTATGCTGAACTGCATGAAAATATGCGTCAGGCGAAGGATGAAGTTTACAAGACTATTCTACAAGATGTTAGAATTGGAAAAGTGACCGAGCATGGGAAAGAAGCTTTACATGCACGATTACTGTCAAATTTATATCCAGAACAAGATGTTGTGCCTGAGAATATTTTTCAGAAAATTACTGAGAAGAAATCTGGAATATGTTTGATGCCAACTCTTGCAGAATGTGCCAAATTCAACAACAAAATGTTGCATTTAGAAAAGCAAGAGATTGTGAAACTGGAAGCTATTGACAGAGTAGAGCATATGGGATCAACAATTATTTTGTCTGAGAATCTGAAAACAAAATTGGATTCATTAGAGAAGAGTATATCTAAAACTGCAGGTTTTGAAAAGACTCTGAATGTGTGCTTGAATTGCCGTATAATTTTAAGAAGGAATTTACATGTTGAAAGAGGTCTGGTAAATGGATCAATGGGTAATGTTGTTGATTTTGTGAAATACAGAAATAGAGATGGAATTGAATTTTTAAAAATTAAATTTGATGGCATTGAGGAAGTACAGCTAATTGGTCGTTGTTCTGCTAGATTTTTGCTTGTAAAAGACTTATATGTTCGCCGTAAGCAGTTTCCTGTTTGCTTGGCATATGCGGTGACAATCCATAAATCGCAAGGTTTAAGTGTAGACAGTGCATTGGTGAATATTGGCAGTTCTGTGTTCAAGGAGGGTATGGCATATGTGGCATTGTCACGAGTTAGAACTTTATCGGGATTGTACTTGATTGAGTGTGATGTCACAAACATTTGTGCGGATCTAGATTGTGTTAAGGAATACAATAGGTTAAGAAGAGAGTATGCGCCACATTTGCCTCAATATCCTTTGTTTGAGAAACGTGTGGTAGGCCGGAAACGAAGAAATGTGACCAATACTAGGGAGGTTGTAGCAAAAAGACGAAAAGTCGATGAACCTGAAATTATAAGCAGAAACAAAAAGGATTCTGTTGAAGATGTTGTTGGTTTTCAATTTGAAAACAGTTCTGGTGTCAACTGCTATGCTAATGTAGTGGTTAATGTTTTGTTTTCTCTAGAAAATGTAAAAGAAGAGATTGTGGTCAATTCTGATCAAAGATTTTGCAGTTTGTTAAATTCTGTCTTAGAAAAATGTAGCACTGATAGAACAAACATAGAAAGTGTGTCTGAAATTCGAAATCTGTTAGACAGATGTTCAGGCCAAACACAATTCTCTCAAAATATTCAGCAAGATTGTCAGGAGTTTTTAATGTATATCCTTGATGTATTGCATGCTGAAGGTGTAGATGTAGATCAGCTGTTTGGGCTTTCTTATCAATGGCAGCATGACTGCGAGAACTGTATGGTATCAAGTACTACTAGTGTAGACTCAGAAAGATTTATATATTTAACTTTGCCAGACAGTAAATCAGTCTCCTTTAATAAGCTAGTAAAAGCAGCTGATCACAACATGGAGTGTAGCCAATGTAAATCTGAAATGATGTCCACATTATTTATACAAACATATGGCCAGTATGTCATTTTAATGTTCCAACGATGTAGGCCTGATGGAACAAAATTGACAACTTTAATAAAAAAAATTGTGGCTTCGCAGTTGTCAATATCAGGAAGGACTTTTGTAACTGCAGCAATTATATATCATGACGGTCCTTCAATAACATCAGGACATTACACAGCTTATTTAAAGTCTAGAAATGGCTGGTCATTCTGCAATGATTCTGTTTTAATTTTCAAAAAAAAATTGCCGTATGACCTTAAAAACACTTACCTGGTGTTTTTAAAACCAAAATTTTAGGGAAAGAATCTCGGGATGTGCTCTGAGGAATTTCAAGAAGTTCTAATGGCTCCTACACGATTTGGCCTTGAGGATAAGTGTAGTTCAGAGACATAACTTCTAACCATAAGACTGGACGTCATGGAGAAATAAGTGCACTTTGAATGAGTTCAGAAAAACTATTTCTTTTTATAAGCTAATTGAAGCAGCCAATCAAAACATAGAGTAGAGGGAATGTAAGTCTGCAATGCTGTCTACTGTTTTACATTGCTTTGTGATTAAAAGTGATGTAGAGAATTAAATAATTGTAGTAGTCATAGAGGTAGTGTAAGTCTGCTTCATAGTAAGCAGTATCAGTGTCATAGGAAATGTAGAACATGACTGAGGAAGAAGGGGAAGATATTACTAGTCCAGGATTGTGAAAATGATCTTCAACATTTTAATTCTGAAAGTTGCGGAAATGCCAAATGACGGGATTGGCTTACAAGAAATCCAAGAGTTATAAATGGCTCTGACAAGATTTGGCCTTGTGGAAACTTGTGGTAGAGAGCAAGAAGTCATTTATTGTATGTAACATGTTTTTCAAAACGATGGAGGTTTTCTTTCAGAAAGTGGCGGGCTGAAAGTAATAACAGCACAACAGAGTGTAAGCTGTTCATAGGACATCCTTTGACGTCATGGAAAGTAAGTTAACTTTAAGGAGTTCTGAATTCTGATTTGTTATGTTGTATGGGTTTTTTAAACACAATCATTTTGATTGTGTTTTTTTTTCCCCGCTGTTATATGATGAATACCTTCAAGTCACTGTTTTTAGTGAAATTTGATACATTCTGAGAACAGCAAAAATAAACCATTTAACATGTATAATTAATTCTGTACTGTTTCCATTTATGATGTACATTTAGAACTGTGTAGGAGGGATGGAGAAGGAGAGGCTTCTGTAAGTGTCAAAGTTCTTGCATACAGTGCTCATATTCTACGTAGTCTTTCATATGATAGACTACATTTCCACAATGAGATACCTAAGCAAAGGAAACACAGGTCATATGATTGTGGAATGAGCAAAAAAATGTCCATGTTTTTCAATTATATTACCTGTGTTTCCTAACATTACACACTACATTGTGTAGATGAGGTTTAGGCCTGTTCCTGGAGACAGAGGAGGTCTGACATTTGTTCAAGAGTGCAGTGGACATTAATCACTTCGTTGGTAGGCCTCCACATGTATTATGTCCTCTGTTCTCTTCAAACAACTCGAAATTTCATTTGGAACCCTGAGTAGGTCTCACCTCAAACAAACCTCTGGATAGGACACATCTTATTGGCATCCTGAAGCAATCATTTAAAATGTTAGTGTCTTGCGACACTTTTCTGAGACAACAGCAGTGCAAAAGATGCACCATGTTTTAAGATAGGCCTCACTTCATCTGCATCAAGATACTGTTAGTTTAAAATGTATATCTTTAGGACTGTGTAGGGGGCCTGGAGAAGCAGAAGCTTCTGTCAGTGTCAAAGTTGTTGAAAAACTGTTTGTCCTTCAATCTTTCCCCTTGTCTTTTGTAATTTTTAAATACATGTTTTAATATTTTTCAAATGTCTGTTCTCTCTTTCACAGATTGAAAGTATAAAAACAAAAAGTGAGTAATTTAACGACAATTATAAGGTAAATGTTTTGTATTCTTTTCGTTACATTTCTATCACATTCACCTACTATTAGTTCCACAGCTTTATTTCTTTAACCCTCAGTTTCCTGCCTTTGCTACTTTCCTCATTCTTTTCTCTTTTACCTACTTACTCAACTCCTTCCACTCCTTTTCTCAGTCCCTCTCTTCTCATAGTTCCTCACTCTTGTTCACTCACTCCGTCTCTATTACTCTTAGTGTCTTTGACTGATCACTTTTTCACTACTTGTTCATAATGCTTTCTCTGTGTAGTTGAAGCACACTAAGGGGCATATTATGAACACAGCCAATAAAATTATTGCTGTTTTTATTGGCAGAAAACTGGTGCAAAAGTGGTTTTAGCGGCAGTTTTCTGCCGCAAAAGCAGCTTTGGTGACATATTTCTGCCGATAAAAGCTGCAAAACTTTTATTGCCTATGTTGATGATATGGCTCTATGTTATTTACATTTCTTTGCTGTTTCAATTAATCTTTTTCTGTTATTTTTTGTTTTCTGTTTTCTATTTTTTCTCTCTGTTATTCCCCATGTTTTAATCTTATTTTGAACATTCACTCACATTCTCCAAGAAACTCTTCTTTGTTATTGTTCTACTCTCTTTTTTTTCTTTCACTTCCTTATCTATTTTGTTTTCCACAATTATACCCTCTTCCGTCTTTTCTTCGGTAAATATATCTATTAAACAGTATCTCTGGTTTACTCCCTATAGCTGTCTTTCTTTTAACATCACTCTCTGTTTACTTTCCTTATACTTACTCTTCTTCTTTTTTTTTTTTTTTAATTTTTTTGGTTCGCTCCCGGTTCGCGAACCGGGAAGCGAACTGGGAGCGAACTAAAAGAAATAGAGCTTGCTAGAGTGCTAAACATTCTAGCAATTTTTTTTGAAAGGGGAGGTAGTTCTGAAAAGAACTTTTTTTTTAATGTTTTTGTTGTTTTTTTATTTTTTGAACATTTTTTGTTTTTTTTGTATTTTTTGAACAATTTTATATTTTTTTTGGTTTTTTTTGGGGGGGAAACAACAAAAAACAGGCATTGAAAAGGGCTCAACAGGAGCAAAAAAAAAAATTACTGTGTGGGGCGGTTAGGGCAATTATGATTGTTGTAAGCTAGGTTTATTGAATTGATACTCATGTTGCCACATGATATCAATGCACCGCAGTGCAGACAAGTAAACTTCATATGCCCAAAATTATCCTGGATGTTTGGCACGGTTTCCCGTGCCTCTGCTGCTGTCAAAGAAATCAACGAAGTTGACCTGGCCACAGGAGTTGCTGTTGGGTTCTGTTCCATGTCTCGTATTTCCGCCCGGCTGTAATTGAGTGGATGCCACCTGCTCATGTGCCTATGCATAGTATAGTTCCCATAACTATACTTTTTATCAGTCCCTCTCGATAATTTTTCTTTGCAAATGAGGCAGGTGACATACCTCGCATTCACTTTCTTCTGGCCTGGAGGCATTGAAAAAAACTGCCAAATGAAACTGGCTTTCCTATGGGAAACCCGGGGCACCTCTTCCAAGAACTGTGGTCCTTCTCTCTCCTCTTCCTCTATTTCTTCCTCTTCCTCCTCTGTGTTGGTGATGACCTGGGGAGGTGGTCCTCTCTTCCCATGAGGAGGTGGTGGTGGTGGTGGGGGTCCACCAGCTGAAGCTACCATTGAAGCCATTGCTCTAGTATGAAATAAGGTCTTCCTCTCACAAAGATGAAAGTCAGAGTTAGGAAAGAAGGAGGGGTTTTCATCATTTGGGAAAAACAATAGTTCTAAACCAATGAAAAGTGTTATTTTTAGGTCACCTGACCTAGCCTTACATGATTATGAAACCAAAAGTTAAATGAACCAATGAAACGTTTTATTAACAAGTCACATGACCTCTCACGCTTATGTTACGCGCTGCGGAACGCGCCCCGTATCGCTTCCGGGTCGCTGCGCTTCGCGCCTCGGTTCGCGTACCGGAGCACTTCCGGGTGCGCTAACGCAGCGCGTCATAAGACGCATTACGCGACAACGTGATACGTCGCGCTTCCGCGACGCGTCACGATGTTGATTTCTAACGCGGCAGTTGCGCTAACGGAACGTTTACCGGTTCGCGGACTGGGTCGCGGCATCAAGATGAGCTAACGGGAAGCTTCCCGGTTCGCGAACCGGGAGCGAAACAAAAAAAATATTTAAAAATTTTTTATTAATAAACATATAAAATATATTTTTGGATTTAAAGAAGAATACATTTTACAGCTATAGATATTAGCTTTTAAAAAACCAATGAAATTCACTGAAAAAACCATAGGTTATAGACCATATATAGTTAGGAATTAGCATTTACAAAACCTTGAAAATTCACTGAAAAAACCATAGGTTATAGACCATATATAGTTAGGAATTAGCATTTGTCATCAGTGATGTCATCAGTGATGTCATTTGAGATGTCATCAGTGATGTCATCAGTGATGTCATTTGAGATGTCATCAGTGATGTCATCAGTGATGTCACTGACCATGTCATGAATGATGTAATATGTGACATGATCAGCAGTGGATTGCGGGTGCGCGATATATAGTTAGTACAACTAACTATATATGGAATTTCAATGGTTTTGTGTGAGTAAAATAAGGTTTTTTAAATGCTAATTCCTAACTATATATGGTCTATAACCTATGGTTTTTTCAGTGAATTTTCAAGGTTTTGTAAATGCTAATTCCTAACTATATATGGTCTATAACCTATGGTTTTTTCAGTGAATTTTCAAGGTTTTGTAAATGCTAATCCTAACTATATATGGTCTATAACCTATGGTTTTTTCAGTGAATATATTTATATATATATATATATATATATATATATATATATATATATATATATCACTGAAAAAACCATAGGTTATAGA
The DNA here is from genome assembly GCF_964261635.1 of Lissotriton helveticus. Classification (NCBI taxonomy): domain Eukaryota; kingdom Metazoa; phylum Chordata; class Amphibia; order Caudata; family Salamandridae; genus Lissotriton; species Lissotriton helveticus. Next base: position 874,848,466 of record NC_136059.1, read on the forward strand.
CCATATATAGTTAGGAATTAGCATTTACAAAACCTTGAAAATTCACTGAAAAAACCATAGGTTATACACCATATATAGTTAGGAATTAGCATTTAAAAAACCTTATTTTACTCACACAAAACCATTGAAATTCCATATATAGTTAGTTGTACTAACTATATATCGCGCACCCGCAATCCACTGCTGATCATGTCACATATTACATCATTCATGACATGGTCAGTGACATCACTGATGACATCACTGATGACATCTCAAATGACATCACTGATGACATCTCATTTGACATTACTGATCACATCACTGATGACATCATTCATGTGATAATACGATGAAGCTCTTCAGACACTAATATAACCTTAGATACACTCAGTGTAAACAGACACTCACAGACTGTCACTCATCCATGGAGTTACTCACACACCTAGTCAGTCATGCAAAGAATCAATCACACCTCCATGTCCTCAACTATACAGTTATACACACCTTACTTATTCAAACATATACTAACACATATTTACTCTCTTATACAATCCCTGATACAAGTTCACAATGATCCATACAGCCACTCACACATTCACTGGCTCTTTTGCACAGTTATTTATATATGTCAACTCTCACATGTACTGTGTTTTACATATGTACTTACTTTGACATGTAGCACTGAGATATCCATTCACTCACCAATACACTCATGCACACAGTCAACCGCCCATACAGCTGTTTCCACATGCACTTTTGAACCCATACATCTAGTGAATCAACTGCTCACACATCTATGCACAGAGTCATACACCTCCCAGCCACCCACACACACACTCAGTCTCCCATACAAATACTTGGGCAACCAATCAATAACCCATATAGTTACTCATATAGCTACTAAACAACACATGCAGCAGTTTTCAGAACAACAGACATAATGATGCACAAATTAAGACAGTTTAGTCACTAACCCATGCACTCAGTGAGACACATTTAATCACTCATTCATACAGTCAGTCATGCACCTACTAAATCATTCATCCAGACACTTATACATCCACTCAATCTTCAATATGTAAGACATATTTTAACTTTACAGAAAAATACAGTCACTGGATGTTGTCATCAGTGATGTCATTTGAGATGTCATCAGTGATGTCATCAGTGATGTCATTTGAGATGTCATCAGTGATGTCATCAGTGATGTCACTGACCATGTCATGAATGATGTAATATGTGACATGATCAGCAGTGGATTGCGGGTGCGCGATATATAGTTAGTACAACTAACTATATATGGAATTTCAATGGTTTTGTGTGAGTAAAATAAGGTTTTTTAAATGCTAATTCCTAACTATATATGGTGTATAACCTATGGTTTTTTCAGTGAATTTTCAAGGTTTTGTAAATGCTAATTCCTAACTATATATGGTCTATAACCTATGGTTTTTTCAGTGAATTTCATTGGTTTTTTAAAAGCTAATATCTATAGCTGTAAAATGTATTCTTCTTTAAATCCAAAAATATATTTTATATGTTTAATAATAATTTTTTTAAAATATTTTTTTTGTTTCGCTCCCGGTCCGCGAACCGGAAAGCTTTCCGTTAGCTTAAATTGATGCCGCGACCGGGTCCGCGAACCGGTAAACGTTCCGTTTGCGCAACTGCCGCTTTAGAAATCAACATCGTGACGCGTCGCGAAAGCGTGACGTATCGCGTTGCCGCGTAATGCGTCTTATGACGTCCGCGTTAGCGCACCCGGAAGTGCCCCGGGGCGCGGACCGAGGCGCGAAACGCAGCTCCCCGGAAGCGATCCGCGGCGCGTCGCGAAAGCGCGACGTATCGCGTTGCCGCGTAATGCGTCTTATGACGTACCGCATTAGCGCACCCGGAAGTGCCCCGGGGCGCGGACCGAGGCGCGAAGCGCAGCTACCCGGAAGCTATCCGGGGCGCGGACCGGAGCGCATAACGTAAGCATAACAGGTCATGTGACTTGTTAATAACACTTTTCATTGGTTCATTTCACTTTTGGTTTCATAATCATGTAAGGCTAGGTCAGGTGACCTAAAAATAACACTTTTCATTGGTTGAGAACTATTGTTTTTCCCAAATGATGAAAACCCCTCCTTCTTTCCTCACTCTGACTTTCATCATTGTGAGAGGAAGACCTTTATTAATACTTCAGAAATGGCTTCAGTAGTTGCTTCAGCTGGTGCACCCCCACCACCACCTCCACCTCCTCATGGGAAGAGAGGACCACCTCCCCAGGTCATGACCAACACAGAGGAGGAAGAGGAAGAAATGGAGGAAGAGGAGAGAGAAGAACCACAGTTCTTGGAAGAGGTGCCCCGGGTTTCCCATAGGAAAGCCAGTTTCATCTGGCAGTTTTATTCAATCCCTCCAGGCCAAAAAAAAGTGAATGCGAGGTATGTCACCTGCCTCATCTGCAAAGATAAATTATCAAGAGGGACTGATAAGAAGTATAGTTATGGGAACTATACCATGCATAGGCACATGACCAGGAAGCATCCACTTAATTACAGCCGGGCGGAAATACGGGATTTGGAAGAAAATCCAACATCAACTCCTGTGGCCAGATCAAGATCGTCAATATCATTGACACCAGCAGAGGCACGGGAAACTGTGCTAAACATACAAGAGAATTTTGGCCGCATGAAACATACTTGTATGCACTGTGGTGCGTTGATAGCATGTGGTAATATGAGTATAAATGCTATCAACCTGGCTTATGAACATCATAATTGCCCTAACCGCCCCCAGTAATTTTTTTTTGCTCCTGTTGAGCCCTTTTCAATGCCTGTTTTTTGTTGTTTCCCCCCCCCAAAAAACCCAAAAAAATATAAAATCGTTCAAAAAATACAAAAAAAACAAAAAATGTTCAAAAAATAAAAAAAAATATAAAACAACAAAAATATTTTAAAAAAAAGTTCTTTTCAGAACTACCTCCCCTTTCAAAAAAAATTGCTAGAATGTTTAGCACTCTGGCAAGCTCTATTTCTTTTGGTTCGCTTCCCGGTTAGCTTCCCGGTACGCGGACCGGGAGCTAACCAAAAAAAAGAAAAAAAAAAAAAAAGAGTAAGTATAAGGAAAGTAAACAGAGAGTGATGTTAAAAGAAAGACAGCTATAGGGAGTAAAGAAGAGATACTGTTTAATAGATCTATTTACCGAAGAAAAGACGGAAGAGGGTATAATTGTGAAAAACAAAATAGATAAGGAAGTGAAAGAAAAAAAAAGAGAGTATAACATTAACAAAGAAGAGTTTCTTGGAGAATGTGAGTGAATGTTCAAAATAAGATTAAAACATGGGGAATAACAGAGAGAAAAAATAGAAAACAGAAAAAGATTAATTGAAACAGCAAAGAAATGTAAGTAACATAGAGCCATATCATCAACATAGGCAATAAAAGTTTTGCAGCTTTTATTGGCAGAAATGTGTCGCTAAAGCCGCTTTTGCGGCAGAAAACTGCCGCTAAAACCACTTTTGCACCAGTTTTCTGCCAATAAAAACAGCAATAATTTTATTGGCTGTGTTCATAATATGCCCCTTAGTGTGCTTCAACTACACAGAGAAAGCATTATGAATAAATAGTGATAGAGTGATCAGTCAAAGACACTAAGAGTAATAGAGACGGAGTGAGTGAACAAGAGTGAGGAACTATGAGAAGAGAGGGACTGAGAAAAAGAGTGGAAGGAGTTGAGTAAGTAGGTAATAGAGAAAGGAATGAGGGAAGTAGCAAAGGCAGGAAACGGAGGGTTAAAGAAATGAAGCAGTGGAACTAATAGAAGTTAAATGTGATATAAATGTAACGAAAAGAGTACAAAACATTTACCTTATAATTGTCGTTAAATTACTCACTTTTTGTTTTTATACTTTCAATCTGTGAAAGAGAGAACAAACATTTGAAAAATATTAAAACATGTATTTAAAAATTACAAAAGACAAGGGAAAAGATTGAAGGACAAACAGTTTTTCAACAACTTACAGAAGCTTCTGCTTCTCCAGGCCCCCTACACAGTCCTAAAGATATACATTTTAAACTAACAGTATCTTGATGCAGATGAAGTGAGGCCTATCTTAAAACATGGTGCATCTTTTGCATTGCTGTTGTCTCAGAAAAGTGTCGCAAGACACTAACATTTTAAATGATTGCTTCAGGATGCCAATAAGATGTGTCCTATCCAGAGGTTTGTTTGAGGTGAGGCCTACTCAGGGTTGCAGATGAAATTTCAAGTTGTTGAAGAGAATAGAGGACATAATACATGTGAAGGTCTACCAATGAAGTGAGTCATGTCCACTGCACTCTTGAACAAAGGCCAAACCTCCTCTGTTTCCCTGGACAGACCTAAACTTGATCTGCACAATGTGATTCGTAATGATAGGAAACACAGGTGATGTAATTGAAATACGTGCAATTTCTTTTGCTCATTTCACAATCACATCACTTGTGTTTCCTTTGCTTCGGTATCTCATTGTGCAGATGTAGTCCAGCATATGAAAGAGTACGCAGAAGTGCAGCACTGCATGCAACAACTTTGACACTTACAGAAGCCTCACCTTCTCCATGCCTCCTACACAGTTCTACATATACATCATAAATGCAAACAGTACAGAATTAATTATACATGTTAAATGGTTTATTTTTGCTGTTCTCAGAATGTATCAAAATTCACTAAAAACAGTGACTTGAAGGTATTCATCATATAACAGCGGGGGAAAAAAAACACAATCAAAATGATTGTGTTTAAAAAACCCATACAACATAGCAAATCAGAATTCAGAACTCCTTAAAGTTAACTTACTTTCCATGACGTCAAAGGATGTCCTATGAACAGCTTACACTCTGTTGTGCTGTTATTACTTTCAGCCCACCACTTTCTGAAAGAAAACCTCCATCGTTTTTAAAAACATGTTACATGCAATAAATGACTTCTTGCTCTCTACCACAAGTTTCCACAAAGCCAAATCTTGTCAGAGCCATTTATAACTCTTGGATTTCTTGTAAGCCAATCCCGTCATTTGGCATTTCTGCAACTTTCAGAATTAAAATGTTGAAGATCATTTTCACAATCCTGGAATAGTAATATCTTCCCCTTCTTGCTCAGTCATGTTCTACATTTCCTATGACACTGATACTGCTTACTATGAAGCAGACTTACACTACCTCTATGACTACTACAATTATTTAATTCTCTACATCACTTTTAATCACAAAGCAATGTAAAACAGTAGACAGCATTGCAGACTTACATTCCCTCTACTCTATGTTTTGATTGGCTGCTTCAATTAGCTTATAAAAAGAAATAGTTTTTCTGAACTCATTCAAAGTGCACTTATTTCTCCATGACGTCCAGTCTTATGGTTAGAAGTTATGTCTCTGAACTACACTTATCCTCAAGGCCAAATCGTGTAGGAGCCATTAGAACTTCTTGAAATTCCACAGAGCACATCCCGAGATTCTTTCCCTAAAACTTTGGTTTTAAAAACACCAGGTAAGAGTTTTTAAGGTCATACGGCAATTTTTTTTTGAAAATTAAAACAGAATCATTGCAAAATGACCAGCCATTTCTAGACTTTAAATAAGCTGTGTAATGTCCTGATGTTATTGAAGGACCGTCATGATATATAATTGCTGCAGTTACAAAAGTCCTTCCTGATATTGACAACTGCGAAGCCACAACATTTTTAATTAAAGTTGTCAATTTTGTTCCATCAGGCCTACATCGTTGGAACATTAAAATGACATACTGGCCATATGTTCGTATAAATAATGTGGACATCATTTCAGATTTACATTGGCTACACTCCATGTTGTGATCAGCTGCTTTTACTAGCTTATTAAAGGAGACTGATTTACTGTCTGGCAAAGTTAAATATATAAATCTTTCTGAGTCTACACTAGTAGTACTTGATACCATACAGTTCTCGCAGTCATGCTGCCATTGATAAGAAAGCCCAAACAGCTGATCTACATCTACACCTTCAGCATGCAATACATCAAGCATATATATTAAAAACTCCTGACAATCTTGCTGAATATTTTGAGAGAATTGTGTTTGGCCTGAACATCTGTCTAACAGATTTCGAATTTCAGACACACTTTCTATGTTTGTTCTATCAGTACTACATTTCTCTAACACAGAATTTAACAAACTGCAAAATCTTTGATCAGAATTGACCACAATCTCTTCTTTTACATTTTCTAGAGAAAACAAAACATTAACCACTACATTAGCATAGCAGTTGACACCAGAACTGTTTTTAAATTGAAAACCAACAACATCTTCAACAGAATTCTTTTTGTTTCTGCTTATAATTTCAGGTTCATCGACTTTTCGTCTTTTTGCTACAACCTCCCCAGTATTGGTTACATTTCTTCATTTCCGGCCTACCACACGTTTCTCAAACAAAGGATATTGAGGCAAATGTGGCGCATACTCTCTTCTTAACCTATTGTATTCCTTAACACAATCTAGATCCGCACAAATGCTTGTGACATCACACTCAATCAAGTACAATCCCGATAAAGTTCTAACTCGTGACAATGCCACATATGCCATACCCTCCTTGAACACAGAACTGCCAATATTAACCAATGCACTGTCTACACTTAAACCTTGCGATTTATGGATTGTCACCGCATATGCCAAGCAAACAGGAAACTGCTTACGGCGAACATATAAGTCTTTTACAAGCAAAAATCTAGCAGAGCAACGACCAATTAGCTGTACTTCCTCAATGCCATCAAATTTAATTTTTAAAAATTCAATTCCATCTCTATTTCTGTATTTTACAAAATCAACAACATTACCCATTGATCCATTTACCAGACCTCTTTCAACATGTAAATTCCTTCTTAAAATTAAACGGCAGTTCAAGCACACATTCAGAGTCTTTTCAAAACCTGCAGTTTTAGATATACTCTTCTCTAATGAATCCAATTTTGTTTTCAGATTCTCAGACAAAATAATTGTTGATCCCATATGCTCTACTCTGTCAATAGCTTCCAGTTTCACAATCTCTTGCTTTTCTAAATGCAACATTTTGTTGTTGAATTTGGCACATTCTGCAAGAGTTGGCATCAAACATATTCCAGATTTCTTCTCAGTAATTTTCTGAAAAATATTCTCAGGCACAACATCTTGTTCTGGATATAAATCTGGATATAAATTTGACAGTAATCGTGCATGTAAAGCTTCTTTCCCATGCTCGGTCACTTTTCCAATTCTAACATCTTGTAGAATAGTCTTGTAAACTTCATCCTTCGCCTGACGCATATTTTCATGCAGTTCAGCATAATTGAAGTTTAACCATATATTGACGTTGCCAATGCTGCCTAGGCACTTCCTGGTATCTTCATGCGTGAGCATTTTGAACACAGGTTGCCCTTTCACTGGTGTCAGCTGCAGAAGATCTCCGAAAACAATGATGTGTTTGCCACCAAATAACACATCATACTCTGTTTTGAGAACTTCTTGCATTCTCAAATGCACAAAGGCAAGCATGACATTGGAAACCATGCTTACTTCGTCAATGATAAGAAGTTTCATTTTCCTCAAGATTCTTGAAACTTCAAAACAAGCATCTCCAGATAGCTTGTGATATTGTAATTTGTTGTCATGCTCCACTGGCAGCATCAGTAAACGATGTAAAGTAATCCCTTTAATGTTATGTGCTGCCAGTCCAGTTGGAGCGGTGACAACACAAGACAGCGATGACTCTGTCCTTTCCTGCAAATAGCATGAAATTGCTTTAATGAGGAAACTTTTTCCAGTTCCCGCTTCTCCACTCACGTACAGTCGGACAGGCTTCAACGACGTACATGAGCACTCTTTCTTGTCATGACTTAATCCATGATCAATTTGCATGGTAACTTCGTCATATATTTTCCTCTGCTCAACGTTGAGTTGTCTTTCAAACTCTTCTAAGTTAACCGCATCCTCCTGAGCATGTGCCATGGCTCTTTCCACTTCATTCATAGCAGTGGCAGCTTCATTTTCGATAACAGGTCCTCCTAGTGGATCCTGACTCAATGAAGCAGAACTCTGACTGTCCTGAGAACTGTCTCTGGCAATCTCGGCTGCAATCATTGCTTCCTGCTCAATTTCCACATTCAACATTTGTACATATTTGGGAAAAGCAGGACATTCTATGGTCTCCTTGGCGGCATTGAAAGAGTCTTCGTAACAGAGAAAATGTCCAAGCAGTTCCTCTTCTGCACGCCAAGGCTTGAAAAGTTGCAAAAGTGCTAAATAGAAAAACTCCTTTTTTTCAGGAGATTCGCCACTCAATTTTCGATGGTTTACCAAGTGGCATTTTCTTTGCTTGACCAGACATCCCTCACTTCCTATTACAGCATACACTCCTTTCTCAGTATCTTCTTTGATGTTCCTCTTGAATATGTAATTTTGAAGAACCTCATACAGACAAACATTCTCGAGGTGAATACTTCGATTTGGATAATATGTATCCAACATGTTGGTCTTCAAAATGTCGGTACTGTTTGGCTCCTTTTCCGCCAAATACTCAATTTCCCGCACAGGTTTGAGAACTCGATTACGCGTTGCAGCAAGACCAAGACTCGCCCAAATGATACTCCTGGACTTGGCATAGAGACTTGCTGAAGACAACCGGTCAGAACAATCGTACGCTCCGATTTCTCGATGCGACAACATCTTCAGACTGAAACTGTACAACTTCTTGCTGAGGCTCTTTTCATGGGAAATGTCCTCCCACATATCCTTCAATTCTGTCTTCTCTTTTTTGGTGATGTAAGACGTCACATACCGAGCCACAGCCATACAGTTATCAGCCACAAACTGTATATCCATGTTAGCATTCCACATGGACAAAATCACCGGGTTGTAGTCGTTGATGTACTTGGACTCTTCGTTCCTCTTCAAATTGTATGTGTTTTTAGGTGATTTCTTCATCACATTATGTCGCAGCGAAGACATCAAACTGTTTACTCTTCCTTTAGAAATCACCGGTCGTGGAAAACCGAAACGACATTTGGTGTAGAACTTGTCCTTGTTTCGGAATTTACGACGACAGTACTTTCCACATCGATGGCTTTGGAAACGCAGAACTTTTTCTCTTAGGCTTTTCTTCTCCTTTGCGTTTGGAACAGCACACGTAGAATACTGTTGTATAAAACTCATCACTGAGTCTTCTGGATCCGTTCCAAATTTAGGTGCATCCTTGATCCACAGCAACATATGTATATGAGGAGCACCTCTTGCTTGGTACTCCTTTCTCCAGAAGAAATCCAACACCTCTCCAAGAGGTGGATTCTTCTTATTCATGATGAAAGACATCATAGCTTCAAATCTATGATTGAAGTACCTACATACATTGACTGGATCCAAAGAGCACAGTTCTCCGGGTGTCTTGAATTCGATGTTTTCTACGTTAGCATTTGCCTCTCGTAGAAATTCAAGTAAGTCTTCCCAGCCATACTCGGCACAGCTCAGAGTGAGGAACCATGTGGGAGTACCTAAGTTCCTCAGCATACATTTTAAATCACCATGACGACGGTACCAGTACTCATTAGTACCACGCTGACACGCCATGAGATTAATCAGGTGAGAATCCAAAATACTGTCTTGGACATTGACTTTATTCATAAAGTCACTTGCCGAGATGTTTTGCATGTGTATACCACTTTTCAAGATGTGGTTCACTGCATATGACAGTCCAGACAGATCGCTTTCAAACAGGAGATGAAACAAATAAGGAATGCATTGTCGAAACCTAGCATCTCCTGCATACAATCGCAAAGTCCGGTATTCAGAAGCAGGAATTTGATGAGGTTGCTCATCATATCTTCCTCCCTGACCTGTTGGAAAAAGCTGTGGGAAACACCGAGCTTCCAAACTTTCCTCCCAAACACTAATGGGACTCCCTTTGGCTTGTTTCATTTGAAACAACTCAATAGCATTCCCCATGACTTCCTTGGAATGCAAAGGATGAACACTATAATGTTCATATATTTCTTCACTAGTAGAAGTTTCTACTTTCTCAATTTGACCAGCACACAAATCGCTATCCTCTTCCTCACTTACTTCCTCTTCTGCAACATATACATTCTTATAGTATTTATTATTTTTTTTCAAATACAATGTTGCCTTTTTAACTTTCCTAACATCTACTAAATCTTGCCATATTTTCTTATTCTTTGTCGGAACCCCATTAACTAAGATAACCAGAGGTTCCTCGTCCACTTTTTCTACTCCAATTGTGTTAATGTTTTTCTTCAAATCTAGAGGCAAATAAACAACTCTTCCCTTTAATCCTCTCTGTAAATCTGATGGAGGCAATTTCCCTGTCTTTGGCTCCATTCTTACAATAGCCTGAAAGGGATGGATACTTTGAATCAAAATAGATTCATAAGTATTTAAATCCTTCAATTCAGAAGGAATCTCAACCAATTCCAGATTATTATGAACTGCTCTAGCAGGCATCTGGTTTTGATTTTATTTGCAACAACAATAAGTACACACACGTTGATCCAATCCCAAATCAAAACAATTTTCTACCATCAAGTATGTTGCGAAATCCTTCCATTCACTATTATTTTCCCTTTCACTTTTTGCATATAAATCCACTAACTTAGTCTGATTCTTATAATAAGTGCGTCGACAACACACACAAGTGAAATTTGGCCTCTCACTTGATTTGACCTGAAACGTGGCAATTTCCCTCTGGAAATTATCTGTACTGGAAACCTGTACACTATCTTCCACATTACCCGCTTCTTCTTGGTCAATTTCAACATTCTCCTCTTTACTTCCAAAGTAACAAAACTCAATTTCTTCACATATATTCTTCACATCTATTTCAGAACCATGCAAAAGAGCAGCACATAATTTTTTAAGCATAATTGCTGGACTCTTAGCATAATACAACATTCTAACTAATTTCCTCACTTTATTATGATGCACTGCTAGCATCCTGAAATGATGAAAAACACTCTGGCATACTCTCCTGGAAAGACAAGCCAGTGAATGACCATGCAAACCTGTCACTTCTCTCACTCTGCAAGGATCTAATTCTTGCAACAACCTTATTTTCTGCTTCAAACTTTTCTTATTAAATGACCGTACAAAATCACAAAGCAAATTGATGGAATCCTGTCGCACACTGCAAATACTACTACACTTCCAGGTGTACACAGGACCCTTAGCACGTCTTCCTAAAACCTCATTACCTAACACCTCTTCTGCCTCTGTTGTCACAAGTTTTTCTTTTTCAACTGGACAACCATCTTTACTTCATAAGCACGACCACTGGTGTCAACTGCATGCACCAAATCATTATCCTGGAAATAACTCTCCTCATTAAAAAATGCCTCACAGCTTGAACTATGCATCCATTCTCCAGAAAAAACTTCACAAAAATTACTACGATTAACTATTCTCTTCCATCTACTATTTCTTTTGAAATCATAAATTGCCTTGTTTAGCTTCCTAATTCTATTGATTATCAAAATAAATAACTTACGTTTAATTTCAAATGCCTGATCAATAACTTTCTCAACTTTTTTTTTTCTCTTATAAAAAACCACTTTCTGTTGACCTTTCTTAATATTTTTTAACAAATTGCCAATTATCCTGTTGCGGAACATTTGTTTACGAATGTCCCTAAACTGTTGTTTCCTTCTACTATCATGCACAGAGTTATCTCTTGCTCTAGCAGTAACATTTTTGATTGGCCTTTCCTTTCCATTTGAATTGCTTCTCTTTTTCTGGACTGAAACATTTTCTGTAGTAATATTTTTTTTACTGCAAATATTTCTTATGAATGTTTTTGTACTCTTACCCGGTGCTTTCTTGTTGACTTGACAAATCTTTTTGTTAGAGGACTGCTGCTTTTTTTCAATCACCTGCTGTCTTTGACGTTTTGCAGCCTTTCTCAGTCTTTCTTTCGTTGGCATGGTGAAATGTTGAAATGATCTGCAGTTGAATCTGTGGTAAAATATATTAAAAAATGTTATTAACCACTATTACCCAACAGTACATCAATAACAGTAATCAAAAACTTAAAACACTACTTTACATTTTTACATATAAGATTTTTTAGTGCATGGCAATTTTAGAATACAGAAATAGCAGAAAAGAAATGGAATTTATATTCATGTTACCTGTGCTATCTTATATGTGAATCTGATCTAATTTTATGAGCATATTTTAATATTTTATTGAAGACACTACACATAACCTGTTTTTGAAGGTGTCTTTATTTTTAAATTAAACGGTTTACATTTTTACTTTTGATTTATTATAAATTTTAAAAATAAATGTTTATAGTTCCATAGGATCAAGCACGTCAGCTTCCCATCCTATGTCATATAATTCGGACAAATCTGCATCCTCATCACGTTCTTCTTCATCCTCAGGATTTAAATCATCCAAGGGATCAACATCCACTGATGTTTCAATTACAAGTTCAATGATGAGGTCAAAATCAACTGATTGCAGATTATCGCTCATGTTGAAGTTGTCTTTATCTTTAAAGAAAGATAACAACAATGAGATGTTGCAGAGTAAGAGACAAATCTCAGAGATTATAATAGTAAAATTGTTTAACAAGAGTAACATTTTGCAGCTATTATTTAGCCATGTTCAGCGATGCTGAGCAGGTGAAGCCTATGTCTAATTTTTCAGTGAACAGGACTCATCTCTTCTTAACCTTGGATAAGCCTCACCGACTCTGTGTCCCCTGCACATACTTAAATGTAAAGGGGCAGATTTATGTTAAATGGCACATCCCCAGGCATGCACCAGTTAACGTGCACCGCTGCTCTGCCACCCATGGTGTGCCGCATTTACAATCAGATAGGAGAAAGCTGCGTCAAAACCCTGCGCCTGCTTTAAGCAGGCATAGGTCTTGACGCAACATTGTGGAGATGGGGCACCCCTGAGCCTTGCTGGAGCTGCATCGCACTTGCGATACAACTCCAGCAATGCGCCACCTTTACAGCACAGATACGTCACGCATCTGTGCCATTTTTGCCCCATGCTGCGCCGCATTGTAAATGCAGCACACCATGGGTGGCGGAACAGCGGCGCAGGATGACTGGCACATCCCTGGTGATGCGCCAGTCATCATAAATCTATCCCTAAGCTTCTTATCTTGTTACAGATGAACCGCCATATGTATCATCAAACTATTTTGCATTTCCTAAATAGCGAATTTTAAGGAATAAATAGCAATTCTTTACCATTCCTAATTTGCAATGAGCAAATTGCTAATTGCAAATTACCCATTCATTTCCATGGGCTAGGAGGCTCATAGGAATGAAGGTGCAATTTGCGATTAGCAATTAGCTCATCGCAAATTAGGAATTTTTCCAAGGGTGCAGGGGTGTCTCAAGAACACCCTGCTGCACCCCTGAAAAAGAAATTTGGGGGCATATGGCGCACATACATGCCCTAAGGGCATGTATTGGCGTCATATGGCACCTTTTGTTTTTTGGAAAAAAAGCTTTTTGAAAAGAATTCGCAAATTACCACCAACTAGAAGTTGGTGGTAATTTGCAAATCCTTAATGGCATTTTTTGCATATTTTTTGTTTGATACATTGCATTTAAGGAATCGCAAAATTTGCAAATCCTTCAGTGCAATCGCAAAATAAGGAATAGCAAATATTGCTATTCCTTATTTTGCATCAAACTTGTTTGAAACATACCATTTGTCTAATTAGCATTCGCAAAGGCCGAAATTTGCAGAATTTTAATCTTTGCGAATGCTAATTATCTTGATACATATGGCCCCAAGTGAGGCCTGTCTTGCAACATGGTGCATCTTTTGCATCACTGCTGCATCGGTTTCATGTGGCACGTTTTTTTTACACCATGACACATCTGCCTAAATGCATCAATTTGTAATTTTGTCGCCTCATAGCAAATCTTTTGCACCGCCGCTGCATCATAAAAGTGACGCACAGTGGCGCAAAAGAGGCATACACCTATCATAAATCTGTCCCTAGCATTTTAAATGATTAATCCAGGATGATGATAAGGTGTGGCCTATCCAGAGGTTTGTTTAAGGTGAGGCCTACTCAGGATTGCAGATTAAAGTTACGCTTGATGAAGAATACAGAGGAGATAATACATGTAAAGGCCTACCAATGAAGTAAGTAATGTCCACTTTATTGCGCCAGTCATCATAAATGTATCCCTAAGCTTCTAATCTTGTTACAGATGAACCGCCATATGTATCATCAAACTATTTTGCATTTCCTAAATAGCGAATTTTAAGGAATAAATAGCGATTCTTTACCATTCCTAATTTGCAATGAGCAAATTGCTAATTGCAAATTACCCATTCATTTCCATGGGCTAGGAGGCTCATAGGAATGAAGGTGCAATTTGCGATTAGCAATTAGCTCATCGCAAATTAGGAATTTTTTCAAGGGTGCAGGGGTGTCTCAAGAACACCCTGCTGCACCCCTGAAAAAGAAATTTGGGGGCATATGGCGCACATACATGCCCTAAGGGCATGTATTGGCGTCATATGGCACCTTTTGTTTTTTGGAAAAAAAGCTTTTTGAAAAGAATTCGCAAATTACCACAAACTAGAAGTTGGTGGTAGTTTCCAAATCCTTAATGTCATTTTTTACATATTTTTTGTTTGATACATTGCATTTAAGGAATCGCAAAATTTGCAAATCCTTCAGTGCAATCGCAAAATAAGGAATAGCAAATTTTGAATTAAGGACATTTTAAGTCATTTCCACATGTGCAGTGTTTTCAAATTTTGATTTGAAAATCGTTTTTAGGGAAAAGGAATGGTTTGTAAATTTATGACAAGGACATAATGGTGTATGCTTCTTTATAAGGCATTTCACTGTCTCTAATGTCATTTTTCCCATATTACATTATATGACCTTTCCCCATGGAGCACATTCCTTGTAAATATGCTCCCACCTGTGCATGGTGAATTTAGATTTTGACTGTTTGAGTCACATAGCCATGTTAAAAGTGACCCAAAAAAATTGCAAAGGCTTTAAAAAACACTTTCATGTGTCTTAAGGACATTTTAAGTCATTTCCCCATGGGCAGTGTTTTGTAAGTGGCGCAAAAGAGGCATACACCTATCATAAATCTGTCCCTAGCATTTTAAATGATTAATTCATGATGACGATAAGGTGTGGCCTATCCAGAGGTTTGTTTAAGGTGAGGCCTACTCAGGATTGCAGATTAAAGTTACGCTTGATGAAGAATACAGAGGAGATAATACATGTAAAGCTCTACCAATGAAGTAAGTGATGTCCACTTCATTGCGCCAGTCATCATAAATGTATCCCTAAGCTTCTTATCTTGTTAGAGATCAACCGCCATATGTATCATCAAACTATTTTGCATTTCCAAAATAGCGAATTTTAAGGAATAAATAGCGATTCTTTACCATTCCTAATTTGCGATGAGCAAATTGCTAATTGCAAATTACCCATTCATTTCCATGGGCCAGGATGCCCATAGGAATGAAGGTGCAATTTGCGATTAGCAATTAGCTCATCGCAAATTAGACATTTTTCCAAAGGTGCAGGGGTGTCTCAAGAACACCCTGCTGCACCCCTGAAAAAGAAATTTGGGGGCATATGGCGCACATAAAATTTAACAACATTCCTTTACCTCAAAAACGATTTTCAAGTCATAATTTGAAAACACTGCCCACAGGGAAATGACTTAAAATGTCCTTAAGACACATGAAAGTGTTTTTTGAAAGCCTTTGCAATTTTTTGGGGTCACTTTTAACATGGTTATGTAACTCAAACAGTCAAAATCTAAATTTACCATGCACAAGTGTAACCATATTTACAAGGAATGTGCCCCACGGAGAAAGGTCTTTTAATGTAATATGGGAAAAATGACATCAAATGTCCTTAAGACATATAAAAGCGTTTTTTGATTGCCTTTGCAGCATGTTTGTATCACTTTTAACATGGCTATGTAACACAAACATTCAAAATCTAAATTTGCCATGCACAGGTGGGAGCATATTTACAAGCAATTTGCGCCACAGAGAAAGGTCTTACATTGAAATGGGAAAAATAACATCAGAGACAGTCAATTGCCTTATAAAGAAGCATACACCATTATGTCCTTGTCATAAATTTAAAAACAATTCCTTTTCCCCAAAAACGATTTTCAAATCATAATTTCAAAACACTGCACATGGGAAAATTACTTAAAATGTCCTTAAGACACATAAAAGCGTTTTTTGATTGCCTTTGCAGCATGTTTGTATCACTTTTAACATGGCTATGTAACACAAACATTCAAAATCTAAATTTGCCATGCACAGGTGGGAGCATATTTACAAGCAATTTGCGCCACAGAGAAAGGTCTTACATTAAAATGGGAAAAATAACATCAGAGACAGTCAATTGCATTATAAAGAAGCATACACCATTATGTCATTGTCAGAAATATTATAACCATTCATTTTCCTCAAAAACGATTTTCAAGTCATAATTTGAAAAGACTCCACAGCTCCTATGCAGAAAAACACCCTGTCAGTACTAATACTTCACATTTTCTCCAATTACATTGTCTCAAAGAAACAAAATCTATTTGTAAAACACTTGAGACAAAGCAACATTTGAAAAACACAACTTTCTTCATAATTTTCTCCTTAAAGCACACTATTCTCTATCTAAATTAAAGAAATATTTTCTCACCTTAGCAAATACTTTGAGTTTGAAAACAGTCTCAGAAACACACCAATTTGTCTTAAGCAGAGCAAAAGGTATGCACTCCAGAGTCTGCAGCTATCAAAAGCACAGAAATGCTGTAATTCTTCACACATATCTCTCATGTCACCCAATCAAAACTCTTCCCTCACTTTTTTTCAAATGAAAACCCTTCCCCCTCTGCCATTTCATGCCTTTTCTGCATGGCAACCACCTCTTGGAAGACCTCTGGTGTTTGCAAGTTCACACAACAATGTTGCAATTGAACTCTGAACTCTCAGTGCACCTGCGTATCCACTGCAATCTTTCATTTAATGACTTTTTATTGACCATTCAAAATACATCTTTCAAAGAACTCATCCATGCACCCTAACTTTCTGTTTTCAGCAATCAAAATCCACCAATCACTGTTACTGCTTCATTAACACAGAAACTCCACAGTTTTTTTCATTTTAAACTCTCATTTTTTCAACTGCCATTTCATTGCCACACTTCATCTGACTGCAGCAGAACCTTCTCTCACCATGTTTTCTGTCTGGATTGTTGGACATAGTTATATCCACTGGGCTCACAGGTATGCTGAGAACAGAAATTTACCTAACCTCAATTTACAAGATGTGGAAATTAAGTGGTTTGGCCAGAGAGGATTAAAATGTCACCAATTGATACCATTGGTGAAAACCTTTATGCATTTGCCAAAACCTGACCTGTTAATTGTGCACTGTGGAGGTAATGATTTGGGCACTTTGACTGGGGTAGGTCTGGAAATGCTTTTAAAGGACACCTTTGAGCAATTGATGGCACTTTTTCCTCAAACTGCCTTGGTATATTCAAATATATGCCAAAGACAGAAATGGAGGTGGTCAAACCAATTTTGTCCACAAATTGAGAAGTCGAGGAAGCATGTAAACAAATCTGTTTCAGCTTACATGAGAGACCATGGAATGGGCCCCCTGTACAACAATAACTTGCGTTACTACATGCAAGATATCTACAGAGGAGATGGAGTTCACTTCTCAGATGAGGGCAACAGAATTTTCATTCTGAATTTAAGACTGTGCATTGGTACCTACTTATAAGTACCTAAATGTACCATAAACCCAAAAGCTCTTCTCAGAGCTACCCTACATCTGATCACTCACAATTATTATTTTACTCTAACATTTTTCACTAATTTTCAACAAAGTACGCTCCCTGGGGCGCTTCCCGGTACGCGAACCGGGAGCTAACCTCGCGAAATTTTTAAAAAAAATGTTTTTTTTTCGCACATATAAGCCTCCTCAGCCACCCTCAGAAAACCTAGGGGGTCAAAATAAGTCTACCGTGCCCCCTTCTACCCATTCTGAACATTATTTGCCCTCCATCTTGTATCTTAATTCGACCGAAACACAAAATGGTGGACTCCCGTAACGCTTAAGCTTCGCGAACCGGGGCGCTCACCAGTTCGCGTACCGGGTCGCTCCCTGGGAAGCGCACCATCAAAAAAGGTGAGAAAGTAGTTTACAGAAAAGCAACTGGAGACAATTTCACCAAATATAGATTAGCTCATACTACATACCAATCCCTACCATTTTCACAAATTTGATTGGAATTCCATTTAGCCATTTAGCCTGTAGACCTCTCTAAATACCCTGAGGTAAATTACTTCTCAAAACACATCTGAAGTGTTGGAATTGACAACCAATTAAAATGTTACTTTCATTTTCTACTTTTTTTACCTGACATTTGATTGGTTATGTACCTGAATATATATAAAGAAAGAGAGAGAAACACAGCCATTTTGACTACTACTTCCTGAATTACATTGCAAGATCATTTTCACTCACAACTTAAACTTGTTTTTAGAAGGTGAGATATTATTTTATAAATTTGAAAACATTTTCAGATAGTTATATACTATCCCTCAGTAAGAGTTAGACATTGAGAAAGGCTTCTTTATTATAATTATGGATTGATTTAGGTTTCTGTGGTATAATTATGAATTTACTTAGGCTTCTTCACAGGCACTTTTTAATAGTACTACTTCACACCTGAAACCATACAGTGCCCATAGATTACTTCTCTGTTATAAACTCACAAGTACCTGTCTGAACTTAAACCCAACAGTGCCCTATCACTACTGATATATTTATTTTTTATGCAAATTACAGCAATAAAATGGAAGGTGAGCAGAATGTTTCCTTCGAAATTGTTCTGGACAGCAACAATGAACAAGTTATGGAACCCATTGATGACTTAGAATTCATGGATGAGTCACGGGACTATGAATTACTTCAATGTGTAGAATCTGTCGATCATTTACTCCATTATGATGACGGTCAAATGTGGGAACTTATGTTCACTCAACAAGAGGACATATCGGACAGTCAAATGCTAGACGTTCTATTCAATTTTGAAAAACAATCTGAAAAATAAAATTGTATGTAATATTAAAAAATTGTTTGAGTCTTTAATCATTTTTATATGTAATTCATAAACTAGTTAAATGTTAGAAATGTTATTAAATTTTGAAACACAATCACAATAATAAATAATTGCTTAAAAAATAAAAAAATTAAAAAATAATCAACAAAACCAACAATCAATTAACATACAGTATTTGAAAAGTCTATCATTCATTTTTCATTATAGTACGCTGCCCAGAACGCTTCCCGGTTCGCGAACCGGGCGCTACCCACGCAAAAAAACAAAAAAAAAATTATTTTTTTTTTGCCCCGCGGGGCCCTTTTAAAGCCTCCACATTAAACCTAGGGGGTCAGGGAGGATATACTATGCCCCCTTATGGTCATTTCCCCCTTTGTTTTGGCCTCCTCTTGTCTCTCAATCCTACCGAGAGACAAGATGGCGGCCGCTCCGGACTGTTTAGAATGTTGACAGACACCGGAGAGCCAATCAGCTTCGCTACGCGAAGTTCCGGTACGCGTAAAGTCCGCGAACCGGAGCGCTGCCCAGAGCGCGATTACAGATATATATCTTTTTTTAAACATTAATTTCTCAAAATCCACTGAAGCACATATATTGAGACCTAGCAAAGGCACATCGGGCTACCAGTCCCTACAATTTTGCCAAGTTTCGTGCAAATCCATTCAGCTGTTCGGGCTAAAAGTGAGGCCAACCGCCCTATGGAAAACTCAATGTTAAAAACACGTTTTGGGACCCCCCTTTTTTCTCGGCCCCCCCTTGACGAACCCCCCCCAAATTTCCAGGGGCTGCTCAGAAACAAAATGTTCCATTTTCCAGAAAATTTCAGCCAATTCCGTCCACAAACGCCAAAGTTATTAGACATAGAATTTTCAAAAATCCCATAGGGAAAAAATCCTAACTATATATACCTACTGGCGACCGCCAGTAGGTAATATATATATATATGTATGTGAGCGAGAGTGCGAGGCATAGATTAATAGAAATAGCAACCAATTACTCCTCTCACAGTGTACTCTTCTTATTCCAATTAAGCACCAAATATTCTCATAAAATACCATAGCACTGCAATCCAAATCATTATACAACATTAAAACTACTGGATGTGTCGAAGACCGCTAAATTGTGACCATTATTCCTGCTTTGAAAATATTGATGTTAGTCCTATCCTGGCATTTTGTTTAAGCGGGCAACAAATTCACGCCTTACCATGCTTATTAGTTTTTTGGCAAATGACTAGGGGTGAGTAAAATTTGCATTAATACTGTTAGCGTAATTATGTAAAATTTATAAACAAAGAATTGTGGATAATTATGTGAAAAGCATCTCCTGGCGTTTCGCACAACAAGATGTGAGGAAGTAACAAAGTACTGCAAAACGTCATCAGATATGGAGCACAGGTGTGGCCATTTTGAAAAGGATGTGACACTCATGATAACCTGCGTCTGATTCTTCCCTGGTGATGGTGCCTTCCCAACCCCATTTATTCCAATTGTGCCCATCTTTCTAATTTTTCATTTTTTCCCCTTCTTTCTGCACCTCTGTGTTTTTATTTCTGATTTCCCCTCTCTGTTTGTATTTTCTTTTTTGTTGAGCTCCGGTACCCACAAAGGAAGTCCAGCAGGGTGCCAGTGGCCAGCCCTATAAGATGTAGGTGCAAGAGATTTACCCCACACAATGTTATTTCAGAGAATGTGATGTTGTTTTTAGGGCAGCGTCCCCTTCCCCTCACGTTGGTGGCAGGAGGCAGTTTGGAAATGGCTCAACCTTCCAGAAATGGAAGGAATGCTGGAGGCAAGTGCACCGCGGGATGCTCCAAACTCATCAGTGTGGCACAGACCAAGCGACAAATCGATGTCATTGAGCATGAGCAGGACTCCGAAATCTCCTCATGTTTGAGGCTGGCAGATCTGACAAGTAAGTGATGTTTAAAAATGTTCATGCAATTTTTAATTGCTAGAATGTTGCTGGAGGAATCATATAGCAGTAAGTTTAATAATCATGACATATATATATGCTTGTTTGCCCTTTTTTAGTAGCTCGATCAATTGTCTACAACATACTCAGATGCCTATTGCCATGCAATAATATTGCCTTACCCACAATGTATTCCTTTTTAACAATAGGATGTACCTATAAAAACAAGAGACTGCTATGGGGACATCTTTTGCCACTACATACGCTAACTTAATATGGGGTGGTGGGAAAAAAAGGTAGCATGGTCTGAAGAACATACCAATCATATGGAGAAAATAGTACTATGCATGTGTTTCATTGATGATTTCTTTTTGATAAGGGGTGGCGAGGAATCAATGTCAGTAAATTGAGAAACTGAACAATAATGAAGTGAATAGATTTTCTCGATATAACTCTATATGTGGAGAGTGACAAATTACAGTCACTCACGGATCTTTCGCAAGGAGACTGCGAGAAACTCAATATTACACAGGAACAGTGGGCATCCAAAGGGTTTGAAGTAAAATATCTTGTATAGCCAATTATTAAGAGCTCAAAGGATCTTCTTGTCTGATGAAAAATGTGATAGTGAGGCCGATAAAATGAGTGAATTTTTTTTAAAGAGGGGTACCCCAAGAAAATCTCAGTTGAACCTTACCAACGGATGTATTCATAAAAGAGGGACAACCTGTTATATAGAACGGACCACAGGGAACCTCCAGTAACATGAATGAGAAAATATTTAGACAGTAATAAGCCTCAAATCAGGTTCTTTATAGAATATAATAAGGAACACCAACAGATATGATCCATTTTAGAAAAGAATTGCCACATCCTCCAACATGATGAACATCTAAAGAACAAATTAAGCCCACACCCCGAGATCACATATAAAAGGGCCAGGTCACTGAGAAATATGCTCACAAGTAGCATGTAAACATCTAAAGAAAAGGGAAGGCTGCTGGTAAATAAAAACACTGGATTTTGGAAATGTGGCAAATGCATAGCATGTATCTATGGAAAGAACAAAAAGGAATATGAGATATTTGAAGGCAATACTAGAGACATTACTGAAAAGATTACGCGCAATAACTTTTGTGGTCTATATATTGGAGTGTGGATGTCAGATGAAATATGTTGTAAGTACCATCAACAAAGTGAAAATTTGGATTCTACTGCATACAAGGAACATACAAAATCAAGATGGGAATTACCATATGGCAAAACACTTTTGGGACGTCCACAATAAAGATCTTACTGGTTTTAGATGCTATAGGGTGAAATATATTAAACTAAACACACAGGGCGGGGATTGTGAATTGGAGATGATTTTATTATTAAACTCAGAGAAACCTTGTTATCATAATTTGGATGTGAAAGTCCAATCTACATGTGTAATGACATTATTGACATCAAATCTAGATTTGTGAACTGTGTATTAACCTCTTCAGTGCTACGCGAATTTCGCTGCAGTGCTGAAGGGTCATAAATCACATTGACTCATGACGGAAATGTTCCGTCATCAGCACCGGAGCACCGACGCTGATGACGGAACTGTTCCGTCATGAGCATGGAAGGGGTTAACTATAAGGAGTATATAATCTGAACAATTGCCTCATACTCAGATTTAGCATGTTTACAAAAATGGAAGTGAGCCACAAGTGTTGTCTGAAATGAAGTCATGTCTTCCTCTCCCCTATCTGAGACGATGCTTCTATGATATGATGAAATGCTCTTTGATTCATTATTTATAGAAAAATTAGTAATTAATTTATTATTATTGAGCATGATGCAATGAGGATACAAATAATTGCACTTTATGCGTAAATGTGGAGTAAACGTGATAATAAGATGCTGCTAGCTTTTAGAGAAAATTATTCTGCAATGGGGCACTGTAAATGAGATTTCTTTAGACTTTTACATGTGCCACCTTTAAAAAATAACATTGAAAATGCAGAAAAAAATGGTGATAGAGAGAGGAGTGAAAACATGTCTGTCTTGCCAATGATTGTATCCCTTGTTGATATTCTACTGAGACATGATTTAAGAAATGCAGAATCATGGACATTCTGACTATGTATAATAATAGAGATTGCAGGGTCAGAATGGTGGAGGTGAAAGGATAGACAAATGATATGAGGTTAGCGGTCTAGTTGTTATAGTTAGAATTGAGGTAGGACTGCATAAAAGCAGTTTGTGTTGTAGGCGGGTTGGCCAGGTAGAAGACGTTTGCCAAAACGCATTGGCTATTTGTCATATGTGGTGCATAAAATAAACAAGGATATATGATATTCTAATATATTGATGCCTCTGGTATGGTGATTGAATGTCGCGCATACATTGTGTAGCTGTTCTTCTGGATATATCCAATCCCACATTCACTTTGGAAACAGGTTAGGGGTGGGTGGAATTTGCGTAGTCGCGCTACGCAAAGCTCCACGAAACGGTAAAAAATCTCCGCAAGCACGCAAAAGTTCTGCAAACATGCAGAATTGCTTGTTCTGCCCATTCGCGATGCTTTTTTCCTGTTTGCGAATGCTGTTTGCGGGCTCGGGGGTAAATATCTTGCAAACATGCATTTTTAAAGCGCGAACAAGCAAAAAATTCTGCAAAGCCGCGGATCGCAGAATTTTTACCAATTCCGTATTCTCCGCGGAACAGGAAATTATCCAAATTCCGCAAATTCCGCAAATTCTGCAAATTCCGCGAGTGGAACGGAATTTCCTGCCCAGGCCTAAAACAGGTACTGACACACTGGATGAAGTTTTAGAATATAGTGAAGAGAAAAGGCTCCTGGTGCATTTCGGTGGTTTCCATCACCTTGTTCACATAGCTCGGCGCTATTAAGAAAGTTGCTTATAGTACCATGGCAACCATATCACAGTCATGAAAAAAAAAGAAATATCAACCTATGATTGTTTCAAGCACACATTAGTATGATTATAAATTGGAAAATATTAGTAACTTCAATGGATCTCAGCCTCATAATGCATATGGAAATTAGGTAAATAATGTTCAGAAGGTTTACACCATTATTTATCTAAAAATCCTTGCTGTGAATATCGTGATAACTTATGGTCCCAGTGAAGGACCCACTCTACGAGTACTGCCCCAGTGGGCTATATTCAAGAGTTCTCAGTGACTAGGGTAGACATTTCATCTCATTTACATATTTTAACAACAGCACTTTTATGGTATTGTAAGTTACTCAGTTCCAGCAAGGTGTAGGGGCGACATAATATCTAGACACAGTGTCTAATCTAAGATTCGCACCCATCGTAATGTAAGTTGTACCTCAAATTTAGTTGAAAACACTGAAACAAAATCTATTGTATTTTACAACAACAAAAATGATCTACTTAGAATTACACAAAAGTATAGCAAATGTGGTTGCTAATGAGCGTTGGAAAACTTATAAATGTATAAATAAAGCTTCGTCTGAGTTCAATCCATGCTGAATATTGCTATTTAACCTAAGTATGTAACGCAATTCCAGTATCCTGAGTTGTAACTCCCCATTTCCAGCCCCAGGGTTTTGAGGGATAGCATCTATCACATAGTGGACTAATTCATTGGCATTACCCTGATGACGCTCGTGAATATGTCTTGCCACAGGATAGTTATTGTTAGTCTTAGTTATGGCCCTGAGGTATTATAATATCCTTGCAAGGACCATAACATACTTGCTTTCTTTATTAACTTTATTCGGAAGCATAAAAGACATCCAAAAAAGCATGGACATAGAAAATACATCAATATTAATTTCATGACATAAATATGTGCATAAGAAAAAGAATAGTATACACACAAGCTACAATTGTTAAGACATATAGCTACCAATTTTCAGAGAACCTTTTCTTAACTACCTTTTCTACCCATATGTTTTCATACCACCCGCCATATACAGCACTTTTCTTGTCATTCAGTGATCAGAATGTATAAAAATATGTTACAGTTATTGAAGTGCGATAGTGCAATGTATTATGCATTCAATTCCAATTTCTCCTAGTCCCTTAATTTATACTGTCTGGACTCATCGGATTTACCATAACATACATTTTTGGACATGTGCACAGTAGAACATAGACTACATAGTCACTCCTACTGTTAAACACCCCTCGGA
This sequence comes from Lissotriton helveticus, assembly GCF_964261635.1. Classification (NCBI taxonomy): domain Eukaryota; kingdom Metazoa; phylum Chordata; class Amphibia; order Caudata; family Salamandridae; genus Lissotriton; species Lissotriton helveticus. Next base: position 874,873,669 of record NC_136059.1, read on the forward strand.
AAATAATAGGTGTTCTGCGAGGGATGTCTGAATAATCTTAGTGTTGCATCCATAGTGACAAGCTTTGCATTTTAGTCATTTTTGGAAACCCAAACAGCCTCTTATTCAATCTACTCCATTCTTATTTAGAGGGCATTTCTGCATATATTCAATGTGCATAGATTTAGCCCTTCTAAATTATATTAAAGGAGTGTGGGGTAAGCCTTGTCCTATTACCGGATCACTTTTAATCAGCTTCCAGTTTTTGTGCAGAATGCTACATAGTTTCTTATGATAGGCTGAGTAGCCTGCGATCAAACAAATAGAGATGATCTCTTGTGCTGGTGGCTTTTCTTTGCGTGTGTTAAATAGGAGCTCCTCTCTCTTTTTGATTTTCACCTTCTCTTTGTCTGACTCTAAGAATTTCTCCCTATATCCACGCGCACAGAGTCTCTTGAGCAGATCATTCTGTACCTCTTCTAATGTTTCTGCACTACTGCAGTTGCGTTTCATGAGTAGATTTTTTGCATATGGAATACTGATATTTATGAGGTCAGGTGAAAGCTACTGGCATGAAGTATAGAGTTGCCAGATGTAGGTTATCCATATGTTTTAGTACGTATTCTATTTTCTTTCACATATACAATGAGATCCCAAATATTTACTTCCTCCTTACTGATGGCATGTGTAAATGAAAGGTTTAAGTTAGCATTGAGTTTCTCTGCAAAATGATGTAGCAGACTCTGATGACCCCTTCCATAAAATAAATAGCTTGTCAATGTACCTGATCCAGAGGACAATATTTTCTGACCACTCTCTCGCATAGTCCACCTTGAGGACCTGCTCCTCCCACCAGCCCATATGTAAATTCGCACAGCTGGGGGCAAAGCAGGTACCCATGGCCCTCCACTGGATCTGTCTGTATGTCTGCTTTTCAAAAAGAAAGAGTTTTTTTTAAGATACCACTCAGCTATATCTAAGAGCATGTGCGTATGTTGGTGAAGATATATAGGCCTAGTATCTAGATAAAGTTTTAGGGCTCTAATGCCATCTGAATGTCTGATACTGGTGTACACTGCCATAACATCCATTGTCATAAGGACATATGAGTCATCCCACTCAAAATCATATGTCCTGCGCAAGAAATTGCCTGTATCCTTTATAAAGGAGGGCAAAGTATGTACATGTTCTTGGAGGAAATAATCAATATACTTTAAGGTATTTTCAAAAAGTCTGCCAACTGCCGAGATGATAGGTTGGCCAGGTGGATTTGCATTCTCTTGGATTTTTGGAATCAGGTATAAGATGGGAGTAACCGGTTAATCTACTTTGAGATATCGGAGTTCATATTGAGAAATCAAACCAATGCCTCTCCATTTGTATAAATAATATGAAATTTCTCTTTAGTTTCTTTTAAACAAATAGGGTTAACTTTGCAGTAGCATTCTTTATCATGTAGTTGTCTATATGCCTCATTCTTGTACATTTCGGTGGGCCATAGGACAATATTGCCCCCTTTGTCTGACCATCTTACTACTATATCACTTCTCTCGTTCACCTTCTTCGTAACCTGTGCGTAGCTGTATTTTACATTAGAATCTAAACTCAAAACATTCTGACTAGCTGCAACAGCTAGCTGTATAAGATCAGAAATTACTGCTTCAGAAAAGATATCTAATGAATCTCTAAGCATCATGGGTAAGAAGACAGACTTAGGTTTGAAGGGAATTCGTTCACTGCCAAATATGTCCACCCCCATAGCTGCTACTAAGTAACTCGCTCGTCCATCTCACAACGTTTACTTGCTGTGTTTCACTTTGCAATTGATCGAATTCCTGTAGAAATTGCATGTCTCCTACTGCTAGGTTAACCATTTGTTGAAGAGCTTGATTCTCATCCAGTGGCTGAATGGGTCTGCCTTTGAGATATATTCATGTAATTTGTGATTTTTCTCACAAACTTGAAGAAGTCTATTCTTGTTTGTCCATAGACGAAATTGGTAGGTGAACAGTATTAAAGTCCTAATGATAAAACTCTTTCTTCTTCCTCAGATATATATATATATATATATATATATATATATATATATTACCTACTGGCGGTCGCCAGTAGGTATATATAGTTAGGATTTTTTCTCTATGGGATTTTTGAAAATTCTATGTCTAATAACTTTGGCGTTTGTGGACGGAATTGGCTGAAATTTTCAGGAAAATGGCACATTTTGTTTCTGAGCAGCCCCTGAAAATTGGGGGGGGGGTTCGTCCAGGGGGGGTCGAGAAAAAAGGGGGGTCCCAAAACGTGTTTTTAACATTGAGTTTTCCATAGGGCGGTTGGCCTCACTTTTAGCCCGAACGGCTGAATGGATTTGCACGAAACTTGGCAAAATTGTAGGGACTGGTAGCCCGATGTGCCTTTTGTAGGTCTCAATATATGTGCTACAGTGGATTTTGAGAAATTAACGTTTAAAAAAAGATATATATCTGTAACAGCGGACTGGGCAGCGCTCCAGGACGCGTACTTTTCGCGCAACGGAGCTTTGTGAAGCGAAGCTGATTGGTTCTCCGGCGTCTGTCAACATTCCAAACAGTCCGTAGCGGCCGCCATCTTGTCTCTCGGTAGGATCGAGAGACAAGAGGAGGCCAAAGCGAAGGGGCAAATGACCATAAGGGGGAATAGTAGATCCTCGCTGACCCCCTAGGTTTGATGTGGAGGTTTTAAAAGGGCCCCGCGGGGCAAAAAAAAAAATAATAATAATAATCCAACGGCTGAATGGATTTGCACGAAACTTGGCAAAATTGTAGGGACTGGTAGCCCGATGTGCCTTTGCTAGGTCTCAATATATGTGCTTCAGTGGATTTTGAGAAATTAACGTTCAAAAAAAGATATATATCTGTAACAGCGCACCGCTTCGCGTACTTTTCGCGTTACGGAGCTTTGCGAAGCGAAGCTGATTGGCTCTCCGGTGTCTGTAAACATTCCAAACAGTACGTAGCGGCCGCCATCTTGTCTCTCGGTAGGATCGAGAGACAAGAGGAGGCCAAAGCGAAGGGGCAAATGACCATAAGGGGGCATAGTAGATCCTCGCTGACTCCCTAGGTTTGATGTGGAGGTTTTAAAAGGGCCCCGCGGGGCAAAAAAAATAAATAATAATAATAATCGAACGGCTGAATGGATTTGCACGAAACTTGGTAAAATATTAGGGACTGGTAGCCCGATGTGCCTTTGCTAGGTCTCAATATATGTGCTTCAGTGCATTTTGAGAAATTAACGTTCAAAAACAAGATATATATCTGTAACAGCGCTCCGCTTCGCGGAGATAAAATTATATCTGTATTACCTAGCTGTTGCTAACACCAGTTAGCGACGGCTAGTAGGAGATAGCGACCATCTTGGGCCCCACTTTGCATGTGAGTGATATTTATCACTAATGACATGCAAAGTGGGCATGCCAAGATGTTAGCGACTGGAAACAGTCGCTAACATCGCTATCTCCTATTATCAACTTTTGGAAATATTCGAGATAAGCGCGAATATCTCCAAAAAGTAACAGCTGCCCTGAGCAGTTCTTAGCCATGTTATCCAATGGGAGGTGGATAACATGGCTAAGAGCATTAGCTCGGTAATGCATGAATATCGCTGAGTTTTCAGCGATATTAATGCATTGCGGTCGTTTTTTATCGTATTTGCGATAAACCTTGATAATAGCAAGGTTTATCTGCGATAATTTCTGACGGTAAAAAAATCTTTGCAATGCATCGTTAGGGATAAATATCGCTTAACTTTGGTAATATGCCCCAACGTCTGTTAACGTTCGATTCGAAGGAAATCAGGAAGTGTTGAAAAACATTGTCTGCGCCATCTTGTCTTTTTTCAAATGCCACACTTTTGTCGTGCACGGCAGCCATTTTAGATGCCTTGACCAGACCCACTCTGTGCACGCTGTCGATCCTTAGCATGGCTCCCCACCCTCGCAAGCATCTCACCCAGGCAGTGGTCACCCCCGCTCTCTGTCTTATGCATGGGTAATAAACCTCCCCCCATCTGCGCTGCTCTTCCCTGAGAATCACACCCTGTGCCCGCCCGACACCTCCCTTTCGCCTTATTCACTACCGCACCCTCTGACACTCCTTTTCCTCTGTGTCCGATTGTCCAGGCCGGTCCTAGGCTATCAGCTAGCCCTGCAGATGTAGTTTATGGCCACAGCTGTAAAGAATCACCCCTCTTCAAAGGAGTTATAGTAGATCAAGGCCCACACTCGATGAGATCCGTCACAGCAGAAGCGTTGCTATTATCTGAAAACCATCCTGTATTGTGATTGGGGAGGGGACCGAGCGTGAAGCGGAAGATTCCAGGGATGACTCTTTGTACATCAAAGTTTTTACAATTATGTGTCACATTAAAAATATATAGCACTCCGACAAAGTAGTAAGATTATAAAACTTTAATAATTTATAAATATATACAAGAAAACAAAAATAGTAATAACATATAAACATTTTTAGGGAAAAACAACGAAGTAGCGGTCGGCTGTGCGAATAGTCCCAACGCAGCACAACGTCCAGATTTCCGGCGTGGGGCGTCGCGGGGGGTGGGTCATCAGTAGCAAACTGTTGTGCGAATAGTTCCAAGGCAGCAGAACGCGCCGAAATCTAGATGACACGAAAGTGATGTCTAGTAAGTTGCCACCCAGCAAATAACGGCGTGGGGCGTCGCGGGGGGTGGGTCATCAGTAGCAAACTGTTGTGCGAATAGTTCCAAGGCAGCAGAACGATGGCACCAAGGTGATGTCCAGTAAGTTGCCGCACTGGTTTTGGTATCCTACAATGCTGCTCCGAATAACGGCGTGGAGCGCCCCGGGGGAGGCGGCGTGAACGGGCCTCTCCAGGTGGAGTGTCATCTGTTGTAGTGGGGCGCCCCTTTACCGTTTCAGTTGCCATTCCGTCCGTTTTTGGTCCACTGTGTCAAAAGCCGCAATTCAGCTGAGTTGCGCCCACTCTTGCTGTGCAGCGATAGGCGGCTGTCACAGGACTCTCAAAATGGCGGCAGGCTCTTTCCTTTTTGGGCCTGGTCCACTGAAATGGCCCTGGGACACCTTGTAAATCGGACGCTTGTCTGCTAGGTCTTGGACCCCATTCTCGAAAGCGTCCCCTCCGCCTTGAGAATTCATCAACAGTTTTGGGGGCCCCGACTCCTGCAGGCTTCTGGTGGGGAGCGGCTGCCATGATTGCTCGCGGAATGACCACGACGGAGCTACGAGATGGTGGTGCTCTCATGCTGACGCCAGTTTAGTCTGAAACATCCAGAAACAAGGTGGGGCTTTCATCGTTTGGGAAAAAAAAAAAAGTTTTCATCCAATGAAAAGTGTTGTTTTTAGGTCATATGATCAAGCCTTCCATCATTAGGAAACCAAAAGTAAAATGAACCAATGAAAAGTTTTATAAACAAGTCACATGACCTGTTATGCGGCATAGGGTATAAAATGCGGAGAAAATACGTTGGCACGTGAGGCGGCGTCAGTAGCGGACCGATGTGCGAATAGGCCGAACGCAATATAACGCGCCAAGATCCGGATGGCACCGAGGTGGTGTCCAGCAAGTTGCAGCACTGGTGTGGCCATCCTACAATGCTGAAAGTCGGCGTGGGGCGCCCCGTTGGCCTGTGAGTTTGCGTCAGTAGCGGACCGATGTGCGAATAGGCCGAAGGCAGCACAACGCGCCAAGATCCGGATGGCACCGAGGTGGTGTCTAGTAAGTTGCCGCACTGGTGTGGCCATCCAACAATGCTGAAAGTCGGCGTGGGGCGCCCCGTTATAGTTAGGATTTTTTCTCTATGGGATTTTTGAAAATTCTATGTCTAATAACTTTGGCGTTTGTGGACGGAATTGGCTGAAATTTTCAGGAAAATGGCACATTTTGTTTCTGAGCAGCCCCTGAAAATTGGGGGGGGTTCGTCCAGGGGGGGTCAAGAAAAAAGGGGGGTCCCAAAACGTGTTTTTAACATTGAGTTTTCCATAGGGTGGTTGGCCTCACTTTTAGCCCGAACGGCTGAATGGATTTGCACGAAACTTGGCAAAATTGTAGGGACTGGTAGCCCGATGTGCCTTTTGTAGGTCTCAATATATGTGCTACAGTGGATTTTGAGAAATTAACGTTTAAAAAAAGATATATATCTGTAACAGCGGACCGGGCAGCGCTCCAGGACGCGTACTTTTCGCGCAACGGAGCTTTGTGAAGCGAAGCTGATTGGTTCTCCGGCGTCTGTCAACATTCCAAACAGTCCGTAGCGGCCGCCATCTTGTCTCTCGGTAGGATCGAGAGACAAGAGGAGGCCAAAGCGAAGGGGCAAATGACCATAAGGGGGAATAGTAGATCCTCGCTGACCCCCTAGGTTTGATGTGGAGGTTTTAAAAGGGCCCCGCGGGGCAAAAAAAAATATAATAATAATAATCCAACGGCTGAATGGATTTGCACGAAACTTGGCAAAATTGTAGGGACTGGTAGCCCGATGTGCCTTTGCTAGGTCTCAATATATGTGCTTCAGTGGATTTTGAGAAATTAACGTTCAAAAAAAGATATATATCTGTAACAACGCACCGCTTCGCGTACTTTTCGCGTTACGGAGCTTTGCGAAGCGAAGCTGATTGGCTCTCCGGTGTCTGTAAACATTCCAAACAGTACGTAGCGGCCGCCATCTTGTCTCTCGGTAGGATCGAGAGACAAGAGGAGGCCAAAGCGAAGGGGCAAATGACCATAAGGGGGCATAGTAGATCCTCGCTGACTCCCTAGGTTTGATGTGGAGGTTTTAAAAGGGCCCCGCGGGGCAAAAAAAAAAATAATAATAATAATCGAACGGCTGAATGGATTTGCACCAAACTTGGTAAAATATTAGGGACTGGTAGCCCGATGTGCCTTTGCTAGGTCTCAATATATGTGCTTCAGTGCATTTTGAGAAATTAACGTTCAAAAACAAGATATATATCTGTAACAGCGCTCCGCTTCGCGGAGATAAAATTATATCTGTATTACCTAGCTGTTGCTAACACCAGTTAGCGACGGCTAGTAGGAGATAGCGACCATCTTGGGCCCCACTTTGCATGTGAGTGATATTTATCACTAATGACATGCAAAGTGGGCATGCCAAGATGTTAGCGACTGGAAACAGTCGCTAACATCGCTATCTCCTATTATCAACTTTTGGAAATATTCGAGATAAGCGCGAATATCTCCAAAAAGTAACAGCTGCCCTGAGCAGTTCTTAGCCATGTTATCCAATGGGAGGTGGATAACATGGCTAAGAGCATTAGCTCGGTAATGCATGAATATCGCTGAGTTTTCAGCGATATTAATGCATTGCGGTCGTTTTTTATCGTATTTGCGATAAACCTTGATAATAGCAAGGTTTATCTGCGATAATTTCTGACGGTAAAAAAATCTTTGCAATGCATCGTTAGGGATAAATATCGCTTAACTTTGGTAATATGCCCCAACGTCTGTTAACGTTCGATTCGAAGGAAATCAGGAAGTGTTGAAAAACATTGTCTGCGCCATCTTGTCTTTTTTCAAATGCCACACTTTTGTCGTGCACGGCAGCCATTTTAGATGCCTTGACCAGACCCACTCTGTGCACGCTGTCGATCCTTAGCATGGCTCCCCACCCTCGCAAGCATCTCACCCAGGCAGTGGTCACCCCCGCTCTCTGTCTTATGCATGGGTAATAAACCTCCCCCCATCTGCGCTGCTCTTCCCTGAGAATCACACCCTGTGCCCGCCCGACACCTCCCTTTCACCCTATTCACTACCGCACCCTCTGACACTCCTTTTCCTCTGTGTCCGATTGTCCAGGCCGGTCCTAGGCTATCAGCTAGCCCTGCAGATGTAGTTTATGGCCACAGCTGTAAAGAATCACCCCTCTTCAAAGGAGTTATAGTAGATCAAGGCCCACACTCGATGAGATCCGTCACAGCAGAAGCGTTGCTATTATCTGAAAACCATCCTGTATTGTGATTGGGGAGGGGACCGAGCGTGAAGCGGAAGATTCCAGGGATGACTCTTTGTACATCAAAGTTTTTACAATTATGTGTCACATTAAAAATATATAGCACTCCGACAAAGTAGTAAGATTATAAAACTTTAATAATTTATAAATATATACAAGAAAACAAAAATAGTAATAACATATAAACATTTTTAGGGAAAAACAACGAAGTAGCGGTCGGCTGTGCGAATAGTCCCAACGCAGCACAACGTCCAGATTTCCGGCGTGGGGCGTCGCGGGGGGTGGGTCATCAGTAGCAAACTGTTGTGCGAATAGTTCCAAGGCAGCAGAACGCGCCGAAATCTAGATGACACGAAAGTGATGTCTAGTAAGTTGCCACCCAGCAAATAACGGCGTGGGGCGTCGCGGGGGGTGGGTCATCAGTAGCAAACTGTTGTGCGAATAGTTCCAAGGCAGCAGAACGATGGCACCAAGGTGATGTCCAGTAAGTTGCCGCACTGGTTTTGGTATCCTACAATGCTGCTCCGAATAACGGCGTGGGGCGCCCCGGGGGAGGCGGCGTGAACGGGCCTCTCCAGGTGGAGTGTCATCTGTTGTAGTGGGGCGCCCCTTTACCGTTTCAGTTGCCATTCCGTCCGTTTTTGGTCCACTGTGTCAAAAGCCGCAATTCAGCTGAGTTGCGCCCACTCTTGCGGTGCAGCGATAGGCGGCTGTCACAGGACTCTCAAAATGGCGGCAGGCTCTTTCCTTTTTGGGCCTGGTCCACTGAAATGGCCCTGGGACACCTTGGAAATCGGACGCTTGTCTGCTAGGTCTTGGACCCCATTCTCGAAAGCGTCCCCTCCGCCTTGAGAATTCATCAAAAGTTTTGGGGGCCCCGACTCCTGCAGGCTTCTGGTGGGGAGCGGCTGCCATGATTGCTCGCGGAATGACCACGACGGAGCTACGAGATGGTGGTGCTCTCATGCTGACGCCAGTTTAGTCTGAAACATCCAGAAACAAGGTGGGGCTTTCATCGTTTGGGAAAAAAAAAAAAGTTTTCATCCAATGAAAAGTGTTGTTTTTAGGTCATATGATCAAGCCTTCCATCATTAGGAAACCAAAAGTAAAATGAACCAATGAAAAGTTTTATAAACAAGTCACATGACCTGTTATGCGGCATAGGGTATAAAATGCGGAGAAAATACGTTGGCATGTGAGGCGGCGTCAGTAGCGGACCGATGTGCGAATAGGCCGAACGCAATACAACGCGCCAAGATCCGGATGGCACCGAGGTGGTGTCCAGCAAGTTGCAGCACTGGTGTGGCCATCCTACAATGCTGAAAGTCGGCGTGGGGCGCCCCGTTGGCCTGTGAGTTTGCATCAGTAGCGGACCGATGTGCGAATAGGCCGAAGGCAGCACAACGCGCCAAGATCCGGATGGCACCGAGGTGGTGTCTAGTAAGTTGCCGCACTGGTGTGGCCATCCAACAATGCTGAAAGTCGGCGTGGGGCGCCCCGTTGGCCTGTGAGATGGCGTCAGTAGCGGACCGATGTGCGAATAGGCCGAAGGCAGCACAACGCGCCAAGATCCGGATGGCACCGGGGTGGTGTCTAGTAAGTTGTCGCACTTCTATGGCCATCCTACAATGTTGAAAGTCGGCGTGGGGCGCCCCGTTGGCCTGTGAGATGGCGTCAGTAGCGGACCGATGTGCGAATGGGGCCAAAGGCAGCGCAACAATTTTTTCTGACTGACACCACAAGGCGCTGAGATGCCAAGATCCGGATGGCACCGAGGTGATGTCTAAGTTGCGGACTGATGTGCGAATGGGGCCAAAGGCAGCGTAACAATATTTTTTGTATGGAAGATACCACTAGGCGTTGAGATGCCAAGATTCGGATGGCACCGAGGTGATGTCTAGCAAGTTGCTGTACTGGTGTGGTCATCCTACAATGCTGAAACTCGGCGTGGGTCGCCCCATTAGCCTGTGAGATGGCGTCAGTAGCGGACCGATGTGCGAATAGGCCGAAGGCAGCACAACGCGCCAAGATCCGGATGTCACCGTGGTGGTTTCATAGTTGAGAGGCACTTCATCTGCAGTGGGGCGCCGAGATCCGGATGGCACCGAGGTGATGTCTAGCAAGTTGCTGTACTGGTGTGGTCATTCTACAATGCTGAAAGTCGGCGTGGGGCGCCCCATTAGCCTGTGAGATGGCGTCAGTAGCGGACTGATGTGCGAATGGGGCCAAAGGCAGCGCAACAATATTTTCTGAAGAGAAGACACCAAAAGGTGCTGACATTCCAAGATCCGGATGGCACCGAGGTGGTGTCTAGCAAGCTATGCAGTTGAGTTGTGTGCGCACTTGCGGCGAATAGGTCGAAGGCAGCATAACAATGTTTTTTGAATAGAAGACACCACAAGGCGTTGAGATTCGGTTACCACCGAGGTGATGTCTAGCAAGTTGCCACACTGGTGTGGCCATCCTACAATACTGCTCCGAATAACGGCGTGGGGTGCCCGAAGGGGGGGGGAGCCGGCGTGAATGGGCCTTCCTAGGTGGAGGCTCGTCTGCTGTAGTGGGGCGCCCCTTTACCGTTTCAGTTGCCATTCAGCTGAGTTTCGGCTGCTCTTGATGCTACAGCGACAGGCGGCTGCAAGAGGACTCTCAAAATGGCGGCCTGTTCTTTGGATTTGGGCCTGGTCCACTAAAATGGCCCTGGGACACCTTAGAACTCGGACGCTCGATTTTTTTTTCCTTTCCTGTACATGCAAAAAAAGGTAAATGCCCGGTACGTTACACGCTTCATCTGCCACGATGAACTCTCCAGAGGAACCGAAAAAAAATATAGTTGTGGTAACTATACCATGCATCGTCATATGGAGAGGTGGCACCAATTAATTATAGTGCTGCATAAAAGAGAGATTTGGAGGAGAACCCCTGACCTGCTAGTACATTCATCAAAGAAGTGGCACTGAGAGCTTCAGAGGCAAGGGAAACGGTCCCAAATATTTAGAAGAACTTTGGAAAGATTAAAATGACATGTTTAGATTGTGGCAAATTAATTTCATGTGGACAGATGAGTGTTACTCTAATAAATACAGTATATGAACATCATCATAGTCGATGGTTGGTAGAGACATTTTGACTATATCCTGGACCTGCCCGTCCTCGCCCAAAATGGCGCCGGAATAAATGGGACTCGTAACTCCTTGTTGTGTACTGGTTGCAGAACCTTGAAATCACGAGATACGTATGCAGTTTTGAAGCACATGGCGGGCGGGGACGAGAATTGATTGACTATTTCGACATCCCTATTGATATTAAGTTCTGATGTGTTATTGATTACTGTACTGTTGAAAGTTCGAATTAACGTCACCCATGGTACTTGCCCGCAAATGTATATCTAGATAATTTTATTGTAACTGGCCCTGTCGTATTTTAATTATAAAATGTCCGTCCACCGATTCCGTAACTGTTAGACACCTTAGTTCTTGCAACCTAATGGCCCGCCCGTTACGTTCCTCTACAGTGTAAATGTCTATTCATCATATACGATTACAGTTTGCTCTGTGGCAGGCCCACGTGGTTATAGGCTCGTATTTGTATAATGAAATTTTCACAATAAAGGTTTTTAAAAGAAAACATGGTAGTAGTATATACATTGGTAAAGTTTTTAATAATAGTGACTGTTTTAGAATCATTAAAAGGCAAGTGAAATAAAGCAGACCAATTACATGAAGGGTAAAAGGTATAATACGAAGGAACGCAGTAAAGATAAATGGTCAAGGGCTGTTGTGTTTTCTATTCCTGCAACATAAAGTGATCGATAAGAATCTCATATTCAGGCGTATCGGCGACTAAGACAGCAGGTCGACCCTCTTTTGCTCAACGGCTCCGTCATGGGACGAAGAAACGCTCTTTTTCTCGAAAAAAGAATATATTTTACTTGCAGGACAGTTGTAAAATTTCCGGGAAAGTACATTAGCCTGGAACATTATAACATATATTTAAGAAAAAATAATGTTCGGAAGAAATGAAAAGCGTAATTTTTAGGTCATATGACCAAGCCTTTCATCATTACAATAAGAAAAGTAAAATGAACCAATGAAAAGTTTTATTAACAAGTCACATGACTTGTTATGCTTACGTTACGCGCTGCGCGCCCCGGATGACTTCCGGATGCGCTAACGCGGCGCGTCATATGACGCATTACGCGACAACGCAGGTACAGAATATAGTCAAAATGTCTCCACCAACCAGCGGTCGGAACACAACCCCTTTCAGCAGGCTAAATAGTTCTGTTAAATGACAACAGAAGGGACAGGCAACAAGAACCATCAGTCAAAGAGGGGAGGGCTAGTTCTTCTCTACCGGGTTACATTGGGGCGCTACCGGAACTGATCGAATTGGTAGTCTACAGTGTTTCTGGATGTTTCAGACTGAAGCTGGGGTTAGCATGAGAGCAGCACCATTTCGTAGCTCCGTCGTGGTCATTCCGCAACCAATCATGGCAGCCGTTCTTTATCGTTATTTTGGGCGGGGTGGGTGGCGGAGCCGAGCTGTTTTGCAGCCATCATTGTGTGGAGTTCAGTTCATCTCACTAGTTTTGTATTTGTCATGAGGGGTTGTTCCTAATGTTTCTATTTTAGCGAGGTCAAAAAGAGATCCCATTAGTGGCCTACTGATTTTGCTCGATTCCTTTTCTTTTTTTTTACACGATTTTTCATTATCTGCAAAGACTAAACAGAGTATTGCGACTCTGTGTTTGTTTGTAAATAGAGAATGAACCAAAGAGAACTAATTCTAAAACAGTAAATACTTGGATAACAATCAATCAAATGGAGAGAGAAGCAGGCACGACGGATTACAACGGGGGCAAAGGCCTGCGTTAACTACCTTTCACTATCTGCAAAGAGAGAGTACTCCTAATAGAAATGAGGGGGGGGGGCACCATTCAAAGCAGATCAGTGTGCATAAACACGAAAATGTTTTCACTTAACACGTACTTGACATTCGACAGCTTATGATATTTGCTATTAAAAAACCATTGAAATTCACTGAAAAAACCATAGGTTATAGACCATATATAGTTAGGAATTAGCATTTAAAAAACCTTATTTTACTCACACAAAACCATTGAAATTCCATATATAGTTAGTTGCACTAACTATATATCGCGCACCCGCAATCCACTGCTGATCATGTCACATATTACATCATTCATGACATGGTCAGTGACATCACTGATGACATCACTGATGACATCTCAAATGACATCACTGATGACATCACTGATGACATCTCATTTGACATCATTCTTGTGCTAATACGATAAACCTCTTCAGACTCTAATATAACCTTAGATACACTCAGTGTATACAGACACTCACACACTGCCACTCATCCATGGAGTTACTCACACACCCAGTCAGTCATGCAAAGAAACAATCTCACCTCCATTTCTTCAACTATACAGTTAAACACACCTTACTTATTGAAACATATACTAACACATATTTACTCTCTTATACAATCCCTGATACAAGTTCACAATGATCGATACAACCACTCACTCATTCAGTGGCTCTCATGCACAGTTATTTATATATGCCAACTCTCACATGTACTGTGTTTTACATATGTACTTACTATGACATGTAGCATTGAGATATCCATTCACTCATCAATACACTCATGCACACAGTCAACTGCCCATGTAGCTGTTTCCACATGCACTCTTGAACTCATACACCTAGTGAATAAACTGCTCACACATCTATGCATAGAGTCACACACCTTCCAGCCACCCCCACACAAACTCAATCTCCCATAGAAATACTTGGGCAACCAATTAATAACACATATAGCCTCTCGTATAGCTAATGATCAACACATGCAGCAGTTTACAGAACAACAGACATAATGATGCACAAATTAAGACAGTTTAGTCACTAACCCATGCATTCAGTGAGACACATTTAATCACTCACTCATACAGTCAGTCACGCACCTACTAAATCCTTCATCCAGACACTTATACATCCACTCATTCTTCAATATGTAAGACATATTTTAACTTTACAGAAACATACAGTCACTGGATGTTGTCATCAGTGATGTCATCAGTGATGTCATTTGAGATGTCATCAGTGATGTCATCAGTGATGTCACTGACCATGTCATGAATGATGTAATATGTGACATGATCAGCAGTGGATTGCGGGTGCGCGATATATAGTTAGTGCAACTAACTATATATGGAATTTCAATGGTTTTGTGTGAGTAAAATAAGGTTTTTTAAATGCTAATTCCTAACTATATATGGTCTATAACCTATGGTTTTTTCAGTGAATTTTCAAGGTTTTGTAAATGCTAATTCCTAACTATATATGGTCTATAACCTATGGTTTTTTCAGTGAATATATATATATATATATATATATATATATATATATATATATATATATATATATATATATATATATATATATATATATATTTATTTATTCACTGAAAAAAACATAGGTTTCAAGCAGGTTATAGTTAGGAATTATCCTTTAAAAAAAACTTAGAAATTCATTGAAAAACCATAGGTTTCAGGGGTGTTATAGTTAGCTGGACATTTCACTCATACAAAACCATTGAAATTCCTCTGTTATAGTTGTACTAACTGTAACTCTTGCACCTGCAATCCACTGGTGATGATGTCACATATTACATCATTCATACACAATATATATGTGATACGTGTAGTGTACTACACAGTGGACGCAACCATTTTATCTCAGACACTGGGGAATATTTCGGTCATGTAGCTGTGTTGTCCCCCCCCTTGAAGCAGAAGCGGAGTAGGTTGGTCCAATGTACGCAACGTCAGCATAAGACTATAAATAATTAGCCTACGCCTTGGCCGTGGTTCACTTCTGCAAAGAAAAGAGACTCCGCCACAGCAAAGTTCCTTACCTTGCCACGTGGCTGCTGCCATGACCACGTGTCTACTCGATACAGGCCCATTGCGAACTCAGAGCCCCAGCACCGCAGACTTATGTCTGCATCGAGTACTACCTTCGATCTACACTGCGGACAGCAGGGTTCACAACTTGAATTCAGATTTGGATCTAAACTATGGACAGCATTGAAGTTAGCCTTTATTTATGTAAGGCAGAGACAATTCCACTCTATGCCCTCAGACTTTGTTAAAATAAGTGATAAAAATTATTCATCGATAATTGTGCTGACTACTGCCTTCGATCTACAGTGCAGTCAATAGAGTTTACAACTTGATACCAGTGGCGCATCAGCACTACAGACAACATTGAATTCAGTCTCAATTTATTTAAGGCAGAGACAATTGTACTATGTTCTCAGATTTTGTTAAAGTATGTCACAAAAAAGCATTCCTCGATGTCTGTGTCAACTACTGCCTTCGATCTACACTGCAGACAGCAGGGTTCACAACTTGAATTCAGCTTTGGATCTACACTACGGACAGCATTGATTCAAGCCTTGCTTTATTTAAGATAGAGACAATTGTACTTTATGTCTTCCGATTTTGTAAAAGGATGTGACAAAAAGCATTTGTCTATAACTGTGCTGACTCCTGCCTTCCATCTACACTGCGGACAGCAGGGTTCACAACTTGAATTCAGCTTTGCATCTACACTACGGACAACATTGAATTAAGCCTTTCTTTATTTAATGCAGAGACAATTGTACTATATGTCTTCAGATTTTGTTAAAGAATGTGACAAAAAGGATTCCTCGATGTCTGTGTCAACTACTGCCTTCGATCTACACTGCAGGCAGCAGGGTTCACAACTTGAATTCAGCTTTCCATCTACAATACGGACAGCATTCAAGTTAGCCTTGATTTTTTATAAGGCAAAGACAATTTTGTTAAAGGATGCCACAAAAAACATTCCTCAATAGCTATACCGACTACTGCCTTCAAATGTACACTGCGTTCAACAGAGCTTACCACTTGATACCAGTGGCGCATCAGCTCTACAGACAACATTGAATTCAGTCTCAATTTATTTAAGGCAGAGACAATTGTACTATGTCCTCAGATTTTGTTAAAGTATGTCACAAAAAAGCATTCCTCGATGTCTGTGTCAACTACTGCCTTCGATCTACACTGCGGACAGCAGGGTTCACAACTTGAATTCAGCTTTGGATCTACTCTACGGACAGCATTGATTCAAGCCTTGCTTTATTTAAGGTAGAGACAATTGTACTCTATGTCTTCCGATTTTGTAAAAGGATGTGACAAAAAGCATTTGTCTATAACTGTACTGACTACTGCCTACCATCTACACTGCGGACAGCAGGGTTCACAACTTGAATTCAGCTTTGCATCTACACTACGGACAACATTGAATTAAGCCTTTCTTTATTTAATGCAGAGACAATTGTACTTTATGTCTTCAGATTTTGTTAAAGGATGTGACAAAAAGCATTCTTCGATGTCTGTGTCAACTACTGCCTTCGATCTACACTGCAAGCGGCAGGGTTCACAACTTGAATTCAGCTTTCCATCTATACTACGGACAGCATTCAAGTTAGCCTTGATTTTTGTAAGGCAGAGACAATTTTGTTAAAGGATGCCACAAAAACCATTCCTCAATAGCTATACTGACTACTGCCTTCAAATGTACACTGTGGACAGCACAGGTCACAATTTGAACTATAATGTCCCTGAAACATACATATTTAGGCAATGTATCCCATACATGTTCTATCTTCCATTTCAATCATGATTACAGATGATGCAGTCCACCCTAAGATCTACATTGCGGACAGCAGGGTTTACAACTTGAATTCAGCTTTGCATCTACACTATAGACAGTAGGGAATTCAGTCTTGATTTACTTAGTGCAGAGACAATTATACTGTATGTATTCAGTTTTTGTTAAAATAAGTGAAAACAAGCATTCTTCTATAACTGTGTTACAAAAAAATACTCTTGTTGCACTGCGAGTATGCGCAAGAACCATTAATCCCTGCATCCTGTGAACTATGTTCACAAAGAATGTAGAACACAGTGCCAAAATGTACCTCCACCACCGGCAATACCAAGTACCTCTGGGGCATCACCTTCAACAT
This sequence comes from Lissotriton helveticus, assembly GCF_964261635.1. NCBI lineage: Eukaryota > Metazoa > Chordata > Amphibia > Caudata > Salamandridae > Lissotriton > Lissotriton helveticus. The sequence goes on from NC_136059.1 coordinate 874,890,730, forward strand.
CGCCACCAGACATACATCCCCATTTTGAGAAAGTTAGAATGCACTGCGTGAAATGCAATCGTTTAATTTGTTATGGGGAGCAATAAGTAGACCTAGTTTGCACAGCAATTGATAACCATCGATGGTAGTTTGTTTTTCCCCCCTCAAAGTTCATGCAGTCCAGTATGCAACAGTCAATGTATGGAGTACAGACCGCTTGAACCACACATCATCGCAGAGTGAGCACACGCTGAGCACCATACGTACCACTAACTCAGTGTATCATAAATATTCACCACATGGCCTTATTAGGGCAAAATTCAGTTGCCGAAAGACATTCTTACCAGTGCGCTCTGCCTGAACCACGCATCATCGCAGACTCCACACAAACCAATCCTACCTTAGTGCACCACAACTTATGAACCCTTTACGATAGAATCTTCTGTGTATTATTTCACATACAGTGCTCCTACCTTTGTACAGCAGGAGTCATAAACCGTTTATGATTGAATATCTGTGTATGATATCTTGATTACTACTCTACTTGTTACCAACAGCAACGTAATAAAATGGAGTCGAGCACACGTGCCCGTACCCACTTCGTCTATCTATCTGTGTCTGTGTACTTATTATGTTTGTACAATGCTGCTCCTGCACCCTACCTCATTATATTCTGCTGTAAATAGCGTATGCAACCCTCTTACCTCTGCCAATAACAAAAACTTTGATTATATAACTTTCTCTCGCTCATTCTACAAATACGAATGTACAAAGCGGATCTTTACAATACTGCAAAGAAACTGTATAGTCAATTTATAAGTGTGTGCTATTTCTTTAAAAAAAATTTTTTAGCATATCTCTATACCACGAAGGCGACCCAAAACTATATCTACAATTTACATGAGCATTTTCAGGCACACGTAGATTACATCATTACTCTACAATAACAGGATGTGGACGCGACTCCGAGCCTCGAACACTGAACCACGGCCATAGCTCCAGAGTCATCGTTCACAGCCTCGCGCAGCACTGGCATACGTCAGTCCAGCCCACTCCGCTTACGATACCAGGAAAACACAAGAACACTACATGGTCCAGATTTCCATGGTAGTGATTTCTTACTTCCAGGTCTAGTTGACAGAACAGCACACCACACTCCCTCATGGCTGGTATACACCCACACCACACCCATCCAGCACATATGTCACTTCACACATGACCTGACCAATAAAAAACACGGGGCTCACGTCCTCTTCGCCATTTTAGAGTTGCTCCCATCGCAAGTGCTGTAATGGCCCGTCCTATGGTTCGGGCGCCTCATGTAGGCCAAAACACCGAGCAGGGGGGTCCACCACTACGTGCGTGGCCTCTTTGGTCACTGAGTTAGTGGTACCACAAGGACTCAGCGGGTGAGCAACCTGAGATGATGATGGGAGCAAAAGTATGTCCTTTGCCATAGCGATATCAAGACTCAGCACCATATGTGAGACTTCTTGGTGGCAGAGCGGGACTGCATGATGAAGAAAGTGCCCTGTCCATGAAAAGATGAGCAGTGAGGCCTGGGTGCGCAGCAGAGGGAGTAGATGGGGTACAGCAGACTGCATACAAAAAGGCAACGCAGCGATTTAGGCGTACGCAGTCCTATATACCGTATCTTATTGCATTTGTATTTTTTTTCCAATAGCAGGAAAGTTTTTATAATCGGTCAAATGTCCGTCGCTTGTGGTGATTGAAACCACGTGTATCACTGCACACCACTTGCTTTCACAACCGGATGAAAAACATTACTAGGATACTAACTGTTCAAAAAACAAAGCCTATTAAACAAGTTGGAACTGTACAAATAGTTGTTTTTTTAAATACGGGAGGGAAAGTGTGTGAAAGGGTGATGTAATTCTACTCCACATTAAGATAGTAACAATTACCAATCATAACATCTTTCTTTTACTATTTTTTAGATGTAGAGCTTCAGGGTGCATTACGTCCCGGCATGTGGTGAAAGACACACCTGTGACAGAAAGGTGAGCTGCCAATATTCTTTTCAGTCACTCTATCACTTCCTCTCTCCTTTGATAAATAAATGACGCACAATGTTATCTTCCTTTTTATCTAACAGGTTGAGTTTCACAAATTGGCGTTCCCCCCAACACCTCCAAAGCTCAACATTCAAGGATTCTGCGATGATGTGTGGCCATTGTAACAACGTCTGAGAAGGCTGCTTCAACACGTGATGCACCCTCTTTGAATCACGCCAATGGCACAAGGTGAGCAAAGAAGCTTGTTTCCGAAACAATGAGAAGTCACCTGTGGGCAGAGAGAGTGGGTAGTGTGCAGCAGCTTGACTGCGTAGTAATGTACAATTACCTCCGGGCAGTGAGAATGGATAGGTTGCAACAGTCTGAGGGGCAGATTTACAAGCCCCTTGCGCTACTTTTGCGTCACTTTTAACAAAAAAAAAATCAAGGCTGAATTTAATACAGTCTGCAGTGTAGAATCAAAGCAGACTTCAAGTTGTGAGCTCTGTTTGCCACAGTGTTTACACAAGGTAAGCAGAGCGGCCTAGCTACACAATGCCTCCAATTAAATGCGTTCGAAATAAACGATATTGTCCTGCATAATGATGTGATCTCTTACCTAATTCTGTCTCATCTCTGAATCATTTTAAAGACCTGTTGGTCCATACTGTAAATCTGACGCAGTGGGCACTTCCCTACAGACACCTCTTCAACGTGGGCCTTAAGAGAGGTGGAATGTATCAGGCACACTGCAAACGTGCAAATAACCAAATATTGCCAACGGTTACCTTAATTTGTGATCTTTGACCTCATTCAGTCACATTGATCTAATTTTAAACACTTATTTTCATTTTTGTTTTGAAGGTCACCTACCCTCCTTCCATTGGAGTCCATCTCACATTTTGTTTATTATATTGTAACGTTAAAGTTATGTTTCAAGTTATTTACTATATTGTTATCTTAAAGTTACGTTTCTAGTTATTTATTGTTGTTTTAATAAAAGTTAATTTTTTAAAAGTATATACGTCTTTTTGTTCTGACATTTCACTATTATTTAGTGTGATAGTCAAATGCTTAGAAAACATTAAACAACTAAAAATAGAAATGATGTTTATAACTAGAAGTATAATGCTGCAGCTAAATCTTTACCAGCTCTTTACCAGATGTGTAGCTGCGATTAACGGTTCTTATAGAACATTTTAAAAACTCCAGCACAGTAACTGCTTCGATTAGCAACAACGTGTGGTGAACTTGTAACCTGTGTGCTCACTTAAGTGTTCCATGGGGGTAGGGTTGAAAGGTACTGGCTATACAGAAACCGTTATATTTACCCAGGATCCTCTACATGACAGAGAGGAAAGCAAACTAAGAGAGAACACTGTGTAGCAGAGTTACAAGCCCCTTGCACCACTTTTACGTCACTTTTCCCATGTTAAAAGTGATGCAATTCTGGCGCAAGGGACTTGTAAATCTGCCCCTATGTACATTACGAGCAAAAGAAGTACACAACTCTTCAAATTCTTTATCGATCACAATTAGACAGTGTTGCTGCATAATTTACAATGCACTTCACTAAATACTGCGTGCCTATTTAAATGGGAGATGGGATTGTCGACATCACAAAACTTAGGGGCATATTTACAAGGACGGCATCAAACATGCTTAAGTCTACTTCAGAACAGATGTTAGGATCCAATATAAACCGCAATTAGCGAGAGTTTTGCTATCAGTCCTCAAATCCAGGGCCGCCTTGTAAATACAACGCTATTGTCAAACCTCCCTCTTCCTTTTTATATTCTCATAGAAACACCTACCTTGCCACTGAGAACACCTACATTGCAACTCATTGGAGATACAAGGTGGGCCCTTAGCAAACCGGCTCCTAATATGCATTAATGCATAGACTGACTGGGAATGGATGGTAATGTACAGCTGGGATTAAGTAGAGGGGTTAAGAAGATGGGTGTCAAGGACCTCCTGAACGTAGGGTGCACTACTCAAGCAGATTTGGAGGTATACCCCCCCTAGAACCTCCGCGACACTCTACCCTCCAGTATTAAAAACTAGTATTAATGAGGTTGGGTCATCTACTGGGTGTGGTGGTCCTATCATGACGAGACCATCAATGACTATTTCCTCCTGGAATATAGCGGGTTTGGAATCTAAATTATTGTCTGTAGATTGGTCCTCATATATAGAGGGTTCAGATATTTGGGCATTTCAAGAAACGTGGTCTACAGAAGGAGTTTTTCATGATGGCTTTCTAAACTTCTTCAAACCAGCAATAAGGGGTCACAGGGGTAGATCAGTGGGTGGTTTGACCTGCTGGGTAAGGCAATTCGAGGGCATAAGGGTGAATGACGTTTTTATTGATAGCCTAGACATCATGGTCATAAGGATAAGATCTGTGAGTGGTCTTGACATAACTATTTACAACGTATACGCTAGGGGACAACCTGGTGGGAGGAGTTCTCCCGTTAATATGCCTCTAGAGAGTCACTTGTCACATGAGGCCCCCAACGGTAACTTAATTATCTCGGGAGACTTTAACACCTGCTTTTAACCAATAAATTCAGAAGACGGCAGGCTTAGTGATGAGGTTGTTGCTCTTTGGGGGGTGCCTCAACTGGATCTTCAGCCTATTAGAAAATGGACTGAGGTTGCACTACAAGTGAAAGGGTTGTGCCTGGAACCGGGCCTGAGGGCAGCTAATGGTAGGACTAAGTCTGAGGGTAAGGGAGCGGTCACTTTTGATAATGGTAGATCTAAAAGCTGCATTGATGACATTCTTGTGAATGTGGAGTTATGGTCTGCAATGCCGCCCTGAAAGTGATCACAATCCCTTGGTCCTTAAAATTGACGATTGGAGTTTTTCTGGACCTGTACCAATGGAAGGTGATACTTGCCCCAATTTGCTAGCCATTTCCAACGATTTAAGAAGGGTTCGGTGGGCACGGGTAGCTATAGATGAAAGGAATGTGGCGGAGATAAGGGCGTTAGTAACAGGGTCTTTAAAGAAACTTTCCAAATGCGGCTCTCAAGAGGTGCTAAATGCCAATTTACTGGGAATCCACAATGAGCTTTTTAGCGGGCTGAAAAGGTTCTTTTTAAACACTAAACCAGCTAAAAATATCGGCTCGCATAAGCCAAACACGTGGTATAACAACACGTGTAGGTTAACCCATAGAGCCCTAGTGGAAGCTATTAAATCTAGGTCAGGTCCCATGGCAATATTAAGCTGTGTAGAGCAACATACAAATCAGCCTTAAGACAAGCTAACAGAGATTGGGATGAGGATCGATAGAAATGTCTATTATTAGCTTGTAAGGGTAGGAATATGACCCAATTCTGGGGTCTACTTAAATGGGGGAATGGGCAGCGGTCGATAACCCCGAATAGCCATGTTGATCCACAGCAATGGGTTGCCTTCTTTGAAGCTCAATTTAAAATAAGCACGGATAGTACTGTGGTTGTTCCACACATTAAATTTGAAGATCCCTTGTTGTTCAACGCTAGAGAGGTAGAGACAGTGTTGAAGTCTATCCCAAGTGGTAAGGCACCGGGGCCTGATTGCATTCCGACAGATCTATTTAAGCAGGATTCGGATCTTTGGGTCCCCTACATTACTATTTTAGTCAATACGTTAGCTGGTGGAGCACCAATTCCTGTATCTTGGTTTGGAGCGGAAATTATTCCGATCTATAAGAAGGGTGATCGCTCTGCTCCGGCCAACTACAGACCCATCAGCTTAATTGATGCAGCGCAAAAAATAGCAGCACGCTTGATACTGGGTAGGATTCAGGTTGGATGTCTGATGATGATATCTCAACACCTCTGCAGGCGAGGCTCCGGTCTCATATGGGGACCTTGGATCAAGCCTTTAGATTTGTTTTACTTTATTGGAAGTAGGTCCTTTTGGGTAGGGGAATGCTTTTTGCTGCTTTCATGGATTTAAAATCCGCTTTTGACCTCGTCTCAAGGGCAACATTTTGGGAGGTTCTATTAAAAATAGGGATGCCAAAAGAGATAGTCTCCTTCTTGGTCAGACTCCACGAATTTACCTATGCCCAGGTTCGTTGGGGTAAACCAGGTGAGGTCACTGAGAAGTTTAAGGTAAGGAAAGGCGTCCGACAAGGGTGTGTGCTGGCACCCACCCTGTTTTCCCTATTTATTAATGGGGTGGTGCAGTATTTTGTTAATCACCCAACGGATGCGCCAATGTTAGCTGGCCAGAAAGTGCCCTTGCTCATGTTCGCGGATGACACCTTGATATTATCCAAGACGAGACAGGGGTTGCAGCTGGCACTGTCTCGTTTTGAGGTGTTTTGCCGCGAACATGAGCTCGTGGTTAATGTAGGGAAAACTAAGTTTATGGTGCTCCATGGGTCCAAGCACGAGTTTTTATGGGAGGAAAACTCCTGGAGCAGACCGATGTTTTTACCTATTTGGGAGTCACTTTTGGCGATAAGCTGAGCTGGAAACCTCAAGTTAAGATCCTAGCGCTGAAACATGCCCAATTAGCTGGAGCATTGATTAACGAACATATGTTATCATTAACTAAGCCCATAGCCCCTGTTGTCAACATCTATTCAATGAAAATCATTCCTGCTATCCTATATGGTGCTGAAATCTGAGATTTCTGTAACCTTACCTAATTGTCTACCGCTCAGAATAAATTTATGAGATCAATTGTGGGATTGCCTCAATCATCCCCCCGTATCCCACTGCTCCTGGACCTGGGTTGTCATACAATTGAGGATGCTGCTCGTTATAGGCCGCTGGCATTCTGGAGGCGCCTCTGAATTACTCCTGAGCTCCACCTTTTTGCTAGGGCACTGTACGAAGTAAGGGGATTTGATCGCTCAGATAGGATCCCATGGTTGATCGGCATTAAAACCTTACTTATTGATATGGGGATGAGGGATCTTTGGGATAGCCCAGAGACCGCGGAATTTCCCTCAAAAGAATCTTATAGAGCAGCATATTGGGAGTTAATTAAAATCAAGAGATTCTCCTCCCACATTAGTTGAACTCTGTCGAGGGATTTCCTTGAGATAAAAGATGAACCCCTTCTGGAAAGCTATTGGGATCTCATAACGAAGCCCTTAGATCGCAAGCTTTATCATCAGTTTAGGGTACGGACATTACCCCTTAGTAGGTTAACATGTAAATGGAATCCAGGAACTAGTGATGAGTGCCCATTTTGTCATGATCATACAGAAAATATTGACAATCTTTTATATGTTTGTCCGGTTTACCATAAACCTAGAAGCACCTTGGGAACTAGCTCTGCGATGGTCGCCAAGATGATACTGAAATCTGGTTTTAACGACATCGCAATAATAGGAGTAGCTAAGTTCCTGAGTTGGGCATGGGTATTACGGGAGAAAAATGGGGGGTTGAAATAGATATGCTAGCGTATTGTTGGGCTACTGAAATTAACGCGTGGAGTTGGAAAATGTTATTGGTTTTATCATGATGCGTTTTAAATGGGATATATTTAATTTCTTCTTAAGAACTGATTTTAAATTGTAAATATATGTATTTATTTCTTAACTTTATTGACAACTTATGTAAAGCCAGCTTTATGTAAAATCACGGAGCATATATGGTTGTAACCTTTTGTAATTAATTGACTGTCCTGTCTTTTAAGATGAACAATCGCAATAAAGACTTTTTTGAATTGAATTGCATTAATGCATCTTAGCGTCATCTAGTAAATAGGGCGATATAATTTTCACTGCATTTTTGGCTTTTTTTTTAAAAGTCCGGCGAAATAGCACTTGTTAATATGCCTTCAAGCTTGCTATGACACAGAAGGAACCTCGACTCCCGCCCTGCCATAGCAAACAGCAGTGTCCTGGGGGTAGACATCCCGAGACACAGCAGGAGCCGCTCCTGGGGGGTGGTGTTCCCCAAGGCTTTTGACTACTCCAGAATGGAGACCCCTCTCGAAGTATAAAAAGCCTCGGAGGGTGGTAATCCCCAGGGCTTAGACGGACCTTTGAGCTCCCTCACCCATTTATTTTGTAGCACCGAGGAATGGCAGTTCCCGGGCTATAAGGCCCATTTGGACCCCAATCAAATGTAATATTTTAGACACCGGGATTTGACCCTCCCAGGTAGCTAATTTTCAAACAAGCACAGGAGCCCCCGCTTCGTTTTTATTTTTGTTACGGCAAATCCATGCACCCAACGCACATTTCGCCGTATTTTCCACAAAAAAAATTGTTTGGACCTTAGGGGTCCTTGTGGGAGCCCCTAAGCAGGTTCAGATGATCAAAATATTTCTTACATGCCCCCTTCATACGTTTTGAACACTTGCCCCACTATTTTCTAGATCCTCTCTTCTACCGAGGCACAAAATGGCTGCCAACACTTCCTAGTTTCGAATGTTGACAACCACTTGACAGTCAATTAGCGCGTGATCGGGATGGTGCGCTTAAAGTGCATGCAAGATGAGTGTATCCACCAAGGCCACAGATATATATGAACTTTTAATTGTAATTTTCTCTGGAACTGCTGAACGGATTTACACCAATTAAGCAAAAGGCACAAGTCTAAACCAAAGACTACCTCTTTGCCAAATTTGGTGTAATTCCGTTCAGCCATTCGGGCTGTAGCTGTGATAAACGGTTCCTATGGAAAATTGGGAGGGTGAAAACATGTTTTGGGACCCCCTTTTTTCTCAGCCTCCCCTTCACAAATCACCCCAAGACTTTCAGGATAGGAGCGGAGCGCCCCACCAGTTTTGAAACTTTCGTGAACATTCGTCAACCGGTGCCAAAGTTATTCCAAACAGAATGTTGCGGATTTCCTATGGAAAATAGGTCCTAACTATAACTACCTACTGGCGACCGCCAGTAGGTAATATATATTACTAATAATTCTAATTGGAAAGGAAGCCTTTGACATAATAGCGTGAGACCAATGACACGCAGAGGGGAGCCTTCCTTAAGTGGTCTTCCGGTGGTGTTTAGGGTTCATTGGCGTAACCCAGACCACCCGCACCCGACGGAAGCGAAGGCGTTGCTGCCACCTGACAGTCCGTGACACCCACGGAGAGACCACGTACTTCAACGGTGTCTCCAAGCCAAGCCGACGGAGGAATTGCGAGGCTGGAAGCGCAGGGGCAGGAATCAACAATTACTCAACACAGTTTTACCATCCCAAGCCGACTGCTCTCCAACTCAGCCTCTCACCTTGAGAATAGAAAACACTCCGGCTGTGTGGTGAGCACTCCTCCATGCTGAGAACCAACTGCATGCTGAAACATGCAGTCCTTAACCATGAACTGGGAGGAGCGCTCAGGTACGAGATGCGGTGCAGGTGAGCCCCTCACTACTTCAGAGGGAGGGGCATAATGAATAAAACAAGAGAAGACATTCTTGGGAGTACGACAACGGAGGCATCTGATGAGGCTACCGCCGAAACGCGTCATGCCGTACACCAACAAAAGAATCCCGTGAAGCCCTGCCGCGTCTCCTCATCCTTTTTCTAATTGGAAAGGAAGCCTTGGACATAATAGCGTGAGACCAATGACACGCAGAGGGGAGCCTTCCTTAAGTGGTCTTCCGGTAGTGTTTAGGGTTCATTGGCGTAACCCAGACCACCCCGCACCCGACGGAAGCGAAGGCGTTGCTGCCAACTGACAGTCCGTGACACACACGGAGAGACCACGTTACTTCAACGGTGTCAATCAGTGATGTCATTTGAGATGTCATCAGTGATGTCACTGACCATGTCATGAATGATCTAATATGTGACATCATCAGCAGTGGATTGCGGGTGCGCGAAATATAGTTAGTACAACTAACTATATAGGAGCAATTTCAATGGTTTTGTATGAGTGAAATGTCCAGCTAACTATAACACCCCTAAAACTTACAGTTTTTTGAGTGAATTTCAAAGGTTTTTTAAAAGCTAATTCCTAACTATATAAAGCCTGAAACCTGTGGTTTTTTCAGTGAATATATATATATATATATATATATTACCTACTGGCGGTCGCCAGTAGGTATATATAGTTAGGATTTTTTCTCTATGGGTTTTTTGAAAATTCTATGTCTAATAACTTTGGCGTTTGTGGACGGAATTGGCTGAAATTTTCAGGAAAATGGCACATTTTGTTTCTGAGCAGCCCCTGAAAATTGGGGGGGGGGTTCGTCCAGGGGGGGTCGAGAAAAAAGGGGGGTCCCAAAACATGTTTTTAACATTGAGTTTTCCATAGGGCGGTTGGCCTCACTTTTAGCCCGAACGGCTGAATGGATTTGCACGAAACTTGGCAAAATTGTAGGGACTGGTAGCCCGATGTGCCTTTTGTAGGTCTCAATATATGTGCTACAGTGGATTTTGAGAAATTAACGTTTAAAAAAAGATATATATCTGTAACAGCGGACCGGGCAGCGCTCCAGGACGCGTACTTTTCGCGCAACGGAGCTTTGTGAAGCGAAGCTGATTGGTTCTTCGGCGTCTGTCAACATTCCAAACAGTCCGTAGCGGCCGCCATCTTGTCTCTCGGTAGGATCGAGAGACAAGAGGAGGCCAAAGCGAAGGGGCAAATGACCATAAGGGGGAATAGTAGATCCTCGCTGACCCCCTAGGTTTGATGTGGAGGTTTTAAAAGGGCCCCGCGGGGCAAAAAAAAAAATAATAATAATAATCGAACGGCTGAATGGATTTGCACGAAACTTGGCAAAATTGTAGGGACTGGTAGCCCGATGTGCCTTTGCCAGGTCTCAATATATGTGCTTCAATGGATTTTGAGAAATTAACGTTCAAAAAAAGATATATATCTGTAACAGCGCACCGCTTCGCGTACTTTTCGCGTTACGGAGCTTTGCGAAGCGAAGCTGATTGGCTCTCCGGTGTCTGTAAACATTCCAAACAGTACGTAGCGGCCGCCATCTTGTCTCTCGGTAGGATCGAGAGACAAGAGTAGGCCAAAGCGAAGGGGCAAATGACCATAAGGGGGCATAGTAGATCCTCGCTGACCCCCTAGGTTTGATGTGGAGGTTTTAAAAGGGCCCCGCGGGGCAAAAAAAAAAAATAATAATAATAATCGAACGGCTGAATGGATTTGCACGAAACTTGGTAAAATATTAGGGACTGGTAGCCCGATGTGCCTTTGCTAGGTCTCAATATATGTGCTTCAGTGCATTTTGAGAAATTAACGTTCAAAAACAAGATATATATCTGTAACAGCGCTCCGCTTCGCGGAGATAAAATTATATCTGTATTACCTAGCTGTTGCTAACACCAGTTAGCGACGGCTAGTAGGAGATAGCGACCATCTTGGGCCCCACTTTGCATGTGAGTGATATTTATCACTAATGACATGCAAAGTGGGCATGCCAAGATGTTAGCGACTGGAAACAGTCGCTAACATCGCTATCTCCTATTATCAACTTTTGGAAATATTCGAGATAAGCGCGAATATCTCCAAAAAGTAACAGCTGCCCTGAGCAGTTCTTAGCCATGTTATCCAATGGGAGGTGGATAACATGGCTAAGAGCATTAGCTCGGTAATGCATGAATATCGCTGAGTTTTCAGCGATATTAATGCATTGCGGTCGTTTTTTATCGTATTTGCGATAAACCTTGATAATAGCAAGGTTTATCTGCGATAATTTCTGACGGTAAAAAAATCTTTGCAATGCATCGTTAGGGATAAATATCGCTTAACTTTGGTAATATGCCCCAACGTCTGTTAACGTTCGATTCGAAGGAAATCAGGAAGTGTTGAAAAACATTGTCTGCGCCATCTTGTCTTTTTTCAAATGCCACACTTTTGTCGTGCACGGCAGCCATTTTAGATGCCTTGACCAGACCCACTCTGTGCACGCTGTCGATCCTTAGCATGGCTCCCCACCCTCGCAAGCATCTCACCCAGGCAGTGGTCACCCCCGCTCTCTGTCTTATGCATGGGTAATAAACCTCCCCCCATCTGCGCTGCTCTTCCCTGAGAATCACACCCTGTGCCCGCCCGACACCTCCCTTTCGCCCTATTCACTACCGCACCCTCTGACACTCCTTTTCCTCTGTGTCCGATTGTCCAGGCCGGTCCTAGGCTATCAGCTAGCCCTGCAGATGTAGTTTATGGCCACAGCTGTAAAGAATCACCCCTCTTCAAAGGAGTTATAGTAGATCAAGGCCCACACTCGATGAGATCCGTCACAGCGTAAGCGTTGCTATTATCTGAAAACCATCCTGTATTGTGATTGGGGAGGGGACCGAGCGTGAAGCGGAAGATTCCAGGGATGACTCTTTGTACATCAAAGTTTTTACAATTATGTGTCACATTAAAAATATATAGCACTCCGACAAAGTAGTAAGATTATAAAACTTTAATAATTTATAAATATATACAAGAAAACAAAAATAGTAATAACATATAAACATTTTTAGGGAAAAACAACGAAGTAGCGGTCGGCTGTGCGAATAGTCCCAACGCAGCACAACGTCCAGATTTCCGGCGTGGGGCGTCGCGGGGGGTGGGTCATCAGTAGCAAACTGTTGTGCGAATAGTTCCAAGGCAGTAGAACGCGCCGAAATCTAGATGACACGAAAGTGATGTCTAGTAAGTTGCCACCCAGCAAATAACGGCGTGGGGCGTCGCGGGGGGTGGGTCATCAGTAGCAAACTGTTGTGCGAATAGTTCCAAGGCAGCAGAACGATGGCACCAAGGTGATGTCCAGTAAGTTGCCGCACTGGTTTTGGTATCCTACAATGCTGCTCCGAATAACGGCGTGGGGCGCCCCGGGGGAGGCGGCGTGAACGGGCCTCTCCAGGTGGAGTGTCATCTGTTGTAGTGGGGCGCCCCTTTACCGTTTCAGTTGCCATTCCGTCCGTTTTTGGTCCACTGTGTCAAAAGCCGCAATTCAGCTGAGTTGCGCCCACTCTTGCGGTGCAGCGATAGGCGGCTGTCACAGGACTCTCAAAATGGCGGCAGGCTCTTTCCTTTTTGGGCCTGGTCCACTGAAATGGCCCTGGGACACCTTGGAAATCGGACGCTTGTCTGCTAGGTCTTGGACCCCATTCTCGAAAGCGTCCCCTCCGCCTTGAGAATTCATCAAAAGTTTTGGGTGCCCCGACTCCTGCAGGCTTCTGGTGGGGAGCGGCTGCCATGATTGCTCGCGAAATGACCACGACGGAGCTACGAGATGGTGGTGCTCTCATGCTGACGCCAGTTTAGTCTGAAACATCCAGAAACAAGGTGGGGCTTTCATCGTTTGGGAAAAAAAAAAAAGTTTTCATCCAATGAAAAGTGTTGTTTTTAGGTCATATGATCAAGCCTTCCATCATTAGGAAACCAAAAGTAAAATGAACCAATGAAAAGTTTTATAAACAAGTCACATGACCTGTTATGCGGCATAGGGTATAAAATGCGGAGAAAATACGTTGGCACGTGAGGCGGCGTCAGTAGCGGACCGATGTGCGAATAGGCCGAAGGCAATACAACGCGCCAAGATCCGGATGGCACCGAGGTGGTGTCCAGCAAGTTGCAGCACTGGTGTGGCCATCCTACAATGCTGAAAGTCGGCGTGGGGCGCATCGTTGGCCTGTGAGTTTGCGTCAGTAGCGGACCGATGTGCGAATAGGCCGAAGGCAGCACAACGCGCCAAGATCCGGATGGCACCTAGGTGGTGTCTAGTAAGTTGCCGCACTGGTGTGGCCATCCAACAATGCTGAAAGTCGGCGTGGGTCGCCCCGTTGGCCTGTGAGATGGCGTCAGTAGCGGACCGATGTGCGAATAGGCCGAAGGCAGCACAACGCGCCAAGATCCGGATGGCACCGAGGTGGTGTCTAGTAAGTTGTCGCACTTCTGTGGCCATCCTACAATGTTGAAAGTCGGCGTGGGGCGCCCCGTTGGCCTGTGAGATGGCGTCAGTAGCGGACCGATGTGCGAATGGGGCCAAAGGCAGCGCAACAATATTTTCTGACTGACACCACAAGGCGCTGAGATGCCAAGATCCGGATGGCACCGAGGTGATGTCTAAGTTGCGGACTGATGTGCGAATGGGGCCAAAGGCAGCGTAACAATATTTTTTGTATGGAAGATACCACTAGGCGTTGAGATGCCAAGATTCGGATGGCACCGAGGTGATGTCTAGCAAGTTGCTGTACTGGTGTGGTCATCCTACAATGCTGAAACTCGGCGTGGGTCGCCCCATTAGCCTGTGAGATGGCGTCAGTAGCGGACCGATGTGCGAATAGGCCGAAGGCAGCACAACGCGCCAAGATCCGGATGTCACCGTGGTGGTTTCATAGTTGAGAGGCACTTCATCTGCAGTGGGGCGCCGAGATCCGGATGGCACCGAGGTGATGTCTAGCAAGTTGCTGTACTGGTGTGGTCATTCTACAATGCTGAAAGTCGGCGTGGGGCTCCCCATTAGCCTGTGAGATGGCGTCAGTAGCGGACTGATGTGCGAATGGGGCCAAAGGCAGCGCAACAATATTTTCTGAAGAGAAGACACCAAAAGGTGCTGACATTCCAAGATCCGGATGGCACCGAGGTGGTGTCTAGCAAGCTATGCAGTTGAGTTGTGTGCGCACTTGCGGCGAATAGGTCGAAGGCAGCATAACAATGTTTTTTGAATAGAAGACACCACAAGGCGTTGAGATTCGGTTACCACCGAGGTGATGTCTAGCAAGTTGCCGCACTGGTGTGGCCATACTACAATACTGCTCCGAATAACGGCGTGGGGTGCCCGAAGGGGGGGGGAGCCGGCGTGAATGGGCCTTCCTAGGTGGAGGCTCGTCTGCTGTAGTGGGGCGCCCCTTTACCGTTTCAGTTGCCATTCAGCTGAGTTTTGGCTGCTCTTGATGCTACAGCGACAGGCGGCTGCAAGAGGACTCTCAAAATGGCGGCCTGTTCTTTGGATTTGGGCCTGGTCCACTAAAATGGCCCTGGGACACCTTAGAACTCGGACGCTCGATTTTTTTTTCCTTTCCTGTACATGCAAAAAAAGGTAAATGCCCGGTACGTTACACGCTTCATCTGCCACGATGAACTCTCCAGAGGAACCGAAAAAAAATATAGTTGTGGTAACTATACCATGCATCGTCATATGGAGAGGTGGCACCAATTAATTATAGTGCTGCATAAAAGAGAGATTTGGAGGAGAACCCCTGACCTGCTAGTACATTCATCAAAGAAGTGGCACTGAGAGCTTCAGAGGCAAGGGAAACGGTCCCAAATATTTAGAAGAACTTTGGAAAGATTAAAATGACATGTTTAGATTGTGGCAAATTAATTTCATGTGGACAGATGAGTGTTACTCTAATAAATACAGCATATGAACATCATCATAGTCGATGGTTGGTAGAGACATTTTGACTATATCCTGGACCTTCCCGTCCTCGCCCAAAATGGCGCCGGAATAAATGGGACTCGTAACTCCTTGTTGTGTACTGGTTGCAGAACCTTGAAATCACGAGATACGTATGCAGTTTTGAAGCACATGGCGGGCGGGGACGAGAATTGATTGACTATTTCGACATCCCTATTGATATTAAGTTCTGATGTGTTATTGATTACTGTACTGTTGAAAGTTCGAATTAACGTCACCCATGGTACTTGCCCGCAAATGTATATCTAGATAATTTTATTGTAACTGGCCCTGTCGTATTTTAATTATAAAATGTACGTCCACCGATTCCGTAACTGTTAGACACCTTAGTTCTTGCAACCTAATGGCCCGCCCGTTACGTTCCTCTACAGTGTAAATGTCTATTCATCATATACGATTACAGTTTGCTCTGTGGCAGGCCCACGTGGTTATAGGCTCGTATTTGTATAATGAAATTTTCACAATAAAGGTTTTTAAAAGAAAACATGGTAGTAGTATATACATTGGTAAAGTTTTTAATAATAGTGACTGTTTTAGAATCATTAAAAGGCAAGTGAAATAAAGCAGACCAATTACATGAAGGGTAAAAGGTATAATACGAAGGAACGCAGTAAAGATAAATGGTCAAGGGCTGTTGTGTTTTCTATTCCTGCAACATAAAGTGATCGATAAGAATCTCATATTCAGGCGTATCGGCGACTAAGACAGCAGGTCGACCCTCTTTTGCTCAACGGCTCCGTCATGGGACGAAGAAACGCTCTTTTTCTCGAAAAAAGAATATATTTTACTTGCAGGACAGTTGTAAAATTTCCGGGAAAGTACATTAGCCTGGAACATTATAACATATATTTAAGAAAAAATAATGTTCGGAAGTAATGAAAAGCGTAATTTTTAGGTCATATGACCAAGCCTTTCATCATTACAATAAGAAAAGTAAAATGAACCAATGAAAAGTTTTATTAACAAGTCACATGACTTGTTATGCTTACGTTACGCGCTGCGCGCCCCGGATGACTTCCGGATGCGCTAACGCGGCGCGTCATATGACGCATTACGCGACAACGCAGGTACAGAATATAGTCAAAATGTCTCCACCAACCAGCGGTCGGAACACAACCCCTTTCAGCAGGCTAAATAGTTCTGTTAAATGACAACAGAAGGGACAGGCAACAAGAACCATCAGTCAAAGAGGGGAGGGCTAGTTCTTCTCTACCGGGTTACATTGGGGCGCTACCGGAACTGATCGAATTGGTAGTCTACAGTGTTTCTGGATGTTTCAGACTGAAGCTGGGGTTAGCATGAGAGCAGCACCATTTCGTAGCTCCGTCGTGGTCATTCTGCAACCAATCATGGCAGCCGTTCTTTATCGTTATTTTGGGCGGGGTGGGTGGCGGAGCCAAGCTGTTTTGCAGCCATCATTGTGTGGAGTTCAGTTCATCTCACTAGTTTTGTATTTGTCATGAGGGGTTGTTCCTAATGTTTCTATTTTAGCGAGGTCAAAAAGAGATCCCATTAGTGGCCTACTGATTTTGCTCGATTCCTTTTCTTTTTTTTTACACGATTTTTCGTTATCTGCAAAGACTAAACAGAGTATTGCGACTCTGTGTTTGTTTGTAAATAGAGAATGAACCAAAGAGAACTAATTCTAAAACAGTAAATACTTGGATAACAATCAATCAAATGGAGAGAGAAGCAGGCACGACGGATTACAACGGGGGCAAAGGCCTGCGTTAACTACCTTTCACTATCTGCAAAGAGAGAGTACTCCTAATAGAAATGAGGGGGGGGGGGCACCATTCAAAGCAGATCAGTGTGCATAAACACGAAAATGTTTTCACTTACCACGTACTTGACATTCGACAGCTTATGATATTTGCTATTAAAAAACCATTGAAATTCACTGAAAAAACCATAGGTTATAGACCATATATAGTTAGGAATTAGCATTTACAAAACCTTGAAAATTCACTGAAAAAACCATAGGTTATAGACCATATATAGTTAGGAATTAGCATTTAAAAAACCTTATTTTACTCACACAAAACCATTGAAATTCCATATATAGTTAGTTGCACTAACTATATATCGCGCACCCGCAATCCACTGCTGATCATGTCACATATTACATCATTCATGACATGGTCAGTGACATCACTGATGACATCACTGATGACATCTCAAATGACATCACTGATGACATCACTGAGGACATCTCATTTGACATCATTCTTGTGCTAATACGATAAACCTCTTCAGACTCTAATATAACCTTAGATACACTCAGTGTATACAGACACTCACACACTGCCACTCATCCATGGAGTTACTCACACACCCAGTCAGTCATGCAAAGAAACAATCTCACCTCCATTTCTTCAACTATACAGTTAAACACACCTTACTTATTGAAACATATACTAACACATATTTACTCTCTTATACAATCCCTGATACAAGTTCACAATGATCGATACAACCACTCACTCATTCAGTGGCTCTCATGCACAGTTATTTATATATGCCAACTCTCACATGTACTGTGTTTTACATATGTACTTACTATGACATGTAGCATTGAGATATCCATTCACTCATCAATACACTCATGCACACAGTCAACTGCCCATGTAGCTGTTTCCACATGCACTCTTGAACTCATACACCTAGTGAATAAACTGCTCACACATCTATGCATAGAGTCACACACCTTCCAGCCACCCCCACACAAACTCAATCTCCCATAGAAATACTTGGGCAACCAATTAATAACACATATAGCCTCTCGTATAGCTAATGATCAACACATGCAGCAGTTTACAGTACAACAGACATAATGATGCACAAATTAAGACAGTTTAGTCACTAACCCATGCATTCAGTGAGACACATTTAATCACTCACTCATACAGTCAGTCACGCACCTACTAAATCCTTCATCCAGACACTTATACATCCACTCATTCTTCAATATGTAAGACATATTTTAACTTTACAGAAACATACAGTCACTGGATGTTGTCATCAGTGATGTCATCAGTGATGTCATTTGAGATGTCATCAGTGATGTCATCAGTGATGTCACTGACCATGTCATGAATGATGTAATATGTGACATGATCAGCAGTGGATTGCGGGTGCGCGATATATAGTTAGTACTACTAACTATATATGGAATTTCAATGGTTTTGTGTGAGTAAAATAAGGTTTTTTAAATGCTAATTCCTAACTATATATGGTCTATAACCTATGGTTTTTTCAGTGAATTTTCAAGGTTTTGTAAATGCTAATTCCTAACTATATATGGTCTATAACCTATGGTTTTTTCAGTGAATATATATATATATATATTCACTGAAAAAACCATAGGTTATAGACCATATATAGTTAGGAATTAGCATTTACAAAACCTTGAAAATTCATATATATATATATATTCACTGAAAAAACCATAGGTTATAGACCATATATAGTTAGGAATTAGCATTTACAAAACCTTGAAAATTCACTGAAAAAACCATAGGTTATAGACCATATATAGTTAGGAATTAGCATTTAAAAAACCTTATTTTACTCACACAAAACCATTGAAATTCCATATATAGTTAGTAGTACTAACTATATATCGCGCACCCGCAATCCACTGCTGATCATGTCACATATTACATCATTCATGACATGGTCAGTGACATCACTGATGACATCTCAAATGACATCACTGATGACATCACTGATGACATCTCAAATGACATCACTGATGACATCACTGATGACATCACTGATGACATCTCAAATGACATCACTGATGACATCTCATTTGACATTACTGATCACATCACTGATGACATCATTCATGTGATAATACGATGAACCTCTTCAGACTCTAATATAACCTTAGATACACTCAGTGTAAACAGACACTCTCAGACTGTCACTCATCCATGGAGTTACTTACACACCTAGTCAGTCATGCAAAGAATCAATCACACCTCAATTTCCTCAACTATACAGTTATACACACCTTACTTATTCAAACATATACTAACACATATTTACTCTCTTTTACAATCCCTGATACAAGTTCACAATGATCCATACAGCCACTCACACATTCACTGACTCTTATGCACAGTTATTTATATATGCCAATTCTCACATGTACTGTGTTTTACATATGTACTTACTTTGACATGTAGCACTGAGATATCCATTCACTCACCAATGCACTCATGCACACAGTCAACCACCCATACAGCTGTTTCCACATGCACTTTTGAACCCATACATCTAGTGAATCAACTGCTCACACATCTATGCACAGAGTCATACACCTCCCAGCCACCCACACACACACTCTGTCTCCCATACAAATACTTGAGCAACCAATCAATAACCCATATACTTACTCATATAGCTACTGATCAACACATGCAGCAGTTTACAGAACAACAAACATAATGATGCACAAATTAAGACAGTTCGTCACTAACCCATGCACTCAGTGAGACACATTTAACCACTCACTCATACAGTCAGGCATGCACCTACTAAATCCTTCATCCAGACACTTCTACATCCACTCATTCTTCAATATGTAAGACATATTTTAACTTTACAGAAATACACAGTCACTGGATGTTGTCATCAGTGATGTCATTTGAGATGTCATCAGTGATGTCATCAGTGATGTCATTTGAGATGTCATCAGTGATGTCATCAGTGATGTCATTTGAGATGTCATCAGTGATGTCATCAGTGATGTCACTGACCATGTCATGAATGATGTAATATGTGACATGATCAGCAGTGGATTGCGGGTGCGCGATATATAGTTAGTACTACTAACTATATATGGAATTTCAATGGTTTTGTGTGAGTAAAATAAGGTTTTTTAAATGCTAATTCCTAACTATATATGGTCTATAACCTATGGTTTTTTCAGTGAATTTTCAAGGTTTTGTAAATGCTAATTCCTAACTATATATGGTCTATAACCTATGGTTTTTTCAGTGAATTTCAATGGTTTTTTAATAGCAAATATCATAAGCTGTCGATTGTCAAGTACGTGGTAAGAAAAAACATTTTCGTGTTTATGCACACTGATCTGCTTTCAATGCTGTCTGTAAAGGATACACGATGATTCTGCAGGAGCGTCAGGAATCCGAAGTATAGTCCACAGCCTTCCCCTGCAGCCTTCCGACTCTATCAAGCACTAGAGCACAGGAGGCGGAACAGGGGAAAACAGGGAGACAAAACAAGGAAAGGTTGGGGATAACAATTGGGTGTTGAGGGTCTTCAGACTGGTCGTCTCAACCTTCTTGTGGGCTTGGCAACAAGAGAGACTGTAATGCAAAAGAGTAATATTCTTGAGTCTGAATAGGACAATCACATTCGCAATTATTCAACATAACCTTTCATACCTAGCGGGATGTATGTTAATGTCCCTGAATGGATATGGGAGAACCTCTGGAAATGGATATATCTGGAGCTGCAGTGAAGAAGGCAAAACACTCATAAGTCTAATGACTCTATATATTCTTGTGTTATGAGCGACTAAACAATATCATGCTCACTCTGATTTTTGTCTTAACTGCCACGAAGCACACCCCAAAGGTTTGATTGAATACAAGAACTCGGTTGCCAATATCCTTGATAGTGGGAACAACATCTACAATAAACAAAACAGGAAATCAAACACTACAATACAATCTTCCTTATACCAATACAATGTGCAGCGCAATAATGCGCTGTTACCGTGGTTCTGGAACGTGTAGTTGTAGCCCAATCCTCACTGGTCCACGCAAGATACCAAGTCCAAATAAGTGATATATCACAAGAGTTGAATGACCCCAAGGAAATAATGTCAGAAGGGACGGGCAGGGAAAACATAAGGTAAAGAAAGACCCTAACTGACTAATGTTAGAGCACCGGTAACAACCCGGCCGCCAGCGGAGAAGAACCCGGCTGACAGCGGAGCACCCCGGTATTGGAGAGAATGAAGGGGGAAGGTTTGCCCGGCCTGTCAGCGGAGCACAAGCCCGGCTGACAAGCGGAGCAGAAATGAGGCCAACAGAAGGGAGAGGATGCCCGGCTCGTCAGCGGAGCACAAGCCCGGCCGACAAGCGGAGCAGAACTGAGGCCAAACAGAAAGGAGAGGAATCCCGCCGGATGGCGGAGATAAACCCGGCCGCCGGGCGGGACACCAAAACACTGGGAAGGCAATAAAAAACGGGAACGACACGGAACGTGTCAAAATGCACAAGCGCAATGGCAAGGCGCTTGGTAAACACGAGAGAAAGGCTGCAGAGGCTCAAAAAAGAACCAACGGAGCCGAGGACACTCTCGAGCAGGAAGAACGCCAGGACGTAGAAACGGAAGTCAGGCACAGGAAGTCAGGCAGCAAACGGACCCAACGGAGCTAGACGCAAGAACGTGAAGCGTCGCTCCAAGGGTCAAAGAATCCTAAATAGTGCACAGTTAAAGGGACAGCGCACTGGGAGGGGGCTTGAGGCATGACAGTACACTCCCCCCACAACAACCCCCACCCGGTTTTGGCTTGTCAGGGTATCTTTTATGGAACGCCCTTAACAGTCGAGGTGCATGGACATTAGAAAAGGGTTCCCATGTACGCTCTTCTACACCGTATCCCTTCCAATGAACCAGATACTGGACCGTACCCCTCACTCTTCGGGAATCCAGGATAGTCTCGACCTCATATTCCTCTGAGTCCTGCAGAGTTAACGGAGTGGGTTTTATTGGCAGTTTAGTCCCTGGTTCAACCGGCTTTAGTAGGGAAACATGGAATACCGGATGAATCCTGAATGAAGGTGGGAGCTGCAATCTTATGGCAACAGGATTGATTATTTTTTCCACCTTATAGGGGCCTATGTATTTGGGATTGAACTTGCGTGGACCCCCAAGAGCAATGTATTTAGTGGAGAGCCAAACCTCGTCCCCTGGTGTGTATATGGGTTCTAATCTTCTGTGTAGATTTGCCCCTTCTGTGTATCTCACCTTGGCCATCTCAAGATTCTCTAATGCCGTTCTCTGTATCTCAAGCAACATCTCTACTCTATCTGCAGCAGCAGGGGTTGAACAATCTGTGGAACAACCTGAGGGCAACAATTTAGGGTGATAACCATACAAGCAAAAGAATGGTGAGACTTTGATAGAGGAGTGTGTGCTGTTGTTATATGAGATTTCTGCTACCCAAACCAACTCATCCCAATCCACTTGAGACTGCAATACCTGATTCCTTATGTATTGCTCAAAACACTGATTTACTCTCTCCGTCTGCCCATCTGACTGGGGATGGTGACTTGAGGACAGACGAACGTCTATCTGGAGCAAAGAACACAAACTCTTCCAGAACCGTGACACAAATTGGGCTCCTCTGTCGGAGACCAAGGCAGAAGGAAAACCATGAAGTCGCACTATGTGTTGCATGTATATGGAGGCTAATTCGACTGCAGTGGGTAAATGCTGTAACGGTACAAAATGAGCCATTTTGGTGAACATATCCACCACCACCAGCAACGTTTTGTTTTTTGCTTTAGTGATCGGTAGTTCTACTATAAAATCAAGGGACACCGTATGCCAGGGACCGGGAGGGGAAGGTAATGGCATAAGAAGGCCTACAGGGTTGAGGCGAGAAACCTTAGTTTGTGCACACACGTAGCATGTCCTAACAAAGTGTTCTATGTCTGCCAACATAGTAGGCCACCAGTAACGGTCACGCACAGTGCTAATGGTCTTCTTAATCCCTGGATGACCTGCTATTGGATGTGTGTGATACCACTGCATGACTTGTTCCTGTAGGTTCTTTGTCGGTATAACCACTCCCCCTTGTACACACACAAGGTCTCCCTTCTTGGACGTGTCTTGTGAACCCACTATAGTCTGCATGTCTGCTGACGCTTGACTACCCCTAACCTGTGCCAGGAATTCATCCTCTGACCTTGTTCCTCCTACAATATTAATTCTAGGGATAATCAGTGTAGGCTCGATGGGATCTGTAGGGGTGTCGAATCCCAAACGTGATAGAGCATCTGCCTTCCCGTTGCGTCTGCCTGGTCTGTACTGGACAGTGAAGTCGAACTCACTAAAGAACTGAGACCAACGCAGTTGCCTCATGGAAAGTGCCTTTGCCGACTTGAGAAATTGGAGGTTGCGATGGTCGGTGTATACCACTGCGGGATGTCTAGCACCTAGGAGATACTGCCGCCACTCATCGAATGCCTTCTTGATAGCTAGGAGTTCCTTATCCCCTACCGCATAATTGTATTCAGCAGGGGAGAGTTTGTGAGAATAATAGGCCACCGGATGACACTCACCAGACACGGCATCTGCCTGAGATAGAACACCTCCCACTGCCACTTGAGAAGCGTCTACCTCCACCACAAAGGGCAGAGCGGGGTCGGGATGATGTAGCACCGGGGCACTGGTGAAAGCATCTTTTAGCAACTGGAATGATCGCTCTGCCTCACAGGACCAGACGAAAGGAACCCCCTTTTTCAACAATGATGTAATGGGTGACACCAAGTCTGAGAAATTGCGAATGAATCTCCTATAGAAATTGGCCAGCCCTACAAAACTCTGGACTTCTTTGATTGTACGCAGAGCCGGCCATGCCAGAACAGCCTCCACCTTGGAGGGATCCATGCGCAGGCCCCTAGGGGAAACAATATATCCTAAAAAAGGGACCTCTTGAGTGTGAAAAGTACATTTTTCCAACTTACAATACAATCGATTGTCTAGTAAACGTTCCAACACGTTGCGTACATGCTGTTGGTGTATCTCCAAAGTAGAGGAAAATATCAACAGATCGTCAATGTAGGCAATTACATAATCATCAAGAATGTCTTTCAAAACTTCATTTATGAAGAATTGAAATGCCGCCGGGGCATTACAGAGCCCAAAGGGCATTACAAGGTACTCAAAGAGACCATACTTGGTGCAGAACGCCGTTTTCCACTCGTCTCCCTCCTTGACTCGTACCAGATGATAAGCGCCCCGCAAGTCCAACTTGGTGAAGTACTGGGCATTGCGAATTCTGTCAAGGAGGGAGGCTATAAGAGGAAGAGGATAACGGTTCTTGATGGTCACTTCATTGAGCTTCCTGTAGTCGATACAACATCGCAGGCCCCCTTCCCGTTTAGGAATGAAAAACAATGAAGAAGAGGCCGGGGATCGCGATGGTCTGATGAATCCCTTCTCAAGCATAGAGTCGAGATATTCACGTAAGTATACGTTCTCTTTTTCAGTGAGTGCATACACTCTGCTACAGGGTATTCTGGCTCCTGCCTCGAGATCAATACGGCAGTCGTAGACTCGGTGTGGCGGAAGAACATCTGCTTCCTGTACATCAAAGACTGCCTGCAATTCGTGGTAGCAGGGTGGTAGAACAGGACAAGCCTCAGTACTTTCCGTGGCTGTGTGTGTCTCTCTCTCCGTTGCCCCTACCACAGGCCCCGGAACTACGGGAGGAAAGGATATAGTGGATGTTTCCCAATTGATGTCAGGGTTTTGCGTTCTTAACCATGGAATACCCAGAAGCACCGGGAACTGTGGGGAACTGATTAAGTCAAACGTTAAGTCTTCATGATGATCAGGTGCTATAACCATGTGCATCGGGTTGGTGTGATGTGTAACTGGACCAGAAAGAAGGGGACTGCCATCGATGGTAGTGACATTACTGGCAATCTCCTTTTCAGTGCTGGTTATCATGTTCTCCCTAGCCCATTCTCTGTCCATGTAGTTTCCAGAAGCCCCAGAGTCCACCATTATCAAAACATGTAAACCAAGAGTGCCTTGTGTGAGATATGCTGATATGTATAAATGATTAGTAGGTGTGTATTTATAATCGGAAGAAGAGACTGTTAGTCCAGACCTACCTGAGTTCCTCGTCTCACAAGAACTCAGGCTGACTAGTTTCCCGACAACTTGGACTGAGCGGGTTTAACTGGGCAGTCTCTTAGGAAATGACCCGCTTTCCCACAATATAAACACAGCCGAAGCGTTCTTCTCCTCTGTCTTTCCTCGGAAGTCAGAGGTCCTCGGACTATGCCTATCTGCATGGGTTCACTGTCTTCCGCGGCTTTTTCTGGGGCACTCTTTTTCTCCTTCAGAGCAACATACCGATACTCATGCTTCCCTTTCTCCTTCTTTCGTTCATGCAACCGATGGTCTATCTTCACTACCAAGTCAATGAGAGCGGTACAGGAGGTAGGAAGATCGACTATCTGGGACAAGGCGTCTTTCAGTTCCTCCCGCAACCCCCTGTAGAACATGGTACTGCGTTTTTCCTCCGGCCAGTCGGACTCAATCACCAACCGGCGAAACTTGGTAATATAGGCTACCAGATCCTGAGTACCCTGTTTCAAGTCTAATAATTCTGTATCGGCAGAATGTGTATACATGTGTCGATCGAAGAGTTTACGAAATTCCCGTCGAAATGCTGCATAATTATGTAACAGGGGGTCATCTCTGTCTACTAAGGGAATAGCCCAATCAGCTGCAGAACCACTGAGGTAAGATATTACAAAAGCTACCTTAGCCTGATCAGAGGGAAAACATTGGGCCTTGCAGGAGAAGTGTAGTTGGCATTGACTAAGGAAAGCCGCGCATCGCGCTGCTTCTCCTGCAAAACGCTCTGGGGGTGCCAGAGGTATCGAATGCGGAGTGGTCACCTGCACAACCGATGTCCCTCCTCCTGTAGCACCAGAAGTATGCTGTCTCTGCAGGGTGTCCATTCTGGCCATCAATGTCTGAGTCTCAACCTGCAGATTTCCCAACATACCTGCCACATCAGCCAGTGTGACCGCCTCGAGATCCATGACGCTCAGGCAGAACTAACCCCTTGGGCTTCACGTTCTGTAAAGGATACACGATGATTCTGCAGGAGCGTCAGGAATCCGAAGTATAGTCCACAGCCTTCCCCTGCAGCCTTCCGACTCTATCAAGCACTAGAGCACAGGAGGCGGAACAGGGGAAAACAGGGAGACAAAACAAGGAAAGGTTGGGGATAACAATTGGGTGTTGAGGGTCTTCAGACTGGTCGTCTCAACCTTCTTGTGGGCTTGGCAAAAAGAGAGACTGTAATGCAAAAGAGTAATATTCTTGAGTCTGAATAGGACAATCACATTCGCAATTATTCAACATAACCTTTCATACCTAGCGGGATGTATGTTAATGTCCCTGAATGGATATGGGAGAACCTCTGGAAATGGATATATCTGGAGCTGCAGTGAAGAAGGCAAAACACTCATAAGTCTAATGACTCTATATATTCTTGTGTTATGAGCGACTAAACAATATCATGCTCACTCTGATTTTTGTCTTAACTGCCACGAAGCACACCCCAAAGGTTTGATTGAATACAAGAACTCGGTTGCCAATATCCTTGATAGTGGGAACAACATCTCCAATAAACAAAACAGGAAATCAAACACTACAATACAATCTTCCTTATACCAATACAATGTGCAGCGCAATAATGCGCTGTTACCGTGATTCTGGAACGTGTAGTTGTAGCCCAATCCTCACTGGTCCACGCAAGATACCAAGTCCAAATAAGTGATATATCACAAGAGTTGAATGACCCCAAGGAAATGATGTCAGAAGGGACGGGCAGGGAAAACATAAGGTAAAGAAAGACCCTAACTGACTAATGTTAGAGCACCGGTAACAACCCGGCCGCCAGCGGAGAAGAACCCGGCTGACAGCGGAGCACCCCGGTATTGGAGAGAATGAAGGGGGAAGGTTTGCCCGGCCTGTCAGCGGAGCACAAGCCCGGCTGACAAGCGGAGCAGAAATGAGGCCAACAGAAGGGAGAGGATGCCCGGCTCGTCAGCGGAGCACAAGCTCGGCCGACAAGCGGAGCAGAACTGAGGCCAAACAGAAAGGAGAGGAATCCCGCCGGATGGCGGAGATAAACCCGGCCGCCGGGCGGGACACCAAAACACTGGGAAGGCAATAAAAAACGGGAACGACACGGAACGTGTCAAAATGCACAAGCGCAATGGCAAGGCGCTTGGTAAACACGAGAGAAAGGCTGCGGAGGCTCAAAAAAGAACCAACGGAGCCGAGGACACTCTCGAGCAGGAAGAACGCCAGGACGTAGAAACGGAAGTCAGGCACAGGAAGTCAGGCAGCAAACGGACCCAACGGAGCTAGACGCAAGAACGTGAAGCGTCGCTCCAAGGGTCAAAGAATCCTAAATAGTGCACAGTTAAAGGGACAGCGCACTGGGAGGGGGCTTGAGGCATGACACTGCCCCCCCCCTCATTTCTATTAGGAGTACTATCTCTTTCCAGATAGTGAAGGTTAGTTAACGCAGGCCTTTGCCCCGTTGTAATCCGTCGTGCCTGCTTCTCTCTCCATTTGATTGATTGTTATCCAAGCATTTGCAAACAAGCACAGAATCGCCATACTCTGTTTAGTCTTTGCAGATAGTGAAGGATAGGTAAATGCAGACTTTTGTCCCCATTGTAATCCGTCATACCTATTTTTCTCCCCATTGATTGATTGATTGAAACGAGCATTGAATTGTTCGAAGTTGGTTCTCTTAAGGATCTTCTCTGCCTGCAAACGGGGAAGAATAGGAATATTCTCTCTCCCTTTGCAGATAGTGAAGGGTAGGTAACGCAAACCTTTAACACATCGTGCCTATTTCGTTCCTCATTGATTGATTGTTTGCCCGAACATTGACTGTTTGGGAATTGGTTCTTTTTGGAGGTATTCCCTGTTTGCAAATAAACGTAGGAAAATCTTTGCAAGTAGTGAAAGGGTAGGTAATGCGGACCTTTGTCCCCCGTTGTAATCTGTCATGCCTATCTACTCCCCACTGATTGATGCACCTGTTTCACCCGGACCATTTACTAGAGATAGGTCATCTGGCCCGACCAGAGAGCACCCCTAGTGAAAAGGACATATGCAATAATAACGAAGTGATCACTGTATCCTGTTAACAGAAACTTTAGCATGAAACAACCTGGAAAGAAAGGAATAGGAAAACGAAAATCAGTAGGCCACTGATGAACTTTTTATTAAATAACAAACAAAGAAACGATAACAATACGTAATGATAAAACCTATTATTGTCCTAGAAACAAGAAACGTTAGAAGTAAGCCCGTAATAAGAAACCTGAAAACAGTAAGAGAAACCAAGTGTGACATTGCAACGGCCACAAGGCAACGAGGCTTCATCGCCCCTCACTGCCCCAAAACGTGTCTGTCCCACCGCCTGCCACGGCCAAATAACGGCAAACTGGGAAAGATACAAGTCAGCAGACATCCGCCCCATTCTGGAAACTTCCAAAGTGCAACAGGTTTCCGGCTACGCCCAGCCGGAAGCAACACATATAAGGCGGGTCCTGCTGCCAACCGTCGGCAGAAGATCATCACGTAGGGTGTAGCCGGAGGAAAGGCCGAGGCCAATGGCACCCGTCCAGGGGGATTGCTACGACAACCCTGGAGAGGTGCAAGGGGGGGAATGTCTGTGTCCTCGACCCTCCCCTCTCTCTCCCAGTCCGGCCACCATCAACCAGAGGCCGAGGCCGACGGGATCCGGCCGCGGTGGCGGTAACCCTGGAGAATTGCAGGTTAGACCCTCTCTCTCCCAGTCTGGGCCAGCATCCATGGAGGGCCTGGGAGTGGAGAGGCCACTGCACGAAAGGCCCAGGAGAGGCACCACACGCCAAGGCCTGCCCCACCGGATGAGCCAAGGAACCCGTTCATGGGGCCAGAGCAAAGGGCGTCCGGCCGCCATCCACCGGAGGTCCGGCCCAAAGACGGACGGGACATTTCTTCTTTCTTTTATAATGGCTGCGACAACACTGGGGGGGGATGTCTTGCACATGCCTCCGACCCCCCCCCCCTCGTCCTCATCGCCTGGTCCGGCCATAACAAATGTCAAGCGAGACGCCGTGGGGTGCACTGGGTGGGAGAGACGGTGCGAACAGGCCTCTCCCGCCTCCCCAGGTGGAGGCTTCCCAGCTGCACCCTCAGCGCTCCAGGCGCCCGGAAAAGGGTTCTTCCACTGTGGCGATGCTGCAACGTCTCGCCCGGCAGGGTGGAGCCCGTCCGCTCATTTGACCCCGCGATCGCCGGTAGCTACCGAACTCTCAAAATGGCGGTCGACCTGGCAAGAGCGGGCCCAGCATAAAGAAATGGCCCGGTCACTGGTTGACTCCACCACCGTAGTCCTCCACGACCTTGAAGATTCTAGAGGAGCCGCGGGAGTCCCCGACCCCCGCAGACACCCCCGATGGGGAATGACTGCCGGAGATACGCCGGGATGGCGTCACCAGGCGCTCTACAAACTCCTTTATTATTATTATTATTATTATGATCGCCCGTGGAGTGACGAAACTGTAGCCGCGGGACGTCGGCGCTCCCATGCTGGCGCCAGCCTCAGTTTGAATGACTAGAATCCTGAAGACCTCAGTTCCCGTGAAAGCACAGTGTGACCCGGTAGGAAAAATTGTTGCACCCCCTCCCCTTTTTGACTGATGGTTCAAACCACCGATCCTTTCCTTTGCCCTTTTAATGGAACTTTGGACTGCCTCCCCCCCCCCGCGGCGCCCCACGCCGTTATTTGGTGGGCGGCAACTTACTGGACATTCCCTTGGTGCCATCCAGATTTCAGCGCGTTCTGCTGCCTTGGAACTATTCGCACAACAGACCGCTACTGACGACCCACCCCCCGGGACGCCCCACGCCGGATACCCAAATCAGTGCGGCACCCAGGCAACATCTTCTGAATTTTCATAATTTGAAAGAACTAGTAACATGTCCTCATCAGGAATTTCCTCTTCAATCATCTCATCAGGAATCTCCTCATGAAAAGTCTGCAATGATGATTCTTGTAACTCTATGGTCTCCAAACATTCGATAAATTCGCCATCAAGAGATTGATCAAAAAAATAATTCAAGTCATCTCCTCCTTGTGAGAATATTTCATTATTGGTGCTGTCAATTTCAATAAATGTAGTGGATAATTCAAAAGAAATTACCACGGTCTCTTCATTGTTTAAATGTTTTTACTGTTTTTGTTTTGTTGTATATATTTATAAGTTATTAAAGTTTTATATTCCTACTACTTTGTTGGAGTGCTATATATTTTTAATGTGACACATAATTGTAAAAACTTTGATGTACAAAGAGTCATCCCTGGAATCTTCCGCTTCAGGCTCGGTCCCCTGTGACGGATCTCATCGGGTGTGGGCCTTGATCTACTATAACTCCTTTGACGAGGGGTGATTCTTTACAGCTGGGGCCATAAACTACATCTGCAGGGCTAGCTGATAGCCTGGGACCGGCCTGGACAATCGGACACAGAGGAAGAGGAGTGTCAGAGGGTGCGGTAGTGAATAGGGCGAAAGGGAGGTGTCGGGCGGGCACAGGGTGTGATTCTCAGGGAAGAGCAGCGCAGATGGGGGGAGGTTTATTGCCCATGCATAAGACAGAGAGCGGGGGTGACCAGTGCCTGGGGAAGATGCTTGCGAGGGTGGGGAGCCATGCTACGGATCGACAGCGTGCAGAGAGTGGGTCTGGTCAAGGCATCTAAAATGGCTGCCGTGCACGACAAAAGTGTGGCATTTGAAAAAAGGCAAGATGGCGCAGACAATGTTTTTCAACACTTCCTCATTTCCTTCTAATCGAACGTTAACAAACGTTGGGGCATATTACCAAAGGTAAGCGATATTTATCCCTAACGATGCTTAGCAACGAATTTTTTACCACTAAGCATCGTCAGAAATTATCGCAGATAAACCTTGCTATTATCAAGGTTTATCGCAAATGCCATAAAAAACGGCCGCAATGCATTAATATCGCTGAAAAGTCAGCGATATTCATGCATTACCGAGCTAATGCTCTTAGCCATGTTATCCACCTCCCATTGGATGACATGGCTAAGAACTGCTCAGGACAGGTGTTACTTTTTGGAGATATTCGCGCTTAGCGCGAATATCTCCAAAAGTTGGTAATAGGAGATAGCGATGTTAGCGACTGTTTCCAGTCGCTAACATCTTGGCATGCCCACTTTGCATGTCATTAGTGATAAATATCACTGACATGCAAAGTGGAGCCCAAGATGGTCGCTATCTCCTACTAGCGGTCGCTAACTGGTGTTAGCGACAGCTACGTAATACGGAGATAATTTTATCTCCGCTTTCTTGGCTTTTAAAGCCAAAAAGCGGAGATAAACCCCCTTGATAATATGCCCCGTTATCTCTCCCACACTACCGGTCCCCCTGGGCTTAAACGCCGAGATGGTAGGGACTGCATCCCGTGGAGATAGGCCGACACGTCACTCAGCAGAAAAACAAGTCTATAAACATACAATAAGTTAAAAGTCAATCATTCTTCTTTCCTTGTAGTACGCTCCCCAGTCCACTTCCCGTTACGCTAACCGGGCGCACCCCACCAAAAAAACGATTTTTTTTTTTTGCCCCTCCAAAAAGAACCAATTTTTGCACTCTATACTATAAGTCTTTTTTTATACTACAATCACTTCGCTACAACCTCATAAATTAAAAATAAAAATGAATAATGTCTCAAACAATTTTTGATTTCTAAATATAAATTTATCCTTCTGAATTTTCATAATTTGAAAGAACTAGTAACATGTCCTCATCAGGAATTTCCTCTTCAATCATCTCATCAGAAATCTCCTCATGAAAAGTCTGCAATGATGATTCTTGTAACTCTATGGTCTCCAAACATTCGATAAATTCGCCGTCAAGAGATTGATCAAAAAAATCATTCAAGTCATCTCCTCCTTGTGAGAATATTTCATTATTGGTGCTGTCAATTTCAATAAATGTAGTGGATAATTCAAAAGAAATTGCCACGGTCTCTTCATTGTGATCCATTTTATTTTGAAATTTCTTACTGTAAATTGCAGAAAAAAATAATCACTTTCATTTATCGTTTTTAGTAATACATAATATAAAACTAACTTTATCAAGTATTTAGTATAACAGAAGGACTGAAAATGAATAACAGAAAACATTTTTCAAATTATCTTAAAGTGTACAACATAGTTCCCCTTACAAATTAACAACTCACCTTTTTGAAAGTAGGAGAAGTGTTAGTACTGTGTAAATCAAACACCAGAAATTGAGCACCAAAAATTCCTCACAAATGTACCTCAGACAGTAGTATCACAAAATGGCTGTGGTTTCCTCTCATTTTTGATATATACATAACCAATTAACTTTCATCACACACAAATACAAAACCAAAGTAACATTTTAATTGGTTCTAAATTTCAACACTTTCAAATGTGTTTTCCCCATGCAATTTTCCATAGGACATTTAGATACGTCTACAGCCTGAATGGCTGAACGGAATTACACCAAACTTGGCAAAATGGTACATCAAACCTAAGAGGTCAGTGAGGATCTACCATGCCCCCTTATGGTCATTTGCCCCTTCGCTTTGGCCTCCTCTTGTCTCTCGATCCTACCGAGAGACAAGATGGCGGCCGCTACGGACTGTTTGGAATGTTTACAGACGCCGGAGAACCAATCAGCTTCGCAAAGCTACGTAACGCGAAAAGTACGCGAAGCGGAGCGCTGTTACAGATATATATCTTTTTTTTAACGTTAATTTCTCAAAATCCACTGGAGCACATATATTGAGACCTAGCAAAGGCACATCGGGCTACCAGTCCCTACAATTTTGCCAAGTTTCGTGCAAATCCATTCAGCCGTTCGATTATTATTTTTTTTTTTTTTGCCCCGCGGGGCCCTTTTAAAACCTCCACATCAAACCTAGGGGGTCAGGGAGGATCTACTATGCCCCCTTATGGTCATTTGCCCCTTCGCTTTGGCCTCCTCTTGTCTCTCGATCCTACCGAGAGACAAGATGGCGGCCGCTACGGACTGTTTGGAATGTTTACAGACGCCGGAGAACCAATCAGCTTCGCTTCACAAAGCTCCGTAACGCGAAAAGTACGCGAACTGGAGCGCTGCCTGGTCCGCTGTTACAGATATATATCTTTTTTTGAACGTTAATTTCTCAAAATCCACTGGAGCACATATATTGAGACCTAGCAAAGGCACATCGGGCTACCAGTCCCTACAATTTTGCCAAGTTTCGTGCAAATCCATTCAGCCGTTCGGGCTAAAAGTGAGGCCAACCGCCCTATGGAAAACTCAATGTTAAAAACACGTTTTGGGACCCCCCTTTTTTCTCGGCCCCCCCTTGACGAAACCCCCCCAAATTTTCAGGGGCTGCTCAGAAACAAAATGTTCCATTTTCATGAAAATTTCAGCCAATTCGGTCCACAAACGCCAAAGTTATTAGACATAGAATTTTCAAAAATCCCATAGAGAAAAAATCCTAACTATATATACCTACTGGCGACCGCCAGTAGGTAATATATATATATATATATATATATATATATATATATATGCAAATCAAAACCCTAATCAAAACTCTATCCAGTTTATAAACCATGACCATACAAACATAATAAAATACAAAAATAGAAGAACAAAACCAATAAAAATCCACAATAAGTCAAAATCCAAAAGAAGAAAATGTACTAAAACACATTTAATTAAACTTCTAAGGGCTACATGTGCAAAGGTTAGGAACCGAAAGTCCTAATTGCGATTCCCTGCGAAATACAGTTAGGAAATTGCCATTCCTAATGTATTAAACTCTTTTGAGTTTCATTTGTGGGTCATAGTGGGTCGCAAATAGACCTATCTCATGAATATTAGGGAGGTAGATCGCAATTTGCGACCCATTAGTAATCTTAGCCTTCACATGGATTTTGTCCTGCTGAGCTCAGCAGACCACAATGTCTGTGATGGCTTTTAAATAAAGCAATCTTTTTTTTTTTTTAATGCAGCCTGTTTTCCCTAAAGGAAAATGGGATGCATTTAAAAAGAAGAAAAAAATTAAACGTGGAAGTTTTCTTTTTTTCATGAGTAATCAGTGGTCCGTGGGACCACTGCCTGCTGTTAAGAAATATTTTTTCAACCATTCTCAATGGGGATGGCGCCCCTTGGGGACCCTTCCCCTTTGTGAATGGTTTACTATCAACTTTTAATGGGCAGTAAATTGCTAATGTTTTGTGCCCACGTTTCAGTCGCAAAACATTTGCACATATCATTCCGATTGGGTATTAGGAAGGGATGCTCTCAACATGCCACTTCCTAATACCGAATTGCAAAACCCAAATTGTGATTCAATAACAATTTACTGAACCTCAATTTGGGCTTTGTACATCTCAAAAATCATTTTTGAGGCATAAGAAATGCTACATACATTTAGTTCAAAGGGCCAGATGTACTAACCGATTTCCTAATTGTGATTAACTCCAAATCGCAAATAGGAAAGCAGTATTCCTAAAGTGTGAAATGCTTTATTCTGAATTAGCAACTCCTAGAAAGTCGCAAATTGACCTACCTCATGAATATGAATGAGGTAGATCGTAATTCACTAATTAATAAAGCAATCTTTTTCTTCTTTTTAAATTCAGCCCGTTTTCCTTAAAGGTAATAGAATGCGTTTATAAAGAAAAGAATAAAACTTTGAAGTTTCTTTTTTTTTAAAGTAGGCAGTGGTCAATGGGACCAATGCCTGCTCTTAACCCCTTCGACGCTCATGACGAGCTGGGCTCGTCATGGCGTAGCCTCCTCGCACGCTCATGACGAGCCCAGCTCGTCACGTAAAGTGCGGTTTCGCAAAACCCAGCGTACGGGCGGAATTCCGCCCGCACGCATGCGGTTAAAAACATAGTTCATCAACATTCTCAAAGAAGATGGGATCCCAAGAGGACTCCTTCCAATTTGCAAATGGTTTGCCATCAATTTTAAAATGTATTGTATTGTATTAATCACTTATATAGTTCAGCTGCCCCCCTTCGGGTATCCTGGCGCTTGGGGGTCAATATGACAGTCTAAGGACCACCTCTGGGAAATAGCCACATTTTCAGGCTCTTCCTGAAACAAATCAGGGAGTCAGCCTGTCTGAGATCCAGAGGTAGCTCATTCCAGGCACGCAAGGCAGTCACACCAAAAGCTCTGCCCCCCAGCCGAGATCTCTTATATCTGGTAGATGTTATCAGATTGGTGGAAAAGTATTACTGTTTTGGGAATGGAATTCGTTTGCAAAACAGTAATACATACCTACCGATTTGGTATTTGGAACGGATTCCCAATATACACCCTTTCCAAATCCTGAATCGCAAATTCAGATTGCGATTCGGTAACAAGTTACCAAATTGCATTTTGCATTTTCTACATTTTCTACATTTGATAAACCATTTTTCTGGTCACAGACAGCCCAAGTCTGCGTATCCGGCAATTTGCAACCGCTAAAATGCTTTGTTTAGAACCTAAGGGTGGAAAGAAAATCCTCTCTTACTTAACACCGTTGTTAGAGCCATCCCTCACTCAAATATGTTTAAAGTAACATTTGCCATCCTACCGCAGTCTTGTGTCACCCTGACTTTAAACTGTCCCCATGTATATGTTTCTTAAAAAAGACCTACAGCCACCTCACCACGTATGGTAAATCCCCCCTTCCCTCCCAATATGTAAACCTCTACCTAGCATTCTGCGAGTGTCCTACACCACGCTAAATTCATCCTGCCAACATTAAAAAACATATCTGTCACCCTCAAACCCTGCACACCAATCTTTGGACAGACCTTCCTTCACCACACTTGAAGCTATGCTCTCCTCTTGTTATGAGAGTGCAGGGACAACCAGAACCACCAAGCACTCCAATTTACTATAAGCACCGGTCTGCAGACACCTGTGGCTGACAGGGCTACTGGTAATTGGTGCCACAGAGCACATTGATTTCTCCCAACTCCCTCAGGTCTGCAAAGAAACAAGAGAGGCAGGAGAAGGCTGGTGAAACAGATACTATTCTACTGCTTTACTCGGGTCGCTAGACACATAGGCACAGTGAGTGAACGAGGAGGGAAGCAAGCAATTCCCAATGGATATACCAACAGGGAAAAAACTGTTTTGTTTTTCACTGCTGTAATTGTCATTGTATTCATATAGAGTTTACTACCCCTGAAGAGCCACACTTTACATCAAGTAGCACGCTACTCCGGAACCCAAGGTTAGTTGATAATTGAGTCGTTGTTGGTAGTAATTGCAATTAGTCATGTGCTCTCAAGAAAACTGCATGCATTTACTCAAGTTACTTTGTGATAGATTATATTATTACCTGTTAGGTGTGCTCATTATTGTTATGTGGTTTCAGGTGAATGGTTGTTGAGATGAATAGGCTGGCAGAGATTAGGTGGTGCTGGGCTGTAAGGAAAGGGTTTTAAAGAGGAAAGATTGTGATCTATGAAATGAAGAGTCATCTGATTGCCTAATTACAATAAGAGGGCTTAAGATGGACAGGCATAGCACTGAGAGGAGGCTACACTCTGTAATAGAAGGCATGTGGAGGATGGAAGGTAAGAAGAGGCTCACTCTGAAGAAAGGAGAGAAATCAAGTGGGAGTAAGTCAAGGCCAATTTTTCATGCAGGGTTTTAGAAGCATGCTTCATATCCAGGGCAGATAGTATAGGATCCAAGTCTGAGTGTACACATAATTTAAACATTAACATCCCAAGCCTGCTGTGTGCCAAGCCTAAGGCAGCCCTTTAAAACATTGTCTGGAGTGTCTCAACATTGCTAAAGGGTTTGTATGCTGCACAAGGGAAGTTTGCGAAGACAAAATCGAAAATGTCTCATTTAAAGATCCTCTGTATCAAAGTGTTTTTCACTGACTACAAATGAATTATTTGACACTGACTGAGAGCGTGTCGCCAAAGTGCATTTAGATTGGTAACTATTACCAGTCTAGGCTGTGACAGAATAGCAGTGGCTAACCAGATTTGGAATCAAACATTCATGCTACTGCCGTTCTATAGAAGCCACACCAGTTAAAGTATTTCTGGGATGCTGTCAAAGTGAACAATTCAATGGTTAGATGATGTCCTGTCAGGCCTTGTCTGCATGTTGAGGGATAACATTATTGCCTAGTGGCATGCTGCATCTACTTTCCTGATGCCTAGGATAATGTTTCAAATTGTTAGCATGATTAGTTCTTCAATGGTAGTTGAGGTGGAATAGTCAGGCATTGTTTAGGAGGTGGTAAGAGGTAAAATTCCAGGAAGAGAACAACATCTGTATTAACAGACTGTAAAGTGGAATGGCAGTGTATTCCTTTTAAATAAATATTTGTTATTCAGTTGGAAAAGTAAGTCAGATTGCTCACTTTGCCACTGGATTCAAGCTAGCCTGGCGAATGACGACTGAATAGCCAGAAACCAGTCCCAGGATGCGTGTTTCCGGTCCAGGGAAGATATGGCTTGGCAGTTTGGGCTGGACTTTTCCCATGAGGCGGGTCAGCCTGATTTGCCTATGGCCATGTCTGAACTGGGGTTGTGAGTGAGCTAAAGAATGATGATGGATTAAACCCAGATCAGTTGACTGGGGGTGAGTGTTTGATTTGCTCAAACGCTCCATCCATCATCACCTTTAGTATCGCCTAGATACAAAAAAGTAGCAAGGCACAAAACTAGAACTCAATAGCATATGGAAGAGCTCCGATAGGACTGTAGACATGATTAAAGTGCTTACGAAGTTAAGCTTCAATAGTCTAATCATTCCTAAGGCTGTCATTGTCTACAGGGTTCTCCGAAGAAACTTGACCTGGCCAAGAAAGTAAATGCCTCTGGTGGACAGTCACAGTACTAAATAAGAAGCAAAAATATCTTCAGAACATCTCTGCTAAATAGGATTAGTTGCTTTACAAACAAAGAATACATGTGTATATTACTATTCACTTCTTTACCACAAAGCTTCCATACCCATTTTTAGTTATAAAAACTTTGCTTCTTAATGATAAATTTCAAATTGCAACCTCAAACAACCGTCCAACTAACCTTAGACTTACAGGTAAACAGTAAGCACAGTAATATTCCCTTCAAGCTCAGCCATTTCCACTAATAAAAAAAAGCTTCAAAATGGAAGCAGAAGGTTGCATTTCTAAACTATAGCATAAAGGTTTTGTTATCCTTTTTAGGTTGAAGCCTATCAGATATCACAGCTGCCTGGTTTGTTAAAGACAGCTTGGGGACATTTGCTAAGCATCCCTGGGAATGCATTCGGCCCATTGCTTACCATTGGCTTTGTGGTTCATAACTCACATTTGCTTGCTTTCTATTTTCTGGTTTTACTTGTTTTAGGCAGACCAGCTAGAGTTTATCCTCTCTGTGGAGCATAGCCTGTTTACAAGGGCCCCTTGAATGTTGCCACCAGTGCTCCTCTCTGTAAATAAAGCAAGCACAAGGAGATGATGGACGGAGCGCTGAAACATTTCAGACACTCACCCCGTCACAGCTCTGTGTTGAATCAATCATCATTCTTTAGCTCACTTCGCCACCCCAGTTCAGACCAAGCCATATGCAAATCAATCTTCACCCTGTGCCTCATGGGAACAATCAGTCCGAACTGCCAAGCCAGGTCTTCCCTGGACCGGAAACAAGCATCCTGGGACCGGATTCAGGGTAACACCCCTCATCACACATGCTAGCTTGAATCCAGTGGCAAATTGAGCAAGGGACCATGTCTGGGAATACCCTGCCAACTTAGGTCGAACAAAGCAAACACATGGAGATGATGGAAGGGGCACTGACACTTTTCTGACACTCCTCCCCCAGTCACAAATCTGGGTTTAATCCATCATCATTCTTTAGCTCACTTCGCCACCCCAGTTCAGACCTAGCCATATGCAAATCAGTCTTGACCATGTGCCTCATGGGAACTGTCCAGCCCGAACTGTGAAGCCAGGTCTTCCCTGGACCGGAAACAAGCACCTTAGGACCGCTTTCGGGGTAACACCCCTCTTCAGCCAGGCAAGCTTGAATCCAGTGGCAAAGTGAGCAAGAGACCCATGTCTGGGCATACCCTGCCAACTTAATCTTGTTATTATCTTGTCACATTTGCTGTGCATTCAGAGACAGAGGTCAAATGTCAGGCTCTGTCTTCAGAGGGAGTTTGGTGATTTATTCTGTGACTTCAAAGTGAGAGGATTTATGTGACAATCATGCTAGGAGGGTGTGCTGGTGGAAAGTTGTGTGATGTTATTTTATTTTGGCACACACAGAATTTAAATATCTGTAAATGAACTGTGCAGATATTTCAGAATATATCCGTATTGGGAAAGCACAAATGTAGCACATTTATTGGTAATTCTGAAGTGCGGTGGAAACAAATATTTTAGCATGTTCATAACAAATCAATACACTAGGTGGTGACATTTCCACACTTTATCATTTGTACGCTGTATAGCT
The DNA here is from genome assembly GCF_964261635.1 of Lissotriton helveticus. NCBI lineage: Eukaryota > Metazoa > Chordata > Amphibia > Caudata > Salamandridae > Lissotriton > Lissotriton helveticus. The sequence goes on from NC_136059.1 coordinate 874,930,407, forward strand.
TTATTAGTAAAAATGTATGATTGTGCAAATGTAATGTTGATTGCAGTTGAAAATGTGTTGTCTTTAATGGCAGTGCGCTACCACACAATGCATACTCAACTTTACATCACTCAACTCTGCAGTACTCCACTGTACACCACCCTCCTCTGCAACACTACACTCTATGCACTGCACTCTACACAAATTCACTCTACTCTGTACCACTGTATACCAATTCACTCTATGCCAATACATTCTATTCCACCATAATCTACTCTACACCACTGCACTCCATGCCATTCTCCTCCACGCCACTGTACTCTATGCCACCCTACACCTCTGAACTCTACCCTACACCACTCCACTATAGGCCACAACACTCTACTCTAAAAAAAACAAAGCTACACCACTTCACTCTATGAGACTGCACTCCATGCCACCCTACTCCACTCTGTGCCACTCCACTCTATGCCACTACACTCTATGGTACTGAAATCCACTGAGCACCACTCCACTCTATGCCACTCTACTCTACACCACTCTCCTCTATGCCACTGCACTCTACACCACTCTACTCTAAACTACTGCACTCTACGCCAATACACTCTACTCCACTTTACTCAAAGTGAATCTTCTCTGCATCACTGCACTCTACGCCACTGCACCCTATGCTGGTCTATGCCACTCCATTCTACTCTGCACAACTGTCCTCTATGCAACTGCTCTCTGTGCCATTCTACTATACACCACTCTACTCTACACCTCTGGACTCTATGCTAATGCACTCTGCACAACTCTACTCTACACCAATGCACTCCAAGATACTCTACTCTGAAACACTTGCACTCTCGGCCACTGAACTCTATGCCACTCTACTCTGCACTACTGCAATCTATGCCAGTGCACTCTACTCTGTATCACTATGTTCTGCACCCCTCTACTGCACTCTACAGCAATGCACTCTTTGGCACTACACTCTACACCACTGGACTTTACGCCAATCCACTCTGTGACACTGTAATCTACTGTGCATCACTGCACTCTACTAACCTGCACTCTACGCCACTCTACTCTACCCCACTGCACCCTATGCCAATCTACTCTACACCCCTCTATTCTACCCTGCGCCATTCCACTCTACCCTGCACCTCTCCACTCTACCCTGTACCACTTCAATCCACTTCACTCTACTCTGAAACAATTTAATCCATGCCACTGTACTTTATTCCACTCTACTCCACTCTGCACCACTCCCCTCTATGCCACTCCCCTCTATGCCATACTACGCCACTGCACTTTATGCCACTGCAACCTACACTGTGCTACTTCACGCTACCCCACTCTACTCTATGTCTGCATTACTCTACTCTATGCTACTGCACTCTATGGCACTCTACTCTATGTCACATCACTCTACACCACTGCACTCTACACTAGTGAATTTTATACTGCTATACTAAAAACCTCTGCAGCTATGCCAGTCTACTCTACATCACTGCTCTCTATGCCACTATACTCTACTCTGCAACTCTCTATGCTATTGCACTCTATGCCACTTGACTCTAGGCCACTCTACTCCACTTTACAATACCCAACTCTTTGACATTACACTCTACAATACTCCACTCTGACATGCTTCTCCATTAAGTCTACTGCACACTCTGATGTTCTAGTCCACTCCTCTCTATGCCCTTCCACTTTATGCCCCTCCACTCTATGCCTCTCTAACTCTACTCTACACTATGCTACTCCGCTACACTCCACTCCACACAACTCACTCTGACACTTTAATCCACTCTATGCTACTCTATGACACTTTATGTCACTCTACACCCCTCCACTCTCTGTCACTCCACAACATTCTACTCTACTATATGTCACTCTACAACACTCTATTCCACCCTACAATACTCTACACAACTCTGTGTATGCCACTCCATGCCACTCTGCTCCACTCTAAGCCACTCCACTCCACTCTATGCGAATCCAGGCCACTCCACTCTATGACACTCTATCCCACACCACTCTATGACACTCTACTTATACCATTCTATGACCCTCTACAACACAGTACCCCACTCTCTGACATTCAACTTTACTACACTACACCATGCTATTACCACTCCACTCTACGACAATCCACTCTGATCTACTGCACTCCACTATATGACACTCTACTCCACTCTACGCAACTCCCTCTATGTCACTCCACACAATTTTACTCCACTCTATGTCACCCCACTCTGCTCTATTCCACTCCAGCCTTGCGACACTGTATGCTTCTCCACTCAATGATGCTCTAATCAATTCTGTGATAATCTTCTTCACTCTATGCCCTTTCACTTTACGACATTCTACTTCCTCCACAATACTCCACAATACTCTATGCTACTTCATCCTACGCCACTCTATGGCACTCCACTTCACTCCAATCCACACAAATCCATTCTACGTTACGCCACTCCACAACACTCTACAACACTCCACTGTATTCAACAAAACTCTCCTTTAAGCCACTAACCTTTCACTGTATGCCATCAGCATGGATGCCACGCTGCTGTAATGCATGGCTTAAAACACAGCCAAAAGCTGTTGCATAGGCAAGACCTATTGGCTTTGCAAATGCTTTATAAATGTTGCTTTAATTTCAATTATGAGGGGGACTTTAAGTTTTGTTCCCTGGTAAAGTCATTATTTATGGGATTCTTTAAAGGTTGTTATTAAACTGATACCTTGTGCTGAGGCTCACATCATTCTTACCAGACTTAGGGCCAGATGTAGGAAGGCCGTTACCGGTCGGTAACGGCCGAAAATCGGTATTTTCGGCCGTTACCGACCGGTATTAAGCATTCGCCATGTAGGAGATCGAAAATCATCCGAATCGGTAAATTTACCGAATCGGTAAAGTTACCGAATCGGTAAAATACCGAATCGGAAATATTACCGAATCTGTAAATTTACCGAATTGCAAAGGTTTGGGATTCGGTAAATTTACCGAATCGGTAATATTTACCGAATCTGTAAATTTACCGAATCGGTAAATTACCGAATCGGTAAATAAGAAGTGGTAAAAATGGATATTGAGATGTAGGGAAGCTCTGAAATACCGAATTTGCTTGAAATTCGGTATTTAAGAGTCAGTATTTACCATGGATTGGAATCAGGTGGTAAACAGGTGCAACCTATAAAATGCACCCAAAATGCAATGCTGTTTGCACAATGGCGGCATTTTATGTCATCGCAAGACGGCTACGGCTACAGGAGGAAGGAGAGAGGGAATGGCTGAGACAGGAGCAGGTCTACAGGCAGAGGGTGACCCTGTTCATGCTCACAGAGGCAGAGATACTGCAGAGGTACAGGTTGGATCCAGACACCATCTTGGAACTAATCAGGGACCTCCAACCACTGTTGCAGCACACTACCCCAAGGGCACATGCAATTCCACCCCATGTGCAGGTGCTGTGCAGCCTCCACCTGCTTGCGTCTGGGAGCTACCAGAGCGTGGTTGCTGTGGCGGGTGGGGTGACCCAGAGCAGCCTCTCAAGGTTTTTTCACAAATTCCTTGACGCCATGTTGCAGAGGATGGAGCATTACATTTCTTTTCCTGCCACCCATGCTGAACTGGTTCAAACCAAATCTGACTTCTACCAGTTGGCTAGATTTCCCCATATCATCGGCTGCATTGATGGCACGCATATCCCCATTTGTCCCCCTGCTGCCACGGAATACATCTACAGGAATAGGAAGTCAACGCACACCATCAATGTGCAGGTGATTTGCAAAGCAAAGTGCGCCATCACTGACCTAGTGGCAAAATACCCTGGGAGTACCCACGACTTCTACATATTTCAAAACAGCGGCATCTATGCACGGCTGGCTGCAGGGGAATTTGGTGAAGGATACCTCCTAGGTGAGACACAGTGTCAGACCCCCATCATACCAATTGCAGTAAGAAGTACATGTATGCATGTGAGTAATGTATTCCCTTTTCATTCCAGGAGACAGTGCATATGCCCTCCGCTCATTCATACTGACCCCCTTCCTCAACCCCTCAACACCCAGGCAGAGGAGGTATAACCGGGCCCACAAAAGCACAAGGAATGGAGTAGAACGGACCTTTGGCATATGGAAAAGCAGATTCAGATGCTTGCACAAGAGTGGAGGTGCAAGGCAGTATACCCCCATCACCTGCTGTAAGATAATTGCTGCCTGTACCATGTTGCACAACCTTGCAGTGAAGAAGGGCACTGAGGTGGAGTTGTCAGACTACGAGGATCATGATGACGACAATGCTGTGCCAGAAACCCAACCTGCTGGAGTGTCAACACCAAGTGATGGCAGATACAGACGTGAGGAGATTACAGACAACTATTTCTGAGTGAGTAAAGAGACACAGACAGGTTGTGAATGTGAAAAACGATTGTTAATGTTGCCACAACGTTCATGCACTGATGTGGAACAAAAAATAAGTATTTGAACGTGGGGACTGCTAATGTCCCAGGTTGCCTCACCCACACTGTCAATGTCATTTGCGGGCGCGCTACGCAGAGCCACTGGGGTGTTGCTCACTCCCTTCAGCATGGCCTGCAGGTTCAGCTGAGCGCCTGGTGCTCCGGCGTGGCTCAACAACTGCGTTAGCCGGGCTGCTGTGGCTGCTGCTGTCGTCTGCCTCAGCCACGTCCAGGGCAGGATTCACAGCAGTATGGGAGATGATCATGGCCTCCAGGGCACTGGTGATCCTGCCCATGCCCCTGGTTACCTCCGCGGTGTTTTGCGTGAGGCTCTCCTGCATGTTGGCGCCCCTACGGCATTGCTGGGATGTTGCCGTGGCCAGCCGGTTCCCTGTTGTGCACACGCGCATCCCTGCGCCTTGTGTGCTCCTGGGTATCCATTTTTGCACACAGCTGGTTGATGGCAGTGGTCATGTGAAGCATTCCAGATGCAATGTCACTGTTGGTCTTTGCAACCTCCCTGTTGGTTTCCACTAAATCACTGATGCCCTTGGCCATGTCTCCCATTTGCTGATTTAGGATTCGAAATTGCCGGTGGCAGGCCTGAATCGCTTTCCCCTGCATGCGCTGGATGCGCACCATGCTCCCCTCAAGGCCACGGAACACAGTGCCCTCTCCAGGTGGACCTGCACTGCTGGGAGTCCGTTGGCGGCTGCGAGTGCTGCTGGACTGATGGGTGCACACCTGTGCAGTAGGAGTGACTAGTATGGTTGCTGGAGCCTCACCCTCACCTCCCGCCATGACTCTCAGTGGGGCCACATTTCTCCTCCTGGCTGGTGAGGTAGCAGGTGTTGTCAGGGACCGTGATGGGGAGTTCTCAGGTGAGAACATGAATGTGGGGATTGGGAAACGTGTGAGGAGTGGGGAAACACAAGGGGACGAACAGTGTCATCCTCATGGGAGATGGCAGTGGCGTCTTCGTACTCCTGCGAGGCTTCTGCGGTGCTTGGCCCTGCCTAAACACTCTCCTCCCTTGCTGGTGCAGTTCCTTGTGATGCAGATGGTCCACTGCCTGATGTTGGCCCTAGGTATAAAGAAGCGTATGTACACTGAGTGCTATTGTCTTACAGTCATTACAATAAATGCATTGCACATTTCACTTTCATTACTCTGATTGGCTTTCAATGCCTTGCTGTTTTCTGTGCACTTACATGTGGTCCTACATTTGCTGACTACATTTCCCATAATGCATTGCTCATGTATAGTCCTAGCAGTACTGGACTGGGGTTGGCCTGTACACAAAGGCTAAAGGGAAGCAGTTTGCTTTGGGGTGTCATGCTGCGCACGCCTAGTAGCTCTGGCTGAGCTGTCCACATCCCCTACTCCCACAACACTGTCAGGCTCGATGGTTGAGGCCACCAGTTCCTCAAGGTCAGTCAGGGGGTGCGCTGGGTTCCTGCCTCCACCGGTCACACCAGCCTGCTTGTGGATCTCTGCCATTTTTTTTTGGTGAGGCTCCTGAGGTCGTAAAATCTTTTCTTCAGGTCCTCTTGGCTCCTGCTGGTCACACCCACAGCATTCACCTTCTCCCCTATGGCAAGCCACAGTTTTCTTTTGGCTGACTCTGGTAGTGTGAGGGACAGCCTGCCAAAAAGCTGTTTGTGGACCCTCACCACTTCCTCCACCAGTACCTGCAGCTCCATGCTGCTGAACTTTAATTTTTGTTTTCTTTCAGCCTTCTGGCTCTCTGTGCTGCTTGCCATTATTACTCTCTTTCACTGCAAACAAATCTCTCCCTGCTGCTCTGTCTCTCTGCTCGGCTCTGACTGCCTCTCCAGAACCTTCTAATGAGTTGCAGCTGCCTGGGTTGACACTCCCTGGTAGGGTGGGGGAGGGTAGTGGCACCTGATTGGCTGTTTCCATTGCTTTCACTTTTACTTGCTTGCCGATTCGGTATTTACCAAATCGGTATTTACCGATTCGGTATTTACCAATTCGGTATTTTCAATGCATTCCTATGGGCCTTTTGGCCCATAGGGTTGTATGGCCATTACCGATTCGGTAATTACCGATTCGGTATTTGCCGATTCGGTATTTACAGAAAGTCCCAAACCGACTTTTACCGATTCTGTAAAAAATACCGATTTTTTACCTACATCTCATTTAACGATTTTTGAATACCGAATCGGTAAAATTCGGTATTTAAGAATCGGTAAATGACATTTACCTACATCTGGCCCATAATGACGTACTAATGATGACGAGGATTTCTAGACCATGTTGTGAAGCTTAGAGAAGGGGTACTTTCTAGGCAACTCTTTAATTCCATTGTTTCTGTTAATAGGAAAGGATCAGTCACAAAAAAGGAATACTGGATATGAAAGGTCATTCACTTATTCCTGTGGAAGTGACATAAACAGAGGCACGTCAGAGATAAATTAAAATCATAAAATGCTGAGATATAAAACCTCTCATCGAGAGGTAGACTTAAGGCAGATTTCATATATGAGGATGTCCTAGTAGTGGCATGGAGCTTCTTGTACGGGTTCTCCATCTTTACCTTGAAAATGACATGAGTGACAACTTCAAGAGTTAATTGAGAAAGATACACAAACGAAATGCTGGGAGATAGAGTTTCAGATCGTTCTGTGAAAGTAGATGCAGGTAAGCAGATTGCAAAGCTCTGAAAGTTCTCCAGTCTGCAGGACGCCTAGGCACAGGACCAGAGTTTTGATAAAACACTCTGTCCTCCACTTGGGAAGTGCATCAGTAGAGATGAGTAGGGAGAGGTAGAGCCAGAGAGAGAGAGAGGTGACACCAGTGAGAGAGGTATGTAATTCCTAGAATGTGTTACCAAACAGAGTGTTCACTTTATATAAGGGAATTAAGAGGCAACAGGGGATGTAAAGAGTTTTAAGGGTTCAGAAAGAGTTAAGGGTATGGGGTGGGTAATGGCTTTTAGAATTCAGCGATTCCTTGGCAGGGGTGGCTCCTCTGTTATTGCAGAACAGCGTCACCCCTCACCCGCCAGCCTCAAAGTTCGGGAAAAAAAAAAATTATAAAATTTGTTTATTATTGTTATATTTTTCTTCCATTGAATGAGGCTTGGGGCAGTGCCATTGCGGGAAAAGGCAGGAGGGAGAGTGATTAGCACTGTGATTCACTGCACATGGCGGTTTGGCTGGCCATCTCAGACCGGCCAAAGCTTCATGCACAATGAAGCTCTTTCCAACCCCAGCTGCAACACTGGGTTGGAGACACCAGTCACAGGCTCCCAGTCTCCCTGGGATAGCAAATCGAGGGCGCTCAGGCTAATTCTGATGCTGCTCTCATGCATGAGAGCAACATCAGGATTGGCCGCAGGTGAAGCTGGGAGCCTATGATGCAGGAGGAAGAAACAGAAGAGAGGTGTTTCAGCAGGCGTGATGCAGCAGGTAAGTTCTTTATTTTTTTATATTTTGTTTTATTGTTTTCTTTATCTTTCGTCCCCCTTTCCCCCCATCCCTCCACTCCGAAGGCACACCAGCTGCTACTGTTCCATGGGTTGTGCATGGACGTTCCCATACAACCATCTTTGGTTTTGATGCAGACCTCTACTCTACTAACAAAAGTAGACACAGTTCTGCGCCAAAAAATAACACCACTTGCAAGTAAGTGGTAAAAATCTAGACATGCTTTTATTTCTCCAAACATATCCCACTTTGCATGTGTGTGTAACGTACAGCACATATTTGAAGTGTTAAACGTTTTCAAGTTTGACTAGGCCAGATGTAGTCAAATTGTTAAGTGTGCCCCCACCAGGAGTCTGTCGCTGCATTCCCAAGAGAGTGCAAATGTCTCTGTAAATACTTGCACGTTAGGATTGCCTGAAAGCGCCCCTTGTTTATTTGGTGCATTTCCAAGCTGTCTTACTTTCCATGCAGCCATTAAAGTTCAAGCATGGGAACTGTGATCTTAAATAACATGAGGGTGGGAATCAATCAGTACGGTGGAAGGGTCAGTGACCTGCATAAAACAAGTGAAATATTCAGTTGGTTAATGGGATCACTGCTGATGTCTCAGTGTGTGGCTAGAGAGTCGCAGAATTAAACCTTAGTTGGTGCAGTAAGGCATAGTAACATTTGTATTTCTAATGCTACAAGGTCCCAGTCTGTAACAAAAAGCACTGTGAATATGTTATTTTAAAATTGCATTACACATTGCACAGGATAGGCTGCAGCATAATGACTTAGGCCCAGATTTACAAAGACTTTGCATCAGGTGTGTGTTAGTTTTTAACGCAAATCCAAAGCAAATTGATGTGTTGGTATTTACAATCCACTGCAAAATCTCAGTTTATGTTGGATTGTAACCTAACACAGCTCATGACTGTGCAGTGCTGCTCTAGAGCACAGATGTATAAATCCTTGTGCTAAATGGATCTCTAGGCCCCTGCCCAAATATCACTACAGACCTCGCAGGTTTCATCCTCAGCTGTTAGAGGAAGACATCCACGCGCTTATAGTCTAATATAGTAGTTTGAGGCTTGTCGCCTCCTCTAACTTCGTCAGTAACATACCCGCCATTTCTCCTAACCATGACAGGGAACCTAAGCTGAACTCCAGATTGGTTAATAAGGAAAATTTACTCCAAATAACTACGGCTCATACTGAAGAGATTAACACCTCCCCCCACATTAATGCTATGTTGCTCAATTGTAGATGTGCTGTGAAACATGCTGCTAACATTTTGGCACTCATCCTAGCACAAGATCTGGACCTACTGATTCTCACCGAAACATAGCTCAACTATACCTCCTCCCCGGTTCTTGACATTTTAGTACCGCCTGACTATTTCATTATCCGAAGTGATCGCCGAGGACAAATGTCGCTGGGCATTGCCTGCATTCATTGCTTCAGCCTAAGTGTAAAGCAATCTCAGAAGGCCCATCCATCTTCCTGTGAACTACTCATGACAGAAATTTGGAATAAGGGCAAGATTGTATGTGTGCTCCACATGATCTACCATCCTCCTGGTGAAAATTTGATCTTCATAGAGCAAATCATGGAGCTCATTAGCTCATGCTTTGATCAACCACACCATATCTTCCTTGGAGACTTTAACCTCCACTGGAATGACACCAATGATATTTCAGTCAGCTCCTTCAAGACTTTCCTCTCTGATCTCAACTTCTCTCAGATCTGTAAAGGACCCACCCACAACAAAGGCGCCACCCTGGACCTCATTATTGCTAGAGACAATCTCATTCAACTGAAGGACATCCTACCATGCGACTGGTCGGATCATAACCAAATTTCCTTCCACAAACTGGAAAAGTCGTCGAGCAGAAAGGGTCAACCTCTTAAAGTGAAACAATGGACTCGCAACATGAGAGGTGTAAACATCAAGCTCTTACTTCCATCACCACAAATAGTCTTCAGCCTCCACCTAACATGACTAATCTGGATGATCTTTCTGACCATTACAATAGCACTATGACTAGTATCTTTGACTCTATGGTGCCCAAACAACTTAAAAGATTCCCCTTAAACAAAACAAACCTTGGTTTAATGGTTCCCTTAATGACGAACGCCGCAAACTTAGGCTTTTAGAGAGGTCTTGGAGAAATGAACCTTCCATCACCAATCTCTTTCAGCTAAGGAAAATGAGAAGTGCATACAATAAAAAAACCTGCATTGCTTAATCTGACCATTTCAGAGCGCAACTGGACGGTGCAACAAACAGACCCAAGATGCTTTTTGAAATCATCAAACTACAAGCAAACCACACTTCCAACCCAAACCTACCCTCCACGACTCCACTTCCCAACGGGGAGGCATTCACAGTGCACTACTCAGAAAAACACTAGGAAAATAGAACGGGAGCTCCAACCTTGCATGCCCATGATGCCGCCCCTAATCCCCACCACTTCTTCAGAGGAACTGATGGGTCCCTCTCCTTTTCTCGCGGAGGTTGTCTCAAAAATGGAGCTTTCTGGAATTCCTTTATCCTACCAGATCACACAGACTTACTCCACGAGATGGCAACTCTAAAACCGGCCAACCACTTCAATGATCCACTTCCTGCTAAACTCTTTAAAGATCTCAACTTGGCCATTCTACCTCTTTGGTCATGGATTATTCATGAATCCCTTCTGCAGGGGAGCATCCAGGATTGTCTCAAAATTGGTCACATCACTCCCATCCCCAGGAAGCCCAACTCGGATTTATCTGATCCCAACAACTTCAGACCTATCACTAACATCATGATGTTAGCCAAACTTCTCGAGAAACGTGTCCACAAACAGCTCTGCAACCATATTGAGAAATTTCAACTGCTAGACCTCTATCAATCCGGCTTCAGAGCAGGAAATAGCACGAACACCGTACTAACGCACATTGTGGATGATGCACTGAAATCCCTTGATTAGAATGTCCCTTGTCTTCTGATCCTTCTAGACCTATTTTTCAACACCATAAAACACGAAACCTTGATTAATCTCCTACAGCAGAGGATGGGTCTAGCGGGACCGGTCCTAAAGTGGTTTACCTCCTTCTTACACAACTGCGTGCAAAGGATTAAAATCAACCGGTCCCTTGCTTCTAGCACCCAGGTCATGATTGGAGTGCTGCAAGGATCTGCACTCTCGCCAATGCTCTTCAACCTATTTATGGAACCTTTCACTGTCATTCTGAACCAGCCTAACATTCTTTACCACATGTATGTAGATGACACACAATTTTACTTGAATATCTCCTCTCTAGATGACAATAAAATTCTAAATGAAGCTCTTTCGCAAACTCAACAATGGTTAGCCTAGAACCATCTGTTGTTGAACACACACAAAAATTTAATTCCTGCTTACTGCCCCCCACAAGCACTCTACACCTACCCTGGACTGGCTAAAGCAACTCACAGCCCTTAACTGCACCCTTCTCATGGTTGATTCCGCGAAATCATTAGGCATTCCCTTAGACAAACTACTCAACATGCAATCGCACATCAGTGCCACTGTTAGGGGTGCCAACTTTCATTTCAACACCCTCAAGAAAATCAAACCTTTCCTACTTACTGAAGACTTATAACCTGCAGTACAATCCCTCGTGATCTCACTTCTTGAATATGGTTTGGTGACCCTTGCAGGGCTTCCTAAAGCGAGCTTGGCCCCTCTCAGAGCCACTCCCAATGCAGCAGCCAGCCTCATCATAGAATCCAAAAAACATGATCATATTACACCTGACCTTGAGCAGCTTAAATGATTGTCTATTGAAGCGAGGATTCACTTCAAAATAGCTTGCCTGACGCATAAAGCCTTGCATTACAACACTCCGGCTTATCTAGCGAACAAGCTCATTCTTTCTGGCTCCAATCGGAACTTAAGAAGCACTGCCACACTTCTCTTGAAACCACCAAAATTCAAGAAGAAAAGTAAGTACAAACGTGCTTTCTCCGGTCTGGCACCCAGAATTTGGAACGTTCTTCCTTCGGAGTTGAGAGCCAATCCCTCTATGGCCTATTTCAAGAAACAGGTCAAATCGCTTTACCTGAGTGCCCATTAACGGCATCATCGTGTTTTTTTTACGTGTTCCCTTGCTGACAAATATCTTTCCCAACTTATTGTTCTCCATTTATTTTTAGGTTAGGTTGTTAATGTTTATCTTTTCCAAGGGCCCTCATCCATCAGGGTTGTTAATTATTGTACTATGTTGAGTCAAATTCACTTTTGCCTGCTTTGCTAGATGTTACAGGTTTTATTTTACACCCCAGGAGAAATTGATCTAATGTGGCCCACTACCAGGTACCTGATCTTGACTATGTGCTCCTTGTGTTGTCACTCTACGGATTCTATTGTATAAAGTTCTATTCATGTCTTCGACGTCGAGTGCACTTTTACTTGTTTTGCTAAGTGTCACAGGAAATATTTTACGCCTTAGAAGAAATGGCTCTCATGTGGCCCATTACCAGGTCCCTAATCTTGACTGTGTATTCCGTGTGATTTCACTTTACTGACTTCTAATGTATGAAGTTTATGCATGCTTTTGCCGTGTGTACAGCGCTCTGATACCCGCAAGGGTCCTCTTCGCGCTTTATAAAACTTTCTAAATATATAATGCTTTGCAATGGGTTTGCAGCACTTTTGTAACACAAAGTGTTACGCTGGGATTTACCATCCAACGGAAATAAGAATTTGCATTGGATAGTTTCCCAAAGTAAATCAAAGTTGTGCTATGTGCTGTCTTGCATTACTTAGCATTAGAGGAATTCCATGGGTACTGCATGGACGTTCCCATGCAACCACCATGGGTTTTGATGGAAATCCATGTCTCCAAAAAATTGTTGATGGGGATTTGCTCTAAAATCCCGAGCCACCTAGAGGCAGGTGTAACGAGGAGAAATGTTTTTATTTCACCTTGTTTTCCCTCTTTGCTGGTGTGCTGCATTGTGCAACATAGTTACAAGGAGGAAAATGCCTCAAAGCATTGCTTTTGTACAGGAAGTGACCTCTTCCTGTACAAAAACTATGCTGACCACAGCACACAGATCTTTACACAAGTGTTAAACAGTGTACGGGTTGGCACCTGGCAGCATAAAGTGCACCAGCGCAGAGAGAAAGCAGAAGTGCTCCACCTCTTAGTGGGTGTGGCGCTGTTCTGCTTTCTGCTGATCAACTTTACTTGTTGCGCTGCATTGTGTTGCGTAATTTCTTAGTAAATCTGGCCTTAGTGTTTAAGATAAAACATGTGCTTTCAAAGTATATATTTAAAGAATACATAAACTGTATACACAATCAGACTGTACCTAATACCAATATTTTTATGTGTTCATTAAAAAGGACACATTTCAGAATACAGCTAATAACACTTGTGTTTACATTTGATGATTAATACATGTTAGAACTGGGATTTCTGGTAGGCTAAGGCTGACGCCAAAGCCAGGCAGAAACCACCATTCTAGTCAGGGCAAGGGAGTCTGACGCCAAGATAACCCCTGCTCACCCCCTTGGTAGCTTGGCACGAGCAGTAAGGCTAACCTCGGAGGCAATGTGTAAAGCATTTGCGCCAGCACACAACAGCAACAACATCCTAGGCACACCACAAAAGGAACTCCACACAAGGTTATATAAAAATAACTTCTGTATTGTCAAAATCACATCAGATAGAAAGCACACATGTACATTGTGCCAACTGGCACGGGCAATATTCACAAGGGATTATTCACAAGACAGGGCCACATGGGCCACTGTCAGAATCAACACTTTTAGAAATAGCACTTCTAGAACTTAGAATAAGTATTGCACAAAATAACAGTTGTAAATCACATCCAGTAACTACTGGGAACAGGTAAGTACCACCTACGCAACCCTAAACACCTTAGGAGAATGTCACGCAGGGGACCAGGACCTCACTAGGACCACCTGTACGGGAAAGAACAACCACCTAAGAATAAAATACATTTAGGGGTATCAGCAAGAACACATTACACATGATGCATCAAAACACATTCAGAGGTGTAGGGAAGGAAAAACACATGATGCATAAAACATACATTCAGCGGTGTAATAACAAGGCACATGATGCATCAAAAACACATTCAGAGGTGCAGGGAAGGAAAAACACATGATGCATAAACCAACACATTCAGAGGTGTAAAATCACGGAAGACACATGATGCATAAAAACATTCAGAGGTGTCAGAACACAACTCGATAGCGCAAAAACACATGATGCCTAAAAACATTCAGAGGTGTAAGATCAAGGTGCGTAATCATATTAAATGCATTACATTTCCTAGCACCACATCACATTGCGCAAAACTCACATTAGGCAATTACCATCACATAGATAATCACATTGCGCCTAAATAAAATCACATACCAGCCCCTATCTAATAAAGGGACTAAAGAGCCCTGTGTCCAGAATGTCAGGGCGCACTGCCATGCAGCGCCAGTCAGGGGTGCGCCACTGGCACAAAACCTAAACGCTGCAGGTGCCCACTACTTGCTGGGCACCTGGGAACACTCACAAGGGCCTAAACGCTGCAGCTGGCACTAAGTGCTGCGCAGCTGTGACTGGCCGGGCACCTCTGTGCCACCTCTGTCCCTCTCAGGGACTCACTCTCCATCTTGCGCCTAAACGGTGCAGCTGCCCACTAATTGCTGGGCAGCTGGAGACAAACTGCGACGGGGCCCTCACTGGCCCTTGGACACATCTGCGCCATCGGTTGGAGCCACACAGGCTCTGCACCTACATACTGTGCACATTAGAGATCTCTAGGCTCTGCAAATAATGGTGGGGACCAGGGGAGCCACACAGGCTCTTTGAAATAATACGTGCCCCCATCACTGGAGCCTCTCGTGGGCTCAAAAGGAATGCTCCTTAGCTGCTGGAGTCCGTCGCTGGGGACTAAAAATGCAAACAATGCTCAGGAGCCTCTCGTGGGCTCTAATTAGCACAATGCCCCACTTAGTAGAGGAGCGACCCGCTGCCATCCGGGGCCGCTCTTCAATCGGGGCTCCCTCCCGCACTCACCGGTCTGTTCCCTTCCGGCGGGGCTCCTCCGGGTAGGCGGAAGACATCTGCTGCTCACGGTGGGGGGCAGCCTCGCGCCCCCTTCGCCTCGGCTCACCACAGCTGCGGGGCTCTCCCCGCTGGTCTTCTTCCTTCTCTCGGTCCATGGAGGCGGGGTAGGCTCCCGACCTCCTTCCGTGCAGTCTCCCTCGTGGCCGCAGCGTTTCCGGTCTCCCTCTCCGCACGGGAGACCGGCAAAGCAAGAAAAGGCTTCCCCCAGGCAGGGGGAAGCGGGAACAACTTCCTCCCGGCCTCTTCTCTTCCCAGGGCTCCCTCAGCACACGGGAGCCCCGCAGAAGGCGAGGCTTCCTCTTTCCTGTCCCGGGCCGGCAGCCAATCAGAGCGCGGCCCCGGGAATGATTACACGGGGTGTCCCTCAGTCCCGCCCCCGGCCTGCCTGACTTCCTGGTCGCGGCCGGGTGGCAACCGGGACAATTTCACCAGGAAATGCCGGGTGGGCACCGGCGGTAAAGATAAATAAAGCGCCTCTCAGGCGCTAGCAATAAAATACAGCGCTCTCCAGCGCTATGGCAGAATGAAGCGCCCCTAAGTGCTATGAGCAAAGAAAGCAGCGCTCCTAAGCGCTATGGACATTAAAGCGCTCCCATCGCGCTGGGGGCATGGACACCCCCACAAGTCCTCAGAGGTGACCCTGCATCAAGAAGGGTCACAGGCAGCTCAGGGTTCAAGGACAAGGTCCTGGGCAGCCACTACTAGCAAGCAAAAAGGTCCCAGCAGTCCTAGAGGAGTAAAAGTGGAGCAAAACAGCTCCCTGCAAAGGAGAGTCCTCCAGCATCCAGGAAAGTCCATCAGGTGTCCAGGGGCTGGGCAGGGCCCAGGGATTCCCCTGGGCCCAAGCAGCAGCGTGCCCCTGGCAGATTCAAGTCCAAAAACAAGAACAAATTGTAAGGGGACACAGCCCCTTTTTATACTGTAAATTCCTTTGTCTAGCAGGGTGCAGGCAGTGTGAGAACCAGCTAGAACTGGTTATAGAGAACTTCTTTCAGGGTGAGGGGCATAGGCGACAGTCGCCCAGCAGGAAGTGGAGCCAGCATTGTGGCAGGCAGGCACAGCCCTATTCACTCCTAGGTGCCATCTCCTCCCACTTCCCTGGCAGCAGATGCAGCCTTTCATCCACGGGCTGACTCAGACAACCTCCTGGGGCTCCCCAGCCCCTGCCACCCTCAAACCAGACAGTCAATCCACAAGCAGGCCCAGGCACTCCTGGAGCCAGGCTCCAGCCAATCACGTGCCAGCAGACTCACTACACATGCACCTACATGTCTAGAAGTGGAACTTCCGCCCTAGACACATTCATGCCGCATACATCATTACGCAGCATTCAATCTCACGAGTTCGTACATACCAAACTCGACCCTGCACTCCCCACACTTCAGGAACTACCATGGGCATACATATTCCCCATTCATTCCTATGGGAGGGCAGGTCACTCACCACACATACACAGAGAGCTCACGCACTTTACACTGTACCACAGTGAAAAAGTGCGCAGAGGCCTAAAATCAACAACACCAGGTTACAGAAACAGGCTAGGAAAAAGCAAAAAGTTTCGGGGTGAACCTGCCAAAAGGGCCAGGTCCAATACCACATTTCACACATTTACATTTATTTCAGGTAGCAGGCACCCTGGCGAGAAGGCGTGTTTCCTATTTAGCCCACTGCCCCTCTTTTGGCTTCCAGTACAGGAGCCCCCCTCCCCCACTCACACTTCTCTTTTATCAACAGACACCTCAAGACCCACATTAACCACTCAGGAACGATATGGTTGTCTCTTAACATAATGTATGGAAACTGTTGTTTTTCCTTGCTAGCATTAAGGCCCATGCAACGGTTACTGCGCAGTATCCAAACAAAATAGTGGTGAGAGCGATATGGGGCTTTTTTACCATTTTTTTTTTTACAAGGTGGCAGACATCCTTCTTTGGGCCTTCAGTCTAGGTGTGATGGTCCAGTGGTATGGGCAGAGGATACAAACTTTAGGTTTATTGGTGATGCTGTTGCAGTATCACCAGCACCCAGGGTGTGAAAGGACAACTAAACACAAATGATTACTTCTTTACTATTGTTCTTTGCTTACATTAGAGCCCATTGGACCCTCTCTGTGCCACTGTTTCTTTGGGTCACGGAAAATGGCCCAAGGGGGGTGGGGGGAGTATATTGCTGCAAAGGAGAAACCTTACTTGGGTCTCAAAGAAATAGCAGGGTGGGGATGGGGCAAAACAAGGGCCCATGTTTTTAACGGATGGCATATAAAACAGCCCACTTGCAAGAAAGTAGCTAGTAGCTGTCATTAGTGAAGCAGGTGCAGAGGCACTGGGGCCCAAGAAATCCAGGGGCCCACTGCATCACAATTATGATTGTCTTACATTACAAAAGGGGCGTCTGGGCTCCAATTCTTTGCTAGCATTAAAACTGAGGGCACGTTTGTTGCAGAGGGGGCAACGTATGGGTGCTAATTTGATTCTGAAAGGGACAGAGAGCCAGCTTCAAGATTGGAGTAATGGACAGACATGGTGGGGAAGGGATGAAAGAGGCAAAGGAGACAGTCTGCCACCCAGCACTGCAGCTGTCATTGTGCAGCAGGTGCTGTTGCATTGGTGCCCAGGAGTGACAACACCCTCAAATATGGGGAGCAGTGTTTGTTGGTCTATTTCTGTTTTTTATGCAGTTACTGTTTTATGTCTCACATTTAGGGGGTCATTAGGATGGCGGATTTCCCGCATACTCCGGGCCGGCGGAAGCCACCGCCGGCCCGGAGTATGCGGGAAATCCGCCGAGGAGGCCTGAAAGACCCACCGCCAAATCAGGATGGCTGGTGGGTCTCCCAATCCGTCCGCCGCTTTTCCGCCGCGGTCGGAAGGCGACCACGGCGGAAAAGCAATAACATGGCTGGCGGTGTCTATCAGACACCGCCAGCCATATTAGGATGCAGGGTGAGTCATGCTTTTCCGCGGCGGCTTTTCCGCCGTGGAAAAGCATACGGACAGTCACTTTGGGGGCCCGTAGCGGGCCCCCTGGGTGAAGGTTGCGTGGGGGGTGCACATGGGGGGTACCTATGGTACCCCCCTGCCCTTGCGTGCACGAAGCGGCAGGCACCCCGCGGTGCCTGCCGCTTTGTGCATGCAAATGCACACCTTTCGTTTTTTGCATTGCGGCGGATGCTGCTTCAAGCAGCATCCGCCGCCATGTAAAACATACAGGATGTGACCGCCAGGGTGGCGGTCACATCCTAATTGCTATGGAGGGACCGCCGCTGCCCATGCGGACGGTCCCTCCAACTCAGGGGTGGCGGACGGACGCAAGTCCGTCCGCCATCCTAATCGGCCCCTAAGTGTGGATGATGAACTTCAAAAAAATTTCCCTGAAATTATTTCACAAGCCCAGCCACCTATTCTCAGCCCTCTCACTGCAATCCTTGCCATAAACTTTTGGAAGGGGGCCGGATTTAAGAACATTTAGGTTGAGGGTGTGGGGGGAGGGGGCCTCAGAGTCAATACGTTTGAAGACCTCTAGTCTAGGCATAGTATTTTGTACTGGAAGCTCTCCCTTCCAGGAAAAAAATTATGTTAGACTCACGCAGACACCTTTGCACTATGCCGCAAAGAGGTGTGCATGGCGATTGGCAGCCTAATTGTTCACCAAGGCTAGGTAGACAGTGGGTGATCGCCATACTTGACATATGCATGGTGCATTTCTGTTCTCTCTCTCTGTGCAACACAGTGCAGCAGTTTTGGATGCTTGTCGCGATGTGAAAGTAAAAGTTTTGTTAATATGGGCCATGTTTTTGATTTTTAACCATTGATAACAACAGTAGGACTGGAAAATATCCCCCAAGTCCTTAGATTAATCTTGGGACAGGCAGGAAGAGTTTTAAAATCAGTGCGGGTATGTCTATGTTTATGAGGACCATACCAAAGAAGCTGGTTAGAAATCAACTGAAAAAATACAAAGATACTTTAAGCCTTGAGAAATTTAGCATGAGTAATTTCGAAAAGAAATTAATTCAACAAGACAGATAGTAATGGAAAATAAATAGTAACTTTAGTATTTACCTCGAGAACATGGCACCATTTATAACAGCGAGCGATGGATATTTCATTTTAGTGCTATGGATTTTCTACCGTTCTGTCTGGCTCAGCATATTGTGGATGAAGCAGCTCCCAGCTAGGCAGAAACCTCGGATGATTCCAGCAAAAATCTCTTCTATTGAAAACAACTATTTGCCAAATAAAAGACTGCCATTTTTGTGATAAAATTAAACGGATACAATTCAGCAAAATATCCCGGAATGATTTGGGAAAATCAATATTTGGGTTTCACAGTGTCATAATTTTTCATAGTCAGAGGAGAAAAAAATGTCTCAGCTTGCTCCCGCTCTTTGTTCAATTAGCATGCGATATATTGCGCCACGGTAGAGCGGGTTCCATTGTAATGTTGAGCACTGCTGATGGGAAAACTTCTATTGAGGCCTCTTTAGGGTAACAGTCGATAATGTAATCCTACGCGCAGAACGAGGCGAGGACGTTTTAGCACTTAGTCAGTGACTGACATACTAAGAACTGAAGACGACCGACCCCTTGACAACACAGCTACTTTTCTTTTTTACGCTTCCAATGACGTGCGTCTTTAGAGATGAAAACGGTCTGCACGTTCCGTGGCTGCGCTGCAGGATAATGATTCTTTAATGTACTGCTTTCTGCTCCTCTCCTGTCACGTCATTTCTGAGAGCGCGGCCTTGGGAGATGAGCAGGAGGGTGGCTGTGGTATCTAGAAGCTCTCGCGCGTCTTTCTTTTTAAGTGAGAAGACATTGCGTGCGTTGTTTTGATTATTTGCCGTTGGCACTGGCTCGGTGTATATGGAGAATGGAATCTACCGGTTTGCGCTGCGCGCGTTCTTCTACAGTTATTGCCAAATCGCTGCAAGAAACACTGGATGCTGTAGTGAAAGTCTGGTCACTGTTCTAGTGTTCCTAATTGTTGGTTTGTACTAGCCACTCCCCGAGTGCAGGCTTGCACTACCACCCCACAGCCATCCATCACAGGTGTCACAGGACATGCAACCCTGTCAATAAAAGGGGCTAACAGGGCCAGTTCTAGATACCATACTAGTATGCCTGTGTGCTACTTATTACCGTTTCGGGGCCTAGGTCCCCAACCATTTACATTGGCGACGAGCAAGGGGACCCGCGTGTGTAGCAGGCCCGGTTTTAGCGGGTGGGCCGGGTGGGCCAGGCCCACCCAAACATGAGCCTGCCTGGCCCACTCAAACATGAACCTTGGCCCTCGGCTCCCCCCACCCCGTCCCCCTCGTGTGTGTCAGCGCGACTGTGACAGTTTCCCGGGCACACACAAAGAGGCACCAAGTACTTCACAGGTCTTTAAAAGACCGTTTATGTGCTATTGAGTCTTTGTTATTTTTTTCACTCCTTCTTAGAGCCCCTGCATATTGCTGGAAGAATCAGCCCCACTCCGAAATTTTTGTTAGGCGCGTCCCATCGAAATTTTCCTCTTGTTGCGCCCCTGGGGGGTGGGGGGGAGGATTATTTGCCATGTTTTGCCCTTCGTCAGTCAGGATCCATTCCAATCTTACACTTAAAAGTCCGAAACTTACCAGTGACAGGAAGTCGTGCATGTGCAATGCCAGGTCTCTTAATGATTTCTGTCAGGCTTTGCTGAAGGGATTCTACCATTTTAGATGTAATGCCTTATTGATGTTATCGGGCACACTCAGCACTCATCCAGGCAAACTGGATGCAGCAGAGATCCTCTGCTGTTTAAAATGCGGGATGCAGTTATGTACCCACATTCAGTGAGGACATTTTCCTCAAGGTGGAAAGTGGCGTATTTTCAGAAGATTCTTAAGATTTTCATGAGGATTTTCTTTAAATTAAAACCCGTGGTTTGTGCCCACTCTGCTGTAGCAAATGCTCAGCTCTTAATGACGTTTAAACAGACTTGCTTTATTTAATTACAGCCAATCACGCGGTGAAAAGTGAATGTGTTCTCCTTGTGTAATGTAACCGGTGCCCATGCAAAGCACTCCAATAATATGGCAACATTAAACGTGAAATGTGGCAGACAGCGGTTTATAAATCAGATCACTCAAGATTCCAGGCACCTGTCCTTTGGATCGAGTTGCACCAGCAGCGCTATGTGTTTATGCCACAATTGAGAGCCCTGTAGCGGAGACTGAGGGCACTGCACTTTTCTCATAGTGCCTGCAGTCAGTCAAAAACGTGTTCAGAATACATGGCCATCCAATCTTGGCCTCTCGGCTGAGAGCACAGAGTGGTCACATACTCCTGTTGTAATTGTGATTCTGTTGAAATGGGTGTGATGGGATCCTTTTGATCAGGCTACACAGTCTTCAAAATAATAAGGCTAAAGTAGAGTAACATAAAATGCAGTGCTCGCTTGCTACTTAAGTCCTCCCTAACTTTACACCTTACCACTTTCAAATATCACTAGTTGCCACTGGAAGCGACATTAAGAAGGCCAACAGAAACTGACCACTGAAATTTAAAACGTTTCTCTGAACTTTATTTTTCTTCTGCTAGGAGTTGCGTGATTGGGCCTGGCTCTTTCTCACAGCCCCCATCCCCCAATCACGCATCTTGTTTTAGAAAGGTGGGCTGTGCCCCCGCCCACTCGTGCAGGTAGAATAGAGGCATGGCGAAAGGGACAAATCTTTTCTTTGATACAAATGCAAGACAACAGTAAAAATGTCCAGATAACTCTGGTGATTAATTTTTCTGCTGGAGAGCATTTTTTTGTCTGTTTGTAGTTTTGAAATGCAGATAAACTGTAGTTTATGTGGACAGCTCAGTGGGTTACTGCCTTGCTTATAGAGATCCTTTTGTTACTTGCAGTTCAGAAGTTACAGTCCTAACACAACAGTGACCTATGAACTGTCATCAAAGAGCCGCATACAAACCTGAAAGGTATAATTAGAACTTCTTTTTTTTGTGTAGTTAATATTTCTCCAGTCTTTCATTATTCTAATGTTGCTATAAAGAGTTTGTTAGGACAGAAATACAATTTAATCAGTAAAGCCCCCACCACCCCCACCACCATTACTGGGGTATGCTTTAAATCCTGTGTTTGTGCTCCTCCAGACCAAACTCTCTTAAAACATGCCCACCAGTATGGCTGATGTGTGATTCCTACTCCTGGTAATCCTTATTGGCTTATGCGACATTCCCTATAGGCTGATTTACATACTTGTATGATTCATTGTCTCTGCATAATGTGGGCATGATGTTAAGTACTGTAACACCCTACACTATGACTAGCGCTATACAGCCAATGAAGTGCATATGAGAGAGGGGCTATGGAGATATGAGGGGCGCTGGTGGAGGGTGGTAGTGAGGGAGTCTGAAGAGGAGGTCATGACGGGGAGAGGCTATGGAGAGATGAGGCCACAACTGAGGACAGGGGAACCCTACTCACAAGGAACCAGGGTACTAGTTATATATGGGAGAATAGTGGTTCCAGTGGATAGATAGGAAAACAATTTAAGCAATACGTACGCACAATGGCAGTAAGTTTGTAAAGGCCCTAGTAATATCAGGGGGTAAAATGGACTCTCTACGCAGTTTGATCATTAATGTTTCTATAAATACAAAAAAAGATAGTATAAAACACTGTCTTCAATTCAAAAAGCGGTACACTTTGTGCGTTGTGTCCTCAAGTGAAACATGGAGCCAAAAAGTGACTATGTACAGTGAACAATTTACAAGGGGTTTCCATAAATGCAAGAATCGACCATTCAAATATGCATTGTCAACAGCCTAGGTATATGGTGACACTGGCTGTGTGATGGTCCGTTCTGTAAACTTGTCGATGACGTTTCGACCCTCCTATGAATGTGGGGTCTCCTCAGGACTGTTAATGTGGGGACATCTACAAGGGATAGGAAAAGCATTAGGCCCAATTTACTGACACATATGCGAGAAACCAATTGAAGGGCCAGGATTGAAGGCGATTACCTGGATCGTATAGAGGGGAGAGAGTAGCCCGTGTGGTGGTCACCCCCTCCCAGCAGTCGTAGGCAGCACGTGGTGAGCCCACAAGGTGAATGAGTGTTACGGAGCTGTGGTGGTCCCCGGCGACATAAAGGGTGGAGTGAAAGATCCGGCACACAGACCCTGAACAAGGAGCTGAGCGGAGCCCACCCCGCATCAGAAGTGTTCGTCGAGTTTTTGGGTGTAAGGTGAGCCCGTGTGATGGCAGCGTGAGGATGCGAACAAGGTGAGTGGGGCAACACTGCTAGGTAGAGGCAGTGCCTGTGGAAGCATGTGCATAGAGGACACCTAAAGTAGTGAGGGACCGGTGAATGGTCATGCTGTGATGCCCATAAACAACCCTGCCAGCCGACATCAGCCCGGTGAAGTGCGGCTGTAAGTGCTGGGACCATGGCTTGGAGGTGAGGGCAAATCCGGCGGCAGTTTAAAGAAGTACCCTCTCCTCCCCTCCCCTGCGAGACATCCTGACATGTAGTGACCCCAGGATAGTGAAAAAATAACTTATCTTCGAGAGGGAGGAGGTGCCTCTGCCCTGCGATGAGGTATCCTGCCGCGTGCAGACAAGGGCAGCCTTGGGCAATGGTGCCCCGCCCGCAGGTGAAGTGAGCATAGGGAGGCCAGCAGAAGTGAGGGGGCTGCTGCGAAGTGGCCGTTGTAACACAGACAAGGTTGTTCAAGCACTGGTGAGGCGAGGCCCTGCCGCGGGGGTGAAGCTTCTGAGGCTGATCCTGATACTGATGTGAGATGTCAGCCCAGGCAGCTTTGCTTGTCTATCAACTAATCTTGCATCGTAGTGATAGTTGCTAACCTCCCACGTTCTGGAAGGTGGACCTCGCTGGAGAATACAGTTGCTGCTGTGAAGGACGTGTCCAGGAGTTGTTCCTCTTCACTCAATAGGGCCCTAAATTATGTGTCTAAATTATGCCCTAAATTATGTGTCTGCGCCTCTTAAAACAAAGTACTGAGGAGCGAGGAGGCAGCGGGGTGTATAGAAAAACATGAAAGTGTGCCATACTGTGGCCTTACCTGTCGGCCAGAGTCTCTGAAGTAAGTAGGTGGGGCCGCTGCAAAGCATGGTGCAGCGTGAGGGCCCCACCCATGAAGAAAGAAATCGCTGTCGGGCAGCATCCGGAGTCTACAACCCCACGAGGCCGGCACTCCAAGGATGGAATGTGGCAGGTTGAAGGAGAAAGTCCAGCGAAGCGGACCTGCGGCCGGTGTATGTGTTTCCCTGCACGTGGGTGGTGCCGGGCAGAAGGAACCACTGTAAGAAGTGTGTGGTGCCCAGGGAGTAGGGAAACAAAGCTGCAGGGACCCACAATCATTGTTTGCAGTACCACCTAGTGGCCGTAATCAGGAACCAGGCTTGAAGGAAAAGAAGGAATACAAGTGAAAGTAAAGTAAGAGAGAAAGAGGCCCCCAAACTAAAAAATCTGAAACAGCCTGAGCTAATACTCGTGTGGAGGGGCATGATTACCTTTCCCTTCCCCCACAAGGAGACTGAGTATAGACTGCCAGGGTCCAAGGCAGCGACAGGAAAATAAACATAAAAGTTAAGTGAGGAGTCTATGAGGAGAGCTGCAGTGATGTAGAATTCCATGGTTGGTCACTGCAGCAGTTAAGGACACCTGTTGGCAGAGTAAAGCGCTAACGGCAATAGGAAGGCTGATGTGGCAAAGGAGGAGAAGGACCAACTGGCAAGAACTGGCAAGAAAATAACTGGCTGAGATGGCCGCATAACCCATGTGGGCTGCAGAGTGGAAATGGAGACGGACTGTGTTCCCCAGTAGAGGGAGTACCCCAAAGTAGCTCGAGCATGTCCACACCAAGAAAGCTGCCAAGATGACAAGGAAAACAATGTGAGTGAGACCCAAAGCTACAAGGGTCCAGAAAAGAAGTCAAAAGAAGAGGACCGAGGAGAGGTTGTGAAATGAAGAAGGTCACCACGAGAGGTCTTGTCACTGGATGAGGAGAAAGCATAGTCCTAGGGGTAGGACGTGCTAGCGAGACACATGTGAAGTGCACGTCACATGGAGAGACCTGGTCAGAAGAAAATAGAGAATAAGGCAAGATGGGACCAGACCATGTTGTGAAGAGGATGAAGATGAAAGTGGAGAAGTGGCATGATGCTACAAGAGTAAATTAAAAGGAAGAAGATGAAAGTAAAGAAGTTGCAAGAGGCCACAAGATTAAATCCAAGGAAGAATTGAAGAAAGAATTAGAGAAGTGTGTAATAGCCATCTGGCACACCACAAAGTAGAGAACATGACTGTGGATGCAAGGACATCTCAGGAGTTTTGGACATCCTAACTGAAGCACTGTACCTATGTAACATTAAGAGGTCAGTGAAGAATCTGTGGCACCACCAGATGTCTTCGGTTACATCAAGCAAACCTGAAGACTGCGAAAGAGAGCAAGCTGGACCATTTGTACTAACTTTGGGGTCGCACAGGAGACTGGATTGTGGTCCTGCATGGATGTCCTGAGTGACCTCTGTTGTGGGGTCTAGAAGAGGTTCCGACTAATCCACACAAAACAGTGGCAATCCAGGGGCAAGGGCCTCAGGGATCACTGATGAGAGCAGAATCCCGACACGAGAGATGCATCGGCAGCAGCTCTTCGGCAGGTCCCAGGAAGTACAAAGATCTCTTGTGGTTAGCTGGTTACCCCAAAGACTGTCCTGTCAATACCAGTGCACCAGGGTCAGGATGGAAGGAGTAATCCAATCTGGAAACAACTACCCTCAAGGGGGATCGAGTAAATTGGAGGTGGGACTCGTAGCGATTCCTCCAGGGGCCTATAGTTGGAGTGACACAGCGAAGTCCCCACAGTCCAGTGGAAGCCTGGTGAAGAGGACCTCAGGGGACTCCTGAGAGAGGGGAATCCTGGCGTTGAGAGGAGAATCCGAGTGAGAGAAAGATGTCAGAAATTTCTCCACCATCAGGCAGCTTGAAGCGCTGTGGTATCTGAGGAACTCTCCTTAACAGTGACCAGGATGTCATCAGTATTAGGAGGTTTGGTAAACAAATTGTATTAGGCATTTGCTGTATATATATCAATATGGCATAATCTTTGGTACGAGCATGTGAATCAATACAAATCCACTGTTAACAGGTATGTCACTTATCATCGCTGGATAGTTCACAGTAACACTTAGTGCAGTTAACAGGAACTAACCTCGCGAGCTGCTAAAGTTATCTTTGGCGAAAAGCAGTGCTTTGAGCTACAAGACCGCAAATAGAATTTTTATAAATAAACACATTGTTTTTAATTGTTAGGCTAAATTGTTACTATTGCACAACTGTTCTTTTTTGTTACTAAATTGTTACTATTGTACAACTGTTCTTACTCGCACTGTGTGCGAATTGAAGGGGGAACGTTTGCCCGCATTTTTTGTCGCCATCTTGCAAGTCAGCGCTCTAGTCGCTGAACTCACCAGGGCTATATTAAGCCCAATGACGCGACCTTGCAGTGGACGCGCGCTGCATGCGCGCCTATTGGGTGCCAAAGGCAAGCCCGTCTGCGCCCGTCCCCGCCCATCCGGGACCAGGAGCCAGAACCCCTGCTTGCCTTCCACGAGAAAAACGTAGGTATAGTGCGACCCAACTTAAACTCCTGAATTCTTCCCCAGATCCTGCCTGCCTTCATTCTATTGCTCCTGATTGTTGAAATCATAAATGTAAGCATTGTCCTTACAACTTCCAGCATCTCGGCCCCATTGACCCACATGCAGCCATACCGCATCAAGTTTTTAAGTTACTTTTATTAAACTGTCGTTCCTTACCAAAAGACGCTGAGGAAGTATCCCTGCTCATCATGGAGGAAAGCCCTGATGTTTTGTTTCTTACGGAAACTTGGCTAAACACAACCGCTGATCCCGATATAGTCCAAGCCCTCCCTCCGGGTTATATAATACAGCGATTAGACCGAACTAATAGTAAAGGTGGGGGTATTGCCATCATTTTAAAGAATCATCTTATTTGTAGAATGCTTGGGAGCCCTCTCTTAAACTGTGAAAACCTTTACTTCTCAATAGGATTCACACGTACCTTAACTTTATCGGGGATCTTGATTTACCACCCCCAGTATCCATAGGTCAATTCTGTAGTTCACTTGCAGACACGGTTCCCAAACTAGCAAGTTCCCCTACCAATTTCACTATTCTCGGACATTGTAATATCCATTTTGATGATTTAACTTCCAAAATAGCAACAGAATTGATTTCAGATCTCGCGGCTGTACAGCTTATTCAAAAAGTACCATTAGTAACACACATAAAAGGATAACTCCTAGACCCTATTTTCTCGGGGTTAAAGGACCTATCCTGTCAAGTCCCAAGACGTATCCCCTGGTCAGATCACTTTCTTATCCCCCTTTCCTGGTCTCCTACCCAGGCCATTCCCCCAACCCGACTTGTACAAACTAAATCCCGATGCTGGTCAAAACTCCCATTAGACACCTGGATATCAACCTTGGAGAGATCTAGACCTGCTCCTGACTCTGATCCAACAGTAGCCAATGAGAAATTCAGCAACTGGTTCAATAAGTCATTAGTTTCAGATTCAGTTCTTCCTAAAACAACAATCCAGATGCATAAAGGACCTAATAAAGCGGCTTGGTATACTCCAAAGCTCCGAGAACTGAAACAAGTCTGTAAAAAGACAGAGAGAGGCTGGAGAAGGAATTTCTCCCTGGATAAGAAGCAGGAATATAAGAACGCTATTAAAACGTATAATATTGATGTTAGAAATACTCAAGCTCGCTATTATGAGAAGATTATAGCCTCCTCTGCCAACTCCTTCCGTGACACCTTTCAAATTGTTAAGAAACTAACAAATGTTCCCTCTGTTCCTGACCCCCCGCTACTTCAGGATTACACTGTAATGAAATGGCGGAATTTTTTTACAATACAATTGAGAACATCTATAAATCCTTCTCTTCCACCAAAGATCCTAATCTTATCCACTATGATAAGCCCCATACAGAGGCAAAGAAATGTGCCTAGCAGCTTTCCCTACAGTGGACTATAATTGCCTGTTGGCCACAAGCAACAGAGACAGTTGGCCCGGTCATTTTAGATCTGATTAATTTATCCATTCTGTCCGGAGTAGTCCCCCCCTGGAAAAAAGCTATGGTCAGAGCTTTACTAAAGAAATCCACCTTAGACCCTGACTGTTTAGTCAACTATCGTCCAATTTCCCTTCTTCCGGGAATGAGTAAAATCCTGGAGAAATATGTAAATATTACACTCTCTGCCTATTTTGAATCCAACCACCTTCTTCATCCTACCCAAACAGGATTTCGCCCTGGTCACGGCACAGAGACAGCTCCCCTAGCTGACATGGAAGATTTGAGAAAAATCCTCGATTCAGGAGTATCGCCTGCCGTGATCCTTTTAGATCTGAGCGCGGCTTTTGATACGGTGAATCACCGTATCTTAATTGATAGCCTCAAAAATTTGGGTGTTTTGGGATCAGCCTTAACCTGGCTGACGTCTTTCCTGGAGGGGCGATCCTTCCAATTATTTGAAGGTGAAGCCACTTCCACGCCCTGGCCTCTTTTATGTGGAGTCCCACAGGGCTCTTCGTTGAGCCCAACACTTTTTAATGCCGAAATGGTACCACTGGCAGAGATCGTACAACCCTATGGAGTGAACATCATAACATACGCTGATGATACTCAGCTAGTGGTTTCACGTAACCATCCTGATACATCTATTTCCCACCTTTGCACTTGTCTTGAAGAAGTGGCTAAATGGATGAACCATTCCTATTTGAAGCTAAATTGAGACAAGACAGAGCTTATGTTCCTTGGTAATTCGTCCTTATTCAGACCAATTGAGATGTGGCCGACTGTAATGAGATCAGCACCCATCCCCAAACCACAGATAAAAAGTTTAGGATTTTGGTTGGACTCAGACCTTACTATTAAAGTCCAAACCAGAAAGGTAGTTACCGCTTTCTTCAGCATGCTTAGAATGCTTCGTGAAGTACTTCCTTTACTTCCCTTTCAAGCCAGAAAACTTGCAGTCAAGGTGCTTATTCTATCACGCCTGGACTTTAGCAATGTACTTTACTTGGGTGCCCCAGAGGAGGTGCTCTCTAAACTTCAAATGATCCAGAACTGTGCGGCAAGAACTCTTATGGGAATTCCCTACCGACAGTCAGCCAAACCTGCCATAAAAGCTCTGCATTGGCTGCCCATTCGGGAGAGAGTCCACTTCAAAGCGCTTTGTATTACTCACAAACTGCTTAGAGGGAATGGACCTAAGATCATCTCCCCTCTAGCCAAACTATATCAAGCCAACAGGCCTTCACGATCGGATGAATTGCACTTGGCCTGTGTACAAAGGATTAAAAGAGCCAGAAGCAGACGTCAGCTCTTTTCTTACAATGCCGCCAAGCTTTGGAACTCCCTCCCGCTTCAGCTGCGGAAGGAAACTAACCATCTGAACTTTCGCAAACTGGAGATCTGGTGCAGGGCACCCCTCACTCTGCTGTTCTGTACCCCGAAGCTGGCCAACCACCCCTTTCGTTAACCATTGCAATTGAGCTGCAATATAGTAATATTCAAAGTCTGGCACAGCTCTCCCCCGTCTGCTCTGGGGTGTAATAAAGTCTTTAGGGCCCCTCGTTTCAGGCCAGTCCCCCACAGGAACTCTGTCACCAGAATCCAAAGCTTCTGAAACTTCTCTGCCGGGATCCACACCGGTATTACCCCAAACTCATACAAGAGCCTCAGGAGTGTCACCAACTTTAGTAGGGAAGCCCTGACCAATAAGGACAAGGTGAGGGTGCCCCAAAAGTCAAATCTGGTCTTTGGCCCCATATAACCTTTCCGACATTTCCCTCTAAGAGATCTGCTCTGTCATGGTATATGTGGACCCCTAGATACGGTATACATCTCTTGTCCCATTCAATACCCTCCACTGTTTGCAGCATCGCAAACAGCAAGGGCGACAGTGGGCACCCCTGTCTCATTCCCCTTTGTACCACATATTTGTTTGAAATAAGTTTTCCTGTCTGGACCCCAGCTCTGGAGTCCCTCTACAACAGAGCAGTCCATGCTACAAATTCCTGTCCTAATCCAAAGGCTCACATCACACTGAATAAATATTGCCATTCAAGGCTATTGAAATCATTTTCAATGTCGATTGCCAGGATAGCAGCCTCTGCTTTGCAATAAGAGTTCGCTCCCATCACTCGCAGCAGTTTTCGTATATTCATTGCGGTATTGCGCGACGGTATGAAGAAGTGTCTTGTCTTGAAGAAGTGGCTAAATGGATGAACCATTCCTATTTGAAGCTAAATTGAGACAAGACAGAGCTTATGCTCCTTGGTAATTCGTCCTTATTCAGACCAATTGAGATGTGGCCCACGGTAATGGGATCAGCACCCATCCCCAAACCACATATAAAAAGTTTAGGATTTTGGTTGGATTCAGACCTTACTATTAAAGTCCAAACCAGAAAGGTAGTTGCCGCTTTCTTCAGCCTGCTTAGAATGCTTCCTGAAGTACTTCCTTTACTTCCCTTTCAAGCCAGAAAACTTGCAGTCCAGGCGCTTATTCTATCACCCCTGGACTTTAGCAATGTACTTTACTTGGGTGCCCCAGAGGAGGTGCTCTCTAAACTTCAAATGATCCAGAACAGTGCGGCAAGAACTCTTATGGGAATTCCCTACCGACAGTCAGCCAAACCTGCCATAAAAGCTCTGCATTGGCTTCCCATTCGGGAGAGAGTCCACTTCAAAGCGATTTGTATTACTTACAAACTGCTTAGAGGGAATGGACCTAAGATCATCTCCCCTCTAGCCAAACTATATCAAGCCAACAGGCCTTTACGATCGGATGAATTGCACTTGGCCTGTGTACCAAGGATTAAAAGAGCCAGAAGCAGATGTTGGCTCTTTTCTTACAATGCCGCCAAGCTTTGGAACTCCCTCCCGCTTCAGCTGCGGAAGGAAACTAACCATCTGAACTTTCGCAAGCTGTTGAGAACCTGCCTCTTGCCCGGATAAATCTCTTTCCCAGATAAATCTCAGAAGCTTCTTGCAGCCCTTAGCCCTGGGATGGCCAAGGGTAACCATGCACTTCATAAATGCTACTTCTACTCCATCCTATTCTATTCTATTCCATTATATTTTATTCAGCCTTATTAACAACCCTACCTAATCTAACCTCCCCCTTTCCCCAGTTCATGGAACTTTCCTGGGTCTTACTCTTTTGTAATTTTCATCCCATTGGAGTAGTATCCATAGTCTCCAATCAGTCGTCAATAGAGGAGCACTTCACCATTTCCCCTCGTATCTGTCATGAAGCCAGCTTGATCCCAATGTATGAGATCTGACATATGTGCCAACATCCTACTCAGGATTTTATAATCACGATTAAGCATCGACAGGAGGCGATATGCCATCTTGTCCCATGCCTGCTTACTTGGTTTTAAGGCCTCCCTAGGGGTTCCCTGAAGCTTCCCTTCTTGTTTTTCCGGATTGTATAATGCTACTAATCGAGGTCCCAGCAAGTCTATGTATGTTGCATCAATTCAATAGGGAACCCGTCCGTGCCCGGCGTCTTGTTCCTGGCCATAGTCTTAACAGCGCTTCTAACCTCACTAAGCTCAATCTCCCTTCCCAAGGCCTCCGCTTCCTCAGAATCAAGTGATGGTAATTCAACATCCTCAATAAAGTTGGAATGGTCTGCAGCTGATGAGGATACCTTGCTCTTATAGAGATTGGAATAGTAGTCACAGAGATGCTGGTTAATTTCTTGCTGGCGTTACCATACTTCCCCCAAGTTCGTCTTCATTTCTAGAATGACAGATCCCCTCCTAGCTGTTTGGCCAGCCAGGCCAGTAGGGCTTCAGGTTTATCTGTTTGGAGTGCGCTCTTGCCATATAATTCATATACTCAAAACAGCACAGCATTTCCAACTGTCTCGCTACCTTCTCCCTGGCTTCCAGTAGCTCCTTCTGTGCTGCTACATTCTCTGGTCGTGTTCAATGCGGCGTAGCTTTTGCTCAGATTGTAGTGTGTCTTGCAACAGAGTCTTCCTTACCCCCACTGCTGCTGTGATGCATCTACCCCTGAGCACCCTTTTAAAAGCTTCCACTCCACCGTGAGTGTTGAGGACGTCCCTGCGTTTTCTGCAAAATATTGTTAGATAGTTGTTCGAGTTTCGGACTGGTACACCTGGTCCTCCAAAATCTCCGGTCTAAGACGCCAAGTGGGAATCCCTGTTCTAGTCCTAGATCGACTAAAACTGACCAGCAAGGGGTTATGGTCCGATATGGTATGTGTCAAATATTTGCTGTTCCTGACATATTCATGCACATTGGGGCATGCATAAAATTGCATCTAATCGGACATGTAGCTCATGCATGGGAGAGAACAAGGAATAATCCCGCTCTCCTGGATGTTGTGCCCTCCAGGAATCTACCAACCCCTATTGTTGTTGCCAGTCACTACGCGCCCTCGCCGCTCTGTGAGCAGGGGACTCAGGAAGCGGGGGATGTGATCTGCCAAGTCCCACATCTTTAACACTATTGTAGTCCCCCCTAGGAGCACCGACCACATCAGTACCTGCACCAGCAATCTGGAAAGGTCAGCTAAAAATAAAGTCTGATCTATCTTCTGGGCATAGCTACTCCCAATTGTGACGTCTTTCCTGTCTAAATTACTCACCACCACAGCATACCTCACTTCTGAATCAATAAATTCCCTGGTGCATTGGAAGGGGTCTCCAGCTCTCACCCACACCAGCACTCCTCTAGCAAAAGGCGAATAGCTTGTGTAAACAGCTGCCCTCACCATCGCCGTTTCAGAGCAGCCCCCTCTCTTGCAATAATGCGATTTGTGCTCCTCTATGCTCCAAGAGTGCATACATCTTGTGCCTCTTCATCATGGAGTGCCTCCCAAGGACATTCCAGGAGAAACATTTATAATCTATGTTGGATCTCATGGGAATGGTATTGAGCCAAATCTATCAGCACGTTTCCTTCGGCCACGCCTGGTCCCCTGTGAACATTCCCACAACAAATAAACCACCCAACTCCCCTTCCCCAGGACAGGTAGAAGTGACCCTCCTCCCACTCCCATTCAAACTTTGCAACAAAATATATATATGGGTGTAGTGGCTGTTGCCAAACCCTAGAACCCCTCCCCTCCCGGACTCCCTCCACACCACAGTTATGGGTCTCCCCTAGCACCCCCAACTCTTGATTTCCACATATTATTCACCAAGACCTCCCCCCGTCTTTGATATGACCCCACTGTGTAACTTCCTAATAAAGGATATAGTTCGCTAACAGGTTTAGGCTCTGAACTGCAGAGCAACAGAGTCAGCCCAGTTCATCTGAAGTGTGAGGTGTCACAACAGGCAGCTCCGTTTCCGACTCCTCCGCAGCACGTAGTGTTGGAGAGCTTCCAGATCTTCCATCCTCCCGGTCACTCCTCGTTGAACTAGGACTGAGCTTGACTAAGCTCCACTACTGCTTTGATGACCTTGCTGCGCTCAACCCATGCCTCTATCGGAGTTGGGGCTCTTATCAGACTACAATTCTCTCCCCATCTCCTGTAGTCGATTTCGCTGAGCTGCCCCCGATCTCCGTTCCTGCGTAGCATTCAGCCAATCCTAGGCTTCTTGTGGTGACTGGAAGAATACTGTGCCCTTAGGTAACATGACCCACAGTCTGGCCGGCAACAACGTGGCATAGGGGAGCTTAAGTTGGCACAGTTTCCTCTTCACTGCTAGGAACATAGACCTTGCCGCTGCACCTCCCTGGTGAAGTCCGGGAATATCATTACGCTACCATTCCCAATTTGCAAATCTGGTAGCCGTCGAGACTTCTGAAGGATATGGTCTCTGTCCCTGAAATGTAGTTAGTGAACAATAATCAGTCTCGGCGGTGCTCCGGGTTTGGGAGGCCTGGCTGGTACTCTATTCACTCTTTCAATGGCATAAAATCGAAACAGCCCTGCAGGTGCTACCTCTTCCGGATCCAGTCCTCCAGAAACTGTACCTTGTTGTCTCTTTCTTCTCTTTTGGGCAGTCTAATTATGCTCAAGTTGTTGCAGCATGATCTCCCTTCACTGTCTTCTGCGCGGGTTTCTAATATCTTAACTTTTGTCGCCACCTCTGTGAGAGATTCACTTAATTCCGTAACCTCAGAGTGAAAGCTGGTGATCATTTTCTTAGTGCAAGTGACTTGTTCTGCTAGGCGACGATGATCATCCTTCAGGAGTCCAAGGTCAGTGCCAATAGAGTCTAGTTTAGTCTCAAGTGCCTCTCGTGACACTGTTATGGCCTCCATTATATCAGCTAGCGTGGGCTTTGTAGTGGATCCTTCTTTTACAGGGTCCATGGGATCCTCCTCTTCATCAGTGTGGGTGACCTCAACTCCTGCAGTCACAGCGCCCTGGCCCCTTTGTTTGGAAACTTTCCCCATGGTCGTCTTCCTCCTGTTGCACCTGCTGCTCGCTGGCCTTCTCAGCTTGTTCACAGTTTGCCTCTTTTGTAGTCACCTCCCTGTGCCAAGTGCTTGGTGGTTTCAAGTGACTGGCGCAGTGATGTCCTCCACCTGCACCCACAATGAGGGACCCCACAATTGAGCCCTAGTCGCTTGCTTAGACGCAGCAGGCAACACATGCCTTGAATGGTCGCTCACAGTGCTCCGCTCCACCACACGTCTCCTCTTTCGCCCCGTTGGGGCCTTGCTACTCTCCCTGGTATCTTGTCTGAGGGGCCCTAGTCTTCGTGAACCCCACCCAGCGTGCCACCGATGCCAGACACCACCCTGGCTCTTTATTCACAAGGGACAGACCAGGTGCCGCACAGGGCTCTAGCATCAGGTCTCAGCCAGTTTCTCCTCTCATTCAAGCCTGATCCCAATGGCCTCAGGGCCACTGCACACACTCTGCCTGGGCTGCTGCACGGGGAGTTACTCCACTGTCAGATCTGATGCAGCCCACTTCAGAGGAGGGTCTGGAGCCCTCTCGGCCCCTCGGTGCCCTTTAGGGTTCACACTTCATGCACCCGGAAGCCGTCTCAGTCACTTAGCCGTGGGCCCCTGTATCCTGAAGGCTAATACTCCTTCCAAAAGTCTTAGGAGGTTTGCTGTTAATGAAGCACAGATGCCATTTGAAAATGTATCATCCACAGACTTCACTATTGCTCCCCTTGCACCCTCTCAGCAAGCAGTGTATATAGAGGTTGTATATAGATTCCCACGCAGTAAGTGCAGGTAGGACAGGATCCACAGTGCACCGCTGGACAGTGCCAATTCGAACTGGTGAGCACAGTTGCAATTGTACACTCATCCTGTCCGGAAAGCAGATAAATAGACTCTGTGGAGTTTTCTGTTCCATTTTAATAAAGTTCGGGAGGGATGCAGTGACCGGCTGGTCACCTTTTTTGTGTTCCTAATTGTTGGTTTATACCAGCCACTCCCCGAGGGCTGTCTTACACTACCACCCCACTACCCATCCATCACAGGTGTCATAGGACATGTGACCCTGCCAATAAAAGGGGCCGGGTTCACATGCCCTGGGCCAGTGCTAGATACCATACTAGTGTGTCTGTGTGCTACGTATTACCGTATGGGGGCCTAGGGCCCTAACTCTTTACAGATGGCACCAGCAGTCCAGGCAGGATGTGGCTACAGGCCCATTTTGGAACCTCACACCTATCCCAGCATACCACTGTGAGAGCCACTGTACCAAGATGATCCCAGTCATGTGATCTAAATCAGCCTTTTGTGTCTGCAGGCATTGTTCTGCTTATAAAGGATGGTATATACTCTTATGCCTTACTCGCCCAACAGGTTTTCCTTATTCCATTGAGGAGTCTTCTAGCAGTCCTGGAAAGTAGCCTGGACAAACACTGGTGTTTCTTTTGTGTTTTTTGGAACCTGTTCTGAGCTGTGTTTGTTCTCCAGTTTCTGCTCATCCGCCTCCTCCCCAGTGCAGTTTCCAAGTTGCTCCCTTTCCCTTAAAGGATTATTTTCATTTAATATCTGTCTTAATCCTCAAGCCAACAAATGTGACACAAGCCTTTGTTTGAGCTCTGTTGAGAAGTGTCCTAATTTCTGCCTGCAGTACTACCCAAATAAAATACCCCAATGCAGGAACAAGCAGGCAGTGTACCTTTTCTCTTATCAAACCATGTGCTGGCATGTTTCAGAGGGAGGTAGGGCCTAGAACGTCCAGGTGTCTGACCTGTGAAAAATGTCACTCTCTTGCTAGTTGCCCACTGAGAATCACACTGCAGAAAGCAGTGTCAGTGAAAAAGGTGTACTATGTAGCTGTCCCCTTAGGCTGCTGTCATATGCAGTCACCAGACTGCAATGCATTGGAAATTGCGAAGAACACTCAGTTGCACCCTTCAACCCTGACACACTCTCTCACACTGACTCGAGTTGATGAGTTCCTGGCCTTTAAGAGGACTGACCACAAAAAACACAACAAATGCACCCTAGGGGTACGTGAATGTTTGTTTGACTGCCATATGCTAACAAAAACAAGAGCGATCACATCAACCAGCAAGGCTCTCAACTTTCATCTTTGTGTGACAGGATCAACAAGACAGCAGGACATTCCCAGGACATGCTAAAGGTAAAGGAAATTCATTCATAATGTGGAGTGACCAACACGTCAACTCTTCCAACATTCACCTCTTCACGAGAAAAGCAGCAGCAGATATGACCCAGAGTGACCAAAGTTACTGACATTGGTATAAACTAAACCCCCCTGCACCTGATTCGTAACTTCCCAAGACCTAACCAACACATAAATGGCAAAGCTTGTTAACTGGCTTACTGATAGCTTGGGCAAACAAATACCATTAAGGACAGCCACTGTCCTTACAAGTGGAAGAATGACCCCCAGGACCAGTAAAAAGATAAGAAAACTGAATGGGAACTTTTAAAAGCAAATTGAGAAAATCTAAAGACAAGACTGACAAAATCCTAGTTCTATGCTATAACAGGTCAAGCAAATTGGCAATCAAAGTTTTAAAGAAACCCCAATTCTCTTCATGCATCACCAATAAAGAATGCCCAGAAATTAACCATATATATAAGATTCACTTAAAGTTTTGCAACCCAGAACATATCACTGTTAAGATTAGGCATTTGCAAACTTTCTGCAATACAATCACCCATGGGCTTTCCTCCAAAACAAAGACTACCTCAGGAATACAACTGAACATGCAAAAACTGAAATAGTTGAACAAAAGATCTAAACAGCCTTAACTCCCTTCAAACATCTATCTGACTTTGAATTTGGGGATTTTACCAAAGCAAGAAGGCTAGTAGTAGGTAGGGATACCTCCCATCAAACCGCTCTGGCCGCAAAAGTGACAGGTCTGGCCGCAAACTGCTGGTCCCAAAAATGACAGGTCTGGTCCCAAAAATGACAGGTCTGCCTCAAACTGCTGGTCCCAAAAGTGACAGGCCTGGCCTCAAAAATGACAGGGCTGGCCACAAACTGCTGGCAGCAATCACTCTGGTCTTAAAAAAGGGTGACATGTAGGGCTAGTCCCAAAAGTGACACGTCTGGCTGAAAAACAGGGGCAGGGGTGTATGTATATGTTTAAAAGTGCGTAGAAAAGTGTGTGCCTGTATGAGGGATATGTCTGGGCATGTTTAAAACTGGGGAGGTTGCAGACAGCTGTTGGTTGAACAGCTGCAGAGCAGTCCTGAGTCCCCAGCCCAGGGCCTGGGAGGTGTTTTTATTTTTGAAAAAAAGTGTCTTTCTTTAGAGGCATCTGATCGTAAAAGGGGAGCTTTAAAATGTAGAGGTGGAAGCCCTTAACATGCTTTAAAAGCACAACTGGGGCCAGGTTCCCAGGAAGGCTCTGGCATGCAGGTGTCAAAGTGGTAAAGGGCCCTCACAAACCTTCCTATGGCAATTCACAAAATAGGTTAATACAAACGGGTTATAGAATAATAAACCACAGCCACCCAGGATCTTTGAGATGCGAAAAAAAAGACAGGTGGCATGTAGAGCCAAAGCTTACCATGAGAACCTGAAGCAGGGTGACAGCTGGTAGGATGTAATTCACACACACCCCAAAGCCCCTGGTCCCAAAAGTGACATGCCTGGCAGTAAAAGTGACAGGCTGGTCCCAAAAGTGACTTGCCAGGCAGCAAAAGTGACAGGCTGATCTAAAAAGTGACATTCCTGGCAGGAAAAGTGATAGGATGGTCCCAAAGATGACAGGTCTGCCAGGAATAACTCTGGCCTTAAAAATTACAGGTGATGGGGTTTAGGATTGGAGATAGAGCCTGTTCCCAGGAGAAGTGCCAAACAGCTTTAACACCTGAGGCCCATTATAAAAGTGTCAAGAAGGTGTAGATATTTGTGCGATGGCCACCCAAGCACCGGTGTCTCACCTCACTCTTCCCGGGATAGGCCTTGAGTTTGAGTAACAGATGTCAAAGTAATAAAGTGTTGTACTGCTTATACTGTATAAGGATAGAAAAGGTTCCCACCCAAAGGCCACCATGACATTGTTCTAAACCCACCTCAAGCCTTAAAGGGTGGGGGGGGGTCTTCTAAATAACATGCACAGCCAAGTATAAAAAGGCCCCTTAAGGATCACTGCCCAAACACCCATTCAAAAAACCTAGGGGAGCGACTTGCCTCGATTGTTGTGCTGTACCTTAAGGGTTCCTTACCAAACACCCATTCAAAAACCATTGGGGAGTGACTTGCCTGGATTGTTTTGCTGCAGAGAACTACCCCAGGAACTTAAGGTAAGAGCGACTTGCGTGGATTGTTTTGCTGCACAGAGCCAACCTTTGAAACTTAAGGCAAGAGCGACTTGCGTGGATTGCATTGCTGCACAGAGCCAACCCAGGAACTTAAGGCAAGAATGGACCTGAGCCACTTATCCCAGATTGACGCCGCCTGCTACAGTGTAATGGAGGTAAATAAGGGCTGGAGCAATGCTGTCTGTTTGTGGGGGTTATTTAAAGTATTAGGGGTGTACATTCGGGGTTAACAAAGCTATAGTTTAAAAAAAAACTGCTAAGTAGTACTATGTATGCTGGTTTGTAAACTGTTCTAATTAATCTTTAAGGCATTGGGGATATGTTTAATGTGAATAATGCTGTCATTGAAGTTTTTTAAAATGCGTAAATTGCAATGTAGATGTATTTAAAGTGTATAAAGGATGGTTTTGGATGTGACGCAGGGGTGTAGCCTTAAGATTATGCATTTTAATAGAAGCATTTTACCATGATGTTGTACATTTAATGTCAATAATGTTAGAGGCTATGAGGAGGTTGTTATGCAAGGTTACCAGAGGTCCTTTAAATAATATACAATGCATACATGTCAAAATAAATAATGCATTGCTGTACTCACCAAGCCGTTGTTATTTGAGGGTCAGAAGCGGTGGTATGGATCCTTGTAGGAGCTCTTGCAGGGTGTTCCTTCTGTTCCTGGCTGGCAAGGATGGCTTGTGTCCAGTGGTTTCCGGGTCTGTGTGGGTCATGAGGCCCACTTTTAAAAATAATCCCCCAAGCCCGCTTGCAACTGGCGCTGCTCTGGGGTTCTGGGGAGGGCTCCGTGGTCATGGTGCTCTGGGGGGCCGGAGGCCCGTTTTAAAAAATAAGCCCCCGAGCCCGCGTGCATCTGGCGCTGCTCGGGGTTGTTGGGGGAGGGTTCCATGGTCCTGGGGTGCTGAGGCCAGAGGCCCCGTTTTAAAAAATAAGCCCCGAGCCCACTTGCATCTGGAGCTGCTCGGGAATGTTGTGGGGAGGTCGCCATGGCCCCGGGGTGCTGGGGCCGGAGGCCCCATATTAAAAGAATAAGCCCCCAAGCCTGCTTACGGCTGGCGCTGCTCGGGGGTGTTGGGGGGCGGGCTCCGGGGGTCTTTTGGCCTCCGTGGCCTGAGAGCCGCATATTTTTTTTTAAATAACTCCCCCAAGCCCGCTTGCGGCTGGCGCTGCTCGGGGGTGTTGGGGGTGGGCTACGTGGTCCTTGTTGCTGGGCCGGAGGCCCTGTATTAAAAGAATAAG
The DNA here is from genome assembly GCF_964261635.1 of Lissotriton helveticus. Taxonomy (NCBI): domain Eukaryota; kingdom Metazoa; phylum Chordata; class Amphibia; order Caudata; family Salamandridae; genus Lissotriton; species Lissotriton helveticus. The sequence goes on from NC_136059.1 coordinate 874,970,452, forward strand.
CCCCCAAGCCCACCTTTGGCTGGCGCTGCTCAGGGGTGTTGGGGGGAGGGTTCAGTGGGTCTTTTGGCCTCCGTGGCCTGAGTGCCGCATGTTTGTTTTTCAAAATAACCCCCTGAGCCCGCTTGGGGTGAGGGCTCCAGGGTTGTTCTGCGTCGTTGCAGGGTCCTGGGGCATTTCCAAGGAGCCCATGTGGATCCTTGGGGCAGCGGAGGCATGGCGGCTGGGAGCTTCTCCTACAGGCCTGCTGTGCAAGGCCCGCTCCTTCAGTGATGTCACCAGCCCATCACTGAAGGGGCTGGGCCTTGCACAGCAGGCGTGAGTGTGTGTGTGTGTGTGTGTGTGTGTGTGTGTGTGTGTGTGTGTGCACGCCGCGCGCGCTTCACAAGAGGAACAGTAATGATACATTAGGAGAAAATTACAAGTGCACAAATTACAAAAGCAAACGTTAAGTTACATGAGGCAAAAGTGACAATTGTGAGCAATCAAAATACATGAGGTAGCAAACGGGGCATTAAAGGAGGAAAAAGTGACATGTGTGCAGGTTACAAGAGAATACAAATTACATTTAGAGGTATAATACTGCAATATAGGATAGACCCTCAAGCACAAGAACAAACGTTACATAGGCAAGGGTGGCACTTGTGCAAGTATCAAAAGCACGCAAAATGTCAGAGGTAACAAACAGGTTGTTACAATAGAAAAGTGGCGTGTGCCTGTTACAAAAGAGTGCCAAACACATACACGCAGTGGTTGCAGGCCAGGATGGCAGTGGTACATTAAGTGATTTACCCAGAATCACAGGATATGGATCAGGGTGTCTCTATTGCTTTTTAACCCCTTCGATGCGGATGACAAAGCCAGCTCGTCATGGGCGTTACCTGCGCTACGCGGATGACGAGCTGACTTTGTCACAAACCGTGCATTTTTGAAATTCCAGCGCACAGCGGGAAAACGCGGTAGCGCGGAAGCGGTTAAAATGTCTGCTAAGGCTAACGCCATTGACTTAGCTATTAAAGTACATGCTTCTGGGCTGCACAGGCACCCCCTTTGAACATATGTTTTAGCGCAACACATGCAACGCTTTTTAAAAAAACAAAACAATTGTGGGTTGTTGTACCCCTCCTAACAGCCTTTAAATGTATACCTGAATTGTTTAAAGCTGTAATACTTTGTTTAAGAAAGGCGTTTTTAAAACCGTTGTTTTTATTTAATACAGATGCAAGACCCTGCAAAAACAGACGTTATCTATGTACCCCAGGCGCTGGACACCCCTGAAATAAATAGTAACGCCGGAGAATTGACAGCCCCGCAGACAGGTATATATATTTAGTGTTGTGTAGGTCTATGTAGTTTTGTACACCAATCTCTCAGAAGTTCTGTTTTTCTAATGGGGTTCTCATATATGTATGATTTTACAGCTTATGACCCCGACCTACAACAAGTTCTTGAAGATCTCGCGGTGTACCTCGATGCTCAAGGAGCTCTGAACAATGTCCATTACACTACAGTTCTTACATGTAAATAAAAAGGCCGTTGTTATTTAAACTGTCTAAGACGCAGGGGAGATGGTGTAGTTCAAAGTCTTGACAAGGATCTATAGGTGGGACTCCTCAGAAAGATGGCTAAGGCTGGGTATTATTTTTTCTTTACAGGGCCCCCGGTGTTATTTATTTATTTATTTATAAATTTATAAAGCGCCTGGTGACCCGGAGGCATCCCCGCGCTATAGAGCTGTGAATAACCAAAGAGGAGGGGGGTCCGGAGGACTATTTGGGGAATAAGAAAGTTTTTAGTTTTTTCCGGAAGAGGGCGTGGCAGGGTTCCAGACGCAGATGGCGAGGCAGTGTGTTCCAGCCTGAGGAGGCTTTGACCGAAAAGCGACGGCCACCGGTCCGAGCCTTCTTAAATTTAGGGACGATGGCCAAATGTTATTGCCGGACGTCGTTGAGGTACGAGAGGCGGCTCAACGTTCAAAAGAAAGACCTTAGAAGAAGAAAGCTTTAACGTATAAAGAGGGACCTGCATCAAAGAAAGGAGCTGAGAAAAGTACTTCCAAAGAGGGACCTGCGTCAAAGAAAGGAGCTGAGAAAAGTACTTCTAAAGTGGGACCTGCGTCAATGAAAGGAGCTGCAAAAAGGTCTCTATCAGGTGTGTTTTTTACAAAAGGGTGTGAGAAGTACTAAAGGTGTTACGGACCCTCAAGCAGAAGGGTCCAGCGGCTTGTAGCAATGCCTATATAAAAAGGTTGCTGTGTAGAAATTAGGATGGTGGTGATTTTACATGATGTTTTAGGTTTTCTCCAATATATATATTTTTCTGTTTATGTTCTAGAAGCATCTCAGAAACATGCTGAACAGAGATCTGCGCAGCCATTAAGGGACATAACAACAACCACCCAGAACAACAGAAACGGCGCAAAATGCGGGAGTAGGCGCGTACACTAGGAGAAACTCTCTACGTACTACACACCAACCAACATGATGAACAAGCCTATAGAACAATCTTTTCTACACAGGAGCGGAGTAAGCACTGGAGGATTGTTTACAAACCCAGATAAAATAGTGCAGGGTCTGTGTAAAAACAGTACATCGGGTCCTCTCAGGGTATCAAAAGGGAAATGTGTCTCAAGCATGTCAACCCTTAAGAAGAAACATCGGGACTCAGAGAACCTTACCTACCCTTTAAAATGTGCGAAGGCCACCCAGGTATTCACAGAGCCCCAAACCGAACCCTTAAACCTCAAGAAGAAGGAGCAGGTGCTCCCAGAGGTCCAGGCAAGGCCCTTAAGCCCTGAGAAGAAGAACCCGAGGAGTCCTGAGCCACAATCTAACCCCTTAGACCTATCTGTAAAAAGTGGTGCTAAGCCCCTGAATAAGGCCTATACACCCCTGATCCCCAAGGAGGCGGTAGTTGCCCCGCAGGGTGTAGAAGAGATGGTGCCACCGCAACCCCCTGAAACAATACGCCTCTCAAGAAAATATCTTAAGCTGAAGCTGGGGGTCCCGAAGCTACAGATAGCAACGCCCCTGAACAACCCTATTACACCTCAGGATCCATCCTATACCCTGAAACCCCAGACAGTTCCAAATAAACTAACGGTTCGTGTAGAGGTGCACACCCCTGATCAGACCCCAAAGCCGGCTATAACCGCTCAGGACCTGCCTAGGGTCTCAAAATGTGATAATACTCAGCCCTTAGGAGGTCCTTATATCATGAGCAGCGCTGTTCTCAATGCGTTAGGGGGCTTGGTAGATAGCGTAGGTAGAACCCCAGAAGCGGTGCACAAGGGGGCTTCGATCATAGGGGGGTTACAGAGCCCTGGTAGCCAGTCACCACACCAGAACAGCAGCATTTCCACTAGGACCCCTGATTACTACGACAGCCCCTCACAATCCCCAGACCCTATGTCCCCTAGCACTCCACCGGGAGCATACAATCTGAACAGCCCCACGTATATCGTAAGCCCCACATCACCCCCTGCAATATGCGGGGATAACAATACAGCCTTGCCCCTCGGGAAATTACCAATTATTGCACGCCCCTTTGACACTGATCTGCTCCTGGACACACCCGGGCGTTCGCAATGGGTCCCTATTTCTAAAACACTACAAAAACAGTCTTTACAGAAAGGGGTTACGGGTGTTAGCGGGATAGAGGGTCCTGAGGAGTTACAACCCTTTATAAGGCCGCGCAAGGTGGCCCCCCTAATCAGGCTCAAGACGATTCTGTAAGCACACAAACAGTAATGGGGGCTCATGTAAAAGAGATGCAGATGGCGGTCAGAAAACTAAAACGCCAGGCGAACGCCGCAAACTTAAAATTGGGGCTGGGTATTACCAGTAACATATTCAAGAGGGCGGCACAACAGAAGGTAGTGCAAAGGGTTGATATGTGTACAAAGATGATTATCCAGACGTGTCAGGCAGCTTTGGCAGACATATGTGGTATAAGGGCGTGAGTATGGCAGCGCCAGCCCCTAAAGATCCCCATGTCCGGTGGTGCTCATACGAGGCCCCCAAAATCAAAATATAACCGCATGGTCCAAAGGTTGCTGACAAAGTCCTCACGCTTCTTACAACTACTCAAGCAGTGGCTACCTGTTTGCCTAGAACCCCTCAAACAAGACAACCCTGTTTCCTTAGAACCCCTCAAACAAGGTACCCTAGTTTCAAGACAATCAACATCGCACACCCGCCAATACATAGGTGCAGGAGCTAACATACCGAGGGTCAGCCATTTAAAGGGGTCAGGGGTTGGAGCGTTAAAACTCCAACATGAGGAACATTCTGAAGGACCTAGGGGTGGATCTGTAGCTGAGGCCTCTATGACCAAGATGTACACCGACACAAACCCATGCTTTTCTAGGCACCAAGCTTGGGCTTGGTGCCTAGAAAAGCATGGGCCCGTAAAAAAAAACAAAAGTGGGTTAATAGAGCAACGATGGCTTTTAATACGCAAGCTGAAGAAGGCTAGAATAAGCGCTACCCGCAGGTTTACAAGACCCCAAGAGACAGTTCCCGATCAGAACCCACAAAATGACATACCAAAGAACACCGTAGCAAGTCACACTCCTGTTGATGAGGGTTCAGAGCCCTTGTTTTTAGAGAGTGTTAGAAGTTACAGTCGCAATGTAGAGAGGTTTAGTGCCGTAGAACACTATGAGGAGTTTAGATTTGTTAACCTACACCAAATAACATCATCCGACCATGGGATTCTAGCTATACATCAGGCTGTGCAGGAGCTCATAGAAAGGTTGTTACGCGATGTGGGTCCTAATGACTTTTTCCAACTCTGCTTCCTGGGGCAGGGTTTTGACAATCCTTTGTTCACCAGACGGAAGGCCCGCGATGTGTTTGATGCTGTGCAATTTTTAGAAAACCTCTCCAGGCTTTTACAGAGTAAGGCTGAACTAGTTGCCTATGGCACTTTTAGAGTCATAGCCCTCATTGTATGGGGGCGTGAGGGGGGTGTTTCCAGACCTTTAAAGAGCATACTATACAGTCAGATAATTGGTAAGAAACACCAGTGGCTGCTCAACTTTAACAACGGCACGGCCAATATATGTCTGGCGGCCAGCATCGTGGGGCTGTTGATTGATCATAAGACCCCTGACGCTGTCATCATGTCTAGAGCGGCAGAAGCCCACGAGGTTCTTAAAATACCTCCTGACCGCATGGTCGGCTTTGGTGACATAGGTCTTTTTGAGAACTATTTTGCCGTGACGGTGAAAGTTCTTTATCACAACGTCTCCTGGCAGTACTTTACAACCGGGAAACGTGTGAGAAACAAGACCGTATATGTCCTTCACAATGAAAATCATTTTTACGGAATCTTGAACCTTAAAGGTTTTCTGGGGTCAAGTATGTGTGCGCCCACTGTGACCACATATACAACAATAGAACATATCACCAGTGTAAAATGCATTGTAAGATGTGTCAGAGGGACGGGTGCATAGAAGACGCTACCCTGAAGGTGAGGAGCGGCACTTGTAGGATGTTTTGTCGCTGCTTGAGCATACACAAGAAATCTTTTAACTGCATACCTAAAAAGGATTGCCGCGAGTGTGGGCGGTATGTGGCAATGGATCACAAGTTCAAAGGCATGATATGCCCCCGATGCCAAGTGTCTTTTACGGCCGGCACCAACCATCAGTGTTATATGGTTAAAGGTCGCCCCCAGACCAAGACCGAAGACTATATAGTGTTTGATATAGATTGCACACAAGAGACGGGGGTACACCAGCCTAACTATATTTACGCACACCATCTAACTTCCGACGATAGCTGGGAGTTTGAAGGGCAAACGTGCGTTGGTGATTTCCTCAGCACTTTCATTCAAACCAAATTCCAAGGGTATACCATGCTCGCCCACAACTCGAAAGCCTACAATTCCTTCTTTATTCTGCAAAACATGATTCGTGAAAAGATACAAGTGGAACTCATAACCCAGGGTTCTAAACTGATGCTGTTGACGCTATGCCCTTTACAAATATGGTTCATAGACACCCTGAATTTCCCACCCATGAAATTGAGCAAGTTGCCAAAGGCCTTCGGGTTCCCAAGGTGTAAAGGTTATTTTCCACACTTTTTTAACACCTGGGCTAACCAGAAATATGTGGGGCCCATGCCACCTCCTGACAGCTACGGTGTTGAATACATGATGCCTGACGAGAAAGTGAGCTTTCTACAATGGTACTCTGAAAACCGCGAAAAGGAGTTTCATTTTCAAACAGAGTTCAAAGCTTATTGTCAGGCTGATGTGATGATTCTGCGGCAAGCTTGTAACCTCTTCAGAGATGTTGTGCTGTCTATGACTAAAAAGGTCACGGTCTTGAAACCTAAGACACTTGACTAAGAAAGTCAAGGCCTTGAAATCCAAGACCCTAACTAAAACGGGCCTGGCCTTGAAATCCAAAACCCCTGAAATGCTAGAAGTGGTCAAATACATAGACCCGTTTCAAAACGTCACTCTGGCCTCCATGTGTAGGTCCATCTACAAGCACATGTTTTTGAGGTCAGAAACTATCGCTCTAGTACCGCCAGACCTCTATAGCGGTAAACAGAAACGTTATTCAGCCCCCTCTATCCAATGGCTCATGCACGTCTCTGAGAAGGAAGACATACAGATTCAGCATGCCTTACAGGGTGGTGAATACCGCCTGGGCCCCTATTACCTGGACGCTTACTCTGTAATTAGGGGCGTGCCGACGGCCTTTGAATTCAACGGTTGTTTTTACCACGGCTGCCCCAAGTGTTACAAACCCCACAAGTATAACAAACTGCTGGGTACCATATTTGAACACTTATACAGACGTACTCTGACAAAGGCCCAGTATGTTGAAAAGGGGCGCTTTGCTATGAGAGTTCTTTGGGAGCACGAGTGGCTAGACATGTTAAGTACCGACACTGGCCTCTGCTCTTTTCGTGATTTACCCAAAACTCTGGAGCCACGCGATGCCTTATTCGGGGGTCGTACAAATGCCATACAACTGTACAGGGCTTCTGGTGAGGGTGAGAAAATACACTACTATGATTTCACCAGTCTGTACCCTTTTGTGAACAAAATGAAGTTGTACCCCTTGGGTCACCCCACCATCATCTATCGAGATTTTAAGCCCCTAGACGAATACTTTGGGCTGGTCAAATGTGAAATCTATCCTCCTAAGCAGCTTTACGTTCCGGTGTTACCATGCAGAGTCGATGGTAAGCTGATGTTCCCCCTCTGTCGAACATGCGCGATTTTTAAAGAGGTTGACATTTGTAGACACACCGAAGAACAAAGGATGCTCACAGGGACCTGGTGTAGCATCGAGTTACAAGCTGCCTTAGAGAAAGGGTACAGGCTCAGTAGAGTACACGAAGTGTGGCATTTTAAGAGCCCTACAACACAACTCTTTGCCCCCTACATTAATTTGTTTCTCAGAGACAAACAGGAGGCCTCAGGGTATCCAGAATGGTGTACTAGTCAGGATGCACAACAGAAATACATCTCTGACTACTAGGCTCATGAGGGTATCCATTTACGCCCCCATATGATAGAGGTCAATCCTGCACGCTGCCAGTTAGCCAAACTCTGTCTCAAAATCTTATGGGGAACATTTGCACAGCGCACAAACCTGTCAAATACTACCTTAATAACAGATCCTGATGAACTGTTCAAGTACCTGTTTGCCCCTTGTTACGAGGTGTCCAGCTGTGAGTTTATCGATGACGATACCGCTGCTTTGTGTTGGAAACACACCCAAGAGTACCCCACAACGAGTAACAACATCAACATTTTTATAGCCTGCTTCACGACAGCCCACGTTCGTCTAAAGCTTTACGGGGTTATGGATAAGCTCCAGGATTGCTGCTTGTATCATGATACAGATACTGTGATTATTCTGAGCAAACCGGGGGATGAAGACCCTCCTCTAGGGGATTATCTGGGTAATCTAACCAGTGAGCTAGATAAGGATGAGTATATATTAGAATATACGTCCTCCGGACCTAAGACATACAATTACCGCACAAACAAGAACAAAGTGTGTATGAAGGTCAAAGGGATAACATTAAATGTCAGCAACACCCTAACACTCAATTTTGAAAAATCTGGTGCATGAATACGCTACAGCAGACGATTCTAAGAATGCTAACACCATAGTCGTGAACCAGCCCTGCATAGTCAGATCCAAAAAGAAGTGGGAAATCACAACCCAGCCCCTACATAAAGCATTGCGAGTTGTTTTTGATAAAAGGGTCCTGATGGCTGACTATAAAACACTGCCTTATGGTTATTAGGCCCATTAGAGAGACAGCCGCCACATCATGGACACCAGGTTATAGCATCCATTCTCCTGCGTGCTAGCAGGGCCCTCAAACTGCGGTAAAAGCTGCTTTATAAAAAGCTCTTAGAAAATGGCGACTCTGTTTTATCCCAAACCCCTAACAACATTGTATGGCTTTATTCATGCTGGCAGCCTCTTTATAGAGACTTGGCCCGGCGGTTTCCCCATATCAAATTTATAGAGGGTATACCGGATAACCTCAACGATGATGCACTACTGCCCGTGACCCTTGTAAATATGATAATTGTTGATGACCTTATGCGCGAAGGGGGTGATCATCCTGAGTTAGAGCGAGCTTTTACTCAATATTCACATCATCGCAATCTAAGTATCTGCTACATTTTGCAGAACTTGTTTTACAAGGGGAAGAACAGTCGGTCTATAGCTCTCAACGCTTCATACCTTGTTTTATTTAAAAACCCCTGTGACAAACAACAAATAGCCGTCATAGCTAAACAGATGTACCCTGGAAACACGCACTTCTTCAGGGAGGGCTTTAACGAGGCTACAGCAAAACCCCACGGGTACCTGATGGTAGACTTAAAAAATGAAACTCTCGAAGACTATAGACTGAGGGCTGATATTTTTCCCCCAGAGCTACCGGTAGTTTACATCCCAATGCCCAGCCCAGGTCCTATAAAAAGCAGCGCTGATGTCTTTTAGAACCACGTACAGACCCGCCCTTATAACGAACAGTGTTGACCATGTCTGCACACCTACGCCGCAATTTAGCTCTCCTGAAAATTCTTGTTACAGCCAGCCCCCAACACAGAAAGGCCATCCTGGGCACCGCTTCTGATGATTAAGTGGCTGCCATTTCAGAAAATAGCCCTAAACATCCTAAAAGGCAACGTCCCTATATCAAAGTGTCAGTTACATGTTCTGAAGAAGAAGAGGGGCCTTATCAAGAAGCTCAGTAATAAAAGGGCCACACTCATCACCAAGAAGAAACTGGTGAATCAGTCTGGGGGCTTTATAGGTAGCTTGTTGGGTATAGCTATACCGGTAATTACAAGCCTCCTCTCGGGTCAGTGATGGATCATGCCACAAAAATGTATCTGGTTCCTAGGCAGCAAATGGAGCATATGGGGTCTTCCTCGGACAACGCCTGGGATATCCGTAGAAATTAAACTCTACGTCTGGATACTGAAATTAAGGACATTTTGGGCCGAACTGATCTAAACCCCTATGACAAGGCTAACCTTTACACCAGTACTCTCAAAAAATTCTTAACTTACTACACGCAGTGGAATATCGAGAAAAACAAGCTGCCTCTATATACCCCAGACTCTGAACAACCGGCAGCTCCTGCCAACGACCCTCAGCCCCTACAACCGCCTCCCGATCTTGCACCATACTCAGATACCTTTGTTGGCGATCTCTTAAAAAATATAAGTCAAAGGCACAGAGGGGCTGCGCAGATGATAATGAGTAAACTCGCAGCTTCTAAAGACCTAACCTCTTGGAATGAACGAGGCAAATTTCTCTATAAGGGCCAACCGGTTGCAGGGTCGCATATGTACGATCTAGTCAAAGGTCTCACGCATCCCAAAATCCTGCTGAACTCAATATACCCTCCACGCTTGTTGGTAATAATGAACACCGTCGACTGCTAGACAATTTGAAGGCACCCCTACTATCATCGCCTACAGGTTCTGACGTCCGAAGGCTATCCCTGACTTGGTCTACCCCTGCACCTGCAGCGCCACCTCGCAAAAAGACATTGCCCAAATCACTCCTCAAGTGGATTACACATTGATGTTTCTAAAGACTTTTTTGAATAATTGTGTTTATTATGTGTATAAATGTGTCTGGTTTTCTATTCATAGGTTTCTTCAATAAAGTTTGTCAAACTATGACCAACCTACCAACCTGTTTGTAATAAACACGTGTTATAACTTTTCAATCCGTCTCAGTCGTCTTTTAAAACATTTATGGTGCATGTATATTGAAATACAGATTCTGAAAGCTTGTTTTTTAAAATATATTGTCTTTATTTTACACGTTCAACATTAAGCATACATAGGGTATAAACCCTTACAGTTTTGCAAGCTGCATATTCTGTTTTCACAGGTCTGACCGATGCCAATGTGTTTTCTTTTACATATTTCGCAACTATACTGTCTTTGTTAACAAGATTCCTCGAATATAGATGTAAGAAATTTCTAAACGAAACACCCTGTGACATTTTACTGATAAAATAAATACAGTGTTCCCCGCATGTAATGGCCATGGAATCCTGCACCCTTAGCTTGTTATACTACAGCTGCAGCTTTTTTCACAAACTTGAATATAGGCTGTGTATAGATCCTGTGCTCAGGGAACTCAGCTGTACTGTCACTAGCTATAAACACGGCAGCCCAATTTGTCCCACCCTTGTCATGAGGGTCTGTGTTAAAGACTAGGGTACGCGGTCTTTCTGCCCCTATTTCGGATGGCAACCCATCACTAGGTAAAACCCCTAAAAAGTATTTCCTATCGTATTTATGTCTGCTCAAGAATTCACGTATCTGCACAGTATCCATTTCACAAATGTTTTAAAGATAGTCAAACAAAATCTGTCTTGCGTGGTTGATCTGAATGATGCTGTGGAATACCAAGAATACGACCATGTTCACATTAGCTACCAGTGGATCTGCGAATCGTATTTCAGCTTTTAGATTCCCGTTTATGACCAGATTGTAGGGATCACCATCTTCCATGTCTGGTGTCAGGTCAAATGCGAACAGCGTGTATCCACGTCCATAGCCTTCTCTTGACACTGCTACCCCACAGTACCTTTGATGCTTCCCGGTTATCGAAATCAGCCCCTGATATAAACTTGGTGTGTAGGGTTTTGCAGGAATCACATTGCCCTCATGGACCAACGCAGCATAGTTGATGTTGTAGTGCTTAAAATTGAAGGAGTTTGAGGTGCAGGTGCCGCTAAAAGCTGTATTGTCCACAAAACCGATGATGATGAGTTTGGGTAGCTGCCCCAGAAATAAATTCTGCTGTTGTGTTAAGCGGGTACCTGCAGGGGTACTGAACACCTTCAGAGATACTCTTTCCACAGCGTACTTGGTGTTGGATATTTGCAAAGCTTCGGCGTGCGCTAACCTGACGCTCAGGGACACTATCACTCTCTTTACAAACAGGCTCACGGACAGTATGTTCAGCTTGTACTGTTCCGCATCCCCGGTGATGAGGCAGAATGGGTCCTTGTTGCGATTGAGCTAGATCTTAAGATCAATTCCGTTGATGAGCAGTTTATCTTGGAAGAAGAGGTCCGAATGTATGCGCCCCAGGAGGTCAAAGGTACGACTGGCTGCAGCATGCCCCGCTCTTTTTATAAAACCCTTATTGGCACCATCCAGAGCTGTGATTTCAAACTGCCCGTGTGTATCCCTGTGAAAGAGACCCGCTGAAAGTTGTGTGTCAAGGGTGTCACTACTGTAATTTAGAATGCTCTCGATGTAGGCTCTGTAGGAGTACATGTTATCGTTCTGGGTGATGAGTCGATCGCCCAGGGTGATGTCCACTTGATTAAACATGGTAGCTAGCAGGTACGCGATCGTTGCCACTTTAGCATCGTCTTCAATGTCGGTCCCATCCGCTTTTACGATTTTACACATAAGATGCAGCAGCTTGTTGTTGAGATCCAAATACATATCCGTGGACCCTGACACAAAAAACTCTATTGGGGCCAGCGGTGTCAATGCTGCTAAAGGCGATGAATAAGCTGTTTTCGATGCTTGTCTGCGTGGGCTTTAGTGTAAACAAGTCTAACTCTGATTAGGCGCACTCACTAGATCCACAATGTACGAAGGGCATGGCGTTGTTTAAGAGGCTTTTAAAAAATATTTACTTTAGAGCTGCTTCACTTTTTCGCAGCTCTCTTCCGTCTTGGAGCTCTTTTCTGAGTAAGTTTTGAAGAGCTCCTCCTTTTTTTATAGGGGGCTGGGGGATCCCTGCGTCTGGAAACACGCCGTTTCCTTTTGACACCCGCACATGGCTTATACATCAAACCAGCTCCTTCTTGAGGCTGCTTGTTCATGCGCTCTGGAACCGCCGTTGTAACAGACCTCACCACCTCCTGGGCAATGTTCGTAGAAGCCGCCTTAACATGAGGTTTTGCAATTTCATAGCCTCTACTCAGGAAAGGCATAGCTCTTCTAAACAGACTCCTGAAGAATCCTCCTAATCCAGCCCCGTACATAACAGGTGAACCTTGAAAGTACGGTGGGCCTCCATAACCGGCTTGGCTTCTGTAATAGTCCCTGTACATAGAAGGATCCCCGTAGATTTTCATAACCACCATTATGGATGCTTAATATCTCCTGTCGTGTCTAGGCCTTAAATGAAGCTTACCAATAACATTCCCGTATTTAAAGGCCACCGGCTCAGACTGATCATCGTAGATCATAATTGAAATAGTGTCAAAATGGTTTTTCGAAACTGCGACGTAGTCAGGTTTGTTAAATTGTATGTTGACCATCGTATTATTATTACCCTGTACATGGACCCATCTTAACAGCGGCGAGTAACTATCCTCAATCCTCTGAGACTCTACAATATCACTATACACATATAGCGTGTAGAACCCGCCATTAACATCGGGGCATGTATGATCTTGTTCCACAGGGCTTTTCATATGTTGTACTGTACCTAAAACCCTTCTTAATTTACCTGAGCAGTTAAACAGGGTGTTGCGATTCATGGATTTAAGAAACACCTTCCTTCTTACGTTATCTAGAACCAGATGAATATTCGGAGGTGGTTCTATGCCAGCTATGGATTTGTTGATGGCGTCGACAACACTTGAAATGTTTGGGTAGTAGCCGTGAGCGAAGGATGCGTGTATGCCCATGGGGTCCTGTTCCCGCTTGATGTGAAACTTGGTTTCGGCAGTGGTAAATGTATTCCATGTTCTAGGGTATTGGATTTCTGTTAGGGCAACCTCCCAGTCCCTTTTCAGGTCCACAGGCTTAGCCAGTTTGATGGTGTAATTAGAAATCTGATTGTTGGGGAACATGTCCTTAGAAGCGTTGGATGGTAAGGTTATATAAAAGGGCGTAGGCTCGTTCTTAGCAGCGGTTTTTAGCTCACACACCCTTCAGGGAGCTGGTCAACACCCAATTGTTACATTTCTCCGGCCATCTGCGCCATTTGACATAGGCCTGGCTCTTAGCACCACAACCTTTCCTTTTTAGAACCTTTTCAACCCTATACACACGGTTCGGATCATCAGGCACCTTTTGTAACTCTTCCTTGTAAAAGGACCCCAACACCGTTTCCCCATCATAGTCCTTTAACCTGTAAATATACAGCCCTTCCTTAAGCTCCACACTTTCCACTATAAATATTTCATGCCTAAAAGTCTGTTAGTAACCATTCGTGAAGACTCCTTTCAATTTTGAAATCCTCACGTGATCACCTTTTTTAAAAACTGGCTTCTTCACCTTTGTCCCGAAATTACGACCATACACATTTCTCCAAACAGTTAACGAATTATTAGGTGTTACCTCTTCGGGTGCCATTTTGAAGATCCTATGATAACATGCATTATATACAGCTAAGAAAGCCTGTAGAACATCGACGTATCTGTATGTGTTATTGTCCGTAAAATACCGCCACATCTTAGACTTTAAAGTTCTGTTTAACCGTTCTACAACCACTGCTTTTACCTCCACGTGTGTTACGAAATGTTGAACATTGTGCTGCTTTAATAATTTCTTAAATGACTTGTTTACGGATTCTTTTCCGGCGTCTGTTTGTAGTTCTTGAGAAATACGCACCTTATCGAAGATGGCTTTAAAAGCGGCCGTGACGCTAGCCCCACTTTTATCACGCAGCGCCTCTGCGTAGGTGTACTTGGACAACACATCTATGACTGTTAATATATAACAGGCATCGTCGTTATGTTTTTCTACATCTTGAAGGCTGATTATGTCCGCTGCCACTGATAATCTATACACGCATTAACGATTGTAGGACGCCTCTTAAAGCGTCTTCTGGCAGGTTTATGTAGTGAATACGCCTCCTCTCCTGATAACCACGTCTTCACAGCTTCTCTGCTTACCGACTCCTTTTCATCCACAGACCTTTTATACAGAGCGGCGTGCTTCCAAAGCTGCCAACCCCTCTTGTATCATAGTAAAGTTTTCTTAACAGGCCCACCGACATGTTATCAGTCGTTACAGTACAGGAAATGAAAGATTCTTGTTTTGTGTAAGAACATTTTATTAAAAATAATGAATATTACCAAATCATAGACAAAGGGGTTTCATATCTTTTCACAGTATGCATAGTATGTACGGTTTAACACATATACGGCTTTTGGGTGTAACATTCTACTACTTTACTTTAAATACAAGCTAGCACGTAACAATACATCAGGACTTATTTATTATAAAATAACCTTTGTGGTGCCAGGGACACTACTTTTAGATACACATTACACATGCGCCTTTCTATGAGTCTTTCTGCCAACTTTCTGTCACAGCATGCACAGGTGCATGGCATACTTCTTAGTTTTGCGCATGGATCGCCGGCATAGCGTATCTCCTTGAGTGTCGCCACCATGATCTTCAGCATGTTCAGGTGGACATATTTATTTTCAGCGCACAGGCCGTGCACCACCCTTAGCAGCTTATACATCTTGTGCGGGTCTGGCATACTACATATGTACCGGATTACTCGTTCTTTGTATGATTCGGTTAGACACTTGTGCGCCCCCTGTTGAGGCTCCCTGACACGGTGGCCGAAACACAGGCTGTAATAGTCCCGTTTGACGCATGTGCGTACAACCACAGCTGCGAAACCTTTAACACCTAATATGACATCTCTGTTGAGCCTCTGTGCTTCCTTTTCAAAGTCGTCGTTCTTAGAGCCATCTTCACAATCCATAGGAACATCTGCACTCGGCTTTGTGGAACTCCCAGTCTGGTTTGCACAGCATATACAAGACAGATTCAAGCTGCAACCTTTTGCAGTCTGCCCCTGGGCATCGGTTCTCTTCGGTGTTGCACCCTATGTTCAAAAGAGAAATATTGACAGACCGTTAGAGGTAGAAACAAAACAAGCTTTCATGTAAAGGGTCTACTCCTAACATTTTTTACTAACCCACACATTTGCACTACCCTACGCGGCTGCTCTGAAATCTTGAGAGTCGGTAATATCCTGCGATACCCCATCATCTTCGCTGCTTGTATCAGGCTGTTGCACAACTACCTTTGTAGGACTCATATCCATCGGAACATCCATGTCTCCATAGACGGGCGTGTTTGGAGTTGGTAAATTTTCTTTGTCGTAGGGCATTATGAAGTAAGTGCATCCCGCCGGGGTTGCTCTCTAGAGGGGCCAAAAAAAAGAAGAAATATTAACGTTCGCTAGTTGAAGAAATAAAGTACATCCTTATGTAAATGGCTGCTCATAACATTTTTACTAACCTTCACATCTTCACAGCCCTCAGCTGAGGCTCTGACATCTTGAGAGTCGCTAATATCCACCCATGCCCCATCAGCGGCGGTTCTGACATCTTGAGAGTCGCTAATAACAGCCGAGGCCCCCTCAGCTTTGATGCTGTATCAGGCTTTTGCACCGTGCCCTTCTCAAGAGCAACACCCTCTTGAAAACCCAAGTCTTCATAGACGGGGGTATTAGGCGGATCTATGGTTTCTTCAACATCCTCCAACTCCAAGAGCATGCTTTGCGCATACGCCTCGGCGTCACCCGAACACTCGCTAGAGCTGCTGTCGCGCTTAATCGGGGACACACGGATAGGCCAATCCTTGAGACTGAGGGCGTCCATACGCTTACAAAGCCCCCCCGCCAAAAGCAGTAACGTCGCAGCCCATATCCTTAGGTTCTTCTGGTTGAGCATTCTCGTCCATTACCAAGGGGCTGACGGTTCTGTAATAGCTACTGGCGGGGGGCTGTGCGCCATCAAACCATGGTTTTCTTGCGAATGGGTTGTATCTCTTCATTTCTACCATGGCGTCCCTTCACGTAGTCCAGCGTCTGCTTGCTGCACCAGTCTCTTGACAACTGCTTATATGTATTCTAAGAAGCCACAACCCCTAAAAGAGGCGTATGCCTCTACACCACAACAGGGACACATGGCCTCAGGGCAGTTCTGCCACGCCTCTGTCTCCAAAACAAACCTCCCCCTGTGACTCATCCGCCCCTTCCGTGAACAGCTGCTTTTAAACACCCATGGCAGCACAAGTGCCGCATGTCACTTTGGGAACCCAGGGCAGCACAAAGTGACGCGTGTCACTTTTGCAACCAGTGTTCTTTTGCGACCAGAGTGAATGCTGCCAGCAGTTTGGGGCCAGCCCTGTCATTTTTTAGGCCAGGCCTGTCACTTTTAGGACCAGCAGTTTGAGGCCAGACCTGTCCTTTTTGGGACGAGACCTGCCATTTTTGGGACCAGCAGTTTACGGCCAGACCTGTCACTTTTGCGGCCAGAGCGGTTTGATGGGTGGTATCCCTGCCTACTACTAATGCTACCTAGACCACCACCACTACCAATAATTTTCAAAAGTATCCTTCTCACCAAATGATGGATCTGTAACAAGAAACATGCAAAACAACTCTCTTCACACTGAACTCTAACCTTCTGATCTCAAGACCTCCTACATTAGTTCACTCATAAAAATAAACTTGATTCATTCACTTCAGCCCCACGTTATGGCCCGCATAGGAGAACACCACATGGCTCAATCATTTCACCACTTATTTTGAGCCCTTAGGTCACACCCTGACCAGACCTGATCAGCTCATGCAAACTTACATGTTACAACAATAAAGATGACAAGATGATTGTCTTAAAACTGGAAACACGTAAGTAGTTAGAAACATCTAGGTTTAAAAATGGTCTCCATATCAATGATGCCTGTATGATGATCAACCACTTAAGCTCAACTACATTAAAGCCGGCCTACAAAAATGTGCCAGAAAGAACCAGACTTAACCAGATGTATTATAGAAGGTGAAAAATCTTGGGGTGACCATGGACTCCAACATATTTCTGATCCCACGTTTTAATGAAGTTACAAGGAATGCATTCTAAACAATGCTGACACTGCCGCACATCTTCCCTTTCCTGCCCCCAGAAATTACAGAGGACTGTCACACACACGGGATATCACACACACAGATTATGCCAAAGCATGTACTTTGGAACACCTTAGCAAACTGCAAAAGATCAAGAACTCTGCAGCAAGAAAGTTAATACACCTCCTTCCACAAGGACACATGGCACCGATGTTTCTTGCACAACAGTGGCAACAGATAGCCAGACACATGACTTTTAAAGCAATTGCTTCGTTCACAGATTATTCCAAGGGAAATGTGAAGAGTTCCTACAAGTGAAATTAAAACAGTACTACCGGAACAGGACACTATGCTCAAAGTTAGCATCTTGTCTTCTCATTTTACCCTATGAGATAATGACTATTGGTGGACCTGAATTCTCGCTACAGGTGGCAAAAGCTGGAAATTGTCATCAGACAAGATACAAAGTATAAATCATCATCTGAAGTTGAAGAAGTGTGTATATAACTGGTTCATCCCAAGAAAAGAATGCAGAACCAACCTACCTCACTGGTACCAGAAACCCGCACATGTAAGGAATTAAAAAAGCAATCCTCTCGTGTGTAACCAAACACGCAAGGAACCAGGTCGGGCTGTAGAGCGGTGCAACCAGTGCAGCTGCACCTAGCGCTGCCCTCAAGGGCACCATGTTTAAGAAATAATATTTGAGTTTAAAATACACCTGCTTCAGAGTTTGTTGTATATCCAGCAGTTTTCAGGCAATAATAAAAATGTTGAGATAACTCTGGTGATTTATGTTGCTGCCAGAGAGACAGGAGGTTTGTCTAGCACCAGTTTTGACTCATCATAAAGTATCAGCTGGGCGTTAATATGCCTGCGGAAAAGAATGTGTGCCACATTATCCCAGAAATGAATTTCCTATGGATCACTCAGTGGGTTACTGCTTTCGTCACAGAGATCCTTTTGTTACTTGCAGTTTATAAGTTACAACCCTAATAAAGCACAATGAGTTATGAACCGTTATTAAAGCTCTGCATGCAAACTGCATGGTATAGGTTAGAATGTTTGTTGTTTTGCACAGTCTTTCATTGCCCTAATGTTGCTAAAAAGGGGTTGCTTGCATGGAAATACCGTCTTATTACTATAGCCAATCCCAAGCCACTGTACTACATTTTAAATACTGAATTTAGGCTTCGTCAGACAAAACAGTCCTAAAATATAATGCTTACTAGTATGGATGACATGTGGCTCCTATACCTTGTAATCTTTACTGGCTTACGTAGCAATTTCCCATAGACTGATTTACACATGTATGATTCCTTGCCTCTGTATAATGTATGTGTGATGTAAAGTCCTCCGACACCCTATGCTGGTATGAATAGCACTATAAAACAAATTAAATGCATGTGAGAGAGAGGCTATGGAGAGATGAGTGGCACTGGTGGCGCGTAGAAGTGATGGAATTCGTGGAAAAGGAGGTCATGGGGGCAGGGGCGCCAAAAACGACTGACACACTGGATGCCACCTGTGCTAAAACCGGCCCTGCAACAAACTACCACAATTGCACACTACCAAAGCAGCTGACTGTAATCAGAGCTGGCCCTGGACTACATTATTCCTGCCTTGGTTGTTCGTAAAACATTCAGTCCCAGCTGCCTGTAACCAGAGCAGATTGGAGCTTGCTTTACTAACCAGGGCAAGGAGCCGTGGAACAACGTGCCGGATGAGTCTGCAATTAGAACCCTTAGGACACACCTGAATGTTATGTATTTATGTTTTAAAGACAACTGTCGAAACATTAATAAAACTTGAACTTGAACACACCTGCACTTTCAGGCAGCCACCATCAATACACCTAAATCAAACCACTCAGTACTAATAATTACATGTGAACAAACCACAAAGAGATCTGGAAAAAAACAGCTGGCTCTATAAATAACTTTAATGCAGCACATCCCTACAGGCCCTGCACCAGTTACTCGCCAGCTTCAAAACTGGGGAGTGTAAGGCATGAACAATAAATAAATCCTTCTGTTCAACAATAGCCTGCACAAGGGATAACTCTAATGCAGACCATTCGGGTGCATCACTATCTCTATCATCTCAAGATCCTACAAAATGAACAGAGTGTATTTAAATTACTGCATCTAACATAGGGTGTGGACTGAAAGTTTGTGACTGCATATGGAGCATTAAGAGTATCTGATAGCAGTCGACTAATGTCAAACGTGCATGTTTTATGTGTCATTCCTGTGGGTTGATTGACCACTCATTCCTGCCCATGTGAGACTCTTTGAGAGAAACTGCTCTGTGTGGTAGTTGTCTTATAAAGCTCATCCTTTACAATATTTTTGCCTGTAGTCCTGCTAATAAAACGTTACTATTGATGCAGAGTGAGAGGGAAGATGAACCAATGCAGTGCTGCAACTGGGGGTGGGCAGAGGAACCAGGCCTGTAGACTTAGGACTGTCTGGCCCAGTTACACACAGGCACACAACAAGTATTCCAAGAAATTACCCAGGTAGAGTCTACATTTAGCCACAGTGGAACATCTACTGGTCAGATCCACTAGGCAATTAAGGTGGATATTCACTACAGTGATTTCTACATCCTACACTAATTTTTTCTTCATAAAATGTAATTTCTAAAATGTTGCGCATTCAAAATCTGCAGTAAGTAAGAAGAGAGGGTGATGATGGCAAGAGTCCTGTGCACACGTTAAGCGAGGTGTATACAAGTATCACGTTTAATCAAAAGAACACAATAGGTAGTAAATTAAACAAAGTGGACATGATAGAAAGTCTTTTTGTGCTTTCAAAGGATTGTATTTGACCTTCCTTTGTGGAAAGGTAACTTCAAAACCAAATGCCCAGCAGACACGTGTTTCGTCAAGCGGGCAAGGAGCCCGTGACTCTTTAGAGCTGGGGGTGAGATGAAAAACATAGTACAGTACGGGAAAATATGTACATGGCGTATTGTCTGTGAAATGGTGCATAGCGCAGAAGATCACCTTACGTGAGTGAAAACCCTTATGGATATGAAAGCGAGAAAAAAACCAATATATACATCTCACATGTTAGGTACTGACATCACACATAAGATAGGTAGAAACCAGGTGAGGAAATATAAAAATATGATTCCGCGAATACTTGGAAGAAACACAAGTAATCAAAAAACAGCCAATATCATTAATCTAGATGAACAGAGTCGGTACTCTGGCTAGGAACCCAAAAAAGAGGATAGCGTGACGTGCGAGATGATGAGAATTGGACTGGTAGGTAACAGTATCAACAGTAAGAATTATATACGTTTAGAAAAAAGACAACTATACTGTCTGGAAAATAAGTCTCATCGGTTATGCCGGCAACATAAATGAAAAAATCAAATCGACGTTCCATTCAAAAGAACAAGCAGATTTGGCTATTTAGATAGAGAAATTCAATCAACATTTCATTCATGGAGAAGGGTAAAAACCCAGACGATGCACAAAAAGCAAAACATTACTATTTAGTGAAAGAAGAGTGTTAAAATGGTCCGGGGCAGTCAGAGACAGATATTATCAGGCCATATAACTTGCATGACATGCAGAAAGTGTTAATGTTTAAGATAATAGAACAAAGGGTTCACATTCAAAACACTCAAAATGATGGACGGAATGTTGCACAATGGCAAAACATTCACCCCCAGTCACTGATCTGGGTTTAATCCATCGTTATTTTGCCCCAGTTCAGACATGGCCATATGCAAATCAGTCTTTACCCTGTGCCTCATGGGAACAGTCCAGCCCGAACTGCCAAGCCATGTCTTCCCTGGACCGGAATCAAGCATCCTAGAACCGGTTTCTGGCTATCAGCCGTCTTCAGCCAGGATAGCTTGACTCCAGTGGCTTAGTGAGCACGGGACCCACGTCTGGGCATACCCTTCCCACAGAGGGTGAACAGCAAAACACACAAAATGATGGACGAAATGTTGCACAATGGCAAAACATTCACCCCCAGTCACAGATCTGAGTTTAATCCATCGTTATTTTGCTCACCAAGCCACCCCAGTTCAGACATGGCCATATGCAAATCAGTCTTGACCCTGTGCCTCATGGGAACAGTCCAGCCCGAACTGCCAAGCCATGTCTTCCCTGGACCGTAATCAAGCATCCTAAGACCGGTTTCTGGCTATCAGCCGTGTTCAGCCAGGATAGCTTGACTCCAGTGGCTTAGTGAGCACGGGACCCACGTCTGGGCATACCCTTCCTACAGAGGGTGAACAGCAAAACACACAAAATGATGGACGAAATGTTGCACAATGGCAAAACATTCACCCCCAGTCACAGATCTGAGTTTAATCCATCGTTATTTTGCTCACCAAGCCACCCCAGTTCAGACATGGCCATATGCAAATCAGTCTTGACCCTGTGCCTCATGGGAACAGTCCAGCCCGAACTGCCAAGCCATGTCTTCCCTGGACCGTAATCAAGCATCCTAAGACCGGTTTCTGGCTATCAGCCGTGTTCAGCCAGGATAGCTTGACTCCAGTGGCTTAGTGAGCACGGGACCCACGTCTGGGCATACCCTTCCCACAGAGGGTGAACAGCAAAACACACAAAATGATGGACGAAATGTTGCACAATGGCAAAACATTCACCCCCAGTCACAGATCTGAGTTTAATCCATCGTTATTTTGCTCACCAAGCCACCCCAGTTCAGACATGGCCATATGCAAATCAGTCTTGACCCTGTGCCTCATGGGAACAGTCCAGCCCGAACTGCCAAGCCATGTCTTCCCTGGACCGTAATCAAGCATCCTAAGACCGGTTTCTGGCTATCAGCCGTGTTCAGCCAGGATAATCAATCAATCAATCATTGACACTTATAAAGCGCGCTACATACCCGTAGGGTCTCAAGGCGCTGGGGGGGGGGGGGGGCGGTGCTGCTACTGCTCGAACAGCCAGGTCTTCAGCTTCTTCCTGAAGGAGAGGTGGTCTTGGGTCAGGCGCAGGTCGGTCGGGAGGGAGTTCCAGGTCTTGGTGGCCAGGTAGGAGAAGGACCTTCCTCCTGTAGTCGCTCTTCGGATGCGGGGGACGGCGGCGAGGGCGTGGTTGGCTGATCGGAGGTGGCGTTTGGGAGCGTAGAAGTTGACTCGGCTGTTGAGGTAGCTCGGGCCTTGGTCGTGTAGGGCTTTGTGTGCGTGGGTGAGGAGGCGGAAGGTGATTCTTTTGTTGACGGGGAGCCAGTGAAGGTCTTTCAGATGTCCGGAGATGTGACTGGTTCGTGGGATGTCGAGGATGAGTCTGGCTGAGGCGTTCTGGATCCGCTGGAGTCTCTTCTGGAGCTTGGCGGTGGTACCGGCGTAGAGGGCGTTGCCGTAGTCCAGTCGGCTGGTGACGAGGGCCTGGGTGACGGTCTTCCTGGTCTCGGTGGGGATCCACCAGAAGATCTTCCGTAGCATGCGTAGGATGTTGAAGCACGCCGAGGAGACGTTGTTGACTTGCCTGGTCATGGAGAGGGAGGAGTCCAGGATGACGCCCAGGTTTCGTGCATGGTCAGTCGGTTTGGGTGCGGTGCCCAGGGCGGGGGGCCACCAGGAGTCGTCCCAGGCGGAGGGTGAGGAGCCCAGGATGAGGACCTCCGTCTTGTCCGAGTTCAGTTTCAGGCGGCTGGTCGTCATCCACTCGGCTACCTCTTTCATCCCTTCGTGCAGGTTGGCTCTGGCGGCGGCGGGGTCGTTGGTCAGGGAGAGGATCAGCTGGGTGTCGTCGGCGTAGGAGATTATGCTGAGGTTGTGTTTGCGTACGATGGCCGCGAGGGGGCTCATGTAGACGTTGAAGAGGGTGGGGCTCAGGGATGATCCTTGGGGGACGCCGCCGATGACTTCGGAGGCCTCTGACTTGTACGGTGGTAGGCGGACTCTCTGTGTTCTTCCGTCGAGGAAGGAGATGATCCATTCCAGCGCCTTGTCCTGGATGCCGATGTTGCTGAGGCGCCGTACTAGGGTGCGGTGGCAGACCGTGTCGAATGCCGCGGAGAGGTCTAGGAGGATGAGGGCCGCTGTTTCTCCATTGTCCATCAGGGCTCGGATGTCATCGGTGGCGGCGATGAGGGCGGTCTCGGTGCTGTGGTTGGCTCTGAAGCCGGACTGTGAGGGGTCGAGGGATCCGTTCGTCTCGAGGAAGGCGGCCATCTGCTTGTTGACGATCTTCTCGATGACTTTGGCTGGAAACGGGAGGAGCGAGATGGGGCGGTAATTCTTGAGTTCGGAGGGGTCCGCTGTGGGTTTTTTGAGAAGAGCGCTGAGTTCGGCGTGCTTCCAGCTCTCGGGGAAGGTGGCGGTGTCGAAGGATGTGTTGATGATGTCTCGCAGGTGGGGTGCGATGACAGCGTCGGCCTTGTTGAAGACGTGGTGAGGGCAGGGGTCGGTCGGTGATCCGGAGTGGATGGAGTTCATCGTGCGGATGGTGTCTTCGGTGCTGATCGGGGTCCAGGCGTGGAGGGTGGTGGTGGGGGGTGGTTGTTCGGTCATGGTGTGCGTTGGTTGGTTGTTGAAGCTGTTGTGTATGTCGGCGATCTTGTTGTGGAAGTATGAAGCGAGGGAGTTGCAGAGGTCTTGCGATGGGGTGATGTCGTTGTTTCCTGCGCTGGGGTTGGAAAGCTCTTTCACGATGTTGAAGAGTTCCTTGCAGTTGTGTGCGTTGTTGTCCAGCCGGTCCTTGAAAGCTGTTTTCTTGGCGGCGCGGATCAGCTGGTGGTGTTTCCGGGTGGCAAGTTTGAAGGAGGTCCTGTTGTCCGGTGTCGGTTCCCTTCTCCAGACTTTCTCGAGGGCTCGGCAGTTCTTCTTGGAGCTCTTGAGTTCGTCGGTGAACCATGGGGCCTTCTTGCTGCCGGGTCTGCTAGGCGGGGTCCTCAGAGGGGCGAGCTCGTCCGCGCAGATGCTGATCCACTTCGTGAGGTTGTTGGCGGCCTGGCTGGGGTCTGCTGAGCTGGCAGGAGGGTGCTGGCTCAGGGACGTGGCGAGCTGGTCTGCTGTGATCTTGTTCCAGCTTCTGCGGGCGGTCTGTTGCTGGTGGTGGTGGGTCGTCGTTCTCTTGAAGGTGAAGTGGACGCAGCTGTGGTCCGTCCATTGAAGCTCAGTGGCGTGGCTGAAGCTGACGTCTTTGCTGGAGGAGAAGACTGCGTCGAGTGTGTGTCCGGCGCCGTGGGTGGGGGTGGACACCAGTTGCTTGAGTCCCAGGTTGGCGAGGTTGTCGAGCAGGGTGCTGGAGTTGCGGTCGTTGTTGTTTTCCAGATGGAAGTTGAGGTCTCCCAGGAGGATGTAGTCAGCGGAGGGGAGGGCATGCGGGCTGACGAAGTCGGCGATGTCCTCGCTGAAATGTGTGCGTGGTCCGGGGGGTCGGTAGATCAGGGTGCCTCTGAGGGTGGTGTTCGGGTTGGTGTGGATCTGGAAATGCAGGTGTTCGGCGCTGGTCAGGGTGTTGTCGGTGCTGGTCGTGAGACGGATGGTGTTCCTGTGGATGATGGCGATGCCTCCTCCCATCTGGTTGGCGTTGCGGTCCCTGCGGACGATCTTGTAGCCTTCTGGGATGGCGATGGCGATGTCGGGAGCTGAAGAGGCGTTCATCCAGGTCTCTGTGAGGAAGGCAACGTCAGGGGCTGTGGCGTCTAGGAGGTTCCAGAGTTCTACGGCGTGTCTGTGGACGGAACGGGTGTTGAGCAGGATGCACTTGAGGTGTGTGCTGCTGGTGTTCGATTTGGCGGGTGCTGGTGTGAGGCAGGTCCGGATGCAGGCGAACTTGCAGGCGTGGCAGCTGAAAGGTCCGTGGGTGCGTCGTGGAGTGGCTTGGTGGCACTCTGTGCGTCGGCCGGTGTTGAGTGCGCTGAGGGTGGCGGCGGAGTACGTCCTGCGGGTCGGTCGGGATCGTCGAGGTCCAGGGGTCCTGGCACTGGGCGCGGTCCAGGCGCGGACGGGCGCAGACGGGCTTACCTTTGGCGCGCCTTCGGCGCACAATCGGCGCGCCCGCTGCGCGTCAACGCTGCGCGTTCGCACGGTCGCCATTTAAGGCGAAGTGCGCGGGTGGGCGGAGCAGCTGGGAGGCGGGAGCGGGGAGGGTACAGAAGAAAAAGGGGCGGGGCTAATGGCGGTGGCGGGAAGCGGGAGCGGGGAGGGAGAGCGGCGAGGTAGGCGGGCAAGCAGGAAGGAGACAGGCACAATGGAGGTCAAATACACGAGGAGAAAAACGTCACAGAGAAAAACAGGCAATAATACAGGACAAAACGGGGAAAAACAGTGGAAACGCGATCTCGGGCACAGAAACAAAACAAGCACAATTTTCCGACAAAACGGGCAAAAACCAAAGGGGAGCGCTCAAGGCAGCAGCGAGAACGGCGCTGAGGCAGAGGCAGGCACTGGGGGCACACGCTGCAGCTGGTGGCCGTGCGGCGCGGGGGTGTCCCATAGCTTGACTCCAGTGGCTTAGTGAGCTCGAGACCCACGTCTGGGCATACCCTTCCCACAGAGGGCAGGGTATGCTCAGACGTGATCCCTTGCTCACTTTGCCACTGGATTCAAGCAAGCCTGGCTGAAGACGGCTTTAATGCCAGAAACCGGTCCAAGGAAGCTTGAATCCAGTCCAGGGAAGGCATGGCTTGGCAGTTCGAACTGGACTGTTCCCATGATGCACAGGGTCAGATTGATTTGCATATGGCCATGTCTGAACTGGGGTGGCAGAGTGGGCTAAAGAACGGTGATGGATTAAACCCAGATCTCTTGACTGGGTGTGAGTGTTTGATTGGTTCAGATGCTCCATCCATCACCACCCCCTTTTGTACCGCTGGGTTCACATTCAAGTAAGACTTAAGAAAGTCTAGATACCCAAACGATAAATTACATGCACAGGTAATCAATGGCCTCGATAAAAACAAAAGTTCCAGTGGTGTCATTAAGAACAGTCTAAATCCAGAAATCAATGAGCAAAAAGTGATCACAGGGTTTATGTAAAAAAGTTTTTAGAACTAATAGCGGCCATGAGGTGAGTAAAGAAAGAACGGTAAGGTTACCGTAGAAGGAAAAAAAAGGGGGGTGGGCGGGTGGGAGCATACTGACGCAGCAGCAAAAGTGTAGGCGAAAGAAATAACTGTAAGCACAAATGGGTTAACGGTCCTGTTGAAAGAAAAGAAAAGGCAGGGGGGCAGTAAGTAACAGGTGAAAGCAGGGAACCCACAAGAAAGTTAAGACGTGTGGGCATGAAACGTTGGCTCACCGTATAGCCGGTGATATTTCTGACCGGGCATCTGGGGGCTGGGTTGAAAGAATCAGCGATAGTGAGTCACTGTGGACTCAGAGACTGGTGGATACATCCGTCTCAAACCAGCTAATGCCTAGCAAAATAAAGTCAAAACGAGGGCATGAGATTCCAGACTAGCCCTGCATAAGAGTCAAACAGGGAGGCATAGTCAAGTACTGATATCTAGGGGGAACTCTTACCTGGGATATGGCAGCGGAAAGACGGGTCCTGTCTTCCTAAGGGGCTGGCAAGTGAGGGAGGTGCCTGTACTCAGTAGTTAAAATGGAACTGGGCAGGAAAGCCTGGAGCCTAGTTCAAACGCTGGACCACTAACCCTTGCAGGAACAGGAAGTGAGTCACGCTGCCGGTATCATCGACATAAAAAAGGGGCCTACTGTAGATTGCTTGGGACTGGGCAACTAGTCCACTAACCTGCCTGAGTGTGGATGGACTGGAGAGAAGAGTTACTCCCTGGGATTGCAATGTGATCACGGGTGCTGATAGCATTATAAAGGTATATGGAGAAAAAAAGTTTTTAAAAATGGAATAAGTGACAGTAATGAGAAAGAATATTAATAGGCATAACCTGTACAAATCATCAGACTATTCTTAGTAAAGCTCCATTATTATTGTCAACCATGTACAAAGTCAAGTTACAAGCAGAGAGCAAAATTGTGGAGCACGAAATTTCAACAATAGGAACTCAAAGTTACGTGTGTGTAATAAGAAAAACAAAGTTGACACAAAATGTACGTGCGTCAACAGACAGAGTAAATGCCAGGAAGCATATGGTAACAGCAAATAGAATCGTCATCATGTTCAGAATCAAACAATGATCGCAAAGTTTGGAAAATTCATACAATATTATGACAAGGTGTCTGAAACGATGATAAGGATATGAGGCCACAGGCTCATGAGACGTCAGGAATGAGCACATTAGCACAGACTGATATGATGTGGATGCCAGTCGGGAAAGAGAACATAGGACTGCGGGAAGCTGGAAAATCATTGTTATCCATGTATAGTGCAAATTTCATCATGTTCCCAAAAAGTATTGTAACTCATGATCAGAGTTCTGGCCATGGTGGACTGATTGTAGACGCATGATCCAACTGGCTTCTTTGCGTCTAAGCCTGAGTTCCCGGTTGCCACCTCTTATGTTCGCCTCAGTAATGTCTATGCCAAAGAATTGAAATCTTTTTTGCGTGCCTTGTGAAGGGCATGAAGCAACATGTAGAGCCATAAGGTAGCGTGCATCCTGCTGGTGGATTGCTCTTACGTGTTCACTGATGCGTTCCTTGAGAGCTCGAATGGTGCTGCCTACATATTGGCTTTTGCAGGTGCATTCTAGGACATAGGTTACATATTGTGTGTTACATGTGATGTTGTGGTTGATTTCATATCTCTTTTTGTTGAAGCCATGAAAACTCTTGGTTCCATGGCATGCCCATTTACAGACCCCACAGCATCCGCATTTGAAGAAGCCTATGGAGTGAGGCATGAGCCATGTAGTAATCTTGGGTGTGCGTGGCACAGTCGGGCTGAGTCTGCTCTTCAGATTTTTGCCCCGTCTATATGTGATCTGTGGTCTGCGTCCAATTACATCCTTCAAAACTCTGTCACCAAGAAGTATACTACAGTGTTTAGTGAGACTTTTTTTCAACCTTCGACGATCTTGATGATGATTTGTTAGGCAAGTGGGAAGAAACACTCACGACCAATTCTACAACTCTGATACATATACTAATAGAGAACGCGGAACGTAAGGTGAAGAAAATACAGGCAGACATCACCATTCTGGAAAAAGAAATTGAAGCTCTGGATCTGAAAGAGGCAACAGAAAAAAAACTACATTGGGCCACAAAAATGGATCTTGTGCAGGAAAACTTCACATATATCCTTGGAATCAGGGCAGAAAGTGTAAGGCGCCATCAAGTGGAATTGACCATTTTAGCTGTCTCGCCAATCGCCATTAATAAAGACAGCAGCTTTGTTATAAATATGTTGGAGCACAAGGGGTCACTCCAAAAATACTGGGCTTTGGGAAAGAATGCCCCCTCTGCTCCACTCCATCTTCTAATGGCCAGCAGCCTATGGCAATAATATATCTGTACAGCGCAAAAAGCTCCTTGTTCGGTGTAATTATGAGAGGTCACAACAATCAGTTTTGCTATCGTTCAATTGTTTTTAGGTCGAGCCTAGCATTGCAGCGTGCATGCGCTGCTCGCTCGGTGAGGCATGCAGTAATAGAGTATGGTGTGTAAGCCTCGCCTTCTCTCTGCCCATATTTTTCATTGGCTGGGGTCATTGTCCATGGTGAATGCTGGCTTCCTACTAATAATGAGGCTTGTTTGCCCCTTCTTGTTACCGACCTGTTGCCATTTGATACCTCCCATGAGGACTAGATTTTTTACTTGCGTTACGCGGTCTCCTTTATTAGTCGGCAAGCTCTATTTTTTTTTCAGTCGGCTTTGGCAATGGCGGCCGCGTGTTTATTTTTGCATTGCACTTTCACTTTAACAATAGTTGCCGACCAACTGCGCATGTGCTGTGTGGGGCGGCAGCTATTGTTAAAGTGAAAGCGCAATGCAAAAATAAACAAGCGGCTGCCTTTGCGCAATGGCGACATCTTGTTTTTATTGTTATTTTATTTCTGAATGGCTAGTGGAGAAATGTGGCATTGGCGTGCAGTGTGGCGATAAAGAAGCAAGGCTAAACCCACCAAGCTGCAGTCGTTGGACCACACACAGCCCAAAGGGCCAGCCTCTTAGGTAAAGAGCTGCCGACTTTGTAGCTGAGAAATGGTTTACTATTGAAAAATAAAGGTTTTCATGGCACTGTGATAGCACATGCCTACGTCCAGTAAGTCTGTTGGTTTTTCTGAGTGTCAGATGCCTACCTGCTTCTGTGTCTGGAATGTGGAGGCATCCTTTCATATTTTCCACCGTCCTTTATGGAGTGCACACCTCTGCGTCACAAACACATCTCCAGGACACAGATGACCCCGCTGAGTGCACAGATGTTTTTAACATCACAGGCGTGTTTGCGGTTGCCTTCTCCAGCAGTAATGTTCAGGCCTGCTAGAAACATTGTCTTAGGTTTTGGACCCCAAGACCTTCACACTTGCGCTTCCTGTTCGATCTCTTGGTGCAGTCTTTGCTGTTCTCAGAAGCTTCTTTCAAAGCGCTTTTTTACATACCTGCCCCTCGCCCTCTTTCACAGGTGACAGATACTCTTACGCCCCCCACCCCCCACCGGTGCACTGTACACTATATTTAAACGCTCTTCCTATTAGACCCTCTTGCACTGCATTTTTAATTGGAATGTCTACAAGCTACGCTAATTTCACTGTCTTCAGGTGGATTACCCACAATAATAAGCTGTTTAAAGGCCCGAGTTGGTAGTGGAGCTGGCTTGGACTTAATGTTTTCAGTTCCTTAAAATATAGCTTTTTCACCCCAAGTTATTGGCTAGTTGGTGCATCATATATCCTTCTAGGTAGTGCTTCCATTGGAATGCACGAGGGACTACTTTACATCAGAAAAGGGCACTCCATCATCACACTGTCACGTTCATTAGTTTATCTCCTATATGCATTCTAGCCAGAAAGTAATCTGTTTTTGTTACTTTTTAACCCAGCACCGACAAATCCAGTAGAGCAGGATTTAATCTGATGTGATGAACATAATTTTACCTGTATTTTCCCTCTGTTGGCTCGTTCAAGCCAGAGTTACTGGCTTTGACATTATTTTTACTACTGCTCCATGGAATTTGGTAATATAATGTTATCCAGTCTACCGACCTTCCTGAAGATTGAAGGCTGAGCCTGTGACCTTGATGTAATCCTTGGTTTGGTAGCGAGTCCAATCAAGTGGGCCACCCTGCTGCTGCCATAATTAGATGCACTACCCTGGACGCGCCCCATATTGGCACTGTATTTAGATGCTGACCAAAAAACGAACAGTAGGCACCGTGTACACAGCCCACAAGTGCCATGCTGCCTCTTTATTTACATGCTTGGTTGGCACGCCTCCTACGGTCACTGTATTTAGATGCCCTCTCCACTTAGCTTCTTGTAGGTGCTGCTTTGGGATGCTCTTCCCGCGGGTCTCAGAGCTGGAATTTGTTTAGATGTTTTGCTCACAAGTCCGCGGTGACCCTGTTTATGTCGCGTACATGCTTCAGCAATATAGAAAAGAACTGTTAGTAAGTACACATGACCTCAAAGGTGTATTAGAAGAGTGCCCCAGTAAAAGGGGAGCATGCACCAAATAGGATGGGCGGAGTCAGAGTGATGTGCCAGATTTTTCCGTCATACAACTTAGAAGGTTTAGAGGCGCCTTGATGCCTTCGGGCAAAGTTGCGCTATATAAGTTTTTATTCATTTCATTTCATTTAAAGGTTGATACATGGCCAAACTCTATGCAGCAAGGGGTTTCCATAAATTACAGAAATTGAGAAATTGAAGCAGAAGTTGAGACCTAAAGTGGCTTGCCGTGGTTAGTGAGGGGCTTCCCTGCTGAGTAGCATGAAGGGTTGGGTGCCTCATTCGCTTAAATATATAAATCTCAGGTCTCGTTCTGCTTATTCTCTTCTTGGCTATTTCCTTACATAGTAAACACTGTGCGTTGTTTTGCTTGAAACTCAAGAGGTGGGAGGGAGCAGACGGTGTCCCTGGCATGACTGACTGGTGAGTTAACTCAAAACATGAAGGGTTATGAGAAAGGGGAGTGTAAAGATTCTCACACACGGTTTGTGGACCATTGACCACTTTGCGAGGGATTGCTTTGCGTCCCTTTGTCATTGTCAAGGATAAGGTGTGCGAATAACATTTAGAGAGGGGCTCCGAGTGAGGGAGCAACCTGTAGTTCTAGATTTGGGAACTGGTGAGAAGGGCAGACTCGCAGGGCAGAAGAGCGCTGCATTAGGCTCTTCACGCAGAACTCTTCAACCAGTCACTACTCATGGGCATGTTTCTCGGCTGATGTAAGAGAGCTGCTGTTTCTTCCACACCCTCCCATTAATTCCATGTCTCTTTACCAATAATGCATTGATTCCTTCTCATTAGTGAACAATCTCCCTTTAATCCGTGCTTCTCAAATACTTAAGTAATTTGTGTTCAATAAACGTTCTCTCCACTTACAACTTCCTTAAATCTTCCCAGTCTGGATTACCCTATCTCCGTTCCACAGGAATGTTTCTAACTTGAGTCTCAACCTACATCTACTTTGCTATCCATGCCCTGTCATTCTCTTTCCTCCTACACCTTTGACACAGATAACCAAACTGCGCCCCTAGCCTTCCTGTACGTCTCAGACCCTGCTCTAGCACAGCTTCCTATGTCCCATCTGGACAGTCCTTAAGCGCCACTTGGCACTCCCCACCAGCCACTCTTCTGGTAGTAGGAGTACTTCATAGCTTGGACCTCTGCTCTGTCTGTTCTCTAGACCATGTCTTTCGATTTCTTAACCTTGTTATTTCATTCAGATCAACTGTTTTCGTATGACACCCAAACCTCTTTCTCCATTCCCAACTTCACCCTTCCTCGCCACTTCCAGGCCAAAAATCAAGGGGCATATTACCAAGCAATAGCGATAATTATCGCTATTGCTTGGTTAGAGACAAAATTTTACCGCTGAGCTGCGGCGATTTTTATCGCAGATAAACCTTGGTATTACTAAGGTTTATCGCAAATGAGATAAAAAACGGCCGCAATGCATGAATATCGCTGAGAAGTCAGCGATATTCATGCATTACAGAGCTAATGCTCCTAGCCATGTTATCCAGCTCCCATTGGATAACATGGCTAAGAACTGCTCAGGGCAGGTGTTAGCTTTTGGAGATATTCGCGCTTAGCGCGAATATCTCCAAAAGTTGGTAATAGGAGATAGCGATGTTAGCGACTGTTTCCAGTCGCTAACATCTTGGTACGCCCACTTTGCATGTTATTAGTGATAAATATCACTGACATGCAAAGTGGGGCCCAAGATGGTCGCTATCTCCTACTAGCTGTCGCTAACTGGTGTTAGCGACAGCTAGGTAATAGGGAGATAATTTTATCTCCGCTTTCTTGGCTTTTAAAGCCAAAAAAGAGGAGATAAACCCCCTTGATAATATGCCCCCAAGTTACTTCACATACATCTGAACTGGATGTCCCTTCGCTCTCCAAACTAATCTTATCCGTATATACAACCCAAATCTCTGCCTATCTTCTACTGTCTCAGTGTTCCTTCCCTACGACCCACGTGGCTTGAAACCTGGGAATGCACTTCAACTTTCAGCAAACCGAAACCCTTATAAACTTCAAGGGCCTATAGAAGCTGGACTATTTCTATAGCCTCTGCTTTGTCTCCCCAACTTAAGCCCCCTCGGCAAGCCCATCACTTTCACCCACAAGCATGTCATTTTTCCTCCAGTGGTCAACCTTCTCTCCCAATGTAAGGCAGGCTGGTTCTTTGCTGAAAACAGTCTTGCTGTTCACAGCATAGCACCTCCTTAATAGTATGGCAGTATTCACATCTTTTTCCCAACCTGTACCCTTGGCTCTACCACCCATCAAATTTTTGCGACCCACAAACTTCCATGTGTAGTGTGGATGGCTCAGCCTTCTCCATTAAAGTCTTCAGCACTGAATTCCCCACCTCTCTCCTCCATCATCCAAGAAGGACTACAGGCTCACTTCTTGGCAATGGAAATCCATGCACATGGCCTCTTCAGAAATTCTAGGGACACTTGAAATATATTTTGAGGTCAGATCCGATACTACTGAAGTTTGAAACCATAATTGCTCAGAAAGTCCTATGACTGTAACACAAGATCCCCAGTGAGGATGCAATTGTGATGCAGCAAACTTGTGTAATACCGTAGCATCAATGCTCTGTTATGAAGGATTTGTTTCTGCCACATCGAAATAGACCTGGACTACACTATGAACAACCCTGACCCCATAATAAGCCAATTTCGCTCATTGCCAGATCTTTTTGGCAATATTTGAATGTATGAGGTGTCAAAATGGGAAAGACATAGCATGTTGGTACAAAATAAAACGTTAAAAAACATTTGTTCCCCAAGTTTGGTCTGGTGCCTCTGTCTCTTGTTGGAATGGTTACACACCAGAATTATGCAATTACCAGCCTCCTTGCAGTGTTCAAACATTTCAGCTCTCCTCTTACAGTCCAGCCTTTCATAGATTTTCATTTGCAGGCAAGGCTTTTTGAGTTTTAGCCCCAAAATTATGGTCTAGTGTAGGGTACCAAATTTGCATCCTCCCATCTTCTTTTACAAAAACAATTAACAAGCGTCCTCTTCTACTAAAAGTAAAGTTTACCTGAAATGAGTTTTTTAGGTCTCGCCTAGGCAGCTCTTGCGCTGTCTCTTCAAGACATGCTGTATCCAGTATATGGGCATAAAGCTCTGCCCACTTCCAGTCCATATTTTTAATTGGCTCCTGTCTCTGTCCTTTGTAAATGGTGGCTTTTCATTGGTCAATAGGCTTAGTAGTCCCTCCTTAGTACTGCCTTGCCTTTTCTTA
Organism: Lissotriton helveticus; assembly: GCF_964261635.1. Lineage (NCBI taxonomy): Eukaryota > Metazoa > Chordata > Amphibia > Caudata > Salamandridae > Lissotriton > Lissotriton helveticus. The sequence goes on from NC_136059.1 coordinate 875,004,619, forward strand.
TTACCTCCCATGAGGACACTCCCTGCTATGTGTTACTCCCTAGGTTTTAATTCGAGCCTCAGCACACTGTTTTCTTACAGGGCTTCAGGCAGGACAAATGCTTGATCCTAAACAAGGCTTGCAGTGGTTACTTTACTCACTAGCACATCTAATATTTATATGAGACCTTTTAGAAAATTCTCTTCATCAGCTCCATCCAGAGTACAACCTAATTTGAAATTAATATAATAATATTTTTTTCACATTTTAAAGCTAATAATTGTATATATGCACATAGCTATTTGAATGTACTTGTGGTACTCTCTTGCATGCATTATATTATGGGTAGGGTGGATTTACCATATCTTCTGCAAGGTGCAGTATCATATGTGGCCAAAAGAGGTCCTATGGGGCCCTCTTTTGGCCACATATGGCACTGCACCCCGCAACATGGCTAGATAAAAAACATTGGCATTTATAATGCCAATAACTCCAACTCTAACAAAGGCGAGGCCGATTGCATTTCCAATGCAATAGGTCTTGCATTTGTTAAAGTTAGAGCTGTCAACAATGTTTTTTACTTTCGCTTTTTTACACCATTGGCAATAGTGCTATGCAAATAATAACTCCAATGCAAATAAAAAAACAAAAGTAAAAACATTGTAATTTTCAACATAACAAATCTCACTTTAGTAAATGCGAGACCTATTGCATTGCAAATGCTTGTTGAATATTGTATACAAGCTGTGTCTCTGCACCAGTTTGTCTTTGTTTTCCCCACTTTTAACCTGGTGTTTCACTTCCATGTTTCACCTGCTTTGAGCAAGTAAAGCCTCCAAGTGAACAACAGTGATCCTTTTATGTTTCCATGCATCATGTAAATCACGATGCGCCTGTAACTCTTGTTACCGACTCCATCAGGAGGTAAGGGTCACTCATAATGAGGCCTTAAGTGGTCTATTTATAAGCTTCATGGCAGAAACTGAAGTCTACAAAGTGCCTTCTGGTTTGTTTATCTGTGCCAACCTGTCTCTCTGTGCACTCTCTCACTTCCCTGTTCCGCCCTGAGATCTACATTTGGCAGAGAGCAGAGATCTGAAATCCTCAGTGTTCACAAATAAAAGGCATCTGCAGGATTCATCCCCTATCCTCAGCCCAGCCAAATTGAAACCTGCTAGGAAGAGAAAGTCTTGATTTGAGATACCAAGCAAACGACAGACTAAATTAAAGCAGTAAAAGCAGGAAGCTAGGGGAAATAGCTTAAATTACTTCGAGAGCCTCAGATGTGGAAACATTAAAGCAAGGGAACCAAGGATGTGGTAGACACTGTAACATAATTAATCGATCTGATACCAATGCTACAGAGACCCATTGTCGATCTAGGGGCCACAGCAAAGATTCGTTTTCAAAAGTTCATTCTTATGATCCAGTCAATGATAATGACTTTTGAGCTTCTGTATAAAAATCCACATTAGAAAGCCTTAAGTTAAAGGGAGGTATCATTGTAAACAATAAGGGTTCTTGTTCTTAGGAATTAGATCATAGAGTAAAACTGTAGAAATGTTTTGAACTAACTCCTTCCTACATTGCTGAGTCTGTAACACAAAATAATTTTATTATCTATTTCACACTGGTTCTCAATTGTTTCTAAAATATGAATGAGTTTATATATGAAAGCAAAGAAAGATGTGTATCTGTTGGTTTGCTATGGGTAACATGTCTTTCCTAATGTCACTCCAAGAATTTATATAGAAACCCAATTGTATGGCTTCATTGAGTGTTTGTTGTGAGGTTTGTTTACAAGCAGTTTTAAGAGGTCAGGAGACCCTACGCCACCCATTCCTTTAAAAAAGTACAATAAAAAGTACAAAGCAAGAGAGTGGGTTTTGCTCCCTTCAGCCACTGGCTGTCATATGTATTTCATGGTTTGCCATTGCTTGGACAGGCTGTCTATTGAGGCCATGGCATTTTGCAGATGTTTTCATTGTCTCATTTGCGTTGCGATCAATGTTTGGTGATGGGGTACAAGTATGCCTTTTATTAAATTGTAGATGTAACTTGAAGTGTAGCTTTTAATGCAGAGGCAGTGTGTATTCTTTGATTACTTTACTGTCACATTGCTAGCTTAGGACTATATTGTTTAGGCGGCGCCTGCTGTTTCTCCTCATGGCAGACTCAGGCATCCATAGGGCTATTCATGAATCACCCTTGTACATTGTTATGATAGCATGTTGTTGAATTTACAGCTTTTTTTTTAACACAAAGTAAAGACTTGCACACTTATACTTTCTGAAAGATGCAATTGAAAAATACCCCTTTTTCTAAGTTATCCACTGGCTAGTATTTTGTGCATCTTGTCTTTTAAGGTCACCACTTATAACACAAACCTCATCTTCTGACTCCTTTCATAGCACTCTAATTTGAGTGTAGAGCATAACTCTGGTAATGCAGTCTCTACAGAATGACCATACTCCTAGAGTACATATTTTATGGAGAATGTTTCATTATGTGTTTTTCTTTTTAGCGCAATTTGTCATTCAACTAGTACCCAACGCTTCCCTAATAAAACGCTAACCCTATTGGCTTTGCCATTGCTTGTTTTTTGTTTCCTTCACCCTTCCTATCTTTTAAGTTCACCTTGCAGTACTAACATAACCACTATTTGAGCTTTACATCAGACACCCAAAAAGTGATGGAAGGAATGTTTGCAAGTAGAAGAAACAAGGTTTGGATTGACTTTTTCCATGGACAGCAAGGTCAGTATTGTGATGTGCATACGTCAGGCCACTGTCTAGAAAGAAATAGTGGGTGAAAAGCTATGGTTTAAAATAATTTCATGCATTTCTCCCATTATCTTTTGAATGTTTGGCCCTTTGAGGTTTCCAGTGTGTGTGCAAATTTTAATCTATGTTGGTTTAAAAATTACTACAGTGCTAACCACTACAACACAGCATGCTACAGCGCAAGTACAACGATGCATAACAGGGAGGGCATGGCTTGGACACCGTAACAAGATGGCGGTCCCGATTTAGCTCCGCTCAATCGCGGAGCATTTTCTTTTAAAAAACGCCACTATTCTGCACCAAAACGGACCTTTATCTCCTGTCCCACCGGGATGAAGTGGCTGTGAGTACATAACGCTACTCGACGATCTTCCAAAGTTTTCTTGGAACCCAGGAGCTGCGGCAGTTATAATCTCCACAAAAAATCGCGAACGGCCGCCATTTTGTATCGCAGCGTTCGCGCTCCGTTTTTCTCTTTCCGGCTGCGCTTCGATGAAGTTTCCAGCTCTTTCTGTAATGACGTCCTCATAATTCTTACCCAAACTATTTCTTTATGTTCTACTATAAGCATCATGTGTGTTATAGAAAACCAAAAATGTTTTTGTGGACTTCCATACTCTTCTTTCTGAATTCATTCAAGTACTAGCATTTATAATACCAGGCACTCCCTTTTTAGTGCTTTTTGCTACAGTAATTCTGTCATATTCATATTTTGAATGAGATAACCTGCTAAGTACGATGCTGAGCATTTAACATAATTTTTTGGTCACCAGAACTACGCTGAAATGTTTATCTCAATGACTGCTTCTACTTCATGGTGTACAATACAGCCCTTGGTTTTGTGAATTTCCTCATATATGCTGGCTGGGAAAGTATACTCTTTGAGGTAACGTTTCTGCTTTTCAGTGGGATATATATATGTATGCAGCTCTCCAGTGATTTATACACTTCCTCCTTTTGGTTACCACATCAAGGATTATTTATTACTCCTGCTATTCTTCTTACTAGTGTATGGGCCGAATCCACCCTGCCCTATTTACGAAGCATCGACTTATCCAACAGCCTAAAATGGCCACTGATCATCCTAAAGCAGCCTCAACAGGTGCAAAACCAAAAAGACACAAAAGACCCACCTTCTCCTATTGTATCCTCACAAAATCCCGTTCTAGACTCTATTTTAGATGACGTTCTTGGTCTTCAACCGTTTATGTCCACTGCCAATGAAAAATTAAAACAAATAGAGGACCGTTGGATTATTATGGGGGGAAAGGTGTTGGAACTTGAGCAACGTGTGGGAGACCTTCAGGATATCGCTGTTAAAATTCCTTTATTAGAGCAAGAGATCCATAACTTGAAACTCCACACGGAAGACCTTGAAAAGCGAAATTGAAGGTAAAACCTACGTCTTTATGGACTTCCGGAAAATATTGAAGGACCAGACATGGTATCTTTTCTGCAGAAATTCCTTCCAGAATTTTTAGGTCTTCAATCCTCTTCACCTCTAAATATACAGCGTGCGCATCGTCTGGGTCGCATCCATCAAAATTGCAACAAGCCACGTGGTATTATAATGCTCTTCCTGGAATTCACTGAACTCGTGCATGTTCTGAAGACTGTAAAACTTAAACGTCGTCTTACTTGGTCGGGCCACAATATCTTTATCTCCCAAATTGCTCCAATGCAACAAACGCTCGCCTAAAGAATTTTTGGCTCCACGTCCACAGATGAGACACTTTGGGGGCGATTCTGATCCTGGATTTTTATTTTCCATACAAATAGGATTTGTATTTTTTTCCATACAAATTGTAAAAGTCCCTTCCAACCCGTGTAGTACGATTCGTATGAGAAAAATACATACAGATCGGCCCGATCCTTACAAATCGGATCGGGAAAAGCTGTGCGACACGGACTTGTAAAAAAGACCATACAATTTGTAAAAAGGCTGTCCAACCCGTCCAGTACGATTCGTACCGGGTTGTCAGCATACGATTTGTATGGAAAATGGCCTGTATACGGGGAATGACTCGTACCGGGCAACGAAGCGAACCCCTATACGCCTCGTACCCTGGTATGACTCGTTCTGGGGGTACGACTCATACCGGGGTACGGGTCGTATAGGGGTATGAGGTATACAGGGGTCCCCCCACATGCGAGGCGTGCGTACCCCAACATCGCGCATGTACGCAAAGTAAGTACGCGATTTTTGGGGTACGGTGCATACATACGTGATTTTGGGGTACTGGTCGTGTACGCACCGTACAAGCACCGTACCCCAAAATCGCGTACGTACACACCGTACCCCAAAATCGCATACGTACGCACCGTACCCCAAAATCACATATGTACGCACCGTACCCCAAAATCACGTATGTACGCACCATACCCCAAAATCGCGTTTTGGGGGTACGGTGCGTGAGTACGCGATTTTGGGGTATGGTGCGTGCATACGCGATTTTGGGGTACGGTGCGTACATACGCGATTTTGGGGTACGGTGCGTATGTACGTGATTTTGGGGTACGGTGCGTACATACGTGATTTTGGGGTATGTGCGTACATACGCGATTTTGGGGTACGGTGCGTACATACACGATTTTGGGGTACGGTGCGTACGTACGTGATTTTGGGGTACGGTGCGTACATACGTGATTTTGGGGTACGGTGCGTACATATGCGATTTTAGGGTACGGTGCGTACATACATGATTTTGGGGTACGGTGCGTTCATACACGATTTTGGGGTACGGTGCGTATGTACGCGATTTTGGGGTACGGTGCGTACATACATGATTTTGGTGTACGGTGCGTACATACGCGATTTTAGGGTACGGTGCGTACATACGTGATTTTGGGGTACGGTGCTTGTAAGGTGCGTACACGACCAGTACCCCTTCATCGCGTATGTACGTACCGTACCCGACTTTCTGTGCCATCCGTACGCACCGTACATACGCACCATACCCCTGTTTTCATGGGGTGCACGACGCGTACATGAGGGTTTCTGTCTCGTACTGTTTTCGGCACTTTTTGGCTCTTGTAAAAAAAGAGCTGTATGGAGTGCCGTTTGTACGAATCGTACTTGCCGGGTTGTAAACTGCTGCCGGGAATACATGGGAACGTCGTGTACAGAGCAATCCAAATCGGAATCACTAGTATATACGAGTTGTATGGTCTTTTTTACAATTTGTATGGAGTGGCCTATTTGTACGGATCGTACTTCCTAGGTTGTAGGGGCCTCCTTACAAGTACGAGTTGTATGGGGAAAACGCTCCATACCACGATTTGTACAGCGTTTTTCCAGGATCGGAATCGGCCCCTTAGTCATCCAATATGGCATTATCCAATCTTGCCTATACAACATTACGCATTACTCATTCGACGATCCTGAGAAACTCAGACTCTTTCTAAACAGCGTCTCTGCTTGTAACATAAATACTAATGTTTAACTCTTCTCTTCTGTAACAAATTGATATCTATTGTTCTAAAGGTTTCTATATTCTGTTATTTTACTATTTTGTCTATCTCTTTTTACCTTTCTAATACCCCTTCACCCTTTATTCTCTTTAATACTTTGATGTCCTACATTACTCTGTTCCTCTTACTATTTTTCCTCCACTTTTATTCTCTATTCTTCATTATTTCTTTTTTCTTCAGGAGGCCTTTTCTTACCTATTCTCTCCTCCCGCCGTTTCTTGTCTCTGGCATCACCATGCTCCTCTTTTGCCGATTACTCTTTTTCTCTTCAGATCTGGATTCTTTTCCTTGATCTGTTTACTCTTTCTGTCTAGCTATCTCTTGCTTCATCTTTCTTACTTTTTCTTTTTCCTCTCTGTTTATTTCTACCCACAGTTTCTTCTCTTTACATCTTTTTTACTTTCATGAGTGTGTTGTCGATTGTATGATAAATGTTGTTTCTTTTTCTTCCATATTGGTCTTGCAGCTTATTATCCCCGTTTCCTTATGTTCCTTTCTTCCCACCATCATGTTTAATGTTGTCTCGTGGAATGTGCGTGGATTAGGTCCCCCTGTCAAGCTTCAAAAGGTACTGTCTCACCTATCCAAACTTATTACCCATGTTGCCTTTTTACAAGAAACTCACTGTAATGATGTGGAATCTCTTAAACTTAAACGTCAATGGGTTAATCAAATTGTTTTCTCTTCTGCCATTGACCGCCATGGTGGTGTTGCTATTTTATTTCATAAATAGATTAACGCAAAAATTGTATCAACAGAATGTGACGCAAATGGACGTTGGGTTATGGTGGATGCTATAATTGTTAAAAAACAAATTACTTTTTTAAATATTTATGGTCCCGTTAAACCCAAACCCCCAATTTTGGAACTGTATCATGTTGAAACTCTCCTTCATCTCTAATCCCAATATAATTGTTGGTGGAGACTTTAATAATTGGCTGGATCCCTTCTCTGATAGAAAATCTAAGTGTAAATTGAAACCTGACAAACCTCATATAGCTTTTCAATCTGCCATCACCTCTCGTCCTTTTTATGATGTATGGAAAACATGTAATTCTGATACCGCTGAATTTCCCTTCTTTTCCCCTGTTCACCATACTATGTCCCGTATTGATTATATTTTGTTTTCTAAGCCAATACTTCCTTGTCAATTCACAATGAGAGGGACAAAGTAGGGCTATTTTTACCGGGGTCCAGCGTACAGGCCCAAGGAATATGTCAACAAAGAATGGTACGCAGTTCCCCAAAGTGGTATACCAAAGGAGTTGAAGAGCGGGGCCAGGTCCCCACGTAGGAAGAAGACAAAGGAAAGGGGGAGGGGGATCCTCCCTTTCAGGACTAAAACCCTCACACACCCAGCGAGCTAGGTGTCATGCTTCATCATCTGGGTTTTGCTCCTTGTCAAACTGGCGGTGCAATGTCTGATGGGCACCCAGACGGGGCTCTTTGTCAGAGATCTTCTGTCCCTGCCAGTTGGTGCATGTGGGTGTGAGGGCCCTAGTGAAAGGTGTAGATGCAAGGGAGTGGTGGTGATTAAAAAAGGTTAAGTAGTCCACTACGTGTCTTTATTGGTCTGACTATCTACCTTATTAAAAACAGTGAGGAGGGATGACTTTCTGGTGCAAGGATCCAGAAAAGTATACTCTACCAAGTGGTCGGACAGTGGTTGGTCAACATGTTTCATGCAAATATTCGGAAGGATACAGCGCAATTCATCAGGACCTAAATACTAAAAAACTATCTACACACTGTGGAAGGAGAATATTACCTACTCAACAGGGAATTCTGGGGTAGGCCGGTGGTCCTACCACTTCTTAGTGGAACCTGGGGGGAAAGACAAATGATTACAAGGAAAAAACAGTAAGATTACTGTCAGAACCCATGTTCACCCCCAGTGACTCAAAAGGTATACAAGGCAGGGAATAACCCAATCAACCTTGCCAAAGCAAGTGCATAGATAAAAACAGTGGCACAATTAAAAACAACAACGGAAAATTGTGTACATATCATAAATGCATTCTAGTCAGCCGAGATAACAAAGATAAGCTCATCCTCACCCTAGTATATACAAATGTGTAGCTTCAGCTGTCTCCTCCCGTGTGCAGAGCACTTCAAAAGTAAGTACCCTAATGGGGGACAAGCAGTGCAGGTTCCGTTTGTAAACCTACCCTCACAAGACATCGGAGTTCAGGAGCCGGAGATTGGAGGCGCAGACGTGGAACGCCTTAAGTACACGTCCAAAAGCTGCCTGCACTTCCGTGTCAGTGGTGGGCGGCCGGAATGCGCATGCGTGAACAATGGTGTAGGCGCGGCGTACGGGCCGTGTATGTTGGTGAGGGAAACTGGATGTTCCTGCATACGCCATATTGAAATGTCTAAGGGTATGTAGATTTGGGGAGCAGTCAAGGGCTAAGCGATGTAGCACGGGGACTCTCTCCCGAAGGGGTTGGGTGAGTGGGGTGTGTTTTTATCAGTACACATTATTAGATGATGGTGGAGGGGAAAGCGGCCCCTATCGAACCGGGACACTATCGAGGAAATAACTCTTAGGGAGCAAGCAAGGGGCTGGGAGCGTTAAACAGGGACGCGGTGAAACATAAGGATCTCAAAGTGTGCCGCTGTCAATTACTTAGGTCCAGGCGGTGGAGGATCGTGGTGGATCCTAGGTGGAAGCCGTTCTCCGGCTCCTGAACTCCGATGTCTCGTGAGGGTAGGTTTACAAACAGAACCTGCACTGGTACAAAGTAAGTGTGAGCTCTCACTAAAAGGACCCTTAATGCTGGCTCTAACGGCGGACCGCCGCCCCTGGTGCCATTGTTTTCCCTACCGGTTTCGGGGTTTCCGAGAGTGGCGCCTCCGGGCCCAGGCTACTTCCCGTGTAGCCCTTGGTAAACGTGGTTTGGTCCACAGTGCCCACGATTTCCTTACAGCGGAGCCTCTGGGGGGGGGGTCGCAGGGCTGCTTCTCATTTCCACCGTGACTCCACCCACGCCTTGCCGGTTCTCTTGGTACTGTTGCCCGCTGTGACAGCCAACTGGGCGCCGGGTCCTGATACTGTATGAACCCGGCACCATTCTTACCGTTACCACATTCTCTTGGTCGTTCACAACCTCCAAGGGGGATGGGACTTCAGGGGTTGCTGGTCGGCCTGTTGAGAGCTGGCTACTCGCCCCCCCTACCATGACCAAAAGGTCGGCCGCCTTCCTCACTCTTCCTTACTTTCCCTTGCTTGTCTCCCATTAGGGTACTTACTTTTGAAGTACTCTGCACACGGGAGGAGACCGCTGAAGCTACACATTTGTATATCCTAGGGTGAGGATGTGCTTATCTTTGTTATCTCCGCTGACTAGGTTGCATTTTTGATATATACACAATTTCCCGTTGTTGTTTTTAATTGTGCCACTGTTTTTATCTATGCACTTGCTTTGGCGGGGTTGGTTGTGCTATTCCCTGCCTTGTATACCTTTTGAGTCACTAGGGGTGAACATGGGTTCTAACAGTAATCTTACTGTTTTTTCCTTGTAATCATTTGTCTTTCCTCCCAGGTTCCACTAAGAAGTGGTAGGACCACTGGCCTACCCCAGAATTCCCTGTTGAGTAGGTAATATTCTCCTTCCACAGCGTGTAGATAGTTTTTTAGAATTTAGGTTCTGATGAATTGCGCTGTATCCTTCCGAACATTTTCATGAAACATGTTGACCAACCACTGTCCGACCACTTGATGGAGTATACTTTTCTGGATCCTTGCACCAGAAAGTCATCTCTCCTCACTGTTTTTAATAAGGTAGATAGCCAGACCAATAAAGACACGTAGTGGACTACTTAACCTTTTTTAATCACCACCACTCCCTTGCATCTACACCTTTCACTAGGGCCCTCACACCCACATGCACGAACTGGCAGGGACAGAAGATCTCCGACAAAGAGCCCCGTCTGGGTGCCCGTCAGACATTGCACCGCCAGTTTGACGAGGAGCAAAACCCAGATAATGAAGCATGACACCTAGCTCGCTGGGTGTGTGAGGGTTTTAGTCCCGAAAGGGAGGATCCCCCTCCCCCTTTCCTTGGTCTTCTTCCTACGTGGGGACCTGGCCCCCCTCTTCAACTCCTTTGGTATACCACTTTGGGGAACTGCAAACCATTCTTTGTTGACAATACTTCCTTGTCTCCATACCTCCAAAATTGGTTCTATTTTTATATCTGATCACGCCCCCATTTTTGCCTCTTTTGATTTATCACTTACCACTTGCAAACATGGTTGTTGACGTTTTAATAACCACCTACTCTCAGACCCAATTTTTATGTCAGAAGCGACCTCTTTTATTAATTAATTTTTTCATTTGAACAAACCTTCAGACACCTCAGTTCATAATAATTGTGATGCCTTTAAAACATCATTTAGAGCATTTACCACTGCTTATTCTGCAAAGAAAAACAATCACTGAAAACTATATATAAGGAAACTCTTTTAAAAATTAATACCCTGATCATAGTTGCTTTTCCTCTAATTCCTCCTCCGTTCTACAAGACCTAATTAAAGCCTAATCTACATTAAATAAAATTGCCACTGTTGATGCCTGTAATATCCTTCTTCAGATTGAATCTAAATTTCATGGTGGCCAAAAGAAAGCAGGAAAAATGTTAGCAAACTACTTAAAAATTAAGTCTGAACGCAAGAATATTGGTCCTATACACTCGGAAAAAAGAAACAAATTTCCTTATTCTGATTCTGACATAATTGATACCTTCCAATCCTACTATGACTTCTATATACAGAGGATACTAATCCTTCTGAAAAAGATCTTGAAACATTTTTTAAGAGATCCCCAAACCTCACTCTCCTCCTGATACTCTTTTATCCCTTGAAAATGATCTCTCCCATCAAGAAATAACCAATGCTCTTAAATCTTTAAAAAAAAGGCCAAAGCTCCAGGACCAGATGGTTTTTCAATTGAGCTATTCCTAGCTTTCTCCTCAATTTTTGCTCCAATATTATTAAATCTAGTTACGTCATTCCTATCAAACTCTAAAGCATGTGGTTCTTTTTTAGAAGCCCTTATTATTGTCATTCCCAAACCAACCAAGGATTCCTCTTTTTGTAAAAATATTCAACCCATTTCCCTCATTAATTATGATTTTTAAAAAAATTGCAAAAAGTTTAGCTTCACAATTAGAAAACATTATTCCACTTCTTATTAAACCAGACCAGTCTGGCTTTGTTGAAGGCAGACGTGCCTCTGACAATGCTAGAATGTTCTCAAATACTCTAACCCTTGGTAGGAAGTACCCCTCTCCTTTAGCTGCCCTATCACTTTATGCTGAAAAGACCTTCGACTGAATAAATTGGCTCTTTATGCTTTATACCCTTAAATGGTTTGGCTTTGGTCAAAGATTTATTTCCTATATTAAATTATTATATACTGATCCACGTGCCTGTGTTTTTGCTAATCTTTTTTTTTCTCTTCTTATTTTCACTTGCAACATGGTACCCGACGGGGTTGTCCACTCTCCCCATTACTGTTTCTCATTTGATTGGAACCCTTTCTTGAATGTATTAGAAATAATACCATTATTACTGCTTACACAGATGATATTCTTATTTATATGTCCAACCACAGAGAATCTCTTCCACTTTTTATTTTACAAGAGATTGCTTTATTTTCTAATGTTTCAGGATACAATCTTAATTTTTCTAAAACTGAGATTTGACCTTTAAATCCAACATGTTATCAATATATGTTTGATACCACCAACTTTACTTGGTGTCTCCAAAAGATTAAATATTTAGGAACATGGTTTTCCTCAAATATTTAGGATACTTTAACCCATAATGTTTCAGCGTTAAAACTCAAGATTACTAATTTGCTTTCTTCTTGGTCCCCATTATTTTTATCCTGGCTGGGCCGTTTAGATACGATTAAAATGATTATTGTTCCCCAAATACTTTTTTTACTCTCAATGTTACCTTTTAAAATTCCTAAGTATTATTTTTCTCAGATCAATTCTATTTGCACCAAATTTTTGTGGAATAATAAATGAGCCCGTATTGCTCTTTCTATAATAATTTGTCCTAAATCAGAGGGTGGGGTTCGATTTCCTGATTTTAAAATGTACCACAATGCTTTTTTAATTTGTCAATCTTATGCTATGTCCAAAGAATATATAGATTTACTGATTCCAACTTGGGTATTGTTGAACGCTCCTTGTTACATGTTTTTTCTTTTCAAGATTTTGTGTTTATGTCCAATTGTACTTTCATTTCCAAGTATCCTATTTTAAAATACTCTCACCACCTATTACACACACTATTTTAAAAGATTTTGACCTCTGTCAATCTTTTCTTCATCATCCATATGGTTTAAATTTCATCACAAATCTTTTTACTACAAACATTGGAAAGAAAAGGGCATTTTTATGTACACCAATTGCTAAATAATAATTCGATAATGCCTTTCCTCCAACTCCAAGAGAAATTCAATCTTCCTGACTCTTGTATTCAACAATACAATAAATTATCTCCTATTATTCAAACCTGTTTACAAGGATTTACCTCTATCCCTATCCTTATTTCGTTTACTCCCAACACACCATTATTTCATGTTCCTCATGATCCAATTCCCAGTGCTTCCTTTATATATATAAAAACCCTATCCTGAAACACCAATTATCATAGTAAATCTCATATTGAATTATCTTGGGAACTAGAATTATCTCAATCATTGTCTATTCATCAATGGGATCGTTTTTGGCAAAAGATTTTCAAAACATCGAAAGCTGGCAACATTACACAATCATTATATTTTATTGTTAATAGAGTTGTGATTACTCCCCTTTTTCTCCATAAAATTGACCATTCTATTTCACCGTTATGTTGGGCATGTCTTTCCTCTGAGGGCTCACTGATACATTTGCTTTATTATTGTCCTAAGGTCTTTAACTTTTGGAAAGTTATTTGGTCTAAATGCTGTTTGATTTTTTCATGTGATGCTCCTTTTGCTATTCATAATATCTTTTTAGGTACTATGTCTCCCGATTTTGACCAATTTCCATCTAAAACTATCTTATTTGACCTTTTTATTGCAGTTGCTTTTACAGTTATATTAACAAGTTGGAAAGACAACTCTAAAATATGTTACATGCTTTGGTGGAATCTAATATGTGATGATCACAGAATTGCATCAGTCTCCCATTGTTCTATTCTCCAAAAGATTAAGCTCGATTTTCTATGGCTACCTTTTACAACATTACTGTCCTCACACTCATCTTTCTCATAATGTTCACTCTTCTTCCTTTTTAGGTTTTCTCCTTATCTAATTCTTTCTTCTCCCCTCTTCTCTTCTTCTTTCCTCTTCTTTTTTTTCCCTCTATATCACAAAATTATACAGACTTTATAACTTTTTATCCTATGGATCACACTTTTTATTAAGATAATATAATGTTAATTATAATCTTTTCTTATAATAGTTGTAAATGCAAATATGCTGTTTTATTCAATGTAAATAGACTTTTAGCAATATGTGCTTATTCCTTTTTTGCATTTTCGTCCTAGTTATGGAATGTTTTACCTGTTGTGTTCCTTCTTTCAATAAAAAGTATTTAACAAAAAAAAACAAAAAAAAACAATGCGTAACAGAACAACACATTTTAGAAATTATTATGACATGTATGCAAGTCATAACAAGACATTGAAAAGCAATGTAATCTATACATTTACGCATGGTAAAGAAGTCCACAAATCAATATGTTACATAGATCACTATTCTTTTTTAGAAAGTTGAAAGAAAACAACTAGACCAGTAATCTGGAATTTCTGAATATGATCATTCCAAAGACCACTCCAACATGACCGCCAAACATTTGGTGCACAAATCCTTGCATTTAAAAGAAAACAATAAAATTTGTCCGAAAGAATTAATGCAAAACAAAGAATAAAAAGATATGATACAATTTAAAAGTAAAAAAGCAAACCCCTTAGGTGCATATACAAGTCAATTCCCCTTGAAGCATTCGGCACTCCTAAAAGAGACCTGGAACCTGGGAGGATGACCTGAGGGACATAACTTGTATGATACCCAACTAAACCCTCTGCAAAACCTAGACCGAGGTAAGATGAACACATTTGTAATTAGAAAAATCAATCCTGTGGTGGAGGAACAACATATGTAACTTTGAAAAAATATTTACTGCAAAATTGTATGAGAAAATAAATTATTGAAATCACGGAGCAGGATACCCAACTGAAAGTGGAAATTGCCAACTTAATATATGAAAAACCACCAACAATAAAATAAAGGAATATTTTTTCAGAAACACACTTAATAATTTTTTTTTATTCTTATACTAAAAAATAAAATATGATTTTGGCCTTCATGCTGAAATAAAGCATTGCGCAGACAATTAAAAACAATGTAAACTGAAAGAGTAGTTTCATTAGCTAGAGTATCTGTTTAATAAAAACGAGGCAAATAATTGTTCTTGTAAGTTCCCAAAATAAATGCATACAGTACCATTTAACTTATAAATAAATAATATTTAGAAAAGAAGTACATATTCCATTTATTTCTTTAGAAAAAACTGGGACATATTGAAGAAGGAACATGCATACAACCTTGAAAGAGCAACATATTACTGTTTATGTAAAACGATGCATACACTGCAAGAAATTAATTTATACTTACAATCAAAGAAATCACCACCTACTCTAATAAGCCTTCAGGAGCAATTCTGAAGGAATAGGGTTAGAACATAGTTCGGCAAACAGAAGGAGAGTAACTCCAATTCATAATTTAAAACAAACATTCAGCAGGAACAATGTGGCCATTTAAAGATTACCTTGCACAACGATTAACATTCTTAACCTCCGCATCCCTACCTTCCTTCCCTTCATTCCACACATGAGAAGTACAAAGCCAAACAGGACAACTAAATTGAATATGCACAAAAACATGTTTAATACAAAAATACAGACAACAAGGAAGCACCGCTATTCCGGCACCATAGCGGAAAGAACACTGGAACCAAAAACCTCAGACTGCTCAATCCTGGCCAATCCCATAATGAGAGGCAAAAGGCAAAGGCGAAGCCCAGGTGGCTGCCTGACAGATCTCAGATATGGAAGCACCCTGTATCTCAGCACAAGAGGTCACCATGCACCTAGTGGAATGACCCTAACCCCCCAAGAGAGAAACCTGCACAGCAGACTTGTAATCAAGAGAAATCTGAACCTACCAACTGAAGGAAGAAGTGGAAGGATGCAGCCCCTTATTTACTGTCCCAAAAATCACAAAAAGGCCACCAGAAAGACTAATAGAAGCTACACAGTCCATATAGAATAGGAGGGCCCTCCTGAAATCTAACGAGCGCAGCAGCACCTCAGATTCCGAAGAAGAAGACTCAAACAAGGAAGGCAGAATCGATTCCTGGTCCTGATGGAACTGGGAATCAACCTTAGCATGAAAGGAAAGGACAGGTCACAAAATGATCCTGTCATCAAAAACCCTACAAAAGGGATGCTTGAAAGACAAAGGCTCAGTTCACTCAAACAGCGAGGAGAGGAAATCACCAACAAAAAGAAAGTCTTAAAAGGCAACAAATGCAAATCTGCAGACACCAGAGGCTCAAACGGGGGAGACATTAAGGCCTCCAAAATCAAAAACAGATCCCATGAAGGGAAGTGCTTCAGAGGGCAAGGAAGAACATTACACAACCCCCTGTAAAGACGCCCAATTAAACGCTCAGGATCAGATAGATTGTCCCAAGAACTTCGGAGAGCCTTAATCGCAGTCCACTTACGCCGAAGGAACGAAACTTCAACCCCAAAGAAGCCCCATCCTTGAGAAACAATATCACCTCAAACAAGGAGGAAAAAGCAGGATCCAAACCCTTACCTTGACACACCTACTGAAAGAACACCAGTGCCGTAAATAAGACTTGGTGGTAGATGAGCGCCTTGCAGACTGCAGAGTCGAGGTCAAACCTGCCGGAACCTCCTCGTGCAGAAGCCCTAAATATTCAACCTCAGGGGTGGCAAGCACATCATGGACAGAACATTCTGCTGTAATACAGGGAACACCAGGGGCAATTGAGTCAGGAGCAACAACCACCCCAACTCTGACCTCATTTCCACCAGAAATGGGAACCAAGAGGCCCAGGGCCAAGCCGGGGCAATCAGGACTACAGACGCCCCAAAGACGGGACCCTGAGAAGGAACTAGAGAAGCAGTGGAAAAGGAGGAAATGCGTACAGAAGATCCCAAGGCCACGGGCAGGAAAGAGCATCTAGAGCCCAGCCAAACCCTCCTGATTCTGAGAGCAAAATCTGGAAACCTTGGCATTGAGAACACTTGCAAAAAGGTCCACCACTGGAACACCCCAGTGCACTGTCAGTTTCACAAACATCTCTGGACGGAAGCAAAACTCCACTGATGACGGGATGGCTCTTCTGAGAGTGTCCGCCAGAGAATTGAACACCCCCTGAATATGTATTGCAGATAGTGCTAACAGACGGGACTCCGCCCAACAGAACAACTTCTCTGCCGCCAGCGATGGGGACTTGGTCCCACCCTGCCTGTTCACATAAGCCATTGATTTTGTCTGTCCTGTTACGAACCCCTGAACTCCTCAGCAACCGCGAGAAGGCCTGCAGAACCAATTGAACAGCTTCTAACTCCGTCCAATTCAAAGACCTCCTGCTCTGAGATTGGGATCAGAAGCCCCTTGGCCAATGAACCCCCATCTAGGCCCCCCAACCTGAAAGGCTGGCATCCCTGGTGACCACTAAAGGGGCCAGGGGGGGGGGGGGGGGGGAGAGAGACACCAACTGCAGCAATTGATCCCAAACCAGCCACCAACCCAGATTCTCCCTGATCTGAGGGGAAACCGGTATCAGGGAAGAGAGGGGCAGACAATGGGGAGACCAATGCACTAGAGTGTGTGCCATCAGCTGGTGCAAATGAAACTGAGCCCATGGAACAAGAAACACTGTGGCTGCCAGATCACCCTGAACCTGGAGCCAACGAGCATTCACCTGGACCTGTCTGGACAGCAGATCTAAAATGTGAGACCGGATCTTGGACACCTAAACTTCAGGCAAAGTGACAACCCTCAAATCTGTACAAACTCTTGCTCCAATAAAGAGTTGGCCCTGGGACGGAACAAGGCAGGATTTTCCCTGCTTGATAAGAAAAACGTTGGGCCATATTATCAAGAAAGGGTGATACATTATCGCCGCTTTTATCAGCAGGAAACTGCCGCTAAAGCGGCGATAATGGGCTTGATAATATGCCCTTGTGAATTCCCACAGAAGCCCAGGTTAACAGGTATCGCCCTTTCTTGATAATATGGCCCGGTGTCCTGACCCACCCATTCACTCTCTTTAGGTCCAGAACTGGCCTTAACCCCCGGACACCTTTTAAACAAGAAAAAAGATAGAATAGCAACCCTTCCTGTTCCTCCAAGGGGCAGGAACGGTCGCCTTCTTTTACAGAAGCCCATCTAGTAGAGCCCACATCTTCCCGGATTGCTGGGGAAAGGAGTACGGATGGTGCCCCAGTTGGGAGGCAGAGCGACCAAGTCTATATGATAGCCGTTCTCGACAATGTTCAAAGCCCAATGATCCCTCACATCCCGACTCCAAGCCTCCAGAAAACGCAACAGTCTCCCACCCACAGGCAATGAAGCCGCCCTAAAACCATTGTTTGGACTTCCGCTTGGAATCAGGTAGACTCTTGGCGCCTACCAAGGAAGAGGACTTCTTCGGCTGAAACTTTTGTAGAGGAGAGAGGACTTTTCAGAGAAATCTACCTTCTAGCTTCGCATCCACATATTCCTTCGTGCCAATATCATGGAACTAGACGCTATGGCAGAAGATCTCAGGACATCCGAAGAGATGTTCGCCAATAATTGCATCTGTTATTCCTTGTGAACCAGTAAGTCAGAGCAATCAGTCTCCTTCTGAATTGCCGTAGCCAGCTTCTCAAACTCTGACACCAAGGACTGAGCAGCATAAGCAGAATATATATACTTGCCTTTAAAGTCAAATTCTCCGCAAAGAAAGCCTTCTTCAGAGCCCCATCAACTTTCTTGTCCGTAGCATCTGCAGGAGAACGATCCTCCGGATAAATTGCCATACGTCTTATCAGAGTGGCCAACATGGCGTCCACCGTAACAGAGTGAGGAAGATAATCCTCCCCTTCCTCCAGAGAGTACAGCTTTTGTAGAAAGCATGGAACGCAGAGCATTCCAAGTCATGCCATTCATCAGAGATCAAGTCCTTAATTCAACCATGAAATGGCATAGCAAAAACAGGGGGCTTAACATACTGGGGAAAACTGCCTTCTGTCCCCTCAGATGATGAAAAAGGTGCAAATCCCAAATTCTCCCAGATATGCTGCGGAATATCCGGAACTTTCACTCTATGTACAAATTTTCCCATAGAGGTAGATGGACGGCCAGCCTCAGATGCAGAGGAGTCGTCAGAGGGCATATCCACCGGACCCACAGCAGGACGAGAGCCCCTTCTTTTGGACGGAACCCTGAAATCCAGAGCACGAGCGACAGCAGCCTCAATCATAGCCTGAACCTCAGAAGCCGAGAGTAGGGCAGAAGAATCCGTCAGACCTGTGGACCTGCTCCGGCTAGCAGGAATGGGCTCATCATCGTCAGAAGAGGACAGGACATGCTTGAGCTTGAATGCACATTTCCCCATCAAAATGAAACCCAGTAAACCCAGTAGGAAAACACCTAGATATAAGTATATACCCCCCACAATATGACCAATCAGGACAGCATACACACACCGTAAAGGAACCTCAGCCTCCAATAATCAAAGGCCTAAAAACAATCCAATCTCAAATCTAAATTATGGAGAGAAAAAATGATAAAAAGTGGCCTTTTTTGAGGCCCTTATTGTGCACTGAATCCAGAAACTGATGGCCGAGGAGCCGGGCTGTCCCATACGCTGCTGTTTGTAAAACCGGCCTTCAACCCGGAAGTCCAGCCCCAGCCACACTAAGCCGGTGACTCCGTTATCTGTACTCGCTCTACTGCCTAGAGCACACCACAACCCCAGATGCAGCGAGGGAAGGCCACAGTGAAGAACAGGCCTACCCACCATGCCCGATCCATAAACAAAAGTGAAATGTTCCATAAACGACTGACCGCACACAAGGGCTCGTGGCACAAGCGCCTCAAAGTCAGGTGAGACTGTGAAAAAACAAGAAGTTAGAGGGGGTGGGGGGTTTTTGTTACAGATTTCATCATGTGATAGGGGTGTCTGGTGAGGCAGTAATGTCTCATGTGTATAATGAAGGGAAGCGAGGGAGGGATGAGGAGGTAGTCAAGTATGCTCTAAATATCTCAGCTTGCTTACTAGAAGGTAAAACAAGCATTTTTATTATTGGCTTTGAGTTGACAACATTAAATACTATTTGAAAACTATATCCAAAAACCTTAAACAAAACTGTTATTTCCACTTTGGACAAGTGGTATGAGACAAATAAAAAGAAGAGTACATCTCAGATACTAAACTGCAAAATGATATTTAAAAAACTCACATCATTAGCTGTCTTCCCTCCTGGCTTCATAGAACATTTTAATACATTATATCAAAGCAAATGCTATGAAGCAAATGAGGAAATATTGACAGAAATCCTCAATTATTTGGAGAGCACAAGGTTTGATGACTTTACCAGATGGGCTAACAGAAAACCACCAAGCTTTCAAAAACTCTGGTGAAACAGTTGCTCAGACTATTTCCAAGCAGAGGAATAAACCCACAATTCAGTTAAAAGGATGGTACATCTCGTTCAACACTACATTAAGAAAACATCATCCATCCCTTTATTATTTGCTCGAAACACTCAAGAAAGAACAGAGTTTCCAAGAAAAGCATCTAATGGAATAATTTGTAGTTATTCAAAACTCTAAAATGTTGAAACTCAGGCACAGCTTTTAACAAAATGCAGACAATTCTGAACAATATCAGGGGTAACAAATGAAAAAACAACAGTTGGTGGATAGAATGCAGAACAATGTCATACATTCACCCCAGGAAAGAGATCTGGGCCTAAATCCATAGTTTTTTTGCTCACCATGCCATTCCAGTTTGAACCCAGCAATATGCAAATCAGTCCCATGGGAACAGTCCAGCCCGAACTGACAACCCAGGCCCTCCCTGGACTGGAAAAAAGCATTCAAGGACCGGTTTCGGGCTTTCAGCCCTCATCAGCCAGGATAGTTTGATTCCAGTGGCATGGAGAGCACGGGACTCACGTCTGAGTATACCCGTCCCACTCCGGGTGACAAATGCAAAAACAACAGTTGATGGACAGAATGCAGAACAATGTCATACATTCACACCAGTACAGAGATCTGGGCCTAAATCCATTTTTTGCTCACCATGCCATTCCAGTTTGAACCCAGCCATATGCAAATCAGTCTTGACTCTGTGCCCCATGGGAACTGTAGTGTAGTTCCTATATTCCCAATAGGCTCCGCGCATTGGAATAATATATCCTATAGATTAGACGTAGGGCTGAGGTCTACTAGGTCTCTATCGAATATATTAGACTTAATTGTGAGTGCCAGCTAGCTCAGAGGTCACGAGTAACGTTCTCGAATTCACAAGAAAGGATTAGTTTCTGACAACCGCATAAACCGCATGAACCGCATAAACCGCATAAACATGACAACTTTGTTTCCCCAAGATAAAACTGATCATCAGAGTCGTGGAATTAATAGATATATATTTCACTCAGTCAATCGTGCATGCTTTGTTTCACCAGAGGTGCCGAGAAATAGAGAGATGGGCGTTTTCAATAAAAAGGTTTTATTGAACAGTCTTCTTTCTCAAGCATAAGAAATGAACTGCTACAATCGTAAAACTGGTTGTAAAATATAATGCATACAGTATAAAGAGTAGAATAAAATAATACTGTAAGAGCATTGTATGGTTCCTAAACCATAGATAAATACATAAATAAAAAGCAGAGGCAAAAAGTACTCAACTAGTGCTTCTAAAATACGGCTACCCCGGTGTACCTAACCTAAGCTTAGTACGAGGGAAGAAGTAAGTGAGGTGTAGCATAAATGTAGTATTCTTTTGCCAAGAATCTGTCCAAGATTTCTCTTAGGGTCTAATCAGCTCCGTACCTTAGTTTAGAATGGAGAAGGTCAGTCTCGGGACTCGATTTCCCAACAACCTGCAAGGGTAGCTTGGAAACACTGGAGCTGGATTTCTCGGCAGGAAAAAAGACAGCGTCTCTCTCAGTGCGTCTGCTGGAGGGTCAGCTTCCTTAGGCACTTGCTGTAGCGGGATGCGTCGGGCAAGTAGATAGTCGAACTGCTCCAAACCACCGTGTGTTTGCTAAGGCAAGTATGGGCATATTTATACCCTGAAGTTGCCGAGTTTGACGTAAAGGTGGACATAATAATGTCATTAAAGACTCTCAGTTCTTTGAAAACTCCATGAGTTCTTGGACAAGTCAGTTCTCGAGCAAGGGAAAGTCCCTAGCTGCTAAAGCCGAGTTTTCCAAGAAATCGTTGTAGATTTTTGGAACTAGTGGAAGTAGCCCTGCCGTATTGGGACTGCATGAGCTATGCCTAAATATGGTAATGATTTCTATGCCTATATAAGGATATGGTGATTTATACGTATACTAGCTTAACCGTCGCGCGTTGCTGCAATCTCCGAAGAAAGGAAATTCAAGGAAACTCGATTGCGATTGGATGAATGGTGTTTTAATTCTATTTATTTATTCGAGTGCTTGTAGATTCACGATTTGTTGTTTTTCCGTCTGGTGCGTATATCAGTATTCGAAAGATTATGAAGGCCCTGGGGGGGGATATTTAAAATATTTTTATGCCAGAAACCTTTGCGGGAGTGTACTCAACAACTTCCCAAAGTTTCATGGCGATCGGATGAATGGTGTAGTAATGCATAAAGGACAAACAGACAGACAGACAGACAGACAGACAGACATACTTTCGTTTTTATATATATAGATAAGGGCATGAATCAGGAAATTTACGTTAGTGTCCTAAAATGGTTTACGACAGAACAGTCCAGCCCAAACTGCCAAGCCAGGTCCTCCCTGGACTGGAAAAATGCATCCTAGGACCGGTTTCAGGCTTTCAGACCACATCAGCCAGGATAGTTTGAGTCCAGTGGCATGGAGAGCACGGGTCTCACGTCTGAGCATACCCGTCCCACTCGGGGTGACAAATGCAAAAACAACAGTTCATGGACAGAATGCAGAACAATGTCATACATTCACCCCAGCACAGAGATCTGTCCCTAAATCCATCGTTTTTTTGCTCTCCATGCCATTCCAGTTAGAAAAAAAGTCATATGCAAATCAGTCTTGACCTGTGCCCCATGGGAACAGTCCAGCCCGAACTGCCAAGCCAGGTCCTCCCTGGACTGGAAAAAAGCATCCTAGGACCGGTTTCGGGTTTTCAGCCCTCATCAGCCAGGATAGTTTGATTCCAGTGGCATGGAGAGCAAGGGACTCACGTCTGAGCATACCCGTCCCACTCGGGGTGACAAATGCAAAAACAACAGTTGATGGACAGAATGCAGAACAATGTCATACATTCACCCCAGTGAATGTATGACATTTTGTGTGTTTTCCTGTTTGCCCTCCATGGGAAGGGTATGCCCAGACGTGGGTCCCGTGCTCACTACGCCACAGGAGTCAAGCTATCCTGGCTGATGACGGCTGAGAGTCGGAAACCGGTCCTAGGATGCTTGATTCCGGTCCAGGGAAGAATTGGCTTGGCAGTTCGGGCTGGACTGTTCCCATGAGGCACAGGGTCAAGACTGATTTGCATATGACCATGTCTGAACTGGGGTGGTGTGGTGAGCAAAATAACGATGGATTAAACCCAGATCTGTGACTGGGGGTGAATGTTTTGCCAATGTGCAACATTCCGTCCATCATCTTGTGTGTTTTGCTGTTCGCCCTATGTGGGACGGATTAACCTAGACGTGGGTCCCATGCTCACTATGCCACTGGAGTCAAGCTATCCTGGCTGCTGACGGCTGATAGCCAGAAACCGGTTCTAGGATGCTTGATTCCGGTCCAGGGAAGACGTGGCTTGGCAGTTCGGGCTGGACTGTTCCCATGAGGCACAGGGTCAACACTGATTTGCATAGGGTCATGTCTGAACTGGGGTGGCGTGGTGAGCAAAATAACGATGGATTAAACCCAGATCTGTAACTGGGGGTGAATATTTTGCTATTGTTCAACATTCCATCCATCATCTTGTTTGTTTTGCTGTTCACCCTATGTGGGAAGCGTATGCCCAGACGTGGGTCCCGTGCTCACTACGCCACTGGAGTCAAGCTATCCTAGCTGATGACGGCTGATAGCCAGAAACCGGTTGTAGGATACTTGATTCCGTTCCAGGGAAGACGTGGCTTGGCAGTTCATGCTGGACTGTTCCCATGAGGCACAGGGTCAAGACTGATTTTCATATGGCCATGTCTGAACTGGGGTGGCGTGGTGAGCAAAATAACGATGGATTAAACCCAGATCTGTGACTGGGGGTGAATGTTTTGCCAATGTGCAACATTCCGTCCATCATCTTGTGTGTTTTGCAATATCAGGGTAGACTGCCCAGAAATTATTGCATCTTTTTAGAATATGAAAGTAAATACTACTAAAATTACTAAAAAGTAAATACTTTATAGTTACTGACAGTAGCGTCACTTGGAAACTTCTTCAGGGTCCATGAGATAAGCAAATTCCACTGGCAAAGTCCATCATTCAAACACCAAAATCCATCCAAAACTAAAAAATCATTATTTTAAGAAAGCAATGCTCCTTAAAGGGCCCTCAAAAAACCTGAAAAGGAAGAAAATTGAAAACAAATCTTCAGAAATAGCCATAAAAAATCTACCTACAAATCCCCTGAGAACCCCTCAAAACTGCTGCTCAGGAAATGCCCTAGGGAAGACAAAATAAAGGGCAGACAAAAAGGCTCTAGATGGCAAACAATGTTGGAGGCAATAGGTTTGTCCCGTCAACAAACTATGACATTTAAACCACCATCTTCTATAACAGTTCGGGCGTCAGCCGAGCGCTGAGGCCACATCCAAATGAATCTTGAGCATGAATCCACTGCGACCATGATATATTTATAGTTGCCATCCCTTTGTAAGGGACCACAGTGGTTCACGTAAACACACGCTAGTGGTTTATCTGAAATCAGAAGGGGTGTCTGCGCCGGGCGTTTCACTGTTGAAACTTTCATTTTTTGGAAGATTTCACTTTCTAAAACATAGTGTCTGGTTTGTTTCCTCATGCGTGGCCACCAGTATTGCTGTTTTAATAATGAAACTGTGGTGGATACACCTGCGTGTGCAGAGGCAAGCCCTTCATGTGCTGTTAAGATTAGTCCTAACCTGTGTTCCATGTTTGGTATTGCTCCAATCCAGGGATTCGAGCAAGCGGAACATTATTTGCATCAGTTATATATGAGTACTTGTGTGGATAGCCTTTTGTTAGTGTTTTACCACTGTCTTTTATTGAAGCAGTGACTGCTTGCAATATTTCGCTGTCTATTTTTGTTTTTGAACGAGTAATTGCAGCTACGGAAGCCGTTTGCACAGCTGCCTTCGCGACTTCATC
Organism: Lissotriton helveticus; assembly: GCF_964261635.1. Taxonomy (NCBI): domain Eukaryota; kingdom Metazoa; phylum Chordata; class Amphibia; order Caudata; family Salamandridae; genus Lissotriton; species Lissotriton helveticus. The sequence continues at coordinate 875,029,482 of NC_136059.1, forward strand.
AGCCAATGAATTCCCTTCAACGTGAGCGCCATCACGCTGATGACTTAGTGTATGGATCACGTGAGTCTTTTGTAGTTCTTTCTGTAAAAGAACTACTTGTTCCCAAAGCATTTTATGCTTGATAGTGCCACCTTTTGCGTCTTTAAAACCATTTTGAACCCAGTTCTGCAGATATTCATTGTAAGACTGGACGCAGTAATCCGAATCGCACACTATAAGTTTGGGAATTCGCGATCGGTATTTTCAAGCGCCATCTTGAAAGCTCGGAGTTCAGCTCGCTGAGCTGTACAGTCTCCTAGAGATTGAGTTTTTGTGACAATAGGTTGGAATTTACCATTAAGCCAGCGACCTTTAACAATCGCGCACGCTGCACTATAAGTTTGTTTACCCCAATCGCGGGCTGTGCTGATCCGTCTGTATAAATTATACAGCCGTAATGTTCTATAGGTAGAATTTCAGTAGGCAGAGGACATTCTTGTTCGGATTGGAGAAATTCTTGTGTCTTCAAGTAAGGGTCAACAACATATTCGACGTCTGTTGCAGCAAGAGAATTAACCCATTGTATCCATCTTGGATGTAAAGCTTTTGCATTTGGAATGCTTGCCTTGGTCACTGCCTCTAAGGCAGGTAAAGGTGTAACAACTTTTATGCGCTTACCCTGTGCGAGAGCTCTCTCCTTTGCTACAGCAGTCTGAACCGCTGTCAGAATTTTTTCTGTTTAAGTGATTTTCATTTCAGCTTGTGTGTACAAGTGTGATTTGTAAGCTATTGGTACCTTTTCACCTTCATTAAAGGTTAGGTATGTGAATCCGCATCTCCCTGGGATGATTCGAATTACAAGGTTGCGTACATTATTGCGTGTTTGTAAATGTTTTGTTGCCAACATGTCTGTTTGTACTGAACGTAAAATTTCTGGGTGTTTTTTAGTCCAATTAGTTGGTTTGAAATCAGGTTTGATTAGTTTGTAGAGAGGTTTAACCCTTTCTACGTAATTCAGAATGTAAGTTCTTCCGAAGTTTAGAAATCCTAAAATTGACTGTAAGTTTTTCAGCGTTTTTGGAGGTCAGAGCAGCGCACATTTTTCTAAAAAGTTTGCTGCCAGGCTTTTACCTTCACTTGAAAGTTCGTATCTTAAGAATAGGACTTTGAGATGGGAAATTCTTGATTTTTTAAAGTTCAATTTATACCCTTCAGAGGCGAATCCAGGTATTATGGTTTTCACCCTGCTCAAGTGCCTGTCAAAATCATCATCTGTAAGATAGATTTCATCGACATAAGAAAATGCCTCATCATCATACATTTTTAGTAACTCTGTTACTCTGGCTGAAAATAATCCAAGACTGTTCTTGAATGCCTGGGGGAGACGACAAAAGTGTTGTTGTATCCCCATTATTGAGAAAGCGGTCAAATACCTGCTTTCTAGTGCAATGTTTTGACAGAAGAAACCATTTGAAATTAAGTATGGGCGCAAAATCCGCTCCGCTCGAGAAATTTGCGAATTTTCTGTAATTTCGTGATCCGCAAATCTCGTGAAATTGCCAAAAATTAGGAAATTTGCTCGCGGGCGGATTTTTATTTTTTTGCAGCATCTTTGTGGATAATGCAGGCAGGATTCATTCTGGCACGATGCTCCTGTCACAAAAATTAAACCTCAACAGGAATCACTTACAGAATGATATTAATAAAGCAGGTGCCCGAGTTGAAGCTCAAATTCAGTCACGCATTATAATCAGCCCGAACAACTAATGAGCACGGTTGAGGCTAGGCAGGTGTGCTTACTCCCCATATCTCTACCACCTACAATTAGATGTAATCCTTGATGGAGGTCTGCATCCACGAGTTTCTCGAGCGTAATTCCCTGTATTTCCTGTGAACAGGAGGCTGCTTTCTCCTCATCTGGTGATCGGTCTCTGACCCTTTATAAAAAAGAGGCATGTGAACTCGCATAGAAGCCCCGCCACACACACACTAGGGTATGCAACGTCTTCCCGCCCTTTCCTCACTATGATGGACAGCTCACTCGAGGGACCTCGGTGCCTTTCAGCGCGGTGGCAAAGGTCAAGACACACGTGTCACAAATGGCAAAAAAATCCGCGGGTTCGCGGGAAAATCCATGAACTCGCAGATTGTTTTGCCATTTTGCACGAATTCGCGGACCGCGAATCCGCAAAATTCGCCCATACTTATTTGAGATATCTAATATAGTTTTATATTTTTTGCCAACAATGCTATTCATCCGTGCTTCATTGTGTGTATTTTGTACTGCAAAAGTTTTGCAGCAAGTGTTTAAATGTCTGTAGTCTAAAACTAGACGATATGTATTGTCTGGTTTGGAGACAGGAAACAAAGGATTGCTCATTGACGAGGTGTATGTTTCAATCACCCCCTGGTATTCAAGTTGATCTAAGATATCCCTGATTTGTTTTTTAGCTTCCTGCTTTACTTGATATTGCCTCTGAGCAGTAGGTTGATTTTTCAACTGGATTTTATGGTGAGGAGAGTCCTCATCCCATCCCACATGATTTTTATATAATGCTGGAGCCTGGGCCACATCCAATTTCCTGGCATAGGTATATTTTTTATGAATAGGAATATGATTAGAGAAGGCTTGCATAATTATTTCTTCGCCATGTGGGCACTCCCTGACAAATTCAGGTGGCCAGTCTTTTTCAGCCAGAAGGATGTCATAACCCTTAGATATTTTTTCCCAAAAGTGTTTTTATTTTTCTAGTTATTTCCCCTTCTATCCGGAGTGTTACTTCATTTAACTTATGGAGTACACTAAACCTGGTGTCTGCAATTTCAACCTGAATGTATTCATTCAGATCCACTGTCTCCAGATGATCTTTTAGGATCCAACGAGCTATGGTGACCTCTGCTGCGCTGTCCAGCATTGTCTGATCCCACTCCCCGTTCTTGAGTTGTGTCCTCAAGATCCTCGGCATGTCTGATTTTAATACTTGCTACCTTCTTTTTGAAGAATGGCGTTTTCTTATTTTTTGGAACGTGTTGATCATCTTTGGACTTCACGCGTTCTTCTTTGTGTTCTGATTGTCCTCTTCTTTCGGATATCTGCGAGGAAGTCTGAATGGTACGAGAAGATCGTGTATCAGTATCTTGATATCTATCAGGTTTTCTTAAATTATCCCTATTTCTATGGACATACCCCTTTTCAGAGTGCTCCTTTTGAGGAGATCTACATCTGGACTGAGAGCGCTTCTCTTTAGGAAGTGGCTGTCTACTATTTTCCCATTTCTTTTTAGGAGTAGTTAGATTGTTTTTCATAAAAACTTTTTCAGGATTTTCTGTTAATTCGGGCTTTACAGGTTTCCCTCCCAAACTATCTCTTCCTAGTTCTTCATAGGATTTTTCAATAACTCTGGCAAGTTCATATGGTTGCTCAGTAATATCGAGTTCTTTTAATTTTTGGCGGATTGCCACGGATGCTGCTTCACCTTTAATGTTAGCTAATAAAATAGCTGAGACTTGTTTGAAATCTTTCAGTAATTTCATACCAAGATTCAAGGTTGGTTCTGTACCATATTCATTTTGAATCTGTCTCAGAACGTCTGGTATTACCACCATAGACGGGACACCATGTGTTTTTGTGTAGATCGAAGCAAAGACTGTACCACAAGTGTCACAGTCCTCCACGTGTGGTGCAATCCCCATTGGTAAACAGATTGTTAGAATCCTGAGTTTTTCATGAGGTGTACTATCGGGAATTACTGCCTCAATTGGAGTAATTTTCTGGGCTAACCAGAATGGAATTTGTTCCCTTTTTGCGGGAAATTTACCAATGACTGATTGTATAGTCTCTGGTGTGTTTTTGTTTGTATTCCCCTGATAAGAGGTGTGTTGTGGAATTCTAATAGCAGGTTGGACTGTTAACGTCCGCATGACATATATTGTACCAATTTTCTATGAATTTTAATTAATTGTTTTAGCTGAGCTAAGAGTTCTAGATTTGACATTCTTTCAATGTTAGGATGTGGTGTATAGCTGGCTAGTACCGGCCATGTTGCTCCTGGTCTAGCTAGTGGACTGAATGTGATTTTGATGTTGTAGGGCGCCTTTAAACCAGAGCTGATGCTCTTGGTAAGTTAGTGGAATTTCAACGTCCTCGAAAGGAACGTATCCCGCTGAATTTTCCTCCATCTTGTAGAACTGTAACACATGAGTTGTTGTATTTATTTGTGGTAAGACAATCCAAGAATAGAATACCTCTGTCTGCCGATATTCATGTGCCTCTATGACAAATATGACTCTACCACCTCTTGGTGATAGGCCATTTTCTATAAGCTTTATAGCTATGGCTTTCCTTACGTTTTCCGGGATGATTATAGCATCCGGGTCATTTTGTTGGAGACCTGTCTCGTCTAAACCCGGTTGGGTAATAGTGCCCGCAGGTCCACCGTTCTCTTCGTCGCTATCTTGCATTAAGGTGCACAATATTTTGGAACACTGTATCCTTCAACGTTGAACAAAACCAAAACTAATACATAGGATCTTTCGTCCTACTCAGTATATGGCGGATATTTTATCCTTTAACCCACTCCAGACGTCTATTGGAGTATTTATGGGATAAAGGGGTCTCAGTGAAAAGCACGACTGAGTTACTCTAGTATCTAGCGTTAAATTAGTGCCTTACCAAACATTGGGCACCATGTAGTGTAGTTCCTATATTCCCAATAGGCTCTGCGCATTGGAATAATATATTCTATAGATTAGACGTAGGGCTGAAGTCTACTAGGTCTCTATCGAATATACTAGACTTAATTGTGAGTGCCAGCTAGCTCAGAGGTCACTAGAAACTTTCTCGAATTCACAAGAAGGGATTCGTTTCTGACAACCGCATAAACATGACAACTTTGTTTCCCCAAGATAAAACTGATCATCAGAGTCGTGGAAACAATAGATATATATTTCACTCAGTCAATCGTGCATGCTTCATTTCACCAGAGGTGCAAAGAAATAGAGAGACAGGTGTTTTCAATAAAAAGGTTTTATTGAACAGTCTTCTTTCTCAGGCATAAGAAATGAACTGCTACAATTGTAAAACTGGCTGTAAAATATAATACATACAGTATAAAGAGTAGAATAAAATAATACTGTAAGAGCATTGTATGGTTCCTAAACCATAGATAAATACATACATAAATAACAGAGGCTAAAAGTACTCAACTGGTGCTTCTAAAATACGGCTACCCCGGTGTACCTAACCTAAGCTTAGTACGAGGGAAGAAGTAACTGAGTTGTTGCATAAATGTAGTATTCTTTTGCCAAGAATCTGTCCAAGATTTCTCTTAGGGTCTAATCAGCTCCGTACCTTAGTTTAGAATGGAGAAGGTCAGTCTCGGGACTCGATTTCCCAACAAGCCGCAAGGGTAGCTTGGAAACACTGGAGCTGGATTTCTCGGCAGGAGAAAAGACAGCGTCTCTCTCAGTGGGTCTGCTGGAGGGTCAGCTTCCTGAGGCACTTGCTGTAGCGGGATGCGTCGGGCAAATAGATAGTCGAAATGCTCCAAACCACCGTGTGTTTGCAAGGCAAGTATGGGCATATTTATACCCTGAAGTTGCCGAGTTTGACGTAAAGGTGGACATAATAATGTCATTAAAGACTCTCGGTTCTTTGAAAGCTCCATGAGTTCTTGGACAAGTCAGTTCTCGAGCAAGGGAAAGTCCCTAGCTGCAAAAGCCGAGTTTTCCAAGAAATCGTTGTAGATTTTTGGAACTAGTGGAAGTAGCCCTGCCGTATTTGAACTGCATGAGCTATGCCTAAATATGGTTATGATTTCTATGCCTATATAAGGATATGGTGATTTATACCTATACTAGCTTACCCGTCGCGCGTTGCTGCAATCTCCGAAGAAAGGAAATTCAAGGAAACTCGTTATGATAACATTCAATTTACATTAAGTCATTTTTATTGAAACTTATTCATTTTAATATGGAAAACATTTCAAATTGTCTTTTTAATTTTATTTATTTATTTGAGTGCTTGTGGATACACGATATTTTGTTTTTCCGTCTGGTGCATACATCAGTATTCGAAAGATTATGAGGGCCCTGGGGGGGCCAATGTTTTTTTTAATTTTTTGCCAGAAACCTTCGCGGGAATGTACTCAACAACTTCCCAAAGTTTCATTGCGATTGGATGAATGGTGTTTTAATTCTATTTATTTATTCGAGTGCTTGTGAATTCACGATTTGTTGTTTTTCCGTCTGGTGCGTATATCAGTATTCGAAAGATTATGAAAGCCCTGGGGGGGGATATTTAAAATATTTTTATGCCAGAAACCTTCGCGGGAGTGTACTCAACAACTTCCCAAAGTTTCATGGCAATCGGATGAATGGTGTAGTAATGCATAAAGGACAAACAGACAGACACACAGACAGACATACTTTCGTTTTTATATATATAGATAAGGGCATGAATCGGGAAATTTACAATAGTGTCCTAAAATGGTTTACAACAGAACAGTCCAGCCCAAACTGCCAAGCCAGGTCCTCCATGGACTGGAAAAATGCATCCTAGGACCGGTTTCAGGCTTTCAGCCCACATCAGCCAGTATAGTTTGAGTCCAGTGGCATGGAGAGCACGGGTCTCACGTCTGAGCATACCCGTCCCACTCGGGGTGACACATGCAAAAACAACAGTTCATGGACAGAATGCAGAACAATGTCATACACTCACCCCAGCACAGAGATCTGGCCCTAAATCCATGGTTTTTTTGCTCACCATGCCATTCCAGTTTGAAAAAAAGCCATATGCAAATCAGTCTTGACCTGTGCCCCATGGGAACAGTCCAGTCCGAACTGCCAAGCCAGGTCCTCCCTGGACTGGAAAAAAGCATCCTAGGACCAGTTTCGGGTTTTCAGCCCTCATCAGCCAGGATAGTTTGATTCCAGTGGCATGGAGAGCAAGGGACTCACGTCTCAGCATACCCGTCCCACTCGGGGTGACAAATGCAAAAACAACAGTTGATGGACAGAATGCAGAACAATGTGATACATTCACCCCAGTGAATGTATGACATTTTGTGTTTGTTCTCCTGTTTGCCCTACATGGGAAGGGTATGCCCAGACATGGGTCCCGTGCTCACTACGCCACTGGAGTCAAGCTATCCTGGCTGATGACGGCTGATAGTCGGAATCCGGTCCTAGGATGCTTGATTCCGGTCCAGGGAAGACATGGCTTGGCAGTTCGGGCTGGACTGTTCCCATGAGGCACAGGGTCAAGACTGATTTGCATATGACCATGTCTGAACTGGGGTGGCGTGGTGAGCAAAATAACGATGGATTAAACCCAGATCTGTGACTGGGGGTGAATGTTTTGCCAATGTGCAACATTCCTTCCATCATCTTGTGTGTTTTGCTGTTCGCCCTATGTGGGACGGATATGCCTAGACGTGGGTCCCGTGCTCACTATGCCACTGGAGTCAAGCTATCCAGGCTGCTGACGGCTGATAGCCAGAAACCGGTTCTAGGATGCTTGATTCCGGTCCAGGGAAGACGTGGCTTGGCAGTTCGGGCTGGACTGTTTCCATGAGGCACAGGGTCAAGACTGATTTGCATAGGGCCATGTCTGAACTGGGGTGGCGTCGTGAGCAAAATAACGATGGATTGAACCCAGATCTGTGACTGGGGGTGAATGTTTTGCCATTGTTCAACATTCCGTCCATCATCTTGTGTGTTTTGCAATATCAGGGTAGACTGCCCAGAAATTATTGCATCTCTTTAGAATATGAAAGTAAATACTACTAACATTACTAAAAAGTAAATACTTTATAGTTACTGACAGTAGCTTCACTTGGAAACGTCTTCAGGGTCCATGAGATAAGCAAATTCCACTGGCAAAGTCCATCATTCAAACACCAAAATCCATCCAAAACTAAAAAATAATTATTTAAAGAAAGCAATGCTCCTTAAAGGGCCCTTAAAAAACCTGAAAGAAGATGTCAACAATTTTCCATCCTTGTGAATTGTAGAGATTTTGCCTTGTCCTATTTTATTTTGTAGTAGTTTGGGCTGACTTACAAAGGCATTTGTGAGTACATGATTGCATGAAGTTGCATTACAGGAGTACTACGTCACATAGCTATAAATGCATTTGTGAAATAGGTCCATAATATCCAACTCCCTTTTAGCAAAAGCAAAGAGGGCTCATCCTTTCTATTTGTGCTGACTATATATGAATATTCCCAGAAGATTCCCATTTTAGACTCATTTTGGATGATTTGCTGCCAATTCACAAAAGCATTTAAATGTATGTGAAGTATTATTATAGGAGTATTTCTTATCATACACATGAATACCTTTGAGAATTTGCCCCATTACCCCCATCCTGTTTGATTGAACGAAATGTGCTTTTTGATTGCACAGTGAATATTTATTTTTCTTACTTAGGGGATGGCACTCCAGTCAATTGCCCAGAATGCTTAATCCCCACCCAGTAAAACCGCCTGTGAATAGAGGGCAAAGTGTCAGGTTGGCACCCACCCAGCACCATGCTACAGCGCACTCCTCTTTAGAAGTCCTGAACGTGTCTTCCCCAAGCAGCCTTCATAACACCCAATCCTCTCACAGAGACCACCACAGACACCCAGCTTCCACTTATAACCTAAACAGAACTGGTAGTAAATGGGAGCAGAAAAGTTCCCATAACCGGAGGTACCCAAGGACCGGGAAGTCCTGAATCTGCATGGTTATTCCCCATTCTAAGGACTAAAACTAGTGAATGTGAGGTGCAAAAGCAGAATTACTAGCTTTAATCAGTGAGTCTGTCCCTCAGCATTTGAGGATCCTGCACTGTGCATCTGATAATCAGCACCTCAGAATAGTGTTAAACTAGGGATGCACTTCCAGTTTATTCCTTAGTGATGTTTTATTGACAGCGGAAATAATAAAAAGGTTTTTAATTATCATGTGTCTTAGGCAGTTACTGAAAGAACAAAATGTGCTAAAAACGTTTACCCCAGTGTTTTATAAGACACCATTAAAAAATTTGCAATATCATGGAACTGAAAAATGGGAGTTGAATACTTTTTTGACTACGGACAGAAAACAATGCACCCAAAGCTGTGGAAAAATACTTTATTTACCTAAACTAAAGTGCCTAATGAGGGTAAAAGTGGTCTATTTTGAGAAAAATAACAAGAAGACATTGAAAGATATGGGGGCACATGCATCGTTGTTTTTAGCGGTTGCAAAGGGGCAGATTCGCAGAATATGCCCCTTTGCTACAGCAATTTTTGCATTTGAGAGGCATCATCCCAAATGCAAAAATTGCTATTTATGTAATCGCAAAATTTGTGATTACTTATATGGTTATTGCTTTTAGGGAATTGAAAATTCCCTAAATGCAATACAACAAAAAATGAATTGCGATTTCGCTTTTAACCCGTTTGCTGCTTCGAATGTTCAGCGCCAGTGCTGAACGTTCGAAGAAACGGGTGCGGCCGCGTCGGCCGTTGGACGTGCGCAGCACCAGGGAGGTAGCTCGCGCGACGTCCAACAGCGAACGGGTTAAGAAAGGCAAATTACCATCAACTTAAAGTTGATGTTAATTTGTGAAAACTTTGAAAAATGATCAAAAGTGCTTTTTTAAAAGTTCTATGATTCACACACACATGTCATTTTGGCACCCTTGAAATTGCATGCTCAATTTGCCAGTACCTATTTGGTACTCGCAAATTGTGCATGCAATTCCTATTGAATAGGAAGCCATTCCTTATTTGAGACTAAGGAATGTGTAGGAATCACAATTTTTGGCGATTCCTACATGCATTAGGAACTACGGGCCATGTGCATCAAGACATTTCCCCATAGACACAGAATGGGGAAAACCCTTTGATACATCTGGCCCTACAATTCCTAAATTGTGATTTCTTAAAAATCACAATTTATGAATCGCAATTCCTATGTTTGATGCATGTGGCCCTAAATGCATTCTCTTTCAAATGATGGAAAGCTGATTTTAGTGGCACAAAGGTGTATTTACCAGACAATGGAGTTATATCCCAAACTTTTCAAAATGATATTTGAGGTAGAAAATACATATATTTACTTCTCACAACAAGGTAGTATTTCATGATGAAATTTAGTAATTCTAGAAAACAAGTTAAAGTTTCAGGGCAAAATCAGTGTATTAATATGTTTTTACCACAAGTGTAAATTAATGCTCTATTGAGGACACTTGCTGATATTGAGGCATCAGCTTCTGGGTGGGGCATGTACTTGCTGTTGTTGACTCATTTGTACGCATTATACAATGTTTATTTACAACTGTTTATGACATTATTACCATAACAGTCCGAGCCTGAACATTTTGTGTAATTTAATCGTTATGTCTGAGTATCTCATGTTTCAGCCACCCGGGAGATTGCCCTAATGTGGAAGCCTGTAAGATCTTTTTTTCTGAAAGATAGTATTACCATATGTGCCCTGAGATTTTAAGATCTCCGCAACCTGGATGGAAACCTGAGGGAATATGCTTTTACATTTCGAAAATGGCAGGGGGCGTGTTAAACAGCATACTTAAATTATTTTAACTGCCTGAAAAACTGTACGACCCTGTGAGCCAATTTTGTAGACTTTCTGCGTTGCCAAATGCACTGTTCACCCGAATCCTCTTTGGAGAGGGACAGGAACATTTGCTTATTGCGAGTTTAACAGGTATTTAAGCCCTATCGTCTAAATTTCTCTCGTGGCAGCAATTAAACGCCACGAAACCCTAACTTTTGTGACAAGCGGATGTGTGCTGCTCAATTACGAGGGCCTACGGTCTGCTTAAGCCTAGAAAAGTTCTAGCTGTAGCTAGGAATCTAGTTAGCGTGACTAACTGTCCGTTACACGGACTGTCCGTTATTGGTGCGTCCATTGGGGCGTAGGGGCGTAGCCCCACAAGCCCCATGGATGCGCTGCTGCAATAAAATAAACTGGTGTCACAGTCTGTCACTGTTTCTTTGAAAAGTTTGACCGAGCGCCGCCGGGAATCACCCGAGTTAATCAGGAGTGGGGAGTGCAGGGGGGCTGGTCTGGACTGCTGCGCAGCTTGAGTGACAGTCCACGACCACGTGACGCACTCAGCTGCAGCAGCAGACAGCCAGCCAAGGTATATACCGCGCAAGTGACTTGCAGGGCAGAAACTTGCCTGCGCATGCGCATCTGTGTTCTCCCATAAGAGGGTGTTTATTTTAGCTGGTCGCAGCCCCCGGGTTCTCAAAGGCGACACAGGGCGAGCATACATGAGCCCCCCTAGGCACCAGGATTGGCCGGTCACCGCAGGGCAATCCATTATTGGATGCCGCGCGTGACGTCAGATCCTGATCCAGCCTGGTTGGCAATCACCAGCTGCCTCACTAGCTGATTGGGCCTGTTTAGGAACTTTCTCCCAGTGAATAAGGAGAGCCGTGACTGAATACACATGACCCTGCGTGTAAGGACATCACACTGAATTCAGCGAGCTTGGGGACACTCTCCTCCGGTAAGGCAGACAAGAGATTAATTTGCCCAATTTAAGGTGCACTCTATTACACTGTGCAGCAGGTGCACGACTGTATGTTATTATGTAATAGCGTTATTAAGATTTGAAGCCCTCTTTCTTTGTAGTCTCAGAATAGCGTGCATGAGCCCCACTGCTACCACTGACTGGTAAATAATGCCCAGGGACAAGTGGTCATTAATTACGTATAACTGCCCGGTCATGGGTAGAGTGCACTGACGTCAGGCTTTCTACCGAGCCCTGGCAGGTGATCGTCCAGATCCCCAGCACATGGACAGGGTAGTGTGAAGGTTGGTAGGGCGTTATACATTCATTGCCAAATAGACTTTATTTCAGGTTACGTAAAACCACATATAGACTTCCAGTACTAAAAGTATAATCTCGAAATATCGATACGTGCACATAACACGCCACAAAAGCATTCCGTTCAGTCACAAGATATAGAAAGAAGTTCTTAGCAATCCGACTCATTGGCGTGTGCTGAGATTGTCTTGCGTCGTTTGTTTAGTTGAAGGGTGTGTTTTTAGCTGTTGGGGGTTTATGTTATTTGGTATGGTGTGTTCTGCAGTTTAAACAGGGTTGTTATAGCTGGCGGGTGTTTGTGGTGTCTGATATGTAGTGTTCTGCTGGTTGCGAGTGTGTTTATTGCTATCTGGGGATTGTAGAGTTTGTTATGCGGTGCTAATGAGCCTGCGCACCAGAGCTGCGTGCCACCACGTTTAGCTGCCAGCCTGTTGATGTGCCATGCTTACATTATGAAAGTATGCTCAAATTTACACGTTTAAAAAAATTAAGAAACCTGCTGCTTGATATATGCGCACAAGTGCTGCATGTTAGCTTTTTAAACTTTACATAACACATGACTTAAATTGAAGTGAAACTACTACTGTGCAGCTAAATGAAAACCTATACTAATTCACCACTGTCTGTACATTTCACCTTCATTTGAACTATTGTACAAATCCGTCAATACTATGACGCTTGTAGTCACATGGTACATTTATCCTTTTAGATATGGAATATCACTTTCATTCTGGCGGGAGGAGCAAGCAACACAACGTGAGTGGACGACGGGGCACGATATACAACATGAAAGGGGGCAGGGTAAAGGGCACGAAACAACAAACAAACCCACAACGAAGGGGCAAGCAAAAATGACAAGGCAAGCAACAACTACAGGGCAAAAGCAACAAAAAAAGTACCAAAAAAGCGCTATGCCTGTTGTGGGTGCCTAGCTCGTGCAGAAAACGCCAGAATGATTTTTTAAAGGAGACATTCTATGTGAGCACTTAAACCACAACTAGTCTTCTACTGAGACTGTATTTAAATTAAAACTGGTGAGTTTTTGCAGGTGGAAGCTGCTTTTACCTACCTGAACTCCTTTAAGGCTTGACGGGGGAGCCTCATTATGAAGTCCTCAGACTAAGCCCTAGAGGTACTAAGAAATATGGAGCGATAAACCCCGGAAGGGTGAAATTAACAAATTACAAACGGAACACAGGGGTTTTTCCTTCATTTCAGTCAAAGAAAGGTGGAATCTGTATGTGAAATACGGCAGATTGGCAGATTGATTGCAGATCTTTTAATATGGATTTAGCTGGTGGTTTTTCGCTTACTGACCAAATTGGGGTTACCAGTTATCTCGTAAAATGGCTCATCTATCTAAAGCTGCTTTAGGAAACTGCCTTTACTCTACGATTTCTGATTTCCACGTTTTGCTGCCATTAATGGTATGGGTGCTGAGATAATTGAGACTCTTGACTCACTCACTGTGCTGCTCCTGTGATGGCCCAAAGCTTTTCAACGAAGTGCTTTCTGATAACAATGAAGATTATATTTTCGAGGAGTCACTCGTCTACCCTACAAGTTTTTGTGCATAAATATGCATGCTTCAGAAGACAGAATACTTGCTGGATAAAGAAGCGATCTCCCACTTTTCATCTGATGTGCGTTTCATTTCCATTGGTACCGCTATTGGCATTTGCTAGGATGGGGGCAGTTATTTGTATTTATAAAAAGCTTATTTAAGATACAGGTTTATAGTTTTTAAAAAAGATCCAGAAAAAAGGAAAGCTAGATTATCATGAGAAATTGGTATTTGCAGTCTTGGTTCAAGTGTACAGAGCGTTTAGTGTAGTCTGGATTTCACCAACTTGTTCAGTTTGATATTGACAAATATAGATGAGTATGCCATGGCCTCGCAACGCTCATCATGCGGTTTTGCATAAGCAAAAAGGTTATAATCACACAAATTTAATGAACGATCAAAATTTAACAACAAATTTAACAAACTTTGTATGTATATTGACCGCCTTGCATATCTCAAACTCTGTTTGTAAAGCGCTCTGATATCCGTAAGGATCTTGTTCGTGCTCTATAAAACTTTAAAAAAAAATAAAAATAAAAGGTTGAAAAGACATTCAATACCACATGGTGCAGTCATATACTGCCACAAGAGAAGAGACTAGGGCCGACTACCCTCTTACTCACTTGAACAAAACGTTTGAAAATTGCTTTAAATCGTCCTGCTGTGGTTCTATACCTGCCGAAAATTAGAGCACTTAAAAATAGGTTAACGGCAAACATTCACAACTTTTTAAATACTTGTTTTGCTGTTACAGCAAGGCTTATTTACAAAAATATTATGCTTTTCGGTAGGATTTACTATATCGATTTATTTAAAAATTTCCAAGCAACTTGTTTCTAAGAGAGCCCAAAGAACAACTCTTGGGCTTTAAAGCGAAAACCTCTGTACTCTAGATCTTTGCGTGAATGCGACTAAACGCTCACTAGACTCAATTGGGAATTGAAATCCAAGGACTGAAGAACTGGGCATCCAGTGACACAGGATCATATCTCAACTTTATGCCAAGTACATTTTTTTATTGATTAAATGTATTTTTCATTTCTTTTGTTTAAAAAAAGAAGCCATGTATACAATGAATACACAAAGCAGTATTTAGAACTGTATATAAATATTAAACACTATATATACTATTCGCCTACAAATGAATCACAAAGAGAACATAGAAGGAATGAGAAGGAGGTTGTAGTGCTCATGGTAATGGTGTTAAAAGGAGTCATTTGATGTATGCAATATTTTTCATTTCTGGTTTCAGTTCCTATTCAGCCTCTGTACGGATGCAGTTATCGTAAATGTTAAAAAGCAAATTATTGCATCAACACATGAACTCAAAACCCTCCTGTACTTCCCCCTCCTTTTTTTTTAAACCACGTCAGACATCTTAGAGACTTCAGTTGACGTGACCCCAAAGTAATCTCACCCAAGAGGCCACCTTGTCTGTAAAGGACCAATTCTATTTTCTATCCTAGGATAGCCCTAATCCACTTAAAATAAAAACTGTCATTTTGATATAGTCCCAACACTATACACCTTTTCATGTATCTGCTCTCTTCATAAAATCCACTGCCATGAATCGAGCTTTCGAAATATTTTCCTGAAGGACCCACAACTCTCATTCATAGAATATCCCTGAAAAGAAATCCACCAACAATGAATTCACTGAAATGTCCAATGTATCTACAAGATTCAAAATTCATTCAAGCTTTACAATGAAGCCACTGCATTTCCATTCCCGACCATTAAATTCCTTTGGCCCTGGGGGGGTTTACACTGTCACCAACGACAACTGAACACATCCCATGGACACCTCAACTTCTTACTACACACCGACACAAAGACCCTGAATAAAGGCTTACAGACCATGGGACCCCGACCAGCCTTTTGCGATGCCATCTCCAACCTCATTACCCCCTTATCCGTCGACTTCCATCACTATGTTTACTCAGCAATCTTAATTTCTACGGCGACGACCCAAACAACGCCAACTCCACCATCCTTCTGAAGAACCTGAACAACATTGGCCTCACACAACTGGTCAGCGAACCCACGCACAAAGCCGGACACCCACTCAATGCCATTTTCTCCGCCACCGACAGAATCAGATTCACCCGTGTCACTGACCTCACCTGGATCGACCATGCCATCATTCACTTAACCATCTCAAACGCCCAGCACGCCACTGCCAAGCACCACAGCACCACCCATCACAGATGGGGCAAGGTAACCAAGACTCAATGGACACAGGCCCTCATCACCACACCACCCTAAACTTCAGCATATCTTGACCACGCCATCCAGAACTTTCCAACTGGATCACTGAATGCGCCAGCAGTCACACCGCTGAAACCAGAAAAAGCCAACAAAACCTCAAAACAAGTCGGCTGGTACACCCCAGAGCTTAGAACCACCAAGCGCAGTTGCTACCAACTCAAAGAAACAATGGTGTGTCACTAAGGACCCCGCCAACAGACCGGTTTACAAAGCAGCCCTCAGCAACTACCACCTGCGCATCTAGAAAGCCAAGAGCGAGCAGCCATCACTGCCCGCACCTACACAACGGCTAACCACTTGAAGAAAATCTTCAAGTTAGTAAAGGAACTCTCCAACTAGATAGCCACAGAGAACACCATCCAACCCTTCTAAGGCCTCTGCGACAACCTCTCAGACCACTTCCACAGCAAGATTGCCACCAACTACAACAACTTTGACCCCTGACCCACCACTCTCAGCCTCAACAACCTCATCCAATCAGCGAACACCAGCCGAATGATCAGCAGCTGGTCTCTGCTCACCACTCAAACCACCACAGCCATCATGTTGTCCATTCACTTTGATCTCCACTGACCCATGCCCCCATCTCTTCAACCTCTGAACCAATAGAATCAGCACAGAACTCACCAGCATCCTAAACACCTCCATCCCCACAGCAACCTTCCCAGACAGATGAAAACATGCAGAGGTCAGACCCCTCCTAAAAAAACCTCTGAAGACCCCAGGGACCTAAAAAATTACAGACTGATCCCCCTGCTACGCTACCCAACCAAAGTACTTGAGAAAGCCATCAACCAGCAGCTCACCAAATACCTGGAACTAATCCACCTACTCGACGCCAGTTGCCTCATAAAACATCTACAGCGATGAGGCAACATAATATGTACCCGACTCCATTTCTATGCAAGAACCACCCAACACTGGTTTTTGTGCTTTACTTGCGGCAGTTGCTATGCCATGCACCGAAGATCCCTGTGTGCACTGCTGCTCTGCATACTGAAACCAAGGAAGGGAATACAAGTTTGTCAATGCACACGTTGCTGAGGTCCACTGGGTTGGAAAGTTTTGTGTAGGCCAACATGTAAGCAAGCCTCTCCGTTTCCAGCTACCAGGTTACACACTGTGCAGGCGGTTGGTGGCATATGCTTGTGGCTTCCAAACTAATGATTATTTGACGAAATGGTGGGAAGGAAGAGCAATGACATGAGAGTAATGATATGGCTCTGTCTCTGGGTGGCTGCAAGTCTGGCTTTTTGGCACAGTTTACCGACTATGCTTTGTGGTCATTTCACCATCTGAATGATCTTATTAGCAGCTCTTTTTATGAACGCGAGGCTAGTCTTCCAGCCCTAATGTCAATACTTGCTGAATTTAATAAGCCTCCAGTTTCCGAATCAGTTTGGGTAAATCCAAAATATAGCATCAAATCGCCTATACGGATTCAGAGTACTTTCACCGTTCTCATGGGCCAAGGTGCCAATTAGATACCATTTTCTATTTCTAGCTTTATTTCAGGCTGTATGAGACTTAACAGTCCCTGTGTGATATTTCAGATCCTTGCTGGTCTCACGCAACGGAAAAGACTGTTCATGCCATGGCAGGCCAGAATTAATGTTTTTAAAATTAATATCCTTCCTGCCCCATCTAACTGTTCCAAGCTCTGTCTACGGTAGTCGCAGTGCCGGAGTTACTGTTCCTGCAGGGATACATTCTTTAATTCATTTGTGCAAATGGCAAAGCCAGGATAAGTATAAAAACATGCTAATGGCACCTAGAAAGAGTAGAAGCCTTGCTTGTCTTAATGTTTTTTCTACTATTGGGCTATGCATTTATGTATAGTGGTTGAATGGTCAGTGAAACATCAGAAAATCACTGGATATATATGGAAAGAGCTCTCTCTGGGCAACTCTTGTGGAGGTCCACTCTGGCTACTTTGACAATACAGTGTGCGACCTATATATCTCCCAGATTACCAAAATGTTTTGGAGATATGGGACAGACTAGTTGTAAAGGCAGGACTGACTACCTTCTCCTTCGCCGCACTCGCCATACATTGTAACCCACAATTTTCTCCAGCCTTAGATTTAAGGCTATGCATAGATGGAGAACCAGAGAATGTTTAATATTGACGTATGAATGTTACGCTTGAATGACCCATGGTTTGAGTACATGTCGTAGTAACATTTTTTTTTTTTTTTGCAGAGTTTTATATAGCGCGAACTAGACCCGAACCGAATCAGGTATCAGAGCGCTTTACATATGTTTCCAGTTACGTTACATTTTTACATTTTCCAGTTACTTTCATTTTAGGCACAGGAAGACTAAGTGATTTGCCCAGAATCACAGGAGGTTTTGGCGTCGTTACCGAGACTCGAACCCAGTTCCTCCAGGTCCGAGGTCGAGCGCCCTAGCCGTTAGGCCAACTCCTCTCCCCAACATTTACTTATAAACACTGAATGTAGTAGCACTCGGGCTAAGCAGCACAGAGCTTTTCATAGGAAGGCCCTGTAGCCCTCTGGTAAACGTAGTCCTGGCTTCTTTGATTGCACCTGTATTTCTTTTTCCTTGTGTAGCTTCACAAAAGGCTGAGCTCCTCTTATTTCTAACCATTTCTTTGGGTATAGGGATCGGGTCCATGTGCCAGATGTTTTGCAGGCGAAAATTCCAGATGCAGAAACACAGGCCTGATATTTCTGAATGGGTTTATGCACCGTACACATATTCCCATACTCTTAGTAAGGGCCTCGGAGTTTAGGCACAACCCAGGCACCCACCGGCCCTCCTTCAACAACAAAGACAAATAGAAGGCTCTCAGCTGCTGTAAAAGGAAAGCTGAAAAGTCCCCGGAACACGGGATAACCAATCAGTAAAGGGCCTGGCATTCTTGGGTCTGCGTTATTATGCCCCATTCCAAAGGCTCTGTCTTGGGAGTCAGAATCGGTAATTCCACAAGCTTTGCACACTGCTAATCATAATTCTCCGGAGGGCAAACATGAAATTCACTAACTTTAAATACATTAATGATATATACCGATAGCTATGTAAATGCAAACCCTTCCCTCAGACTCACAGGTCCACTGCTCAAATGAATTTCATATTTCCCTATCTTAATAACCCAATAATCCTTTTTAGGTTCTGGAGTAGGGTGCTATTCGCCAAAAAGCGCTTTGACGCCTCGTCAGGGTTAGGAAGCGCTATATAAATGCAATTATAATTACAATAAACAACAGTGAAACATTGTGAAGGAATTAATCAAAGTGTTTCTTCTCCGTAGGTTCATTAACAAAAACAAATTACCTCGTGTGTTATTAAGACGAGATATTTTTCAGTGGTGCAGTGCTAACGTTCACGATGCACTGAACTTTAGAAACCACTGTTAAATCTGGGACTAAATGAACTTCGCATGTGTTAAGTGGGATAACCTGAAATTTCATACACCCAGGCATTCTTTAACGACTGGCCATTGGCCACCAGTTCCCCCTCCTTCTTACTTATGGTCCTGTGTTGTGCCTGCTCATGTGAAGGACAATTTTTACTTCAATGATCAATGTCCGGATCGAGATGTATATCCAGTGTTGTCTAGTATGTTTTGCGGAGCTATCGAAAATATCTGGTGGGCTTTGCGCAGGCACTGATCCTGTGCCATGTGAGGGCATATGAGGGTTTGATTGAATTGACATCTGGGCACCTGCTTCCAGTTGTTGCTTCTATTTCTTAAGTGAAGATTACACCACTCCGATGTAGCAACTGTTTGTTTTGGGGCAAAATTAGGACAAGCCAGAGATGCTCCTTAGACACGCCTTTACATTTTTATCCTAAATCGGAGGCAATATTCCTAATACAGTAGCTATGTTTCCACGATCAGAAAATGCAGTTTTGCCTGATTCAGGACTTTTCTCAGGAATATGTGGAATAAGACGTTGGCGATCATGTTTATCATTAGTTGTCTGTATTGATGTGCAGAGGAGTTTATACCAGTGTTGAGGTGATGTTAATCTCTGCCTTATTTCCATGCTCCACGACATTTTAAGTCGGTGGGTTTATCATATGGACTTTTAAATAAGACTTTTTTGCTCGGTTAAAAATGAACTCTCTGCACTGTAGGGTTTGCAGGCCCAGGTGCTCCTGTGCTAAAACATGCTTCAGCATTTGCTTTTTTACCCTTGATTCAGCATAGCAAGGTGTGTGAAGGAGTTAAATACTCTGAATGGGGATGTAGTACTTTTTACAACCCTCCTGATTTGCTGCACAGAGGCCCCTGTCCCATCCTGACCCCTTTGTAATTGTGACCTTAAAAGCTTTGCCGTTCAAGGTATTTTAGTATAACTGCGTAAGTGGCATTACATTTGGGAAGGTGATTTATCACAAGAGCTTCTTGTGTTGCACTGCTGCAATATATATGCGGAATGACACCCCGTCTGCTGCTGGCACGTGGCGGCTGGAGGGCCACACTACACCCCGACTGCTACTGTCACATGTACTGCAGCGGCTGAAGGGCCACACTACACCCTGACACCCCCTCAGATGCTGGCACATGTACTGCAGCGGCTGACGGGCCACACTACACTTCGTCAGCCCTTAAATGCAACAAGCTGTACTGCAGCGGTTGTAAAGGTCATCCCACTATCCATGGCGGCCTCCTGCAGGAATGGCATGTGTACTGACACCTGCATTAATATGGCTGCAATGACCAGACCCTTCTCTACCCCCCTCCCCCCTTATCGGGGCAGCACTTGCCCTGCATTCTGGGTTTTATTTGTTGGTTTTTTTCAGATTAGGGGCTGGTATTTGATTGTGACTAAGGCATGCCCCCTTGCTGAGTTTAGTCATAGCTGGAAAGTGGTCCAAAGTCACACACAACATTTTATGTCACTTTTGATTTTTTGGGGTCAATACAATTTCTCTGCTAGGACATTAATGTCTGGAGAAATAATACCTGCAATTAGCAGAATACAAAGTTATGTTCGGCGTGCACTAGATAGCATTGAACCAGTTGGCAGGTATGAGAATGTGGGATGGAAATACAATCCTAAAATAGGGGTAAACTGTCTTTACCAACAATGGTGCAAGCTGTGTTCAGGGCATCTGCCCCTCGTCTCCTTAGGTGGCTGGAACAGTTATTTAAGACTTGCTGAGTGACCTAGCACCTCTTACCTGGAAGGAATTACATTCTGTAAATATTGGAGGCAAACGGGAAAAAAGTTGTAGAGTGTACAGGCAATTCACATATTTGTGGTGAGCAGTCTGACATGGCCGCCTATAATGTTTCACCATGCCTACCCTGTTCCCTTTATTTCTTTCTTCTACTGTCATTCATTCTTTGATACTCACTCAATCTATCAAGTGGATTTTCCTTGCTCTCGTGGATGAGTTATATCAGTGTTTTGATGGCAGTAGTGTCAGGGCTCTCACGTCATTGGATCTCTTGGCAGCATTGGACAAAATTGAACATGCCATCTTGGTCAACTTTTTGGCAACTTTGGTGGTAGGGAGAACATTTTTCCATTGGTTTAGTTGTTTTTTGACTAATTACGCAATTATTATTATTATTATTATTATTATTATTAATGAGTTTTGTATCGCGCGTGGTTACCCTTGGGCATCCCAGCGCTTCTCCAGAAAAGAGCAGCCCTAACAGAAACGACTCATTAGGCAGGGAACAGGTGGGTCTTTAAAAGTTTACGAAAACGTAAAGTGCTGGTTTCAAAACGCAGGGCAAGCGGAAGAGAATTCCACAGCGCTGCCACGTTGACAGAAAATCTTCTGCCACCGGACCAATGAGGTAGTGCTTCTCCCTTTCTTTTCACACTCAATTTACCTTTTCTTTCTGAGGTCCTCATATCGCCTCCTTAAGCACTGCTATATTCAATGCTAGTGTCAGCTGTTTTTCCTGATTTACTATTAACTGATCACTTTTGTCTCTGCTTCATTATATCTGTGGTTGACACCCAGATTTTCTTTCGTATTGATGGGGTGGTTTGACAGTCCCCTGCCCCAGTAAAGTTCCCTGCCAGCCATCCATTCCTGGATGCAGGCAAACTATCTCTAGATCAATGACTGTTAAGCGGTAATCCGAAGCTGTAAGGCTCAATCACAAGTTTGGACAACCACCTGGTCCAATATATTAGGTTGACGTCCTCTGGGTATTCAACTGATTAATAGGTTTTTGATGTCAGCACAAGTCCAGGTCATTTCAAAAGTCTTTTGTGTATCAATTTCTCTCAAGAAAATGCTCCCATTGCTAACTTATTCGGAGCGTTGTATTTTGATGGTATTGTTACTAGCCCATTGTTTAGATTTTTGCAACAGTTTTTTTGTCTTGTCCTACCTAGTACCTGATTGTTCAGTCGTGACAGCGTCAAAATGCATTTGCCCAACTTGCTCTCATTTTCAATCCTCATCAGCACTTTTCTTCCGAGGTCTAGACAGCTGCGGCCTGTGCAGGTAAGAGCAATGGCTTTTATTTTTTTAATAATTAATACGTTAATAAAAGTTATTGTAATTTATAATGGCAATAGCTTAAACTTTTGTAAATAACTTTTGTGAAGATTATGTTCAGTGTATTTTATTGTGACCAAAATCCAAGAACAGAAGTGAAATATTAACATCTTTTGGTGACATTTGTAATATAGCTTGAAACATTGAGAGAACATATTTGAACCAGTTGTTGTTGAATGGTTGCACAGATTGATGCTGTGGTGCTACTTGAGTCTTGGTTACCTGGTAGCGCCTTAGTTTGCAGCTCTGCAGCATTACCCAGACCAGGAGTAAACGCCCCAGCAACCAAGCCAGGAGTAAACGCCCCAGCTCATCTGCTGCATTTTTGGCAGACTTGTCAGACCGCATGTGATTTATGTGTAAATAATTAAGGGAGAGGTGCTTTGGTGGAGCCCCTTCACTCGGTTTTTGGTCCAGTCTACAATTACAAAACATAAATACAGATTTCTAAGTATGCTTTCACCAAATTAGCTTGTTGTTTTCACAAGGTTTAAAACACCTGAGCCCTGTAAATGGTTTGAAATAAAGGAGATGAAAGAAGTCAATTTGTTTATTGTGTTTTGCTCAGCCCATCACTAAATATGTTTTCCATGCGCTCTGCTCCCTTAATTATCACACTGAATGAGTTGCTATTTTCATCATGTGGCTGAACCTGTAATCTGTGTGTAGCAAAGGGGTGCTATGCTGTTGGAAACCTTGCTGAAGCTGATAAGCTGGAGGGTACTTTTAATGCCAATATCGGAGTCTGTAATAGGACGGAATGTATGAAGCTCTGTGGTTATACTGAATAAGCAGCTACCTATGTTATGCCATCTATTAATGTAATAACTGCACTTTCACAATTGCTTTATTAACCTTCCTGCTTTCTCGAATGTGCTTGAAAATGCACGATTTTTCTTCATTTTTTCAAAATTTTCTTGGGGGGGGTAATCCCCCCAAACCCCCCTTTTGGGGTTCGGGCTCGCTCGCTACGCTCGCTCGCTACGGTGCTGTATGCAAATCACTTTGCGCCCCACCACTTTAAAATGTCACCCACCGCCTTAATGCTTTTACAAACAGAGGGCCATATTATCAATCAAGGGCAAGACATTATCGCCACTTTTATCGGCAGGAAACTGCAGCTAAAGCGGCGATAATGGGCTTGATAATATGCCCTTGTGAATTCCAATAGAAGCCCAGGTTAACACCAGAACCTGGGCTTCTATGGGAATTCACAAGGGCATATTATCAAGCTCATTATCGCCGCTTTAGCCGCAGTTTCCTGTCTATAAAAGCGGTGATAATGTATCGCCCTTGCTTGATAATATGGCCCAGAATTTGTCCTAATTTCAGCGATGCCTTCTTATAGCCAATCATGTGCCTGCCACACACCTCCAACTGTGAAAGGCGACCTTGGGGGTTTAGACAGTGGCATAGCAAGGTCAGGTGGTACCAGGTGCTGAAAGTTTCTTGTCACCCCCGGATTGACAAAGTGGCAAAAATATGTGTTTAAAAAATATATTTTTGCCATTTTGTCACCCCCCTCAGTGATGTCACCCGGGGCGGCCCGTACCCACCGCACCCCACTTCCTACGCCCCTGGGTTTAGAAATGTATTATACAACAAGAGCAACCCTTATGTGAACAGGGGTATCAAGTAATCCTTAAAACATGCGTTCACATGGAACTCATGTTAGGCCCTGGCAGCATCGGATTGGGAAGGCGGGCAGTCGGGCATCGGCCGATGGGTCGGTGCCTAGGGGTCACCTGTGGGCTGTTTTTTTGTTAGCTCTATCAACTGGCCCACAGTGCCTTCCTGCCTCTTCCCAGCCCAGCCACTGTAATGTGGAGCAAGCATCATGGCAGGCTCGGAGGGGGTAGCTTGCAGCAACGTCGCTCAGTCAATATTCTCACCCCTGCAGACTTTGATTGGCTGCCCCGGGACACCAAAGGTGGCCACCTACGAGGGCGGCCACCCTTAGTGCCATAGGATGGCACAGACCCTGAGCGGTCTAGTGGTTGGGGGGATTGGAGGTCCCCCCGTGATGTCACTTCCTGTGTCTTGGGGGAGGGGGAGTGACTATATAGTCCAGGGGGCGAGGGTCAAGCGCCCTCTTTGTTCGTCGACCGCTGCTCGCGCTGACCCTTGCCCTCCCCTACCTGGACCCTGAGCGGGTGACTGCCCGTTGCTGTTTCAAGGCCTCAACAGCCTATCCGGCCGTAGTCAGTCCCCCTCCCCGTCCCGGACCCTTAGATCCCCTTTTCATCTCCCTCGTCGAGCATCGTCGTGAACGAGGTAAGCGGGACACTTTATCGCCTCCCCCCGGGCCCCGTCCTTGGGCACAACCCAAGTTGCACAGGGCTCCGTGGTCAGAGACCACGGGGAGGTGGAGTTGTCCGTAGAGGAGACGTGCGGCAATTGGGTCGTGTGGGGGGGGGGCAGCAACAGAGAGGGGCTTGTAAGCATGGGCACAGCGGGTGTTGGTCTGGCCGAGGCCACGCGGGCATAGAGCATGGGAGTCGATCGCAAGGTACATGGCTCACGAGCGGGGGACTAAGGCTCGGGATGCCTACAGTGCGGGTATGACCGGATTAATTAGAGCTGTGATGAGGTGAGCGATTCGCACAACGGTACAGGGGGAAGTACCATCGGTGTTTGAGGACCGCGCGTAAGGGGCCCGCGGTTCGCGCTAGTCACGCCCCTTCGTGGCTCGCTCGCCGGCACTTTAATATGGCTGCACTAGCGTTATGCTTCGAAGCCCCCCACCCGACTACATTGTGTGATCCATAGACCTGGGCAGGAGGGTTTTCCGCGGGGGGAGGGATTCGCTGTTAAGGAGATCCGAGGCTCGGGAGAGGGCTCTGGGGTTGTTTATCTATCAAGCCCAGGGCAGATGGGAGTCCCGACTCGGACACCAGGGTCACCCCTGCTGTTGGTCGCGGGGTCATTTTGCGCCGCGTTTGACCGGGGAATATGGTTTAGGTATTTTTAGTAAGTCGGGCTCCTGAGCAGTTGATGATAGCCAATGCGGTGCTGCCACGGTGCCGAGCAGATCTTCATGGTAGGGCGTGTAGTGGCAGACACCCTCCTTATCTGGCAGTATGGATAGCTCAGTGAGCTGGAAGTGTGCTGCTGTTTAAAACATTTCAAAACAGCAGTCTATGTCCGTGGAGGCCTCATCGAGGTACACGGTCGCATGAGCAGCTTGATTTCGCCTATGCTCGCCCCCTACAGGGCTCGCAAGGGCGGGGGCCCAGCCAGGTGCGGGCATTGTTGCCGGGGGCACGGCCTCTCGCTGTAATGCCAGGAGTTTTAGCCGGGTGAGTCGGGGTATTGTGGTGCTTCGGAGCAACGGCTGCATGCGGCGGTGGGCTCTGAATCTCTGCCAGGTGTCCTAAGTGAACCATGCACTGTTGTGAGTATGGGTTTGAGTACCGGCCTTGGTTATAGTTAAAGTAATCCGCTTTTCATTTAAAGACTATTAATGCCCTCTGGGTCGAGTTTACGCCTTATAAAGCTGCAAAACATGGTCCGGGGGCCTCAGAAGCCTACAGCTCCGGCCCTGTCACTCTACCCCATGATCATCGCCAGCTGCAGTGCATGCGGCAGTGGTCGCAGCCCCGGTCGAGGTGCTGCGGCAAAGGACCTTTAGCGATATGGGCCTCACCCACAGGGGATTTGATTCCATCAGGCCGGTTTGTGTGCATTCCTTTCCTTGGATGGGCGCAGGGGATGTGTTTCTCTATAGGGTGGTGTGCTCTAGCCCCCCCCCCTTGTCCCGCTGGGCAGTGGGAAACAATTGGAGCCCGTAACTTCATCGTTGAGGTTACAGGCTGAATTACGAGGGTTCAGAGCTTTGCAAATCCGGTGGGAAATCAATGTATAGGCAACCAGTGCGCATGTAAAGCGCTCCAAGAACTTCGGGTCGAGTTCGCGCTTTATAAAGATTTGGAATGCTAATTAAAGAGCCCAGAAAAAGCTCAGTGCGGAGAGCTTTAGACTAATGATCTAAGGGTTCCCGGTTCGGTCCTGGGTTTGAGCAGAAGCTGGTTGGGGACCAAATCATCATCCTTAACACGCTTAGAAGCGTGAATAATATAACAATATACACTTTCCCCCATGCCTGAATGTGCAGGCAACCGGTGCTCTTGTAAAGCGCTCCAAGGACTTCCGGTCTACTTAGAGCCATACGAATAGGCATTTAACTGAATTTAAATATAGTAATACCCCGTACCCGACGGTGTAAGCAATCGGTGCTCTTGTAAAGCGCGCCAAGACCTTTGGGTCGAGCTCGCGCTATAGAATTAGACTATAGTTGGAATAGAAATCATAGTGCCCGAGATAGCTCCGTTCAGAGAGCATTAGACTAAATATTTAGTGGTTCCCGGTTCTATCCTGGGTTTCGGCAGAAGCCGTTCATTGACTAAATATATATCCTTAACACGATTATAAATGTGGAAAGTTAAAAAAAACCATTGACTAAATATATATCCTTAACACGATTATAAATGTGGAAAGTTAAAAAAAAAAAAAAAAAAAATATTAGACACTTTTCTCCGTACATGAATGTGCAAGCAACCGGTGCGGGGAGGTCCAGAAGGGTTGGAGACAAGCAGGGTAAATGAGCCGAGGGGCCGAGCATCTGCCGGAAGGGTCAGGCCTGAAGTGTTTACAAAGTGTGGCTTGCACTCTACGTTTGTAGAGGTCCCTGTTGCGGACTCTGTCAGTTTACATTCCTTCCTAATCTTCCTCACTACTGCCATTCTTTCGTATTGCCGATAATGTGTGTCATGGGCCCAGCTGTTGTTAATGTCCCCACATGAATGCACGTTTGTAGCGAGGGTAGACAAAAAAGCCTTTCTGTCTTGAGGTGCTGGGGCCATGGAATCTATGCTACGAATTAGCCAAAGTTAAACCGGAGCAGTGGGGGCCTTTTAGGATGTAGTGGCTTTGCATAAGGAAATTAGTGCATGAAATCATAACCACCTGATGCAGAAACTCCAGGATGGTGAGCATAGATAAAAACCAAGCAGTAAAACAAGGAATGACTGAACTAACCTTTCAAGTCTAGAGGCTCGCCGCTGATTAGACTGTTTAGTTTAATATGCAGAGGTGAAAGGAACCCTGTTGGCAGGTTTCTGCAGCTCATTGCTCCAGGCTTTAGATAGCATGGACTTGGAGAAGTGTGGCTCACCGATTAGAGCGGCAGACTCTGAGGCAGAGGTCTGGCCCGGGACCAGGGTTCAATTCCCGACGCGGCAGGGTCTTGGGCTCAATGTCCACGGACTCGATAATTCTCGCCTAGGTGCCTACTCTAATCATGGGTCCCACTCTGCAACTCTGGGCAATAGCTTGCTCAATCTCCACAACGGCCCAGAAAGCGCTAGGATGCCTGGCCTCACCTTGGAGGTGCCCAGTAAGGGGGCATCTCACAGGGAAAGCCAGGAAGGGTTCCACAGCGTAAGATACCTTTCAGGTGATAGTGCGCTTTACAAGTATACACACATTTACATTTACATTTACCCGTTGGTGTCAGAGCGCTTCTCAGTGGGAACAGAACTGATACTCGCGAGTACGATATGTGAACTCATTTGGTATAAACAGTGAATTACAGGAGGAAAATGTGTCATGTGTGCACATTACTAAAGCATATATAGTACTAGTGAGGAAAAATACTGCAATACATGGCTGACAGTCAAACATGAGAACATACGTTATGTAGGCAATGGTGCCACTCGTGCAAGTACCGGAATAAACAGAATGTAAGAAGTACCAAACAGTGTGTTAACAGAGATTAGTGACGGGTGCATTATACAAAAGAGGACCTAACTCAGAAGGATAATACTGCAATAATGGGCAGACTATCAATCCACTAGAACACACTGGGAAGGCACTTCCGGAGGCAAGGAGAATAGAATTTCTTTAATGTAAGGCCTTCCTTCAGATAATAGAGAGGACAACCATTAAATTTGGAAGGGTGGAGGTAGGTGGACAAACTAGTCCTTGTAACTCCAAACAGGCTTGGCCTGGGTAGCGTGTGGGGCATTGGTGGCCCATGTCTCATTGCAGAGAATCCAGATTGTTAGATAGGGGGGGAGAGCTTATAATGAATGTTTTCTGTTTCAAATGCAGGAACCGTGCAGGAGAAGCGCCATGCTCGGAGAGGTCTCTGCAGTTCTATGCGCCGGCGTTGGAGCACGGACTTTGCCCGTTGGGGGTCAGAACGCTTCGCAAGGGGGACAGAACCGTTACTCCCATAGGTGTTCTCAGTACATAGCTACGCGAAGTTACAAGAAGCGAGTTGCAACAAGAGCTGATAGTAGAAGATATTGTTACTGGGCATCTCAGGAGGAGAAGGGGTCTTGGGTGCCTATTACATTAGCGCATATAGTACAAGTGAGGTACATTCAAGGTGGTCAGTCTCACGTGATAATCAAACGTCATTTAAGCATTGGGGCAACTCGTGCAAACCCCGGATCTAAAAAGACTGTTAGAGGTAGCAATCTGTGTGTTACCAGAGGTTGGTGATGGGCGCATGCGACAGCAGAGGATCTACTCAGTTAGAGGGATAACACTGCAAGAATAGGCAGCCTCTCTAGGCATTAGAACACTTGGGTAGACACCTTCAGAACAAAGGAGAGGAGTGTTTCGTTTATAAATGGACTTCCTTCAGTTAACAAGTGAGGTCAATTTTAATTGTGGAAGGGTGCAGGTAATGCTGACTATTAGTGCTCGGAACCCCAAATGGCCTAGGTAGCGTGTGGGGCATTGAGGGCCAGGTCTCATTGCAGAGAATGCAGATAGTGGATCGGGGGGGGGGGGCATTTTAATCAATGTTTTCTGTCTCCAATGCAGGAACCGTGCACGAGAACAGCCCCACCCACATGGGGGGCCACCTGAATTATCAACAGGTATAAGGATCATAGCACACCGGGGGCAGTGTGTTAGGGTCTGGGATTCCCATGTTCTCCTCAGTTGTGATTACTATCCGGGGTGTGGGACGCGAGCTGGTTTCACTCATGGAAGTAATACATGGATAGTAAATGGGAGCTGGGACTTATTAGGCAGCCCTGTGCAGAATTGGATGTTCTCTCTTACTTGAGTCTGGACAAGGTGTTTTACGGAGCAAAAATTGGGATGTTCGCGCTGGATGCAGTGGCAGAACAGGGGCTAATCATGCACTCATGCGAAAGATAATGGGAAATATCTTTTCAGCTCAACAACAGGTTGAGTTGGGCTTATCATGCATCTCTTGTGCATTCATGGATTGCTGTGCCGTTTGTTCTCTAATAATTTATTAGTAGTTTGAACATCTGAGGCCCCATCCACTGAGGGACGGGAGGGGGCTTTGATACCTGTAGCACATTGATAAAACCCTTGTTGGGACTACTCCCTGGGCACAGACTGATCAGTTCAGGATGGTGGAATTTTGTTTTCTTCCATGATACCCACAGTTATTGTTTAACAACTTTAGGCAATGACCAAACAGCAACAAAGTCTTATTTTCCTGTCGGGCTACAGCTCCTAGGCGACTGGGCAAGTAACCTCATGGGTAGAATGGTAGACGACTGGGCGGGTCATCATTGTGGGGTACATGGAGGACTTCTCTAAAATCTCCGGTCTCATGGGGCCAGGCATTTCTGACTGACTGTGTAATTTTGTGATATTCTGTTCCATTTGAGCTACGCAGTCTCATTCAAGACCAGGCACTTTTACGCCCAAGGTTTCGTGCATAGGTTACTGCCTTACACATGTACACTCCAAGCTATGGGATGTCTGACAAAAGCAGCCTGATAACCTTGGTCTGCCTAGAATGCTTGCGGGTCTGAGGGGCGCAATCCTGACATTGGGTCACCCTCATCTTCAATGATGTGTACTGGCAAGAAAGTGTTTTTCTTAGTCCTTCAATGTCACTCATCGTGCACTGTAATATGGAAATGTCACACATAGCAGTTTTACGCTTGTAGCTCTGAAGGGGGTGGCTAGTTCGTGGTTGGCTATGCAAGAAAGCTTTAACTGTGGCTTCTTCATCTTGGGCAACTAAGCAACATTGACTGTGGTAGTGAAGTGCTCCTTCTGTAAATTACAGGGAGGCAATTGGCTTAGCGGCTATATACCAAGCAATATTCAGCACTTTACCTGAACAAGCTGGATAGCCCTGCAGATTAGTGGGCCGGCATAAGCCTCACATTGATAGAGCGCGCGAGGTCACCCAGCCAATAATTTCGCCGTTTCCGGCTTCAGGGCCCATATACTTTCAATTTACCATATACATTGATCGGGCGACTTCACGGGCTCTACCAATTTGTGTGTGTTTCCCTACTGTTATTACTCAGCGTACCCGACTTACCATCCACCGACACGGGTACCTATGACCTCAACGGATCAGGGAGCTAGCTGTAAAAGGAAAGGCAGCAAAATACCAACCCAAAATGACATTCAATACTGTTTGTAAATGACCACGGACAACTGGAAGTTTTAAAAGCTTTATCTAAAGTTCGTTTTCGTTGAGCATTAAGTTTACAAGAATGAGACAATCAATAACCAAGATAATGAAAAGTACATAACTATAGAGAAATAAAGTCAGGGTAATCATGAAAATACTAATATGAGATGCAACAAGAAACGCTATGCATTTTAGGGCAAAAGTTCTTTGGAAAATTTAAGTAAGGCCGTTCTAGACCATATCAGAAAATGACAAACTGCAATGCAAAATATGATTTCTAAAAGGTAGGATAACATAGGAACAAGTTTAAGAAAATATGCAATTACCTTTACGTTTCAATAGCTGCGGCAAAAAGCATGGAAAAATCAACATGTGCAAGATGTCTCTTTATTGAAGCAAAGACAGAAAATTAGAAAGGTGCAAGTTCAAAGAATTTTTGAGCAATATTTACCTAGACTGGTGTGAAAACCAAACCCTGGCCACGGGTCAGTTAAGGACAGGAAACCCTCAAGGAAGGATACCCCTCAAAGGACAGCAGGTGCAGAATGGACACCCCGGACAGGACAGGATACCCTCAGATTAGGAATCAGGACAGGACCCTCAGGACAGGACAGCAAACCCTCAGGACAGTACCGCTCAGGACAGGACCACACCCGCAGTTTGGAAGCAACGCCTGCGCTCCACCCTCTCTGCAGCTATCGATCAAGACCCCGATTGGATCAGCGAACTCCCAGCAAAGTGCTTCGCCAGCACTTTAAGGTTCAGTAGAACCTTAGTCTATGGTCAATTTCGCACAGAGTGCTCCGCAGCCCTCTGTATCTTCAGTCACCTATTGAGTGTGATGGGTCAGTGACAGGTCAGCTAAACCAGACAAGTCGGACAATTTCCCTAGGTGAACCCAGGGTAGATATACAGTTTGGGGACCGTGTACCACCCCCCAATGTTGCAAAGTGTCAGAATCCCTCAATTTGGATTGGTCCTAAGGTAGGCTTTGGGTAACACACCAATCATAACACACTATTTGGATGCTTAATTTGCATCTCTGGGTACCGCCTAGCAAGATTGGGGTTCCCATGAGAAACTGCAGGGAAATACAATTGACAATTAACATTGTTGCCGAGTAGGGACACATGGCTCCATTTTCCTGGGTTTTCAGGTCAGTTCTCAGGAGCATCTTGCCCATCTCTGCCAGCTGGCCAAGTTCCACCAGTCAAGGCTGTCAGTTCCCCAGATGGAGGTGCATGCGCAGAAAGGCCCTCCAAGATGGCATTCAGTTCAGTCAGACCCCCATTCCCCGCGGTACATGAAAAGTAAGCGAGAACAAATTAATACATAGAAATAACATTATGAAAACACATCACAAGGTTTGTACTTTCAACTTATCACTATAAAATATACTTATGCAACCTAAATGTTAGCTACATATAAACAGGCACAAGAGCAGTGGCACGAGCAGTACCACGTTACAGGCAAAGCTATGTATTACGCATGCGCATAAATTTCCCTCCAAACCTGCAGACGCGTCAGGACACGTGAGTGTGGCTGACGCATGCGCAGACACTTACTTCCAAGCAGCGGCCATTTTAAAATACTCGAGTTAATTATTTTAGTAAAACACATAGGCAAGCGTCGGGAAACCTCGTTTAAACATAGAATAAACGTTAGTAAGACGTACAATTTATTACTGGATTACACACGGGCGAGGTTCATGAATAAAGCACGTCGCGAATGCGAAGCTTTGCTTCATCAATCCCCTCTTTGATGATATTTACTATCATCACAAAATAAATGGAACCAGATGCCAACTTCTCACACCTTATACATCTCTATCTCTTCCAATAATTTGCTCAACTTTTCTTTTTCATCTTTAGTAGGGTGAGAATTCTTCACCGTTTTGTATATCTGATTATTCATTTCCTCTAATTCAAGCTCATCCACACTTCGTTTCACTCCTCTGGCATTCACTTGATGCTTTCCGGTGTGTTTGCGACATTTGCAACAGGCAAATATGAAAAATAGAATAAGACCTATAATTCCAATTGGCATCAGTATCTTAAACAATAAGCTTTTACCTATGCTAGCAAACCAATGACCTACATTTGAGAGACCATCTACCAGTCTCTTCCAGGCACTGTCAACCTCGAGTGGTTTGAGTTCCCTTTCCAAATTAGTAATGTTTTTCACATATCTTTTGAGCTGCACACTTTTGTCCGGAATATAAGTGCAACAATGTTGCGCCTTCAACATCCGGCAGACTCCGCCCTCTTTTGCTAATAAGGTATCAAGAGCAAGTCTGTTCTGCAAAACCATTGATCTGATCGCAACCATTTCGGTATTGACCAGCAGAAATCCATGAGCTGTGTCAGTAGACAACGCATCCACTATAGTGGACAATTTACAAATTCTGTGAGTGTTCAGAACCACTCCCACTCCAGGTATCAGTGCACTGAAAATACTACCCATTATTTCACCTATGCTTTCTCTTTTACTACGCACTAAGCCATTAGTATTTTCACTGCTTCCAGCAATTCCATTCACATGGTATATTTTCGGGAAGACAATGCCAAAATAGCAACTTCCATACCAGTGATCCGGCAATTTGAAATAAGCCTTGTCCCCACAAATATAATAAATTCCAGGAAACACAGGCTCTGACCCATTTTTGAAACCCCAACCTCCAATTACCTTGTAATTATGTTCGCATTCACTGGAACCAATGAAAATGTTATTATAATAGCTAGTCTTCTCGCGGTGAAGACATAGCTTGCCTTTCTTTTCAAAATCCAGCAACAGAGCAGGACCCGCCCCACCAGTTGAGGTGCCTTCCATGTTCTCTGCCCACCTTGGTCTTTTCTGACTTTCGTCATTTGCTTTCTTTTGTATTTTAATTCTCCTTTTCTCTGCCATGTTCAGGAACATCTTTTCCTGCTCACGCAAAGAACAAGTCAAGTTATCTCTGTGTGCGTCACCTATGTCAATATCACCAATAGTCAGAAAGTAGTCTCCCATATATCGTATTACGTCGCTTTTGGTATGTATAGGATTCAAGTTCCCACGTATAGGAAGCTCAGAAAAGATCACATCATTATTAGAGTAATAGTATTGTAACGGTCCTCTTTTGTAAAATAAACTAGCTAAAATGCTACAGGAGATTCCGTATGTCAGCGGCAAGTGATGGTATGTCACGCCTTCAGCTACAGAGGTAGGTAGCTTCATGCAGACATAGTAATCTTCAATTTCCATAGTCTCTACATAGTGTATTAACAAGTTTGCGAAAACATTTAAGCGCGTCTTATTTTTAATTCCATGATAATGTAGTTCTCCCTCATCTGATGCTTCTAAGTCTTGTTTTGTTTGTCTCAGTGCTCTCTCATGTCTGGCTACACTCTGTGTTGTCAGCTCCTCACTGTCAGTATTTACAATTTCAGTAGGGACAATATTAGTATTTTTGCTCACCGCAAAAGGAATGAAAACTGTTAGTCCTATCCAGAGTAATATCAGTATAACTATACTACATACACATACCTTGCAGCATGTTTTGCAACGACTGCAACTAGGTCTACCATTCACGTTTGAATCAGACATTTTGGCTCAGAAGAAGTTTCTCGACCCCTCTTTGTGTCTTTACACCAGTAGCTTACTTTGTGCAAATTCACGGTGGCTCGTCTTCTTCTTCGGCAGAGTACTCAGGGACGGGTTCTCCGTTGCTCTCGTCAGTTAGATCAAGATCTTCAAATTCTTCCAACACAAGTGTCCATTCAGGTGACTTGTACTTTTTGTTTTGTCTCTTTATTCGATCACTCCTTCTTTTGGAAGTGTCTTCTGGTTGTCCTGCTATGCGAGCACTTCTCCTTTCTTCTGCACGTTTTTCTTCTACTGTTTTTCTTCTCAGTCTCAATTTCTTTATGTATCCAGGCTCAATGTGCTTTCTTTTCTTGAGTCTTTTAGTTGGTACTTGGACTTCGTTTTCTTCTCTTGCCCTTTTGTTTTCATTAGTTTGTGGCAATTCTGTTTCAGTTTCTTCCTCTTCTATCTGACTATTTCCAGGGCTAGCATTTATTTCTTCTGCCTGGTTACTAATCTGGCCTTGTTCAGGAGAATTTTGTTTTTGCTTTTCAAATGTCTCTGTTTCTGTTTCCTGAACACGTTCTTCTAATCCTATCTGATCCTGTTCAAGCACTTCGATCTCTGGACTTTCTTCTGCTCGAACTATTACGCTATGTCTAGTCTGTCCCTTCCCGATATCAGGAGTCAGTGGAGGAGTATCAATCACTTGTTCTGTCCCTGTCTGACCTTCTCCTTCCTCAGTTTTGATGTGAATCTCAAGATTCTGAGGTTCTTCGCCTGTGCCTTGCTTTTCCTCTCTAGTCCACTCTTTACCTTCCCAAAGTCGCTCACTTGTTCGAATGGGGTCTTCAGTGAGATCAATCAATGGAATCCACTCCTCTGGCCATATGCTCGGCAGCTCGTCTTCAGCTACTTCTGGCTCAGCTTCTTGGACCCCTTCAGCAGGCTGGGCTCCTGGTAGTTCGTTATCAACTATTCTTGGGCCAACATCTGCTGATTCTGCAGCTCGACTGGTACTGGGCTGTACGTCGTCAGCTACTTCTGGTCTGGCTCCTGCAGAGTCCTCTGCTGGACGCCCTTCTTCTTCAGGCTCCTCGTCTGGTAATACCTTCTGGGTGTGGCTGGCGTGTACCCAGCGTGGAACCCCTGCACACTTTACTGCTGTGGTAGTTACCAGGATCACCTGACGTTTCTCTCCCCACCTTGGCTCCAGGCAGCTCTTCCGAGTATGCTTCTTTATCTTGACCCAGTCCCCCGGGACCAGTTTGTGGAGAGGAGTCGTTGGATTGAGGATGGCGTCTTCTCCGATCTGGCGAGAGATAGAACGCACTTGGTCACCCAATCTCTTGCAGTATTCAAGCACCAAATCATCAGTAATACTCAACAGTTTGCTTCCTGGCACCCATGCTTGTCTCATCACTCTTCCCATAATGATTTTATGGGGACTTAGGCCTGTCTTGCGGTCAGGAACACTTCTGAGTCCCATCAGGACCAGGGGCAGGGCCTTCACCCGGATTGGTGTCACTACAACGCATGCTTTTACCACGCATGCCTTTACAACGCGGTTTTTACCACGCAGTCCATTACAACGCATAATGCTTTTAGGCGCTGGATAGTGAATTATTTAATTTACTATTCCAACTCCAGTCCCCGTGGATAGCAGGGAAGGTGTTGGATAGTATATTAAATACATTCCCTATCCTAGAGCGCCCCCCAGCGCATTGCGTTGTAATGGTTTGCGTGGTAAAAGTTGCGATGTAATGGTAGTGCGTTGTAAAAAATTCGTTGTAACCGTGCTACACCCCTTCACCCAGGTCAATTTAGATGCATCACACAGTTTTGCTAGTCTGTTTTTGATAGTTCCATTTATTTGTTCCACTACTCCAGAAGCCTCTGGACGGTAGGCACAGTGAAGCTTTTGTGAAATTCCAAAGGCCTTACAGAGTTCGTCGATCACTTCATTATGAAAATGTGAGCCTTGATCTGATTCAATAGTGACTGGAACCCCGAACCTAGGTATCAGTTCTTTCAATAAACACTTAGCTACTGTTTTTGCGTCATTTTGGGGAGTAAGGAAAGCTTCCACCCACTTTGAAAATAAACAGACCATGACAAGGACATATCGCTTCCCTTCACAATGGGGCATGGTGATGAAATCAACCTGTATTCTCACAAAGGGACCCCCGGACCTCCCAATTTTCCCCAGTTCCACCACAGTCTTCTTCCCTGGGTTCATCTTTTGACATGACAGGCACCTCTGGCAGAGGGACTCTGCTACTTTCCTGAACTTTTTACTGTACCAAGTCTGTTGGAACACTAGAATCATGGCGTCCCTACCAATGTGTGATCCTTCATGTATCAATCTCGCCATTGTGCTAAGTAAGTGTCTAGGTAACACAGGCATACCAGTTGGGCCCAAGATGACGCCACCCACACGTCTTGGTCTACACCCATCTTCCTTCCACTTCTCTCTCTCTTGCCAAGGTGCCGCCTGCTGCCACTCTTTCACTTCATCCCATGTAGGCACTTCTTCAAACACCTGAAGTTGGCAGCTGGTTCCTGGCCCCCCTCGTTTTGGATTTACGATATACCGATCTCTGGCGCACCATTGGGCCACTCGATCAGCAAAATCATTTCCCAGTGATACAGTGTCCATGCTCTTCTTATGAGCAACACACTTCACCACTGCCAGTTCCTTTGGTAACTGGATTGCCTCTAAAAGGTCTTGAACAACTTTTCCATTTCGAATTGGGGTATCTGATGAAGTCAGGAACTCCCTCTGTAGCCACAACTGGCCAAAGTCATGCACAACCCCATAACAGTACTGACTGTCAGTATACACTGTTATGCGTAGGTTCTTCCCAATTTGGCAAGCTTTAATCATAGCAATCAATTCAGCTACTTGTGCAGACTTTATGTGATATAGATAACCTGCTTCTTCAATTTTGGTTAAGGAGACTACCGCATAGGCAGCACTCAGGCCTCCTTGTTCATGTCTCAGACATGAACCATCCACAAATAATTCCTTGTCATGCACAGGCAATGGTGTTTCTTTAATGTCTGGACGTGGCTTGGTATTGAATTCTGTTAAATCAATGCAATCATGCTCATCATCCACCCCACCTTCCATATCCATTGGGTCGGGGAGTAAGGTGGCAGGGTTCAAAATACTGCACCTAACAATGTTTACATTTGCAGCACCCACAAGAATCCTCTCGTATTTAGTCAGCCGACTAGGGGTGAGATACTGAGTTTTTGTTCTGGTCAGTAAAATTACCACTCCATGTGGGACATACACAGTTACCGGATGTCCCATGACAATGGACTCACTCTGCTCTAAACTTGCGCAGGTAGCAGCTACTGCTTTCAGACAACCTGGTAATCCAGCAGCTACTGGATCCAGGGTGGCAGAGAAATATGCCACAGGCCTTCTCGTTGTGCCATGATCTTGTGTCAGGACTGACAATGCACAATTATCACGAGTGTCACAGAATAGGGCAAATTCTTTGGAATAGTCTGGCATTCCCAATGCAGGGGCTGCACACAGACAATCTCGCAGTTTGGTGAAGGCTGTTAAGCTTTCTTCATCCCATTCTACAATATCTGGTGTTCCTCTCTTGGTCATTTTTATCAAGGGCCTAGCTAGGACTGCAAATCCCAGAATCCACTGCCTGCAGTATCCTATCACACCCAGGAACATTCTGATCTCTTTCTGAGTACGGGGTAACTGCATCTTTTGTATTATTCTCACTCTTTCTGACGTCACTTTCCTGACCCCTTTCTCTATCTGGTGCCCCAGATATTTCACTGATTTTGCACAGAACTGTAATTTGTCAGGGGCCACTTTATGTCCTTTCTCACTCAGATGATTCAGGAGGGCAATGGTGTCAATCACACAATCCCTATGACTTTTAGACGCCACCAAGAGGTCGTCTATGTATTGCACTAGGACAGAGTTTCCAGGTAAGACCAAAGTTTCCAAACATTTTTTCAAGATCTGATTAAAGATAGAGGGGCTCTCTGTGTACCCTTGAGGGACCCTGTTCCAGACATACACGTGACCATTGAAGGCAAATAAGAAAAGAAATTTGCTATCTGGATGCAAGGGAATGGAAAAGAATGCATGACACAGGTCTATCACAGTGAACCACTCAGCATCCCAGGGAATCTGATACAGAATCTCTGCTGGGTTCGGGACAATAGGGCAGCAGGGGACTACTATCTTGTTGACTTTTCGTAGGTCCTGCACTACTCTGTACTTGCCACTAGGCTTCTTGATGCCCATAATCGGTGAGTTACATGGGCTACTCATTACTTCCTGTATGATGTTTCCTTCTAGCAATTTCTGTATTTCCAGAGTGACACCTGCTCTCACTTCTGCATTCATCCTGTAGGGTTTAGTATTGGGGTATACTGCATTGTCCTTGATTGCTATCTGGATGGGGTCCACGTTTTTCATTAACCCTACATCTTTCCCAGTAAAGTCCCATACCTCTGGCTTCACTGCTTCTTGGAGTTCTTTGGGCAAATCCTGCATGGTCATTCGTTTAATTTCTGAGTCAGGTCTGATTAACATTAATTTATAAATGCCGTCTTCATCTGGGGTCTGAATTTCAACACCCTTTGGTATGCAAAAGATGGTACAGTTCATTTTGCACAGCAAATCACGTCCCAGTAAATTCACTGGACTGGTGTCGCAAACGACAAATCTATGCATTTCCTTAAAGTTTCCAATTGAGATCTCCATGGGCTTGGTAACAGGAGTACTAATCAATTGATTAGATACACCCACTACTTGGATGGCTTCTCCCGAGAGGGGTAGGTTTGGAACGTCCACTGTTCTCACAGTAGAACGGGTAGCGCCAGTGTCCAACAGAAAAGTGACATCATTTCCGTCAACCTTTCCTTCAATGTATGGTCCGGACTGGTCTACCGGCAAGGAGGCGCCAAGTACGCACTCCTCGTCCTCCCCTCTCAGGCCCCGTCAGTACTGGTCATCACAAAGGAAGGTATCGTTCAGCAAATACTGCGAAGTTGCTGCATTTCTGTTCTCATTGCTTTCCCAGACTTCTATCTCATCACCCTCTGCGCCTTTTCCCCTATGTACTTGCTTAGGAGCTCGGGGCACCTGAACCGTTTTTACCTGTGGTTGAGTCTTTCTTGGTCTTTCTTTCTGCGTCTGTGGAGTTAAATCAGGTGTTTTGGGGTTATCGTCAGGCAAATAAGGACACTCGTTACGCCAGTGTCCAATTTCTCCGCACTGGTGACAGGGAAATTTCTTCATAGCCTCTTCCCTGCTCATTTTGGGCCGGGGCTTACCTCCTCCCCCACCCCCAGGACTTTGGTTCTGAGTGTTTTTGACCATATTACTCAACTGTTTTTCCTGCTGTTCTGCGAGCTTCACCTGAGCCCACATGACCTTTTCCTTGAGTGCCTTTTTCTTTTCTGCCATCTCGTCCTCGCAGTACTTTGCGTACCGCAGGACCTCGTCTATCTTTTTGGAGTGCCAACAAATTTTGTTATCCTTTATCCACTGACAAATTTCAGGCCTTAAACCGTTTACAAACCTGTAAATGAAATGCGTCATATCCTTCATCTCGATGTTATCTATACCACTGTATGTTTTAAACACCTGCAACAGCCTTTCATAATAGGAGTGCACTGTCTCGTCTCTCTCCTGCGTGGTTCTATCTATCCTGGTCCAATCTGTTTCCTTTGCCGGCACCTTATTTTTCAAATGCAGCATTACTTGTTCATATTTTTTCATCACTTCAATCGACGGCTCCCCTGTGTTAGAGTCCCTCGGGTACTCCTCACTAGGCCAGCCTATGGCAATTTTACACTCGGTCCATAGATCTACCGGGACCACAATGTCGAAAAATCCATCCAGGTCTTTCCACAGGCATTTCTGCACCTTTACGAACCTTTCCACTTGCCGGTACCAGTCAACTGGCTTTTCGCGCAATTTCGGGAAATCGTTAGTAAAGGACACAATATCCTGTCTGGACCATGGAACGTGCACATACCTCCCACCTGGCACTTCACGCATGGGGCATAATGTTTCGGGCTTGTCTACTTCTCTCAAAGGGAACTCAGGGGTGGCTTGTCTGGATCGAGCCTCATCTTTCTTTCGTGCCCACCTGCTTCTCCATTTTTCCACATCTCCCCATTTCTGCAAAACTGCAATCAACTCTTTAATCTGCAACTTTTTCCCTGACACATTCAAGTTCTCTATATCTTTGTCTGAGAATTCAGCTCTGTAAGGTTTTTGCAAGGGCTTGGATCTTGAAATATCTACCCCCATACTAGCTGCAGTGTCTGTCAACTTTTCGTGGAGCACCCTAGTACTTCTGGTAAGGCTTTTACACATAAACAGCAACTCTTCTTCAGAATAGGTGTTCAATCTGTCTAATCCCACATTTCCTGCCATCAATTCCTCTATTTCTACCCTCAGCTTGTAGAGGTCTAAAGGTTTCGTTTGCGGAGTCTGTTTTTCGAATTCACGACTCCAATTCTCAATTTCTTCCGGAGTTACCACTCCTAGTACCTGACGTTGATTCTAATTTAATTTCTTTCGCATTAAAAGGATTATGCCTCTTCTGCACTCCCTTCCCGGTCTGTTTGTTTGGCAGGTCCAAAAACGCAACTTCGGACTCGCACTCACTGGACTGATCGTCTATCAGTAGGGGCTCCTGCCTCGGCGGGGCCATGATAGGGTTCATAACTGGAGGGTTTGGACTTCCTTGATTATTCCCATACAACGGAACCACTGGTCCGATTGTTACCGGAATAGTCAAAGCCTCAGGACTGGTATTTAACTGGGAGATTTTCTGAATTATTTCTGTCCTCTGTCTAGCTAGGGCCTCTTGCTCCCTTTCATCTAGTACTCTTCCTAATGTCCGGTCAGGTATCATCTGTGGGGTCAGGTGAGGGGTAAGACTCGGGGCAGTAGGATGCGTTTCACTTGGTCCCCCACCATAATTTGGTTTTGGGAACAAAGTTCCTGTGCCAAATGACCTGCGCTCCTCCCCATATGGAGGCTGCAAAAAGGGCATTCCTGAACTTAATGGCTTTTCTTCGTTTTCATAAAGAGGTCCGGGGAAGAAGGCTCTTTCACGGGAATATTTTTCCTCCGGGCTCACGGGCATACTTGGATATATATTTCGTACCTCCGCGGGTCCAGGATTCTCAAAATAGGGCAGTACTTGACCACCTCCCCCCCTACTTAGGGATCTGTCCTCCTCCTTAATAGATGGACGCTGGGGATTCCCTCCTGTACTGGAAAGTCGGGCTCCCTCATCATAAGGGGGCGGACTTCTCGTAAAGATGTCATCTAACAATTCATCGTCCGACTCTCCAAGCGCTCCCCAATGCTTACTCTTTTCTGTCCTTTTCTCTCCCGCAGAAGGGGTACCTGCTGGTATCATGGGAAACAGACCCTCAACAATCATGCTCTGCCTCCACTGTTTCATCCTTTTATCTCTGGTCTCTTGTTTCAGCCTTGGGTACCACTTGGTCAGACCTTTGTCCAACCGGGGTTTCTCTCTTTCAAAAGCCTCAATCTCCCATTCCTCTAATGCCTCATACTGCGTTAGTCTCGGTCGGGGATGCAATTCATTCATTCGGGTTCTCAAATTAAATAAAATCCTGCCATTGAAAGTACCGTCTAACGGAAAAGCCAATATTCCGTCATTTTTTGTGTACTTCACCCAATTCTCCAACCACACGCAGGTATTGTACCCCCGGTCAAACATCATGAACGAGGCGGGAGTATTCGGTGGCGGGACAATAACGCCCTCTCTGGACTTAATTGGTTTGTCCGTTTTGAAATAATTCTTTACCCTATTTACAAGGGACATCTTTCTCTTAGTCCCGTACATAATATCGTATCTATTGGCTTTCCACTGATCCCTTTCAAACCCTTGGCTTCTTGGATCGGGTCTAGTCTCTGGACAATACGAGTGCCACATACGATTTCTACGCTTAACTCTGTTTACAATGTCACCTCCAATCAGAACGCCTTTTGCAATTTCGTGCGACCTATGGGTGCACGCGTTCAAAAATCTCGGCCAATGGGTGCGCGGCCCCTTCGTGAGACTGTCCTCACGCTCCGGCGCTTCACCCCTCCTTTACAATTCCAGCCCCGCTACCCGCCCGCTGCTTCTACCAATCCCAGCGCGGCACGGAGTGACGTCAGAGGCGCTTCGCGACTGACTCCCTCCCTTCACAAGGTAACGGAAACTTTCTTTCTTTCTAAAGTGCTAGTGCTTGGTTATTTAACAACGAATACACATTCGCCACAGTGCTCAAGTGTCTAGACAGGACAGCGTTGTTTTACTGCAAGTAAACTACTTCCATTTACTTTTCACGCGCTGCGGGCAGATCTCTTCCGCCTACCCTTCACTCTAGCATCGGTGAACCTGTTATTCCCCTAAACTCATGCACTCTTCCGGGATATATCCGAGTCTAAGGTTTCCCAGCGGACCCCTCTGCTTTCACCCAAGCTCCGAGGAACCTGCTACTCTTCCGATGTGACCCTTACTAGGTTACGCCACTATGGGAATTTTGCCAATGAACCTCGTTACTGACATCTATTCACACACGTATTCAGAAAAAACCCTAGTTAGTGCTTCCCGGTTATCCTAACCTGCACCTAACTTTCCTTAAGCCTGTGACCTCAAGGCAATGGATTCTATTCACCACTTGCCTTTTCAATTCCCCGGGGAGTTCGGACAACACTGACTGACACGATTTACAAATGCATGGATTAATACATATAACAAGATAAGAACAAGAATAACAATAATAAAACAATTCATGAATTTCAGCAGCGTATTCACAAGAGAGTGATCGGGTCCCTCGGAACAGCCGCTCTTATAGCAGCATTAATATACTAGCAGCTACCGACTTAACTAGTCTGACTAATCCTGCCTAACCTTCAACTAGTCCCTAACCATCCTCTGCTAGCCAGAAAAACTGATAGAGCGCGCGAGGTCACCCAGCCAATAATTTCGCCGTTTCCGGCTTCAGGGCCCATATACTTTCAATTTACCATATACATTGATCGGGCGACTTCACGGGCTCTACCAATTTGTGTGTGTTTCCCTACTGTTATTACTCAGCGTACCCGACTTACCATCCACCGACACGGGTACCTATGACCTCAACGGATCAGGGAGCTAGCTGTAAAAGGAAAGGCAGCAAAATACCAACCCAAAATGACATTCAATACTGTTTGTAAATGACCACGGACAACTGGAAGTTTTAAAAGCTTTATCTAAAGTTCGTTTTCGTTGAGCATTAAGTTTACAAGAATGAGACAATCAATAACCAAGATAATGAAAAGTACATAACTATAGAGAAATAAAGTCAGGGTAATCATGAAAATACTAATATGAGATGCAACAAGAAACGCTATGCATTTTAGGGCAAAAGTTCTTTGGAAAATTTAAGTAAGGCCGTTCTAGACCATATCAGAAAATGACAAACTGCAATGCAAAATATGATTTCTAAAAGGTAGGATAACATAGGAACAAGTTTAAGAAAATATGCAATTACCTTTACGTTTCAATAGCTGCGGCAAAAAGCATGGAAAAATCAACATGTGCAAGATGTCTCTTTATTGAAGCAAAGACAGAAAATTAGAAAGGTGCAAGTTCAAAGAATTTTTGAGCAATATTTACCTAGACTGGTGTGAAAACCAAACCCTGGCCACGGGTCAGTTAAGGACAGGAAACCCTCAAGGAAGGATACCCCTCAAAGGACAGCAGGTGCAGAATGGACACCCCGGACAGGACAGGATACCCTCAGATTAGGAATCAGGACAGGACCCTCAGGACAGGACAGCAAACCCTCAGGACAGGACCGCTCAGGACAGGACCACACCCGCAGTTTGGAAGCAACGCCTGCGCTCCACCCTCTCTGCAGCTATCGATCAAGACCCCGATTGGATCAGCGAACTCCCAGCAAAGTGCTTCGCCAGCACTTTAAGGTTCAGTAGAACCTTAGTCTATGGTCAATTTCGGACAGAGTGCTCCGCAGCCCTCTGTATCTTCAGTCACCTATTGAGTGCGATGGGTCAGTGACAGGTCAGCTAAACCAGACAAGTCGGACAATTTCCCTAGGTGAACCCAGGGTAGATATACAGTTTGGGGACGGTGTACCACCCCCCAATGTTGCAAAGTGTCAGAATCCCTCAATTTGGATTGGTCCTAAGGTAGGCTTTGGGTAACACACCAATCATAACACACTATTTGGATGCTTAATTTGCATCTCTGGGTACCGCCTAGCAAGATTGGGGTTCCCAT
Source organism: Lissotriton helveticus (assembly GCF_964261635.1). Taxonomy (NCBI): domain Eukaryota; kingdom Metazoa; phylum Chordata; class Amphibia; order Caudata; family Salamandridae; genus Lissotriton; species Lissotriton helveticus. The sequence goes on from NC_136059.1 coordinate 875,073,920, forward strand.
GAGAAACTGCAGGGAAATACAATTGACAATTAACATTGTTGCCGAGTAGGGACACATGGCTCCATTTTCCTGGGTTTTCAGGTCAGTTCTCAGGAGCATCTTGCCCATCTCTGCCAGCTGGCCAAGTTCCACCAGTCAAGGCTGTCAGTTCCCCAGATGGAGGTGCATGCGCAGAAAGGCCCTCCAAGATGGCATTCAGTTCAGTCAGACCCCCATTCCCCGCGGTACATGAAAAGTAAGCGAGAACAAATTAATACATAGAAATAACATTATGAAAACACATCACAAGGTTTGTACTTTCAACTTATCACTATAAAATATACTTATGCAACCTAAATGTTAGCTACATATAAACAGGCACAAGAGCAGTGGCACGAGCAGTACCACGTTACAGGCAAAGCTATGTATTACGCATGCGCATAAATTTCCCTCCAAACCTGCAGACGCGTCAGGACACGTGAGTGTGGCTGACGCATGCGCAGACACTTACTTCCAAGCAGCGGCCATTTTAAAATACTCGAGTTAATTATTTTAGTAAAACACATAGGCAAGCGTCGGGAAACCTCGTTTAAACATAGAATAAACGTTAGTAAGACGTACAATTTATTACTGGATTACACACGGGCGAGGTTCATGAATAAAGCACGTCGCGAATGCGAAGCTTTGCTTCATCAACATTAACTGCTGCATCCTGGCCTACGCTGAGACAATCACATAGTTGTACCACAGCGTTGCCAGTTTCCTTTACTCTGGCCCATTCTACACCAGTAGGTCTAAGTAAGGGTGTAAGGCCACATGCTAGACAGGGGACACCATGCCAGTGGCAGTGGTGTTGTTTACCTGATGGGGGCTTGTTGGTTGCTGGTCAGCCAGCTGTACAGAATGGGAACAGACTGGGGGATGGAGCACTAGATGGACATCTGCAAAGCACAGTTGGCACTCAGTTGTGAAGTTCATGGACATCACTGTCACAGTTCCCTGTCCGGAGGGCGGCAGAAGTGAGAAGGAAGTTTGGTTGCGTGCCAGCTTGGCGGTGCTGAGGAAGAGAGCAGACTTGTCCTTGCCTGAGCCGAGGGAGGCCGGTGATTGCAATGGTAGTGCAATAGGTCCATGGCGCCAAGGAGAGGTGGATAGTGTTGCCCGACAAACTTGGAAGTAGCCGGAAACATAGGAGAACTTGTTTCATCAGGCTTGGGTTGCTACTTGCCATATGCACTGTGTGCTTTGACGGGGTTCATTTACCCGAAGTTGATATGACGATCTTTGGTTGATATAGAGGAAAGCCCTAGGAGCAGCAGGTTGTACTAATAGGAAGCTAGTAGGTGGGGGGGACTCTGGGGCGGCGGTGGCCACACCCAGAGCCATGGCGGAGTTACAGGGCGATCCAATGCAGAAAGGTACAGAGGGGCACCCTCTACAGGAGCACCGGTGGGTGCGAGAGCAGAATTATCCCCCAGGGAGATCCACGCTGTGATGGATCCTGGAGGAGTGACGGCGCCCCGTTAGTCCTTCGGGCGGTTGTAGACCTGAGCAACCGGGGATTGCCACAACGCTCTGCCCCCCGAGGGGGAGGGGCTTGAGCACGGGCGGAATAGAGGTCCACCGAGGGGAGGGGTTAGACCTTCCCCCGAAACTGACAACGCCCCCGCGGTTAACACCCCGGGGGGGTTATGGCTCATCAGGTGGGCAGGTCGCTAGAGGCGGCCTGCTCTGGATCGACCCGTAAGATAACCCAATATGGTGGCATAATGTATATGCTAATAAAACTGCAACAACTTTCTCCATCAAACTTGTGTTGTGTCGGTTATTGGTGGAGTAGTGTGTTGTTTGAAGAAAGGTCTGGGGTTGGGCCGATATTGGCACTATGATTGGCTGCCCGGGACACCAAAGGTGGCCACCTACGAGGGCGGCCACCCTTAGTGCCATAGGATGGCACAGACCCTGAGCGGTCTAGTGGTTGGGGGGATTGGAGGTCCCCCCGTGATGTCACTTCCTGTGTCTTGGGGGAGGGGGGAGTGACTATATAGTCCAGGGGGCGAGGGTCAAGCGCCCTCTTTGTTCGTCGACCGCTGCTCGCGCTGACCCTCGCCCTCCCCTGCCTGGACCCTGAGCAGGTGACTGCCCGTTGCTGTTTTCCCTCCCATCCGCTTGCCCTGCTTTCGGGCAATAAGTGGGGGGGGGGTTGTTTTTTGCTATTAATATTACTATCTCTGTGTTGCAGGCGGAGTTACAGGGCGATCCAATGCAGAAAGGTACAGAGGGGTACCCTCTACAGGAGCACCGGTGGGTGCGAGAGCAGAATTATCCCCCCAGGGAGATCCACGCTGTGATGGATCCTGGAGGAGTGACGGCGCCCCGTTAGTCCTTCGGGCGGTTGTAGACCTGAGCAACCGGGGGTTGTCACAACGCTCTGATGGATCCTGGAGGAGTGACGGCGCCCCGTTAGTCCTTCGGGCGGTTGTAGACCTGAGCAACCGGGGGTTGCCACAACGCTCTTCCCCCCCCCCGAGGGGGAGGGGCTTGAGCAAGGGGCGGAATAGAGGTCTGCCGAGGGGAGGGGTTAGACCTTCCCCCGAAACTGACAACGCCCCCGCGGTTAACACCCCGGGGGGGTTATGGCTCATCAGGTGGGCAGGTCGCGAGAGGCGGCCTGCTCTGGATCGACCCGTAAGATAACCCAATATGGTGGCATAATGTATATGCTAATAAAACTGCAACAACTTTCTCCATCAAACTTGTGTTGTGTCGGTTATTGGTGGAGTGGTGTGTTGTTTGAAGAAAGGTCTGGGGTTGGGCCGATATTGGCACTATAGCTTGGACCCCGTGGGCCCGGGACAGACGCTCACTTCCTTGCTGTGCTGTTAAACTGAGGCGCCTGGCTGGGAGCAGTTAATGCGGCCATTAGGCCATTATCACCTCAGCTCCCTGGAGCAGCAGCAACTCTGTGATTTACTGTACCCCTCCCCTGCTATGTCATCGCCCTGAGGCTATACTTGGCTGGGGAGGTTGAAGAGTAAGTGAAGGGAAGGGGCACCGCTGGGGGCCTGTTGTTGGCACCTTAGTGCCAGAATCTTTCAGGCCTTGGTAAACGGATGGGTGCATCTTTAGAATGTATAGGCCTCGCTGTGAGGCATCTGTCAGCCAGAATATTAAGAGGATGTAATGTTAGGGTCGCTGCTGAATTTGGAAATACATTCCAGTCTCAGCCTCAGCGTAACATGCTGTGATTCTGGGCAAATAACTTATATGTCTAAGGCTTAAAACAAACATTAATTTGATCTTTTGTAATGTGTCTGGTGCTCATATAATCACTGCCCTCGGGCAGAGTTTACTCTAAAACTACAATAAAAAAAATCTTCTGTTTGCTTTTCGACCACTTTATTTCACCTCACTCTACCAGCCAAAAGGTACTGCTTCTGGCTTTAACCAATGTGTCTGGCTCTATGAGCATTAAAATATGTAATTTATCAAACATTTTCTAAAAAATAGCCCAATGAGACTAGCCAAATACTGTTTTATAAATGGGTGAAATCCGCGAATGTGGGCCACTTTTTCAAAGGGTGCCCGGGCCGAATTGTGATCCCAATCCGACCCTGGGCACTGGCTGCTTTATCTGTTTTTGTTTTAAACGTGTTTAATTTCAACATCATTTCAGGTTGAGTCTGTACAGTAATATCTGCGATTATCATAATTGTGCTTCAGAATGAGTTCCATGTGAACGCACGTGCGGTGGTGGACGTCCTCGACATTGCTGCGTGTATCGTATGCTAATTTTGAAGCTGACGTTTATCTGCTGCCGATTACTGGTCATCCGCCCCCAGCAGACCTGCACGCACGGGAGTTGAAGACACTGGCATAATGACATCTTGACTGTCTCGGGCGACGCATATTTGATTAAATCTGCAGCCGGGAGGCAGGGACATGGAGAATACAGTTGCCTATAATAGAACACTATGCATGGAGTCCGCTATTATTAGCTCACGTGTGTTTCCGTGTGTGTTGCCATACCAGGGTTTGTCTCTTCAGTATCGCATCGATTGGAATAAATCAGCATTGGAGGGTGAATGTGTTATTTTAAAGCACCTATTTGTCTGCCTTATCGCTTTCTTTCCAAGTTTTTCTACAGATATATCGGTGCAGGGCAGTGAATGTTTGTGAACTTTCTTTTAGGGAGCTTCGTTGTCTTGCCTAATGAGATGCCCAATCAGTTCTTCTACAAAAGTGTGAGCGGAATAGGTAAATTACTTCTGCTTAACCAGGAGACCTAGAATGCAGGAATGCACTGGAGCTGGCCAAGAGGGTTACAAATGCTTGCTGCTTGGACATCCAAAGCTCTCTTTTAATCAAGAAAAAAAGTCAGTCATTGTATACATGAAATTAAAATTGACATATTTTAATCATAAAACTGTCAATCGTTAAGGAAAGCAAAATGGATTTCAAGTGAAGATGGCTTTTTTTTTATTTTTTATTAATGATCAACATCATGCAGGTAACATGCTAGTATAAGCAGTCTGATATAACACGACCTGCATTGTCAGGGGGTGTGCGTCATTCCTTGAACTGCAGATTCAGCTTTCATTGTAATGTCCAGACTACTGGGGTTCCAAGGCCTCCTGCTAACAAGACAGCTCCAGCCACCTTACTGCCTGCTTGCCGGCATTCCGAGGACAATTTAGGAGTTTATGTAAGGCAAAACCTGCCCTCAAAATACAGAGCAGAGAATCCCAGTGGAACTCTTCTGATATTTATATTTGCTACTCAGGAAAGTCGTGGATTTCAAGGAAATTAAAGAGCTTTTTCAAAGAAGCTCTTCAGAGTATGTTAATGGGAAGCATGAAAGAATGTACTGTTGTGACTAAAGTCATATTTACAAGCTAACAAAGCACAGAAAATGATGAATACAATCCGTTCATTCAATTCAAATGACAACAATACTTCTTATCTGAGATGAGGGATACAATATTCCCTGCTGTGCATTAAAGGGATATTGCTGAGTCACTGAGGAGTTCTGTGACCAAATAGAGGAACAAAGCTGAAGGCTGAGTTCCTTTTTAGGTGATGGAGTTCCCAAGTGACTTGCAATATCCTTTTAATGCATGTCAGAGTATATTTAATTCCATAGAATACCTAGTAACACAATTACCCTTCCCTATAAACTGCTTACATCCTTGGTGTCCTGCTCTTTCATGTTCATTCCAGCGAGAAGACAAATGAAGAATCTGTACTGTGAAATTAAACACATGAAAAAGCAGTTAGTCAGTTTTAGTAAAAATATTAGAATCTGTTAAATGTAAAGTAGGTTGAACAATTCTGCTGTTTGGATTGTGTAGAAACCTCCAGATATTTAATTTTTTCTGTTATAACCTATAGCATGAACAAAATAAAGATGTTGCCATAAGTATCTCCATTCTGCTGATCACTTTTTCTTTTTATAAAAACTGATCTGAAGAAGGAAAAGCTGGTTCCAGTTTTTTTGTTTAAACTGCAGCTGTAATTCTGCTCTGTGACCTTACTTTCACCTTGGCTGCTGGCTCTGGAAGCAGTCGCTGTGATGTCAGAACTCAACTGCAATTACTTATTACAGTTGTGCAGTGTTGGACTAGTCCATTTCTGCAGGGTCATCCCAAACGATTTGCCTTCACCCTCTTGATTTATGAACCCACTTTCATTGGCTTTTAGGACTCTGCGCACCTTTTCACTGCTAACTAGTGCTAAGATGCATTCTCCCTAAAATATGGTGAAATTAGCTTACACCCAATTGGCACATTTAATTTACTGGAAGTCCCTAGTAAAGTGGTATCACAGGTACCCGGGATCTGTAAATTTAATGCTACTAAATTATGGCACCCACATAAGTATTCTTTTAAACTTGTCTCAGACCTACAATTCCAGCCTGTGTCTGCAGTTATAAACTGCCATTTGAAGTAGCAAAAGAAACCTTTTACAGGCCTAAAGCTCCCTTTTTAATAAAAATGAATCACCTCTAGGTTAGGCCCTACACAGCCGATAGGGCAGGGTGTAGTGTATTGAAAAAGTTGGCCGTGTACTTTTAACTTTATCATGTCTTGGTAGTGAAATTCTCATACATTTGTTTTTCAGTACTGCAAGGCCTACAACGCACATATGATAATATTGGTTTACCTTATTTTGCTTAATGAATGATAACTTTGATTTGGGAGTAAGTAGGAATATCGAGTTTGGTGTCTAAAGAGATGTAGTTTAAGACTGTCTGTAATGGTAATGTTAAAGTTGGATTAGAAGTCACAATTCTGAAAATGTCACTTCTAGAAAGTTGGCATTTTCTTGTCTAACCATTTGGTGCCTACAGCCTGTTTCCTGGACCACATGACTAGGTGTAGCTGGCAGGTGGTCTTTGTGTTTTGCTCCCAGACAGTGAGACAAAGGGGATAGGTGTTGGCAGTATGGACCATCTCAGATTTGATGAGGAGGAGGAGCTATCACCTAACACATTTGTACATCACAAAGGCTCTGCCTGAGCACACTCACAAAGGGTTTGCCACTAGTCCTTTGTGACCCCAGACAAGCTGCAGCCAGGGCAGGAAGGCAGGAAATTACAATCACCTCCAGAGGTGAAATCCTCTAGAAACTACATACTTCAAAGTAGGCCCAGGTATAAATAATGGATCTTCAGACCCAAATTCTTCAGTACATCACTGGACCTGTGGATGACTCAGAAGGGCTGCTGTGAGGCTCTGCATGAAGTACTGCTACTCTGCTGCCCTGTTGACTGAGTAGGAAGGACTGGACCTGCATCTTTAACCTAGGGACCACCAAAGTGACTCTAAGGGCAGACCCCACCGTCCCCGCCAACTTCCGCCCCATCTCCCTCTTGCCATTTTTGGCTAAGGTCCTCGAGCGCCACGTCACCTGCGCCCTGAGCTCCTTCGTGGAGATGCATGGGGCTCTTGCCCCCCGCCAGGCCGGCTTCCGCCCCGCACACTCTACGGAGTCCGTTGTCATCTCGGTCCTGGACAACCTCAGGGAGGGTATGGATACCAACCAGCGCCAGGCCCTTGTGCTCCTCGACCTCTCTGCCGCCTTTGATACTGTGGATCACACCATTCTGCTGTCCCGTATCAAGACGGCGGGGATCGGGGATACCGCTCTGGTCTGGCTTTCCTCCTTCCTGAGGGACCGCACCCAGGCCGTCCGCCTGGGTGACTTTACAGCGGACGTCCGGAAAGTTCAATGCGGGGTCCCCCAAGGTTCCTCCCTTTCCCCCCTCTTATTCAATCTGTACGTTGCCCGCTTATCTTTTCTCTTCAACAGATGGAGGTCGCCGTTTTTAATTACGCGGACGACCTCCAGCTGGTTTTCAATCTATCCTCTTCTCCCTCCTCTATCCTAAACTTTCAATCTGTTATGCTCCACATCAGGGACTGGATGAACCACAATCACCTTAAACTCAACCCCGACAAGACCGAACTGGTGTTGACGGGTGGTTCATCCAGCCCCTGGTCTCCCCTCTTCTGGCCCCCCTCCCTTGGCCCTTCTCCTGTACCCTCTTCCTCTGTTAAAACCCTGGGCATTAAACTCAACTCTCAACTCACCCTTCACTCCCAGGTTAGCTCTGTGGTGTCTTCTTCTTTTCTTGCACTGCGCACTATACGCAGGGTGTCCCGTTTCTTTACTTTTTCCGCTCTCAAACTTATCATTCTGGCCATGGTGGTATCCCGCCTGGACTACGGCAACGCCCTATATGCCGGCATCCCCGCATATAGCTTGCGCCGCCTACAACTGATACAGAACCAGGCGGCCCGCCTGGCCTTCAAACTTCCAAAATTTCACCACTCTACCCCTCTTCTAAAAACGCTACATTGGCTCCCTGTGCTGGCCAGGGTCCAATTTAAGCTCGCCTCTATCACCTTTTTGGCACGCCAGGACGTGGCACCTGCATTTATCTCTTCTGAGATCACTCCCTACGTTCCCACCAGGGAACTCCGCTCGTCCTCCCAGTCCCTCCTCACTGTCCCACGCTACCGGAGAAAGAAGTGGGGAGGCTCAAAATTTGCCACTCTTGCCCCGATCCTCTGGAATTCCCTTCCCCTTGAACTCCGCTCCATCACTCTGTACCCCCAATTTCGAAAACATCTCAAGACCTTCTTGTTCAAGAAGTTCCTTGAGTAACACGCCATCACCCCCCCTTGCTTTCTAGCCCTGGACCATGTTAGCATTAGCGCCAAGAAACCGCTGGTAGATGTGCGCTCTATAAATAATAAAAAAAAAAAAAAAAAGGGCTACTTAGCTGGCCTTCTGATCAGAAACACAGGGACAGAAAAGGCTCCAAACACCTGGAACCCAACATCTGGATATTGCTTGCTGCAAGTCCGACACCCTAAGTGGTGACACCACAGTTCTTGACTCTTGGATGTGGGCCTGAAGGTGCTCTGCCAGCTCAGCTGTGGTCCTGTGAGTAGAGCTGATGCTTCACAATGTATCTCTGGTGCAGCACCTCACATCGTAGTCCACAGCTTTCTTGGAAATGCCATATGCTCCTTCTCCTGAACTGCAGATGTGAGATGCATCCTCGACGCAGGTTCTTGCAGCGCTCCATAAACCAGTATTTAAAGTACTTTCTTCACTGGCCTAAATAGGCCCCTGTGTCCGGCCCTTGCTCCATCACAGTCAGCCTGAACTTGTGACTTTGTCCCGGTCTGGCTCAACCAGATAATCGCAGTTGGCACTTTCTGCTTCTAGGCATTATTTTTACTTACAATTTCAAAATTACATCTCTCTGGTTCTACTAATTGTTTTTTTTTTCGTTTTTGGTATCAAATAATTTATGTGGTGTGGGATTTTTTTTGTTTTGTTTTCACTTTATCACTGGTTAATGTACCCTATAAATACTTTACACATTGTCTCTAAGTTACGCCTGACTGCTTTAATGCCAAGCTACCAGAAAGTTAAGCACAGGTTGCTTTGCAGTCACTTGTGTTTCTCCTTGACAGAGATTGTGGGCATTGCTTGAGTAGGGCTTCATCCCCCTCTATCAGTAACCCAATTTCCTACTAGCTGCTATATCATTTCTTTAATACAGGTGAATAGAGAAGCCACAGCTCAACATTAACCTCAACAGTAGGACACATTTTTATAGATAGATTGGAGGCTCCAATGTATTATATGTACCATCCTTCCCATCTGGGAGGCTGGTAAGCAGGGCCAGACTGTGAACGCAAACCAGCCCTGGCAATTAAGTAGGATCTGCCGTGGGGGTTAGGGGAAGAGGAGGCCGGGGGTTGGGGGTATTGGGGGTTGCTGGTGGGATACACAGCTGCTGCTTTTGGTATAGGGGGCAATATTGCAGCACTGCTGCAAAACCGCCCCCCTGTACCAAAAATAGCCCCAACAGGTCCAAAACTGCCCCCTACCCTTCCAGATCACCAGGAAAACACCCAGTGCCTGCTACGGACAGTCTGATCCAGCTGGTAAGCTGAATGCTAAGGGGTTTCATATTAAATAACCAAATCATTTCATCCCTTAAGGCATTTGTACGAAGCCAGGCATAATTAGAAGTGATGCATTTGCATTGCAGAAACTAATATATTCAGATCCCTGAGATCTGGGAGTTGCTTTGTCCTGAATAATCTTGTGACTGAACCTTACTAGGTGTTTGACTTATATTACAAATCACAGACTCCTATAGCATACATTGTTTGAAGAACTTGCCCTCTTTTGAGTGCTTCTCACATACTGTTAGCAATTGTGGTCCTGCAAGGAAACACATTTCTTGCAGAACAAATGAGACAGCTCTAGTGTGTCTTTACTTCTTGTAATGGCTTTCAAGAGAGCTGATGAACTCATAGGGACTGTGGCCTCAGCCACGTTTCTGAGTACATTTGACCAGACAGGTGGCTACTGGCAAATCAGATTAGCTGAGGATGCCAAGCCAAAAACAGCATTCTCAACCACTAGTGGGCATTATCAATGTATTGTGATGCCCTTTGGTCTGAAGAATACACCAACCACATTTCAGATGCAGATGAACACAGTCTTAACAGGTCTGGAAGCCTATAGTGCAGCCTATCTAGATGATATAGCTGTCTTTAGCTCCACCTGGAAAGATCACCTGGTCCACCTCAGAAATATTATGGAGGCCCTGCAAAAGGCAGTCCTCACTATCAAGGTCACTAAGTGCCAGATAGGGCAGAGTAAGGTTGTGTACTTGGTCTACCTGGTAGGTGGAGGAAAGTAGGATCTGCTTTTATGGTTACCCCCACTTTTTGCCTGGTGCCATGCTGTTTCTGACTAGCCTGACTGGGATCCTGCTAACCAGGACTCCAGTCTCCCTGCTTTGTCCCTAAATTGTTATGGTAAGTACTTAGGTACTGGCGTACCCTTATATGTCCCTAGTACTATATGGTACTAAAGTACCCAGGGCATGGGTACCCCAGGGGTCCCCCATAGTCTGAAGCATGTATTATGTCAGCTATGGGAGACTATTCAAATTGTCACTACAGTACTGCAATTGCAGCCTGTGGAAGCTGGTGCTAACACCACTTACGAAAGATATAGGTTCCCTAAATCTAGAATCACTGCACTTAAAACCTATAAGTCACCCCTACAGCAGGCCTTTTCAATCCTGAAGAAAGGGTGCTCGGTTCTAAGTGTGATGGTGCCCCTGCATAAGCAGGACACACCTGCAGACTTCGGATTCCATTCTCCTGTGTTGTAAGTGAGACATCCATATAATATATAGAGGGGCATCGCGTCTTTACGCAATGACAATCTCAAAACTGGTCGTAACGAACTCTGTCATGTTTGGTATCAAACATGTTGGAATCATACCCCCACATCGTAAACGGTGTAGGAGGTATGATTCCAAGCACAGTAGAGGCCCCCTGTTAGGACCTCAGCGCTCCCAGTACTAGTCTTCTACCCAGGCAGCACAACATGACTGCTGCCGACCAGAGACACAATTCTGCCCTCCTGCTGCTGAGCCAAGCTCAAGCAGGGGAAGGAAGAACAATAGGAATCCTGTCACAGGGAGGTGTCACCACCTCCCAGACAGGGTTTAGTGCATTGGGGCCCGGTGGGAGTGCTTGCCAGCACCACTCAGTCCGCTTGAAGGGCACTTTTGGTGCCCTTCTTGCATAATCCAGACCAAACCAGCTCAGGGAGCCATTGGCTCCCGCTCTGAGGTGAAACTGGACAAAGGACATGGGATTATCTTCCCCACTGTCCAATCCCTCCCCTGGGAGTGAACCATGAATGGTCCCAACCCTTTCCTTAGGGTAATTAAGGGCTTACGTGAGGGTGGGTCCCTAGATTCGCCGTGGGACACGATTCATTTCAGTCACCACTTGAACTTCGACCGTCTGGGCATTCTGGACTTCGCTGGACTTTGCTCTGGGCATCAAGGCTGCAACCGGGAAGACTCCTGCTACTCCTGATCTCTTGGCCCTGCTTGTCTGCTGCAACATGAATGCCTGTGCTCCATACAGGAAAACGTCCAAGGCCTGTGGGCATCCAAGACACCTGAAGGAATCTCCCTTGAAGTGAAGGAGTCACTTCCCTGCATCTGCAGGCACTGCAACTAAGCTGACCCGTCTGCTGATACTGGGCTCCCACAGACTCCGAAAGGCTCAGCAACACAGGTGGTGGTTCTTCACATCCCTCGAGGCCAGCCTTGTCCTCTCACCTATCCCTCGTCAGAGCCACAGGAACCGAACCCCTGTGCACCGTGTTGACTTGCTGTTGCAAAGGCTTGGTTGCTTCCTTCCATCAAGATGTTTGGGCTCCAAGTAGCCCCCACCTCACGCATCTCCAGTGATCAAGATCTTTGGCCTCACCGCACCACTTGCACCATGAGCCTGCTTCTTTGGTGAGCTGCTCGAGGACCCCTTGTGACTCCAGTACCTCCAGCTTGTGGGTTCTGTTGAGAGTCACCTTTGAATTCTGTGGTCTCCCCTGATTGCTTGGGGCCTGCCCTGAGTCCTCTGCTTGTGGTGAGCCACCTGGACCTTGCTGGTCCCTACACTGCACCTTCTTCACTTTCCACATTGTTTGCAGTTGCCAAGGCTTGTTGGTGCACCCGACAGACACTGACCCCTCAACTCTTGACAGCCGACATGGGACAGCTCGTGAATGGCTTCTGGTCTGCCACAGCATTGCCTGGTCCTCACAGCTGCAGCCATCATCTTTCCTGCAACACCAGACATTGGTGGGCACTCGTCTTTCGTGCCCCCTGTTCACTCCTGAGTGACCTAGAGTCTGTCCCCTCTGCTTGCAGGTATTCTTCACCTCGAATCCACCTTTGGGTTCCACCGGACACTTTCACCTTCTCCAGCAGCGGCACCTTCCTAAAGTCGTCCATTGAGTTTGACAATGGTTTCTGATGCCACTTCACACCTATGCACCTGCTTCCCTGGTGCAGGTAACCTGGTTCCAAGGGTATCTACAGGTGATGTGGCTCTCCAATCTGCTGTCTTCCATGGGGTTTCTTCAGGGACCACTGGGAAGGGTCCTCTTTCTTTAGAATTGCAACCTCAACTTATACATTGATTTGTACGGAGAACATGGTTGTGTCCTTGCACTGCACACAACCTCTGTGGGGCTCCTAGATACTCATCTTGGGAGTTTCGTTGAGTCCCCAACACTTCTACGTCATCTGGGTATATTCTTGACTGGAGACGTAGTTCGCATACCCCTATTTTAGTATGTTGTTTGGCCTCCCCCTGTGTGACCATAGTGTATTTTGTGCTACTTACCTATTTCTATTGCAATGTATTTTGTGTATTGTGTATATCTCTGGATAGGAGATATATCTAGTGTTAGTGAGTGTCTTATAATAGATACCTATTTTTATAAATACACTGTGTGGGTCTTTTTTATTTAATCTATACCTAGAAAATTGCATTCTGGTAAAACAAGCGGCTTTACAGTCCTCCCGGACTAAGCCTGAAGGCTGCTCGCCACAGCTACCACTTAGAGAGCTTTCCAAGGTTGTCTAAGACCACTAAAATTACCATAACGGTTGTCTGGATTGGTGCAGGTTGCCTACTTACATAAGTTTGCATCATATACCAAGCCAGCCTCTCATTTCCATCACAAGTATTAAAATCTCCAGCTGTTTGGTCCGGGCAAAGGTTTCAATAATTAAAACCTGAGCTCAACCTCTGGTAGCTATGGCTCAGAGCAGATAGGCTTAACATATCGATGTCTAATAGGCTTGCTGCGAGTGTTCGCTGATCAGGATTTTTCAGGTAGCAAAATTTTCCTACCGGGACCAACCTGATTTTCTTGCTACCAGGGTCATGCCTGGGGTGAATTGATTTGGGTGGGTGGTCCTGGTCCTCTCAATTTTTGTCAGTCCAAACTTTTTCTAAGTCCACCTTTTTCAGAGATTTCAGAATAAGTACTTGAGCCCACTAAGACTCCCAGGACCTCAGGGACAGAACGTATGGGTCAGGACTCAAACCGGCAGACACCAGTCCTCTTCTAGTTGCTACTGGTTTCTGATCACTCCAGAAAAAAAGACATATTGCAAAGTTTGATATCTCTTTAGCCACAAAGGAGGTCAGCCAACTGACACTTGGAGTCCGCTTCTTTGTCGTGAGTAGCAGTGGGTGCAGATTCAGCCCTTCAGGTCTCCTTTTGGTTTCAGACTCCAGGTTCAGTCTTCTTCTGCTCTTATGCATGTCCAGAAAGTGTTCTGTGGAGCTGGTGGTGAGATCCATTTTTTACAGTTCAGTGGGTGGGCGGTGCGACTCCTGAACACTCCCTAATCAATGAGGAAAAGGTTCCCAGGGGCAATACTCCCCAATATTAGAGCACATCCTGTTTGCCTTACTGCAAACTATCCCAGAGCACACTATTTTAAGGGAAGTTCAAGGTGTCAAAAGCCTTCTAACCTTGGAGTGAGCTTGTCTGCCAATCTGGAATGCTTGGGGATATGAGTAGTACCATCCTATCAAGCTACACCAAGGTGGTTCTGGGACCAGCTTCCTTTCCCACAGAGATAGAGCAAGGTTGACTGCTATGTCTAGGATCAAAGAGTTTGACCCTCCCAGATTTCTGCCAACATTAAACTATGAATCGGTAGGGCTCACTTCCAATCATTTCAAGTTAATGAAGTTCCTGAAACCTCCTCAGCAGCCCTTCCTGAGCTGATACGGATCATCTGCCCCAAACCTAGCAATTCCTGTCACCAGACCTAAGCTGTTGCCCTGTTATGAGAGCAGGTTTCACATCTCATTATGGTCAAGCACTGACAGAATAGCTGCTTGGAAGCTAATACAAATTAGCCTCCAGGAGCTTCAGGCAGGAAAATGGTAACATTCTAAAAGTTTCTATTCATAAATATTTATTAGAAATCGAACTTTGCCATTGAACTGGATTTTTAATGAATATTAAAAATAGTGGTTCAACCATTTCTCTAGTTTGTCCCACATCTGAGCCATCAGAATTGATATGTTAATCTGTACTCTAATTTTCATCATAGGAAAATGTTAACATTAATTTTGGAGCCATGGCATTGTAGGGACATACAGCCTGATTCATCATTCTCCCGTTTTGCGAGCCCCTAATAGCGATTCATAAGGAATCGCTATTAAGGACTTGCAAAACGGGATTCATGTAGGAATTGCCAAATAAATTGCGATTCCTACACATTCCTTATTTGCGATTAGCAAATTGCTAATCGCAAATAAGGGAGCGATTTCAAGGGTGCCAGGGGTGTCCAAAGGACACCCTGTAGCACCCCTGAAATGCAACATTACACACGTGTTGCGCACACACATGTCCAAAGGACATGTGTGTGTGTAACATGCAAAAGAAAAAAATGCACTAACGTGCTTTAATCTATTTTTTCGCTATTTACCACGAAGTCAGACTTCGTGGTAAATAGCGGCCAAATATAGCGAATTCGCAATTTAAAATTGGTTGATGAATTGCATTTAAGGAATCTCTAATAGAGATTCATTAAATGCAATTCCTCGCACAATAGCGAATTCTATAATAGCGATTATTGCGTTTGGGATGATGAATCCCAAATGCAATAATTGCGCTCGCAAAGGGCCAGATTCTCAGAATCTGGCCCTTTGCAAGCCGATTTTCGTTTCATGAATCAGGCTGATAGTAACATAACATTTCTACATGCCCCACTTTTAAATACAATGCATCCCACCTATATAGCATGACATTTGAATATTTAAAAGGGAGGTTTTTTCATGTCAATAATGCTTATTTTGACAGGTCAGACTACAGGTTTTAAATGCAGCGGCCAGGCTACCTTGGTAGAACTTGAGTCATGTTTTCCTTATTACATTAGTGGCTGGCACAATAAGGGTTACAGTCCACCAGTGAAATTTAAATCTCCATGCCGTGGAGGTAGGGGAGGGTGCTACACCATATACTATTGCCTAATGGGAGAGTTAAATATGTCACTCAGGGATTAGCCAATTTCTACGTTTTAGGAGTGAGGACACATAATCTAAAAATTAGCAATAAAATTCTGCCAAAACTGAAGTTGAGGCATTTTCTTAATATACTCATTAGGTAGGTCATTCTGTGACCCCCCTTGTGAATGATGATTTTTACGACATGACCTATGAGTCCATTTGGAAATACTTGGTGCAAAATTTGCAAGCACTTTTTTTCTGAACAGACCATCTTGTTTCTGTAAGGTTGCCTTTGAAACCCCACAAACGTGTGGTTATCTGTCTACTGAATTGTAAGCAAGCCATCAAATGCCTTTGTTCTCATATACTCCTACATTTATCGCACCGTTCAGCCTAGTATTTTGTTCAATCATTCACTTCCTCTCTTATCACTAAGAACTATTCTGTGTTCATAATTTTAATCTCCTTAATTGGAATAGAACAGGCATCAACTGGTTCCATAGAAATTTTATGTTGAACAATGTATAAACAATTGGATTTCAGATTCTTGCATTCCTTTCCTATTGAATCGTATAATATCTAAGGGCTTGGCGATTATGTGGCTTCTTCAATTTGCATATGACACTGATGTAGTTTTAGAAATTCCCCCAAACAATTTATGTGTTCTTAACAGATGCCTTATTTCACCTCAAAACAAAATGATCATCATTTCATAAAGTCCTTTCGCCATGTGTACACTGTTATTACCTATTGCGTTAGGCCTCTGTCTCCTCTGATTTGTAGCCCAATATCTGACATACAACCTCTGCTTCAGCATAATGTCATGCTATCTCAATGTTATTCTTATGTTTTAGCATTATAATATATTTATGATACATGCCTGTGTTTATGTATAAAACTGTGTTTTATTATTATTTACTTCTGATGTAGGGTAGTGTATCTTTACATGGTGTATGAGACAAATACAAGTGGCTAGTAAGCGGTATAGGGGAGTATGGTACCTACATGAGGTCTCATGATACAGTTCTCACCAAACACCATGACATTCTCAAGTACCATGTGAGGACCACCACAAAAGAATACACTGTCTTGTACAATGCTCAGAGAGATCTGGTCTTTTCAGGGATCTCCTCCTCCAAAAACATTTGGCAACTTCCCTAGACTCAGCCTGTATGGTCTATGGACTGCCATCTTGGGCTGTGTTCAGCCTTAGTGTTAGGCATGCAGATTCTGGATCTCATCGCTAAAAATGACAGATTAGCACCTACTAACAATTATGGCTAGCTCATATAGGGAATATACGCGGATTAATATGATCCTCGTTTTTTGTCATTTTTGTTCACTATTGTCAATATATTTATGATTTATGTTACCGTTTTGCCACATATATTCAGTAGTAGATTGGGGTATAGCAAAGTTTTTAGTATACAAATCTATGTGTTTGTACGTGCAGATCTGGTGTGTAGGTTTAGGAGAGACCGCCATTAACATGCTGATTCTTTGGCAGGACTGATTGCACCAATTTGGGTACTTTGGCTGGTTCGGACCACCGGTCCATTTTCTCCCTTCTGCGCCGCTGTCAGGTACAGATTTGTATCCTGGTGGCTAAGACAAATCTACTGGATGTTAGCAAAGCGTTACTCACTCCCACACATTTGAACCTTAAATACTAATTTCCTGTATTATTTCTTTATTTAAAAAACTACAGCTCAATATATTTGGTTCACTTACAATATTGCCCCACACTGAATGATATACTTGCATAGTCTTCACTATCTTTGTGTGAGACGGTGTTTTTTGCATGCTACCCCTTTAGTGTTCAACTATAATAGAGCTGCTAGGGACAACTTGGCATTCTTTTAACTACTTGGTCAACATTTATATTTGCCTGGAGGAAGCTGAAGGACGCCCTTTACAGAGAGGTATGTTTGCTGAGGTTGTATGTGAGAACATCGTTGTCAGAAATATCTGCTGTTCTAAATATCGCTTACAAAAAATCGTCCCATTGGGTGTAGATTTTCTGTTATTAACTGATATTTGTGATAACAATATATATTACTTGATATGTATGTCAGATGATATTCTGAAAATGTTATACTGGTACCATAATGCTAGGTGACGATTTATGTCAATATTCAGTTCTGTGTTTTTCATATAAATTAATTTTGAGTCACTTCTAAGCACTATAATACTGCAACGATGAAGACATTACCAATCCTTTGTGCATTTCTTTTTTATTTCTATTTTATTTTACATGCTGATGTACACAAGGACAAAGGTCAATAACGTTTTTTTTTAAATAAACAGCATAAATAGTTACAAAAATATTATCAAAGATAATCATGTCCCTGAGCGCAAAAAAAATATTATTAATATATCAAATGTTAGGGAGCTGGAAATGTGTAACAAAAAAGACATAATTTGTGTAACAAAAAAGACATAATTTATAATTGATAGGTCAGGTATAGCTTATAAACACATCAACAATACACAGAGGGGGCTTTGGCTTACGTTTGTTCAGCCTCTGTCCAGTTTGAGCAGCCCACTTGAGTCATGTCTTTGACATCCTGGATCAGCCCAAAGCAGTACTGTGCAGGTTTAGTTTTTGCAGTGGTGATTAGAAACAGAGCCCGTTAGAAATGGGCACTACATGTGCCCAAAGCCTGTAAATTAAATATTACTGGTGGGCCTGCAGCACTGATTATGCCCCCCACGGTTGTGTGATGGAATCATGCATGCCTTTCCCATGCATGCCTTTATAACACAGAACTACATTGAATGCATTACTACCACTCGTTCCTTTAGACGACTTGCCTTAGGGAAGAGCTGGACTTTGGAATAGTATAATTTACTATTCCAACTCCAGTCTGTATAACAGTAGGGAAGGTATTGGACTTAAAAGGAACACAAGGTAATGATGCATTCTCTGTAATTCCTGTGTTGAAAGGTACCACGTGGGTTAGACTGCGTGGTAAAGATTGTTTTTTGCCCCCCACTTAAGAAGCCCTTTAAACAAGTCTCAGGCCTGCCATTTCAGAGTCTATGTGTGCGGTTCTAAGCAGAAGTGAAACTCACACTATGTACGTGGGTTGTCAAAAAAGAAGAAAAGAAGTGACTGGGGAGCACTATTGCGTTAAGATGAGAACCCTCACTCACCCTAAGGTGACATGCTTCATCATTGGGCCCCCTCTTCACATTGGGACCGCAGGGTACCCAGTGTGGGCTACTACTCTTCCGTAGGAGAGGAGTGGAGTTGTCACATGCACTGCAAGTGCTATTTCTTGTGTGGGGAGGAAGGGGCACAGTGAAAAAAGGATATGTGAAATGAAACTTTCGATTGGTGGGTAAAACAATTTTCATTCTGGTACCCCCAAGGGTAGGATTAAAACCAAACTCGGTGAGATAGGGATATGGATGTTCCCCTGGTCTGCTCAACATGTTTCTGCCGTAATTGACCAAAAGGTTCATGACATTTCTCAGGACCAAAGATATATGTCATTCTGCTAATATAGTCAAATTTAAAAACCAAACGACCATACTTTCACGGTATTGATCAACCTCGTGGCACCATCCCCTGGTGAGATCCACAAAATTCTGAAAAATAAAACACAACAATGATAAACAGTCCTTATTTCTATAAAACACCGGTGTCCCTCACGAACACTGCAAACCAACTGTGATGTAACTATGTGCCCGTGAGAAGACTACATAGGTTCTTACCATCTGCTGCATGTTAGAAATAGTGTACATATATGGATATCAATCGGAATCATAATATAATAAGACTCTTATACGGATGCAAGGGCTGAATACATGGTTGATTCATATAAATATATAAGAGGGTGATAATGGTGTTGCAAATGGGAAGGGGTGCCCAGGGGACCCCTTCCTCTTTGTGATAGGCTCTGAAAATATTTTCAAGGGCAGGCAGTGGCCCCAGGGACCCCTACCTGTACTTAAAAAATGAAATGAAAACTTTTCATCTCTTTTTTTTTTTTTAAATGCATCCTATCAGGAAAACGGGCTGCATTAAAAAAAAACTGCTTTATTTAAAAGCAGTCCCAGACATGGTGGTGCTGATGAGCCCAGCAGGCCACTATACCTGGGAGGGCATGCCAACCCCTATGGGCTCGCAAATTGCAAGAGGCTAATTTGTATTCTTAAGCTTTGCAATTTACAACTCCATTGAGAATCGCAAACAGTGTTAAACACACTGCTGTACATCCAGTTTTGCGACTCTCAAATTGCAAGTCGCATTTGCGACGCAATTTACGAGTAGCAAAATTACTGGTCGTACATCTGGCCCAGTGTGAAGTCATTTATAAGAACCAATAACACGTACCATAACTGTTAGAGTGTTTACGCCTGATTGTTCTTAAAAATACAGAAGGTACACTCAGTGCCACATTAACAACTGTCTATATTCTAATCCCCATGGGCTCATTTATTCAGCCTGTATAAATGAAACAAAAAGCAAATATGCAAATTTATGTGTTGAATCCACACCTCTATGATCTACCAAGTTCAAAAGCAGAGTCAGTTATTATTACAATGTTTCGTTCCACTTTCAACAAAGGAATTGTTCGAGGTGGTGTTCTTTGCTTATATTTCTCTTGTATCAAGAGGGGGCAGGGGTGTTAATTTTAAATGGGTATGCCTTTGGGAAGATTAGTAAGGGCATGAGGTACTGCAGCCAGCGCAACAAGGACTCAAGAGGGACATTTAATGGCTTATGGTCCAGCACCTTTGTGGAAGCATCTTTAAATATTTAACCATGACCAGTGTAATTTACTGAATTCGAAATGCTACTCTCTAAACAAGCATTGGAAATGCAATAGGTCTCGCATTAGGAAAGTTTGAGCAATTGGTATTGTAACACTTTTTTTATTTATGTGTTGGTTTTGAAAATAGCAAAAGTAATAGCTTTGTCAGTTACAATGTCAATAGTTTTAACTTTCGCAAATGTGACACCTATAGCATTTGTAATGCAATGTGTGTTGTATTTACGTGACTTAGATGTATTGATATTGCAAATAACAATGGCTTTTAATTTTGTAAATAATTAATACGTAAATAAAATGTATTGAAATTTGTAATGGCAATAGCTTAAACGTTTGTAAATAACTTTTGTGAAGATTATGTTCAGTGTATTTTATTGTGACGAAAATCCAAGAACATTGCATTTGCACCTACACACACACACAGCCACACACACACACACACATAGATGTGGTGATGGTGGATCTGGGGGATATGGTGGTGGTGGATGTGGTGGTGGTGGTGGTGGATGTGGTGGTGATGGTGGTGGATGTGGGGGTGGATGTGGGGGTGGATGTGGGGGTGGATGTGGTGGTGGATGTGGTGGTGGATGTGGTGGTGGATGTGGTGGTGGATGTGGTGGTGGAGGTGGTGGTGGAGGTGGTGGTGGAGGTGGTGGTGAATGTGGTGGTGCTGGATGTGGTGGTGGATGTGGTGAAAGTGGTGGTGGATGTGGTGGTGGATGCGGTGAAAGTGGCGGTGGTGGAAGTGATGGTGGTGGTGGATGCGGTGGTGGATGTGGTGGTGGATGTGGTGGTGGATGCGGTGGTGGTGGATGCGGTGGTGGTGGTGGATGCGGTGGTGGTGGATGTGGTGGTGGATGTGGTGGATGTGGTGGTGGTGGATGCGGTGGATGTGGTGGTGGATGTGGTGGTGGTGGGTGTGGTGGATGTGGTGGTGGATGCGGTGGTGGTGCATGTGGTGGATGTGGTGGTGGTGGATGTGGTGGTGGATGTGGCGGTGGATGTCATGGTGGATGTGGAGGTGATGGTGGATGTGGTGGATGTGGTGGTGGATGCGGTGATGGTGGTGGATGCGGTGGATGTGGTGGTGGATGTGGTGGTGGATGTGGTGGATGTGGTGGTGGTGGATGCGGTGGATGTGGTGGTGCATGTGGTGGATGTGGTGGTGGATGTCATGGTGGATGTGGAGGTGATGGTGGATGTGGTGGATGTGGTGGTGGATGTGGTGGATGTGGTGGTGGATGCGGTGGTGGTGGTGGATGCGGTGGTGGTGGAAGTGGTGGTGGATGTGTTGGATGTGGTGGTGGATGTGGTGGTGGATGTGGTGGTGGATGTGGTGGTGGATGTGGTGGATGTGGGTGTGGTGGATGTGGTGGATGTGGTGGTGGATGTGGTGGTGGATGTGGTGGTGGATGTGGTGGTGGATGTGGTGGTGGTGGGTGTGGTGGATGTGGTGGTGGATGTGGCGGTGGATGTGGCGGTGGATGTCATGGTGGATGTGGAGGTGATGGTGGATGTGGTGGTGGATGTGGTGGTGGTGGATGCGGTGGTGGATGTGGTGGTGAATGCGGTGGATGTGGTGGTGGTGGATGCGGTGGATGTGGTGGTGGATGCGGTGGTGGATGCGGTGGTGGATGCAGTGGTGGTGGTGGTGGATGGGGTGGTGGATGTGGCGGTGGATGTCATGGTGGATGTGGAGGTGATGGTGGATGTGGTGGTGGATGTGGTGGTGATGTTGGATGTGATGTTGGATGTGGTGGTGGATGTGGTGGTGGATGCGGTGGTGGATGCGGTGGTGGATGCGGTGGATGTGGTTGTGGTGGATGCGGTGGATGTGGTGGTGCTGGATGCGGTGGATGTGGTGGTGGATGTGGTGGTGGATGTGGTGGTGATGGTGGATGTGGTGATGGATGTGGTGGTGGATGTGGTGGTGGATGTGGCATGACATTTTTATTATATACAGAGGGGTACTTATTTTGTACCAATCACTGACCGATGTTAATGTAAGGGTTGTAGATGGTGGGTTGCGCATGCCTTGTTTTCATTTCCATTATAATGACAATAATCCTTTCTTTGACCCTGTGCTCAATCAACGTGGACTGTATTATAGTGAATACGAGGGGCTTAGATAAAGAAATAGGAGAGGCGAGGAGGAAGGGAAACTGGGGTAAGGAACAAGCGACGGAGGAGAACAAGACGGAGGGCATTGCTGGGGGGAGGAGAAATGCGACACGGCGGGCTGGGGAGGGGGCGGAGCTGGGAGAGCGGCGATGAGGGTGTGAAGGTCTCACATGAGGGGGCGTGGTATCTTAAGTCGTGTTGCTTTGGGAGGCAAGATTAAAAATGTGTAAGCACATCTCTTTCGTAGGGAGTTAAACATAGTTAAAACAACTGGCTCCAAAGGTTTTGCTTAAGTATGTGTGAAGTAATTAGCTGTCTGCCTCTGCTTTCTTCCATTGCACTGGCATCTAGGTGTTAGGCTCAGATGGCTTGAACAAAAGACAGGCTGATGGTCTTTTAAATCAGGCCTTTGTTTCTGCCCAGCTGGATGTTAAAATAAAGCCCCCTCCCTTCCACGCAGGTTAATACAGACAAATGCCGGCACTGCTGAATGATGTCCCAGCGTCCGAAAACGACACCAGAAGAAATTCAGCATGTTTTACTGAGCCAGAAATATCCGCCACATAACCCTTCTCTCCAACACTGTTTGGAATCGATCGGCTGATTTGTAAAATTACAAGTGGTCAGAGGGATAAATCTGACGACAAAGAAGAAAAGGAACGCGAGGCTTAAGGAGATTAATGTAGGGATGGATTTGACAGAGAAAAACAGATATTTGAGATTATAACATTTCAAAGCAATGTGTCACCTGGAGATGGGGACATTAGATCCACAGAGTAGGAGAGAAAAGAAATGGTGTACTTTTTTGCTTTGGGTTATTTTAGATTTGGGAATTTCGAGCATCATTTGCTTAATGTAAAATCGATGTTTAAAGTGGGGTCCGCAGCACCTACTCAGGGGGTCTTTGAAAATTAAACAATATAAACTTGCTGATAAAATAAAAATGCACATAAATAGCCACATTGAAGAAAAACTCTATAAATGAAAATAAATGTGAAATTGCAGACAAAGAAATGAAGCTTGTAAGTTGGCATGCTTGAGACGCGGCCGTGAAACTGAAAGTACGGCCGACTGGCCGTGAATAATTAGGGGGTGAGAAATGCGCTGGGAGGGCTGCCTTTGATGTGGTAATGCGAGGCAGGCAGGCAGGCGGCTGGTGGCATTGTGCACGTGCTTTTTAGGGCTTGCGCTTGCGCAATGACCTAAAAAGCACATGCACTGCATGGGATCGCCAGTGGAATCGCCAGTTAGGTAAACTCTCGATAAGCCCCTATATATCTCGCTCCCGCTCAATGCCCATGCACATTGAGATAGGTCGCTCGACCTAAAAAGCAGACTGGAATTGAAAAACTGCTCTTCAAACATGTTGTTTGCAGGAACCATTATAATTCAATAGAGGAGCACTGTTGATGGAAAGGACCGAGGAAATCCTTTGCTTAATTTGAATTACACAGGAACATATACATTGAAGCCACTGTTACCAGATGATATATATAGACACAAGAATTCAAGATGCCATCGGTAAAGGAGGCATACAAATTAAAAAAAAGATTTGTTACATTGCTGTAAAGTCGTTTGAAAGACACTTTTATGTGAAATGAGTATTGTATCTGAACTGTAAATCACTTATCCAATAATTTCCTTTAAAATGTATGTTCCCAAATGGGATGCTAAAAAAAAGACGGGATTTGTCCCAACGAATTCTTAAACCTGCCCTTAACCGAAATAATCCATCTTTTTATGCAGGAAACAGAACTTACATTTGAAAGTTGCCAAACAATGTGAACCTTACACTATACAAATCCTCAACAGAAGGGCCCTTTGCAGTTAGGAGGGAGGTTACGCCATCCCTCATAAGAAAGACCTCAATGAAATTGACCCTTGCCTGCCCTGATGAATGTGGGAATGAGTACAACATAAACTTCCATTCAAATTATTTGACATTCATGTTCACTGCTCCAGCGATTTTTGTTTTTCCTTTCTTCCGTTAATGAGATCAGCCTGCTTTATTTACATTTTGATATTTGGCTAATTATATGATGGCACCACATCTGCTTAACATTTTGCACTGTGACGTGATACTTAAATTAATCTTTCTTATTTGTTGGATTTCTATACCAATTAACGTATAAGAAACAACAGAAAAGAAACTGGACGGCTGTCAACAAAGCCAATCAAAACAATACTCTTGGCAAAAGGTTTTTGGGAAATGAATTTGACCCATCAATGTTTTATCAGAGCACTTCTGGGGTCACACTACACACAGTGCTCAGCAGTGCAACAGGAATGTGCACCTGCTTTCTGCGCCCTGGGGCACTTTGTTATTACAGAAGGGGCCAACAACGCTTGCACACTTGAGATTTAAAATTCAAATACATGTATCAGTAACAACTTCAGATAGGGAGACACGCTCCATTACCCCTGTTTACTCCAATCTCCCTACCAGTAAACATATTCAAAACATTTGTAGCTGACTGGCTTGCATAACACATGCCCCTCACTGCACATCTGCTTTGTCCAGATGTTCTCAAGTCAGTATTTGGTATTAGCTACTTTAAGGCATCGTTTCTGTTCATTGTAAAATTCAGAGTTTTCCCTTAATGTTTACTCTCTACACAAAATAAAATGTCTGCAATGTGTAATTTTGCTAGCACTCACAATATCGAATGAGCAAATTAGTAAAGGATGCTAAAATGTTTCTTACTGTGTTTCTTTTTTGCTTGGTCTATTTTCTGAATGAATATACCCGGACGGATTCCATCTAACTACTCTACTCCCGCATCAGTTTAAATGTTTTTTTCCTATTTAATATTTTTTCTGCTAGTCATCATTTAACTGCTCTTCCCCCTGCACCTGTTACTTTAATTTGGACTTTTTGTTCATTTCACTGCTCTTGACTTTCTGCCGAACAATCTGATTTTAGAGTGTAATATATTACATGTGAAAATTAGGCATTAGTGAAGTTTTAATTACACCTGCCAAATTCCCGAGTTTGGTATTATATGAAATTGATTACATTTCCCAAAATGTGTGTAATTTTTTTCTCCTCGGGAACTAGTTCATGCAGAAGACTCTCCAAGAGAATATTTTCTGCTCAAACCATTTTCTTTTTTGTATCTCAGAAGATGTTTCTATCTGATTTACGCTCTTGCATAAAAAAGGCGAGATACTCTCAAATGTCATTTTGCTCTGAAAGCTTAATTTCCTGTAATGTATTCAAGTTTGCCTAAAATTGTGTGAACCTTTACAAAAAATATATGCAGTTTCACATACGCCTAATGAAAAAATGATTACTTATTTGTATTTTACTTGCAATACGTTGAGTGTACTGTGATCGTTCTGTGCTGTTGTCTTCGGAACAAGGCGCCAAAATAACTCTTTCAAGAGTTTAGTAAACATTCCTTAATATACATAGGTGGGAAATATGCATTCTAGAATACGCTAGTTTAATTCAGTGGTGTATTTGAGTGGGATCCCTTTAGACGCTCTATAAAGCTTGTAATATTTTATAATTACACGCTAAAAAATATAAATATATACCTTTCCACATTCTTCATACTTAACTGCATTCAGTGGCGTAATGCAAAACTATGGGGCCCCTCTGCGAAATGTAATGAGGGGACCCTGGGTCTCCCATATCGCACATACATTCGTTGACCTTGTACTGAATGGGAGCCTCTTGGAGGGTTGCGGCCCCTGCGCTGCAGGGGCCGCGGTACACACCTGACTCCATTTTGTTTTCAGTTTTTGGAGAACTGGCCCATATGATCTTGTCTACGATCCGGACACTAGGTAAATGCCTCTTTCCAATAGTGTTAACACATTCACGCATAACCATAACCCCAAAAGGTTGATTTGTTAAACAAACAGATATGTTGATGAATTTATGTCGTTGCTCTTTACATCATTTTGGGTTTTTGCTTAGTTTTATAAGGGGCACATGTCCTTCAAAAAGAAGTGGGGGGACTGACAATAAGCAAATGACCTGACGTCACGTGCTGAACGTTTCCCTGCATATTTCTGTGGGGCCCAGCTTTTTGGCAGTGGAGACGGTGTGTACCTGGGTGTACCCCCGACTCGAGCCCTGGTGTGAACTTGACCCCAATTGGATATCACAGCGCTTTACATAGCACCAGTTGTGTTACATGAGGACACATTTGTTTTTTGTTAGGCTCAGGGAGATTAAGTGATTTGCCCAGAATCACAGGATGTTCAGCACCATTGCTGAGACTCGAACCGATACTGCCATTATCGGCAACACACCTCACCCACACAACAGCAGAGCACGCATGAATAAATAAATACATAAAATACACCTATTTTATTCATTTCTCTAGAAAATACGGTTTGTACTTTGTAGATAAGAGTGTTTATTCTTTTACAAGATGAAATGCTTGTATCTGTACATGCTGTTAAATTAAGTATTATGTTGCTGCCGGAGAAGTGAGCTCTGTAGCATGCGATGGTGATAGATTTATCACTGTTTCGAATGCTCTGTGTGGAACATTCTGTATTTAAAATTAACTTCCCAATCTATTAAAAGTGCAGCTGAATACTCGCTATTTGTAGGCTACAATTTTCACAGTGCCATCCATTATGCGGCACCTTTATTTTTAGCATCACGCTGTACCTTTCACGACATTGTAAAAAGATCTCCCCTTATCAAGTGCACTCACAACCTACAAGTCGCTGCCACCACTGAAACCGTATCCCAGGGAGAGAGAGAACTTCGGTTCTCTTGGTTCCACCAAGACGTAGCCATTATTCACACAGTTCCATCAAGAATTTAAAACTCTAGGTAAGTAGAAATTGGTTATTAGGATACAGGATGCAAGATTGGCAACCAGTGCAAAAATAGTACAGCAAAAACAACAATTGTCTTTGTCGTTTCTATTGCAGTGCAACCTCTCCAGAATACATTGTGCCAGGAGGACCCTTTTCCTAATACATCACTCAAGCCCTCCCCAAGGGCATCCGAGAGATTACTGGCAAAGCATATATTAATGACAATTTCCCCTCTGTCTCCCAGAGGGATGGGCAATATCAGCAGTTTCACACCAACACAGAACACATGGGCACCATATAAGGCTCTGTCCCTGCCGGGGTACCTGTCACCAGGTAAAGCCCCCAAAAATGGTCAACTTTAGGCATCTCAGGGTAGGGCAGAAAGGTCCAGGACCACCAGCAGTTCAGTCCCCCCTCCTGGCAGTCCAGTGCCCACAGAAATCAACACCCCGCTAAAGGGTCAGTCCAGGAAATCATCCCACATTTTTTGGCTAGCCCCGTTTTTCTCTTGCTAGAAATTCCACATCAGGGCAAAGAGTTAATTGGCAACTCACCCTACCTCCGCCGGATTGCTTCAGTGATGGGCCCTAAGACTGTGAATTAAATACTCGTGGCCCCTGGATGGCAAATGCTGCCCATCCCTATGGTACACCTCTTTATCTCCAAGACACCACACTATGGGTGCTTAAAGAGGTAACTCTGCACTAGTATTATAGACTGCCCCGGTGAGCTACAGCTCCTGATTCGCAGCGCACCAAAAAACCCTCGCTCATCATCTTAAGAAACAGTTCAAGGAACAATACCTCTTGATAGCAGAGCATCGTGGCTATGCTGATAGCGTCCCCACTATACCCCTCAGGCTACCGCACTCAACGTAGATACCTCTACCTGAAGCGTGACGACAAAAGTCTGTAATGATGGGTCTTAGTCAGGATTCTTCCTTCAAGTACTTTATTTGGCAACCCCGCTTAACATAGCAGGAACGATCTTCACAAGTGCACTGTCTCCCATCAACTGTCCCACCCTGGAACCCCACATACAGGTTCTTATTCTAAGAACCTACCAACATTCCAAACAAGAATGCTACAACACAACACATCTTCCCCCTTACAATAATAAACAACAAAGGAAACTATATACAACAACAAGGAGAGGAAAAAAAAACAAATAGTAAATTGATCAGACTAACATATAATCTCTAAATCTGTGAGGAGTATGAACAATTCTTCCAAATCTTCCTAATCTCATTGTACCTGTACAAGGTTGTTCACCCAACCCTTCACCTTCTACACAATTTCCTTCCTCAATTCTCTCTTCATCTTCCATTGTATCTTCCACTTCATCTTCCCACAACCAATCCCCAAACATAGCTGCAGTTTCCCCCACATTCTCCTCCTCAGCTTTTTTTTTACATTTTTACATTTTGCTATTTGACTCATATGCCACACCCGACCATCGCTAAGTCTGGCCGAATTTTTCAGACACTCTATAACTTTACAAGGTTTAGAAAAAATACTTTCTCCTTTTGCTACTTTACCCCACTTCTTGGTTTTTACCCAATCTCCCACTGCAAGTTCTTCCACCCTTGTCACATTTTTCTTGTCATAGTTCCTTTTGTACACTTGTTGAGCTTTTATGATATTCTCCTTTACTTTTTCTGGTGACCATTCAACATGTTTTGTACTATTCATCCAACCAGTATTGTCCCTTGTGATCGGTTCTCTACCCCTCATCATCAAAAAAGGACTCAACCCAGTGAGAGAAGGTGTGAGACGATAACCCCACAACATTTTTTTAAGCTCAACTTCCCAATTCTTTTTATTCTGACATGCAATTTGTATTGTTCCTTTAATGACGCGATTAAATCGCTCTACAGCTCCATTACCAGAGGGATGGTACACAGATGTCAACGCATGTGTAATACCATTCCTTTTTAAAAATTCTTCAACCTTCACTGCTGTAAAATGTGTACCATTATCGCTAATGATTCTTTTCGGCAAACCTTCTCTCAAGAATAAACTTTTAAGAAAATCAATCACAGTCTCTGCATCAGCTTTTTTGACAACTTCTAATTCAACCCATTTACTGAAGTAGTCTATTAAAACTATAATAAACCTACCCTCATACGTGTTCTGGACTGGACCAACAAAATTAATTGCAATCAAATCCCAAACCATTTCAGGACATTTCACAGGTGACAATTGTGGTTTTAACGCCGTCAAGCTTTTATCCGAATCAGCACATTCTTTGCATTCTCTCACCACCCTTTCCACCACAACATCCACACCTGGCCACCAATATGAGCTCTTAACTCTTTTCTTGGTCCTAACAATCCCAAAATGTCCTTCATGACATAAATCTACTATTCTTTTCCTCAGGGTTTTCGGCGGTACAACTTTCCCTCCTCTAAAAATAGATCCCGACTCTACACTCAACTCATTTCTCACCTCCCAAAAACTTCTCTCTTCTTCCACATCAGGTTTCTTTCCACCCCAACCTTCTAAAACTTTCTCTTTAACTTTCTCCAACAACTCATCTTTTTCATAATGCTCAAACCACTCTTTTTCTCCAATCAATTCCTCAAAGTCTTCCTCCACCACAGCAGTTTGATAATCATCCCATTCATTTCTAGGCACTTCTTTGATTGGTAAGGGCATTCTACTTAGACAGTCTGCAATCTTATTTTGTACTCCAGGAACATATTTTATCCTGTAATTGTAATCCTGCAACCTCATAGAAAGTCTTGCTATTCTCGCTGACGCTCTAATCATTCCTTTCGTAGTCAACAAATTCACTAGTGGTTTATGGTCCGTTCTTACATCAAACTCATTCCCCCATAAATACACTCTGAAGTGCTCCATACCCCACACACAACCAAGGGTCTCCCTTTCAATTACCGAATACAGTTCTTCTGCTGGTGTCAAACTCCTCGATGCAAATCCAATTACAACTTCTTTTTCCCCACCTTCATTTTGCGTTAACACTGCACCCAAACCTTTTCCGCTTGCATCCACCGTTAACACACTCCTCAATTCCGGATCAAATCCCTTAATTGGTGTGGCACAACAAATATCTCTTTTAAGGACCTCAAAACCTTTTTTACATCCCTCATTCCATTCGAACTTACATTTTAGTTTCAACAACTGCCTTAAATCATAGGATTTCTCTGAAAAATTCTTCACGAATTTCGAATAATACTCCGCTAGCCCTAAGAACGAACGGAGTTCATCCTTATTCTTAGGCTCCGGAGCTTCACTCACTGCCTGCAGTAATTCCTTCTTTGGAGAGATACCGTCCGCACCAATATTATGACCTAAATAAACCACTTTTTGCTTAGCAAATTTACACTTCCCATATTCTGCCGTCAGCCCCTTAATTCTCAAAACATCGAAAACATCCTTCAATCTCAGGTCATGAGTCTCCCTATTCTCTCCCATCACCAAAATGTCGTCCTGGAAAAACAACACTCCAGAAATCCCTCTTAAAACTTCACTCATAATCCTCTGGAAAACTGCCGCCGCAGAGGCTAGCCCAAACGGCATCCTGACATATTGGAAACACCCAAAAGGTGTAATGAAGGACGTTATCTTCCTGCTCTCTTTGTGTAATTGAACCTGATGGTACGCTGACGATAGATCAACTGTTGAAAACCATCTCATTCCCTTGGTTTTTGTTAACAACTCATTAATTTTAGGTAGGGGGTATTTATCTACTACGATCTCTTTGTTCACACCTCTCAAATCCACACAAAGTCTAATCTTTCCATTTGATTTCCTTGCTACCACAATCGGAGACATCCATACAGACGACTCTATCCTCTCGATAATTCCCGACGTCTCTAACCTCTCCAACTCTTTCTCCAATTCATTCCTCACTGTAAATGGTACATTTCTCACTTTATAATTTACAGGAACAGCATTCTCTTTCAACTTTATTTCATGCTTGAACCCCTTAAGCACACCAATTTTTCCTGAGAATACATCACTGTACTCTTCTTTTAATTTTTTTTTTAAATCATCATCCTCTTCTAGTACCATAACTTGCTCTTTTGCATTGGGGTTAAGTATTATATCTAAGCTCGCTTGATCTTTCCATCCTAAAACACTTGGTCCATACTCTGCCACATACATCCTTCCCTCTGCTATTCTTCCTTTGAACACAAATGTAACATCTCTACACCCTAAAATAGGAATCCTTTTCCCAGTGAATCCTCTCGGAATGATGTCACTTTCCATTAAATCCATGCCAATTTCTTTCTCAAACTTTTCCTTCCACATATCCAAATTGACAAAGGTATAAGGCGATCCCGAATCAGCCACTAAAATTACTTTAACTCCCGCCACTTCAATTTCACATTTTGGTTTGTTCCTACCATTACTCTTTACATCCAAAATAAAATCCCTTATTATAAAAACATCATCATCATCTGAATCATCTTCTTCATTCTCTTTCTTTTTTCCGTCTTCTTCCTTTGTTACATATTTAATCCTTGCTGATTTTTCCCTTCTATAACAAACTCTTGCATAGTGGCCAATTAATCCACACACTGTACATTTCTGATCCTTTGCTCTACATGCTTGACTGTTCGCTAAATGTGTATAACTTCCACATCTGTAACACGCCAAATTTGTAGTGCCTTCTCTTCGGTATTCATTCTTTGTTCCTTGAAAGTACTTCTTCTCCGACTTCCTCTCATTAAATTTTTCCCTCTTCTCTGCACCAACACTGCTTGCTCTTATTGTTTTCCTTACAATGCACACCTCTTCTTTATCTTTTTCCTTCTCTTCGTCCAAGGCTGCTTTTTCACACCTGACTGATACTTCAGCTTTTCTTACATCGGCTAACACTTTGTTGAGTGTTCCATCTCCCATGGTCCATAATCTTTCTTGCACCCTCTTATTATTTGTAAGCATAATAATTTGATCTCTTATTAGCTCCTCTTCAATCAGTCCAAATCTGCATTTCTCTGCCATTCTTTTCAAAACTTCCAAGTAATCATCAATCTTTTCATCTTTTTCCTGTTTTCTTCTGAAAAACTTGTATCTATCAATTGCTACACATACTGTCGGTGCATAGTACTTCTCTAAATCGTCCAACGCATTTTCATATACATCTGTTTCTTCAGCACCTCTTTCTTTTTTTTGCATTCGTTCATACTGTCTTATTCCTTCTGGTCCTAAGGAATGCAGCAATATTCCCTTTTTTATTTCTGGTGTCATTTCTTCATTTTTTATAGTGAACATGTAATTTTTAAAGTATACTTTCCACTCTTGCCATCTTACTTTCGGTTCACCTGGCTCTGTTAAGAATGGTATTGGTGGTGTCAAAGTAAATGTTTGTGCTGCACACATTTTTTTTTTTAATTCTATACACTCTCAAAAAAAAACTTCACTTCTTTTCTCTTTTCTTTTCTCCTTCCTTTTATTATTTTTCTTTTGACTTCAATTCTTCAAAAATGTACTTTTTATCATTTCAGTTACTAAATTTGCTCCCTTCTATTCGTTTCCTCCTTTAAAACGAATACGAGTTTCCCCAACTCGTCAAAATGGCCGCCACCGTGATGACGTCACACGCTAGCCAATCAGCGTGTGTATCTCACTTCTTCTTCTTTACGCGTTACAATCGTTGTATCTCCTTGCTCCCATACGCAGTGTCAGAGTCGCATTCCTCGTGCCTCTCTTCATGCGTTACAATCAGTCAGACGCTGCTGCTCTTCTCAAAGCTTCATTTCCTGCACGCGCTCCTCAGTCGACACGCGCCTCTCACAGTTTTAATTGCCGCACGCGCTCCTCAGTTGACACGCGCTGACTCAACGGTAATGCGATATTTCCTTCTTCTCTTTTTTTTTTATTTTTAAAGTCATTAACTTTTCATTCCATCCTCAGTTTTAGTCAATTTCTTTACCAAGTCATATTTCCTTCGTTCATCTGTATTTTCTTGTCACTTCACTTTTCCTTCTTTAACTCCGTGGGTCCTCGCAGAGTTGCCCCATCCTCGTCCGCCAATATTGTAATGATGGGTCTTAGTCAGGATTCTTCCTTCAAGTACTTTATTTGGCAACCCCGCTTAACATAGCAGGAACGATCTTCACAAGTGCACTGTCTCCCATCAACTGTCCCACCCTGGAACCCCACATACAGGTTCTTATTCTAAGAACCTACCAACATTCCAAACAAGAATGCTACAACACAACACATCTTCCCCCTTACAATAATAAACAACAAAGGAAACTATATACAACAACAAGGAGAGGAAAAAAAAACAAATAGTAAATTGATCAGACTAACATATAATCTCTAAATCTGTGAGGAGTATGAACAATTCTTCCAAATCTTCCTAATCTCATTGTACCTGTACAAGGTTGTTCACCCAACCCTTCACCTTCTACACAATTTCCTTCCTCAATTCTCTCTTCATCTTCCATTGTATCTTCCACTTCATCTTCCCACAACCAATCCCCAAACATAGCTGCAGTTTCCCCCACATCCTCCTCCTCAGCTTTTTTTTACATTTTTACATTTTGCTATTTGACTCATATGCCACACCCGACCATCGCTAAGTCTGGCCGAATTTTTCAGACACTCTATAACTTTACAAGGTTTAGAAAAAATACTTTCTCCTTTTGCTACTTTACCCCACTTCTTGGTTTTTACCCAATCTCCCACTGCAAGTTCTTCCACCCTTGTCACATTATTCTTGTCATAGTTCCTTTTGTACACTTGTTGAGCTTTTATGATATTCTCCTTTACTTTTTCTGGTGACCATTCAACATGTTTTGTACTATTCATCCAACCAGTATTGTCCCTTGTGATCGGTTCTCTACCCCTCATCATCAAAAAAGAACTCAACCCAGTGAGAGAAGGTGTGAGACGATAACCCCACAACATTTTTTTAAGCTCAACTTCCCAATTCTTTTTATTCTGACATGCAATTTGTATTGTTCCTTTAATGACGCGATTAAATCGCTCTACAGCTCCATTACCAGAGGGATGGTACACAGATGTCAACGCATGTGTAATACCATTCCTTTTTAAAAATTCTTCAACCTTCACTGCTGTAAAATGTGTACCATTATCGCTAATGATTCTTTTCGGCAAACCTTCTCTCAAGAATAAACTTTTAAGAAAATCAATCACAGTCTCTGCATCAGCTTTTTTGACAACTTCTAATTCAACCCATTTACTGAAGTAGTCTATTAAAACTATAATAAACCTACCCTCATACTTGTTCTGGACTGGACCAACAAAATTAATTGCAATCAAATCCCAAACCATTTCAGGACATTTCACAGGTGACAATTGTGGTTTTAACGCCGTCAAGCTTTTATCCGAATCAGCACATTCTTTGCATTCTCTCACCACCCTTTCCACCACAACATCCACACCTGGCCACCAATATGAGCTCTTAACTCTTTTCTTGGTCCTAACAATCCCAAAATGTCCTTCATGACATAAATCTACTATTCTTTTCCTCAGGGTTTTCGGCGGTACAACTTTCCCTCCTCTAAAAATAGATCCCGACTCTACACTCAACTCATTTCTCACCTCCCAAAAACTTCTCTCTTCTTCCACATCAGGTTTCTTTCCACCCCAACCTTCTAAAACTTTCTCTTTAACTTTCTCCAACAACTCATCTTTTTCATAATGCTCAAACCACTCTTTTTCTCCAATCAATTCCTCAAAGTCTTCCTCCACCACAGCAGTTTGATAATCATCCCATTCATTTCTAGGCACTTCTTTGATTGGTAAGGGCATTCTACTTAGACAGTCTGCAATCTTATTTTGTACTCCAGGAACATATTTTATCCTGTAATTGTAATCCTGCAACCTCATAGAAAGTCTTGCTATTCTCGCTGACGCTCTAATCATTCCTTTCGTAGTCAACAAATTCACTAGTGGTTTATGGTCCGTTCTTACATCAAACTCATTCCCCCATAAATACACTCTGAAGTGCTCCATACCCCACACACAACCAAGGGTCTCCCTTTCAATTACCGAATACAGTTCTTCTGCTGGTGTCAAACTCCTCGATGCAAATCCAATTACAACTTCTTTTTCCCCACCTTCATTTTGCGTTAACACTGCACCCAAACCTTTTCCGCTTGCATCCACCGTTAACACACTCCTCAATTCCGGATCAAATCCCTTAATTGGTGTGGCACAACAAATATCTCTTTTAAGGACCTCAAAACCTTTTTTACATCCCTCATTCCATTCGAACTTACATTTTAGTTTCAACAACTGCCTTAAATCATAGGATTTCTCTGAAAAATTCTTCACGAATTTCGAATAATACTCCGCTAGCCCTAAGAACGAACGGAGTTCATCCTTATTCTTAGGCTCCGGAGCTTCACTCACTGCCTGCAGTAATTCCTTCTTTGGAGAGATACCGTCCGCACCAATATTATGACCTAAATAAACCACTTTTTGCTTAGCAAATTTACACTTCCCATATTCTGCCGTCAGCCCCTTAATTCTCAAAACATCGAAAACATCCTTCAATCTCAGGTCATGAGTCTCCCTATTCTCTCCCATCACCAAAATGTCGTCCTGGAAAAACAACACTCCAGAAATCCCTCTTAAAACTTCACTCATAATCCTCTGGAAAACTGCCGCCGCAGAGGCTAGCCCAAACGGCATCCTGACATATTGGAAACACCCAAAAGGTGTAATAAAGGACGTTATCTTCCTGCTCTCTTTGTGTAATTGAACCTGATGGTACGCTGACGATAGATCAACTGTTGAAAACCATCTCATTCCCTTGGTTTTTGTTAACAACTCATTAATTTTAGGTAGGGGGTATTTATCTACTACGATCTCTTTGTTCACACCTCTCAAATCCACACAAAGTCTAATCTTTCCATTTGATTTCCTTGCTACCACAATCGGAGACATCCATACAGACGACTCTATCCTCTCGATAATTCCCGACGTCTCTAACCTCTCCAACTCTTTCTCCAATTCATTCCTCACTGTAAATGGTACATTTCTCACTTTATAATTTACAGGAACAGCATTCTCTTTCAACTTTATTTCATGCTTGAACCCCTTAAGCACACCAATTTTTCCTGAGAATACATCACTGTACTCTTCTTTTAATTTTTTTTTAAAATCATCATCCTCTTCTAGTACCATAACTTGCTCTTTTGCATTGGGGTTAAGTATTATATCTAAGCTCGCTTGATCTTTCCATCCTAAAACACTTGGTCCATACTCTGCCACATACATCCTTCCCTCTGCTATTCTTCCTTTGAACACAATTGTAACATCTCTACACCCTAAAATAGGAATCCTTTTCCCAGTGAATCCTCTCGGAATGATGTCACTTTCCATTAAATCCATGCCAATTTCTTTCTCAAACTTTTCCTTCCACATATCCAAATTGACAATGGTATAAGGCGATCCCGAATCAGCCACTAAAATTACTTTAACTCCCGCCACTTCAATTTCACATTTTGGTTTGTTCCTACCATTACTCTTTACATCCAAAATAAAATCCCTTATTATAAAAACATCATCATCATCTGAATCATCTTCTTCATTCTCTTTCTTTTTTCCGTCTTCTTCCTTTGTTACATATTTAATCCTTGCTGATTTTTCCCTTCTATAACAAACTCTTGCATAGTGGCCAATTAATCCACACACTGTACATTTCTGATCCTTTGCTCTACATGCTTGACTGTTCGCTAAATGTGTATAACTTCCACATCTGTAACACGCCAAATTTGTAGTGCCTTCTCTTCGGTATTCATTCTTTGTTCCTTGAAAGTACTTCTTCTCCGACTTCCTCTCATTAAATTTTTCCCTCTTCTCTGCACCAACACTGCTTGCTCTTATTGTTTTCCTTACAATGCACACCTCTTCTTTATCTTTTTCCTTCTCTTCGTCCAAGGCTGCTTTTTCACACCTGACTGATACTTCAGCTTTTCTTACAACGGCTAACACTTTGTTGAGTGTTCCATCTCCCATGGTCCATAATCTTTCTTGCACCCTCTTATTATTTGTAAGCATAATAATTTGATCTCTTATTAGCTCCTCTTCAATCAGTCCAAATCTGCATTTCTCTGCCATTCTTTTCAAAACTTCCAAGTAATCATCAATCTTTTCATCTTTTTCCTGTTTTCTTCTGAAAAACTTGTATCTATCAATTGCTACACATACTGTCGGTGC
Source organism: Lissotriton helveticus (assembly GCF_964261635.1). Classification (NCBI taxonomy): domain Eukaryota; kingdom Metazoa; phylum Chordata; class Amphibia; order Caudata; family Salamandridae; genus Lissotriton; species Lissotriton helveticus. The sequence continues at coordinate 875,111,135 of NC_136059.1, forward strand.
ATAGTACTTCTCTAAATCGTCCAACGCATTTTCATATACATCTGTTTCTTCAGCACCTCTTTCTTTTTTTTGCATTCGTTCATACTGTCTTATTCCTTCTGGTCCTAAGGAATGCAGCAATATTCCCTTTTTTATTTCTGGTGTCATTTCTTCATTTTTTATAGTGAACATGTAATTTTTAAAGTATACTTTCCACTCTTGCCATCTTACTTTCGGTTCACCTGGCTCTGTTAAGAATGGTATTGGTGGTGTCAAAGTAAATGTTTGTGCTGCACACATTTTTTTTTTTAATTCTATACACTCTCAAAAAAAAACGTCACTTCTTTTCTCTTTTCTTTTCTCCTTCCTTTTATTATTTTTCTTTTGACTTCAATTCTTCAAAAATGTACTTTTTATCATTTCAGTTACTAAATTTGCTCCCTTCTATTCGTTTCCTCCTTTAAAACGAATACGAGTTTCCCCAACTCGTCAAAATGGCCGCCGACGTGATGACGTCACACGCTAGCCAATCAGCGTGTGTATCTCACTTCTTCTTCTTTACGCGTTACAATCGTTGTATCTCCTTGCTCCCATACGCAGTGTCAGAGTCGCATTCCTCGCGCCTCTCTTCATGCGTTACAATCAGTCAGACGCTGCTGCTCTTCTCAAAGCTTCATTTCCTGCACGCGCTCCTCAGTCGACACGCGCCTCTCACAGTTTTAATCGCCGCACGCGCTCCTCAGTTGACACGCGCTGACTCAACGGTAATGCGATATTTCCTTCTTCTCTTTTTTTTTTTATTTTTAAAGTCATTAACTTTTCATTCCATCGTTCCGCTCACCTCAGTTTTAGTCAATTTCTTCACCAAGTCATATTTCCTTCGTTCATCTGTATTTTCTTGTCACTTCACTTTTCCTTCTTTAACTCCGTGGGTCCTCGCAGAGTTGCCCCATCCTCGTCCGCCAATATTGTAATGATGGGTCTTAGTCAGGAATCTTCCTTCAAGTACTTTATTTGGCAACCCCGCTTAACATAGCAGGAACGATCTTCACAAGTGCACTGTCTCCCATCAACTGTCCCACCCTGGAACCCCACATACAGGTTCTTATTCTAAGAACCTACCAACATTCCAAACAAGAATGCTACAACACAACAAAGTCTGTGTCACAAACAGTGGATTTCAATGCTGACCTTTTAAATGCGGGTTGCAGGTACGCGATGGAGAAAGAAGTGGCTAAACCCTCACCTTCCCGTCCTGGGCGCTCCCTGCTGACATCACAACCTTCATGGCTGAGACACAAACAATGTACTCTTTCCCCTACTCCTGCCTGTGGCGCGACTAATGATGCGCCTTGTGCTACATACACCGTGCGCCTGGCCATAATGCTAAGATGACTTTCTTTGTGTATTTTAGAATGTTTTAATTAGTAAAATATTGGCTCTACTTTAAAATGCACAATAAAGAAACATATTTTACTACGCTAAATTAACTATGTCATGAATTTAGATCCAAGAAAGAAGAAATAGAAACAGTTTTTTATCCATTTAACGACATTAATTTATTTTCAATATTCAATCGTTTTAAACTGTCATGTGTCTAGGTATGAAGACCAATGGTCAAATCTATTGAAATGAAATGTATTGACATATCAAAGAATAAGTAAGCTTATTATTCCCAGATAAACAGAAAAAAAGGAATACTATGAGTGCTACTGAAGGGACAGAGGATTGCAGCCATTCTGCTCTCTAAAGTGTCCTGCCTTGCAACTGGGATGTGTGGAATACTGTAATTCTTGTGAAATGTGGGAGTTATTATACATGCACAGGAGTGTTAAGAAGACGCTGTGACCAGTGTATCTGCCTTAATTACTTGTTTGGCAATCTTCAGTACTCTGATTCCTTGCCTTTCTCATCAAAGTCTTAACATACCATCCCAGACCATGCAGACCCCGACCACAGACTGGGCTTGGATAGGCGGAGTAAGGGGCAACTGAGTCATGACTGTAATGGAGGTAGCAAAAGGGAGGATCCATCCATGGGGGCGGGGCCAACGAGGAGTGAATAAGTTCATTTTGGAATAGATTAGGACCAGGCTGTGCCTCACCTCCTTAAAACCGTGACAAGTAAGATGGGGTACGTGGTAACATACAATCTCCCCTTCCTTCCTTCGTCAGCTGTACGCACTTGAAGCCCCTATCCCAGAGCAGATTAACAGGTGTCCTGTCTTTGTAACAAAGAGAAAAGTACCTTTGTAATGTAACTTAACCTTGTTTTTTTACATTACATTGATTTGTTTTGCAGTTATATTCATACAGCGTGTAACTCACGTATATTCTCCATCAGGTGGAAGTATTTTAGATTCGATAAAACCTAACAAATGGTGAGCAGAGCTATATTGAATGAATACAGAATTGAAACGTAAGCACCGCAGCTAATGACTTACGCGAATGTGTCATAGGAGCATGATTTTATTTCTTGTACTTGCATTCAGTGCATCATACACATGATTTAATTATATTTACAAGATTTGCCCTTTGGTAATGTTTCTGTAGGTCTGATACACTAATTCACTCCACAGTATTTGCTTTTTGAAACAGAGAATCTCAGTAAATGCTCTGGCCTGGCCTTATATAGATGTACTTTATATTTTTTCAAAAGCATAGGATTTTTAATGCTTTCAGTTTGTACATTATGGGGAGGTGGTATTTATCACATTTTCTCACGAAAGCAGGATGGCAAAACATGAGGATGTGTCATCTGATGTAATTGTGCGTTATGATTTCCAGAAGTTAAGGGTTTAGGGGTCTTCCAACATACGCTTCAATTAGACCTCTAAAATGGAGTGCAACAATATCCACTTTAATCTGCATACAAAGATGGCATGTTGTACACACTGAATGTGTTGCCTAATTAAAATTAAAAAAATATATCAAAATATATGAACAACAGTTGTATTAGAAAGGATCATTGTAACATTGCTCCTTTACCTCACCAGTGCTTCCCTTCACCGTGCCCTCTATACATCCGTTAGCGTTCTCGTTTGTTTTACACTTGCAGTGCAAACCACCATAACCTCGTTACCCCAGTGCACACCTGAGCCAATCAGTGGTGTCCTTATAATGTTGTTTCAAAGAGCACTGCGGGTCAGCGGGGTGGGGGCGTGGGTGGCTACTAGTGCAACTGGAAATGGAGTGTTAAGTTAACACAAAACCCCGTCACGAGAGGCAGACAAATGTGAGTGCAAATTGCACACCTGCTATTTTGCATAAGCATGGGGTGCACACATCTACAGGTGTGCAATGTGCACCTGGGGTCCTATTACACATTGGGTGCGTTTTTCCTGTTTGCACCCCAGCACACCTTTAAATTGGTGTGCTGTGCACAAACAGGGAAAGTGCACCCTATTGCAGTAAATACTCTGCCCCCAGGGCAGCCACAACTTCGTGCTACTCTAAGGACAGCACATTCAAGTGAAATATGGAGCAACTGCTTCAAAGTCGCTCCGTCTTTAACTGTGCAGGCAGCAACTCGCCTGCACTTTAAAGAGGGATTAGACATCCCACTGCAGGAGGGTGCAGTGAGTGACTAAACCCACCTACAAGGGGATGTCAGAGGGGTCCATAAGACCCCCTGTGCCCCTTTCAGAAGGCTGCCATCAGAGGGCACACTGACAGTATGCCACCTTTTTGTGGTACACTTCCTGTGCGCCTCTTGGCAGCTTTATTGTCTTTGTGCCCGTATCAATAATGCGGCCGGGCGCAGAGGTAAAAAGATTCCCTTCTTTGCATGCGTTCACACAGGGCCGGACTGGGAACCAAAACCGGCCCTGGTAAAGTGCTCGGACGGTCCCCCTCCCCTTCCAGGGGGTTGTGGGTGCTGCCGAGCTCTTTGCCAGGGCTGGTTTTCGGACGATTTTGTTGCAAAAACGGCCCTGGAACAAAATCGGCCCCCAGGGGCCCCAAACCTCCCCCCCACCCATGCGGCGCACCGGGGATTGCCCGGTGCCCGCTAAGGCCAGTCCGGCCCTGGGTTCACACCCATTGCAAATGAGGGAATCCCCTCTTGAGATAGCCCTCGTGCTGCATGTATGCCAGTGCTCTCTGTATCAGAGGCCTGCACAAGCGTCTGAGGCCCTGTCTGCAATACCAAAGTACCACAAGGGCGTACAAAGCGAGACAGCTAGCCTGTTGCGCCCCAGGGCACTCTCTACAATATGACCCCAGGTTCCAGTTTGACTTCTCAGATTTACTACTGATTTGCCTCATACTACAGTTACACCTATATCACAAGTGGGAGTTTGTTCCAAAAACGGGATTCCTCACCATATTGTGAAAAGAGCCAAACTCTTTTTCTTGTAAAGCCGTTGCTTGGAGAAACACAATTGATGATTTTCTGGCTGTTTGGCGACATATAAGGTAACCATTTGACTTCAGGGGCAGTATTATGAATGCGATGCTCTTTCCTTGTTTGCACAATGGCACATCTTTCAAATGGCGCAGTGCCCCCAGGGAAGTGCATTCAGATGAAATATGGAACAGTAGTTCAAAACCTGCTCTGTGGTTCACAGTGCAGGTGGCAACGCAATTGCACTTGGAAGGGGGATTTTGCACCCCTGGGGCAAAATGTACAATACCGTGTCCATAACGACTTGGGTCGTATTGTAAATTTTGCCCCAGGGGTGCAACTGACATGTGTGCCCATTTGGTGTGCCATTGGGTCAGAATGTATTACAATACATTGTGACCCAGGGGCACACCAAGTGGGCACACATGTCAGTTGCACCCCTGGGGCAAAATGTACAATACGACCCACGTAGTTATGGGCACGGTTCCCATCTGAACTTTTCCACTGCAAATCATTGATTTCAGGTGTGTTATTGTAGTTAGTTCAATGAAAGTGTTATTGTAGTTAGTTCAATGAAAGTTAATCAAGGTGAAGTAGTTCCTGCAATTACCTGGAGAAAGGTGGTCACCCTAGTGCCATAAGTGTAGTGTTGGCTGTGTGGCTGTACCAGCACCAACATCTCACTATAGCCTCCCTTTACTTAACTCCGAAGACAGGAATCATCAGTCTTATCTTTTGTCACAGTGGTACTCAAGCACAGCAGTTGGGGTGTACTAAGCATGAATTGAACAACTCCAGAGGAAGTATCTGGACCCACCACCAATATTTCAATTGCCAAAAGTGTGTTTCTATTGCAATGTTTCTGTTTATGGAGGGTATTCACCACCCTGTATTGGTAGCTGAAGTATTATGTCACATAGGAAATTTGGCTGCTGATTTGGCCGAAAGTGATTCTACGAGCAGTGCAAGTGTTAGCCATGGGGAGTGGTGAACAGTGCAGATTTGCATCACACTGTCTCTGATTCAACCCAAACAGTATACATCTGTCTCAGTTTCTTGGCTGCATGGTTCAATTGCACAAACGTGTTGGCAGCAATACTTACATTGCACAAGCTTGTTGGAAGCACTGTTCAAAATGCTCAAAAGTAGGCTTTGTGTATAACTTCTAACAGAAAGTTTTTTGTGAACCAGATTGCGCTTTAATATTTTTGAACAATTGATTATTCAGGCATTAAAAAAATATTTTCATTTATTTGCTCTTCAAGTTGATTTCCAGCCAATAGGTTTCATTATTTCAAAATGTTTAATTAGGCTTGTGAGGCGTGCAATCCTTCCAGATTCACACATGGCCTTGTCAAAAGGTCACAAATCTGTGTCTGTAGGTCTACTAACAATAGGAGCATGTTCCATCTGTTAGAAATTGAGTTTCTGTTTGAGGGAGGTCACCCCCGCCTCAAACAGCAAGCACAATCCTAGTCAGGGTGAAGTCACAAGCAAACCCCAAATTAACCTGTGCTCAACCCTCTGGTAGCTTGGCACAGAGCAGTCAGGCTTAACTTAGAAGAAATGGGTAAATTATTTTTACAGCACTTCAAACCGTAATAAAGTGAAAACACAACACAAGAAAATCCCACACCAAATTAGAAAACTAAAGTAGATTTTAATAAAGAGATCAAAGCAAAACAACAAAAATCCAATCAATAAAACCGGAGATATGCAAGTTTAAAAATCTCAGTGAAAATAACACCAAAAAGTTTCAACCGTGGTTATTTGGTCGCTCTAGACCATGGGTACTCACAAACTTTCTGTCAGGGACCAAATTTACAGTGTGGTTTGTGTCCGAGGGCTGCACCGGTGGGGGCAGGGTCAGTGAGAGAGGGGGCGGGGCTAGAGCCAAAATAAAACCTGTGACCATGAGGTTGAACACCGGCCCCTGCAGCGGACGCTTTCGTCCACTGAGCCACCAGACCCAGCATACACACATCTCTCTCTCTCTCTCTCTCTCTCTCTCTCTCTCTCTCTCTCTCTCTCTCTCTCCCCCTCCCCATCTCTCTATCTCTTCCTCCCTCTGTCTCCCTTCCTCCCTCCCTCTCTCTCTTTCTCTCCCTCCCTCCCACTCTCTTTCTCTCTCTCCCTCTCTCTCTGTCTCCCTCCCTCCCTCCCTCCCTCTCTCTCTGTCTCCCTCCCTCCCGCTCTCTCTCTGTCTCCATCCCTCTCCGTCTCCCTCCCTCTCTCTATCTCTCCCCCCTCTGTCCCCCTCCCTCTTTCCAACTCTCTCTGTCTCTCTGTCTCCCTCTCTCTCTCTCTCTGTCTCCCTCCATCCCTCCGTCTCCCTCCCTCCCTCTCTCTCTGTCTACCTCCCTCCCGCTCTCTCGCTGTTTCCATCAATCTCTCCCTCTGTCCCCCTCCCTCTCCCTCTGTCTCCCTCTCCCTCTGTCTCACTCCCTCTCTGTCTCCCTCCCTCTCACTATCTCTCCCCACTCTGTCTCCCTCCCTCCCTCTCTCTTTCTAACTCTCTCTCTCTCTCTCTCTCTCTCTCTCTCTCTCTGTCTCCCTCCCTCTCTCTTTCTGTCTCCCTCCCTCTCTCTCTGTCTCCCTCCCTCTCTCTGTCTCCCTCCCTCTCTCTACGTCTCCCTCCCTCTCTCTCTGTCTCCCTCCCTCCCTCTCTCTCTGTCTCCCTCCCTCTCTCTCTCTGTCTGTCCCTCTCTCTCTCTGTCTCCCTCCCTCTGTCTCCCTCCCTCTGTCTCCCCCTGTCTCGCTCCCCCTGTCTCGCTCCACCTGTCTCCCTCCCCCTGTCTCCCCCTGTCTCCCTCCCTCTGTTTCCCCCTGTCTCCCTCCCTCCCTCTGTCTCCCACCCTCCTTCTGTCACCTTCCCTCCTTCTGTCTCCGTACCTCCCTATGTCTCCCTCCCTCCCTCTCCCTCCCCTGACTCTCCCTCCCCTGACTCTCCCTCTCTCTCCCTTCCTCGCCCTCCCCTGACTCTCTCCCTCCCTCACCCTCCCCTGACTCTCTCCCTCCCTCTCCCTCCCTCTGTCTCCCTCCCTCTGTCTCCCCCTGTCTCGCTCCCCCTGTCTCGCTCCACCTGTCTCCCTCCCCCTGTCTCCCCCTGTCTCCCTCCCTCTGTTTCCCCCTGTCTCCCTCCCTCCCTCTGTCTCCCACCCTCCTTCTGTCACCTTCCCTCCTTCTGTCTCCGTACCTCCCTATGTCTCCCTCCCTCCCTCTCCCTCCCCTGACTCTCCATCCCCTGACTCTCCCTCTCTCTCCCTTCCTCGCCCTCCCCTGACTCTCTCCCTCCCTCACCCTCCCCTGACTCTCTCCCTCCCTCTCTCTCCTTCCCTCGCCCTCCCCTGACTCTCTCCCTCCCTCGCCCCCCTGATTCTCCCTCCCTCTGTCTCTCCCTCCCTCTGTCTCTCCCACCCTCGCCCTCCCCTGACTCTTTCCCTCCCTCACCCTCCCCTGACTCTCCCTCCCTCTGTCTCTCCCTTCCTCGCCCGACTCTCTCCCTTCCTCGCCCTCCCCTCACTCTCTCCCCATTGAGTTCAAAGAGCTCCCCATCCCCCCCTTTCCCCGGCGCGCACACAGCACAGCCGCGCCGGAGCACTTCACAGGTCTTTAAAAGACCATTAACTTGTTAATGAGGCTTTGTTTTGTTTCACCTCTTCTGAGGCCCCTGCAGCTCCACTACCGGCCCGGCCCCCATAGAGCAGCAGAGCCTCTCCGAGTCCAGGCTGACACTCTTGACATTTTTTTTTTAAACTGGTGTGATGTCTGCCAGGTCTGCGGGCCGCCAAGATAGGCTTGCCAGGCCGCTGGCGGCCCACGGGCCGTACTATGAGTACCCCTGCTCTAGACCAAGACAAAGTTATTAGTGCACGATGTAGTGCAGGCCAGCTATTGAGAAGCACTTAGGTCCGCTGAACACAGAACCCAAATTCTGGTTGTGAAGAGATGCAAAGTCCTGTGTTGAGGATCTGGCGCACAGCAGAGGCAATCAATGCAAGGTTGGGCAAGGATATGCATTCTGCAGCAGTGGTTTAAGGAAGCTGCGGAGTGCGATGGCCTTGCATGGAGATGCATCGTGCAGTGGCAGGGCTGCTATGACATTGCATATTCCTTGCACCTACGAAGTCCGTGCAGCAGAGGCAATACGTCAGTTCTGAGGCCGATGCATTGAGCAGGAGGGGTGAAGCGCCAATTCTGCAGAAGATGCCCTTAGTTGCAGAGATGTGTCAGTTCTGCTGAATCCATAGATTGGCTGGCAGTGATCCTTCAGGCCCACTTCCAAGGGTCCAGGACTGGGAAGGGACCACTTGGGAGGGCAGGAGTCCAATTGCTGGGTACAAGGTTGTTGGAAGCCTGTTTTGTCACCCAGGCCTTTGAGTAAAGGGTCCAACCAAATAGCCCTTGAAGTTACTCCGGGGTCCTGGGTTTAGAGATGCAGGCCCAGTCCTTCTCACCGAGGCAAGAGGGCAGCAGGGCAGCCCAGCAGGGTCAGCAGTTCTTCTGAGCAGATGTCCAGCAGAGTGCTAGTCCTTTAAGCAGCACAGCAGGCCTTCTTTGTGGCAGAATACACAGGTCCAGAAATGTACAGAGGAGTTGGGGTATGAGGTCCAATATTTTTATGGGGGGGGGCTACTTTGAGGTAGAGGAAACTTCTAAAGGTATCCACCCCCTAAGGTGTCAGGCATCCTTTTCTTCCGGGCCATGGACCTACCTTGTCTGGGATCAGAAAAGACCAATGCCAAAACCTTGGTGAGGATTCTCAAGCAGATCTTTGTGATGTGCAAGTGTGCTGGGTGACAGATTTTCCCCCTCGTTAACTCAGAATGGCCCATCCTGCCTATACCTATCTTCCCTTTGACTCACTGTCTGGGAGTAATACACAACCCTAGTCATGTTACACAGTATCGGACTAAAGGCACTAAATGGTTAGGACCAAAAATGACAACTTTTTAAAAGTGGCATTTTCTGAATTGTGATTAGAAATCCAACTTTAACATTAAAGAGGGTCTTTAAGTACAATTTGTTAGTCAACAACCCCGAGCTGTCTACCTGCTCCCAGTTGGGAGTTATATCTTATTAAATGTAATAAGGTAACCTAATGTTATCCTATTGCAGAGGGAGGCCTTACAGTAGTGAAATACAAATGCATTAATGTTTCACTACCAGGACATGTAAACTTTAAAGGTCCATGTCTAACTTTTTGAATACAAAGCACCCTGCCTTCTGGGTTGTTCAGGGCCTACCAATGGGGCAACTTATATGCATAAAATAGGAAGGTTTAGGCCTCAAAAAAGATTTATTTTGCCAGAACAAAATGACAGTTTCTAACCGCACACACAGGCTGCAGTAGCAGGCCAGAGACAGGTTTAAAAGGCTACTTACGTTCAGTACTGCTTGCCCACTAGTAGCATTTAATTTACAGACATGAGAACATATAGTACAACTTTCTTAGGGACTTACAAGTAAATTACATTTTCCAATTGAGTGTAAGCCAGTTCTACCACATTTAAAGGAGAGTACGACGACTTTAGAACTGGTTATCAGTTGCAAAGTGTGCAAATCCTAAAAGCCAACAAAGAAAATAGTAGGGTGAAGGCCAAAAGTTTGGGGATAAACCTACAAAAAGGGCCAAGTCCAATACCATCATACTTTACGGTGAATTGCATGCCGTTTTCATTTAAGGACAGTCAACATTTCTTTAAATCCAATGATTGATAAATTACTAAAGTTAGGTATCAAAGTAGCTTTCTGGTGTAAATTTCAATGTTTGATAAATCAATCTGACTGTCACAAATGCTAACATTACACTTTGGAGCTATTTCATCATAGCAGAGAAACCTAAGGGCATATTATCAAGAACGGCGATAAAATGATCGCCGCTTTAGCGGCAGGAAACTGCCACTGAAGCAGCGATAATGGCCTTGATAATATGCCCTTGTGAATTCACATAGCAGCCCAGGTTAACACCAGAACCTGGGCTGCTATGGGAATTCACAAGAGTATATTATCAAGCCCATTATCGCGGCTTTAGAGCCGTTTCCTGCCGCTAAAGGGGCGATAATTTTATCGCCGTTTTTGATAATATGCCCCCTAGTTTTTCTTTTCTTTTTTTTCCATTGTGAGGCTTCATGAAAGTGTTTTAAAGCACCTATTAAACAAGATTTATTGATGCTGCTTATACAGAGTCACATAACACAATTCAAACCTATGTGTCTGTTTATTATCAAACACAAAACAGCAAATGAAATATAAACATAAATGTAATCTTCAACATTCCTAGACAAATTCTTGCTATGCTGGACGAAAACCGCAAAGGGCAAAACTCCCAGAAGCCTGCATTATCATATGACACAAATAGTCCATGTGTAATCCAGCATCATAATAGAAATGTTACTGTCCTTCCTCTCATTACAAAGTCAGTGTAAAGGTTGGGGTTAAAAGGACAAGGGGACTGACAGGGTGTGTGGCGGTGTGGTATGGTAGAATCATCTCCAAACAAGGTGGGCTACAAAGATGTTCACAGAGGTAATGATAAGGAAAGTGACAAATTGGAACGTATACACCATATATCAACCTATGCTTTTTCAATAACAATTGTGAAAAGGCAAGGTTTCTTCAAGTGCATGACTAAATGGGTCTGTTTGAAAGAGACAAGTAACAGAGAAATAAAACATGATCCGTCCAGATACATTGGATGATATTAATCAATATGACCCATCACTCTGTCTTGTCTCAATAGGTATGGTCACACACAACGTATTCAATAAATAGTAATATCCAATTTTGTAAAGTATAAATTTATCCCCTGTAAGTACTGTCTCTGATGATGTTATGATGGTACATGATTTAGGCCACACATAATCCTTTATTGATGATTTAATTGACCAACCATAATTTTGCTTGTAGCCAGAGCCTTCGCGTTTCGTTCACAGGGAACATCTTCAGGGCTACAATAATATTCATATGCAGTATAAAGTGAAAAACTCAAAGAGAATATAATGGCATTAGAAAAGGAAATTAAAGATATGAATTTACAAGAGGCCACAGCACAAAAACGTTGAAATCTTAAAAAAAAGAGATAGCTGGTTAACAAGCTTATTCAAAGGATAAAAAGCTGAAGAAAATTCGAAGAGATGAACATGACTATGAGATGGGAATCATTTTTACATTTTCCGACAAAAATAATAACATCAATAATAGTAATAAAACAGAGGGCATTGGTAAACTGAATGACCCAAGTATCTAATTATCAGAGGGATGGGTGGAAATATGGCTTTGGAGGCTTCTCAGTTTTATGAATGATGAGTTTTATCAAAGACAGAAACCAGAACAAAATGTGCGTACTTTCGGAGGGAGGGGGGGTGTTTGTTAGCAAGGAAAAAGCCAGTTTGTTCCGGGTATCCAACTTTTATCTCCCTTGTTTTCATCCTTTTCTTTCACTAGGTCTCTTCATGGTGGATTGCACTGACACGAGGAAGCAGGAGAATGCAGTGGTAAGCAAACAGGTAGGTTTGTTATCTTCCTGGCTTCTCAGCTATCCCCTCAGGATAGATAGGAGATCTGTCACCAAACACAAGTGAGTCAAAATAAGGGGAGGTTGCATAGACAACTTTTATATCTTCAGGCGCTTATTTTCTGTCCCTGGTCTGAAGATTAACCCTACTACAGTGGTTCCCAAACTTTTTTGACCAGTGGCTCCCTTGACCTAATTGGGAATTGGCCGTGGCTCCCCACAATTTTCTTACCGGTGGGCGGGTGGGAGGGGATGTAAGCCCGACCTCGGTAGTACTTCCTGTTGTCTTCCATCAATTAATTGGGATTTATCGAACAATGAAGGTATTATAATCATATTTATAACAAAACAAAAATATAACAGTTGTTTAATAAAAACTTGTTAAGTGAGAAACGATACATATTCTGTTAATATGTTGTGTAGGGCTTTGTATGTGTTGGTAAAATGTTTGAATTGGCTGTGTTTGTAAATAGGGAGCCAGTAAAGCTTCTTGAGGTGCAGTGTGATGTGGGTGCGGAGTGGGAAGTTGACTTTGAGTCTTGCAGCAGTGTTCTGGATGGTCTAGAGTCTGTGAAGGAGTTGTTTAGAGATTCCGGCATAGAGAGTGTTGCAGTGGTCCAGCCTGCTGGTGATGAGTGCTTGCATGTAGGTCCGTCTGGTGTTTTGAGGCAACCATTTGAAGCTCTTTAGGTGCACGAGACCGAGGACAGCATGTCCTCAACGATGAGGCAGCAGAGGTATGGTAATATTTGTTGCAAAATTACTAACATTCCATGTCACTCGTACATGGTCAGATGCAGAGGGCTAATATGCAGCGGTGCAGGGGTATGGGAATGTGAAGACATGAGTCTGAATAATGTGTATGCCCCATCAGTATTGTAGAAAGTGACGCTGCAAAATCGGGGCCGACTACTGGTAAACATGCCCCCACCCCTTACGGTGCTGGGAGGTAACTTCAATCCAGTACCAAAATCTCTTTTGGACAGGATGAACACTAAACCAGAGTGAAAGGTGACAGCAGGGATGCTAAAGGTGTTCACACAAGCACTTGGCTGGGAGATAGTCAGTGCTCTCTACATTGACAGGAGAGAGGCTATTCTTTCTTCTCCAACGCACACAATATGCTGCTAGGTTAGACTGCTTCCTGACACCATTGGTCGCCATGCATAGGTTCACAGTGGCTAGGTATCTAGCATGGGGACCACGGAGCATTCCCGCCTGCAGGTTTCTCTGACTTCAAATAGACCACTAGAGCATAGTGAATGGAGGATGGCAGCCTGGAGACTTGGGAATAAACAGGAGGTGAAACACCTAGATAGGGCTACACAGCAATATTTCAAAGAAAATACAGAGTCAGTGGGAAGTGAATACACAGCCACGATTGGGGGAGTCATCATAGCGGGAGATGGTGGGGGAGAAGAGAAGAAGGATAATGCACTTGTCGGATTTGGAGATAGAGTTGCTAAGGTTGGAATACGAGCATGTTGCCTCCCTGATGCCCCTGCTGAACCTCAGTCTTGCACGAAAGCGTGAAGAATACCGCATAGTAGGGCACCAAGAGATCAAAACTTCATATTTAGCCAAACATAGCCAAACACAGCCCTGTATTGCAATGTTGGTGCTGCAGCGCTCCAAATTTAAAGAGGGGTATAGTGTCAGGAAGTACGTTGAGGCCTCCCAGGGTTGCCTGCTTTCTGAGTTTTTAATGAGCTCCGTGGAGTCTGGCTTTTTACACTAAAAATAATGCGGGTGATACAGGTCTAAAACGGAGGTTGGGCAGAAGATCAGCATGGCATTTGATTAATAATTAATGATAATCAAATGCCATGCCGATCTTCTGCCCAACCTCCGTTTTACACCCGTATCACCTGCATTAGTGTTAGTGTAAAAAAGCAGGCTCCACGGACCTTGTTAAAGAAATCAGCTGCATTAAGCTTGGTTTTCCTAGCGTGAGCGCGTCGCCCCTGGCTAGTCATGACGGCGCACCGGGGTGCCGTGACGCACAGTTTGGGAACCACAGCCCTACATGACCTTTGGCGCTAAACCAGAGAGTCTGTGGTCAACTCCCTGTATATAGTTTCTTTGATAGGCAATATCCCTTCCATCCTTAGTTCGCACAGTGTCTTCTACCCTTAGACAATCAACACAAATCATGAATAACAATTTAAAATAGGACTTAAATGAATTTGGTGCAGTGGCGAAAAAAAAAGAAATAGAGAATGATGAGAAATAAACTCAATAATCGCTAACTCCCAGCGCAATATAGCAGTGAGACATGCCCTCAGATCATGCACCCCGAGTGGCCACAACTCTCTTGGGCTAAGATGCGAATGCTAGAGAAGTCCACCAGTCTTCGCTCCACTCATCTGTCTCCTCACTCGATTCTCCCTCCTCATCCCGCAGCGCGAGAGCCCATATTTGTATTGCCGCAAGTGCCGCCAGTGCCGCCAGTGCCGCCAGTGGCCACCAGCCTGCAGACGCCATCAGGGGCCTTTAATCCCCAGAGTTCCAAGCGCTGGGAAGGCAGTAATTTGTTTCTTTCGTGCCAGGTGGTGCTTAAAATGGCCTGTCTCGCCCATCAAATCCTGGAGGAGGCTGGGCTGGGCCACCCCCCTGTCAAGTTTTAAGTGGAACCTGGGACTCAGCAAGAATACAGGGTGAGTGTTGTTGTATTCACCCTCTGGAAAGCCCACAGGCTAGCCCGGTATTCCCCATTTTTGAAATTGAACTTTGAGCTGCCATAATAGGAAAGCGTACCACAATACCACCTGCACGCCCGATAAGTGATAGTATCAATAGCATGCTTGAGGGGGTGGTTAATATTGTCCCAGGTGAACTTTAACTTTAACTTACGGAATAGCGCATGTCATTAGGCTTTGACGGGAAAGCATATATTGTCGAATTTAGAGGTGCTTCTAATATCTGTGCACAAGACTAGCGATCGCCACAGCCTCAGGGATCTGTCTCCCGCAAATGTTACAAATCTCCTACCGTAAGTGGGAGCGTAAGTGGGCCCGAGACTGTTGAGGCACGGGCACATGCACAATCTGATTTAGATATTGTTACACCTGTGGTAATCCCATCTGTTAAACGAAAGAGGAAGAGCGGGAAGCACATTTGCAGTAAAAGGAAACAGCCCATTCACACTGGTCCCTCCCGAATCTGCCTTCCTGCCTGGATACAGCCACCCCCAAGTACTGGCACCCCTGGAATCTCTGAACCCCTTGCGACAGCTCCTAATGCGAATTTGAGTTGCTCAATCGGCACAAAGACTGATGTGACATTGGATATTGAGAACCTTGGGGACATTATTGTTAATGCTACTGCTGAGAGGGTGACTAAATAAATTAATAAACTTTTAGATATAAAATTTGCCCTACTACAGGACCGTTTAGAGAATTTGGTTTCTCTTATAGGGGGTTCTGGTCAACCTTGTCAATCAACAGGGACAGCACGAATTGCAGTAGATGAAGGCGGTGGGAGAAGGAGATGGTCTCTTGCCACCACAAGTATTTTAACTAGTGATGCCCTGTCCCCGACCGATAGATAACCTGTAAGTAATTAGAGCACCAGTCGTGTGCAAACCAGGGGATCTCCCCAACAGCCTCTTAACGGTCATGGTAATACATCTAATGTAGGCTTGGTCACCACCTCACAGCCCAATTCTATCTTGGGCAGTGTTAACAGATCCAATGGCCCAGACCAGAACCTATTGCCTGATAATTGAGAAGTACTGCTTTAGCCACTCAGAGTAGAAGTCTCCGGAAAGCAAATAAGGATGTTCTGAGCTTGCCACCTGCTGCCTGTTCCTATGTTTTGGTCTTAGCCCGTGTACCAACCCTAAAAAGAGATCAGAACGAGTCATGAGACCAATTACGCAACAAATGTGTGGAATGGCTATCAAGGAATAGGAGGTTCTACCCATCCGATATGAATGACATTATTATGGTGGGCAGAGTTGGGTGGGTTGGTACTTCCCCAAAGAATATTGAAGGGGACTGGATTGTGATTAACTTTCATAGGCCTTCTTTGGTAGGATATTTATTACGAGCATGTGAGTCTACAACTTTTCACATCACTAATATCTGTTTATTACCATTAGGCTATTTATACAACCCAAATCATGAGCCCCAGCCCAACGAGATTCCCCCACTCACCACTGCAAATAGGTTCTTGGCTTTGTCCGGGTTGGATGCCCAGGATTGACTATCACCACCTGCAAGACCCCTGGCCTAGATGACGGACCACCATCTCTTCTCTCAGTAGCTGAGCTCATTAGCCCAGTCATACTACCTAAGGCTGTAGCCAACTCAGATTTTCGTATCTTAAGTTGGAATGTTGAGGGGCTGCATTCAAAGTTGCACCAACCGGATTGGTTAAAAATTATAAGACAGCAGGATATTCTCCTGTTTGAAGAAACCTGGGCTACTCAAAATGTATTAATTGATGGGTTGGAATGTCATAACATCTTAGCAAGAACATCTAAACATGGTCGACCCTCTGGGGGATAGCCATTTGCATTAAGATTGCCGCAAGTGGCTGCATTAAAACTATATGCACTAACAACAATAACTTCCAAGCCATTTGCTTAAAAGGGTGTATCTCTTTACTCTTAATTCATTTTTCTAATAATGATTTTCATTCAATACCTAATGGGAATTTTACAAATGTATTTAATTTTATTACGTCCATCCAAAAATCCAACTGGTATTTGCCTAGGAGGCGATTTTAATGTTAAACTACCACAGCTCTGGTTAAGTAAACATCCAACGCTAGAGAGATCACAGCAATAACAAAAGACAATGCTCCCCCGGAGCCGACATTTAGAGGCAGGGGCTGCTCATCCATAATTGATTATGTTTTTATTTCCCCTGTCCTAGAGGACATCCTATTGAAAGCGGAAACCATTGCCACTAATTCTGAGGATCACAACCCAATCCAAATAGTGCTAAGACTATCCCCTGGCCCAACACCTAAAATGGAATGTGGAGCCATGAACTTATTACCCTCTACCAATAATCTAAGATTGGCGTGGCGGGGTGTTAATAATTACAATCTATTTAGCACAATGGTCAGGGAAAACTTGAGCATCACTAATTTTTGCTTTCTGGATAGGACCCTCCTCCTGAGGTAATTAATGCCTTCTCTAAACTCTGTGGAGCTGTCAAATCCCTGTTGTCCAAACCTATTTCTATAGTGCACCGTGAACCTAGATGGTTTAACCACAAGTGCTCAGATGCCAATAGGAAGCTACGCAAGGCCCTGCTACAGAGCCCAAGGAGCACTTCTTTGGTTAAGGTGTCAAGGCAGAAGTATAAGTCCTCCATTGCAAAAAGGAAGGCAGAATTATTAAGTGAGCATTAGGCTACGCTTATTAATGCTGTATGATTAAAGCATGGGAATATATTTTTGGACTATTGTTAAAAATCTAAGAGCAAGGGGACAGCCATTAACCCCCATAAGCTGCAATATAAGCAGTGCAACCTGGAAAACCACTTTTCAGCGGTGCAGGGGTATGGGAATGGAGCTCAATCCCTTTAAGAATAGGATTCCATCGAGGGTTCCAATACTAATAACCAAGGTTGAGAAAGCCATATCTCAGAGCATGACTAATAAAGCCCCTGGCCCCGGTGGGCTACCCATCAACCTCATTACATATAAACCAGACTTTTGGGCCCCTTTGTTGTTAAACGTTTTTTATAACATAACAAATGCTTTATTGCCAAAATCATGGACCACTAGTAGTATTGTCCCAATTTTTTAAAAGGGAGATTGTACCCAACCCTGCTGCGATAGGCCGTTCTCTCTAATAGACAACACCCTCAAAATTTTAGGAAGAATTTCGTACAATAACATTTTAACGTGGGCTGAGGACAACCAAATTTTAGAGTACTGTCAATTCGGTTTTAGAAGTAAAGTAGGTACAAATGTGCAGTGTTTGGATCTTAATCAGATCATTGGAAATTATAATATAGCACAGCATTCGCCACTTTTTCTAACTTTTATGGACCTGACCTCCGCCTTCGATTTTGTTAATAGATCATGCTTATGGTCCATCCTCCTAGCATACGGCTTGGATGAGGCCCTTGTACACTTTTTGGCCTACTTGCATACGGACTTGAAGGCATGGATCAGGATTGGCGGCGGGGGTGAGGTGTCCATTGACATCAATGTCGGTAGAGGGGTCAGGCAAGGGTGCATTTTAGCCCCTCTCCTTTTTATCATTTATATGAATAATCTGTTTAAATCATTGATTATACTTACTGACGATGTTCCCAGAATTAAAGGCAAAATCCTTCTGGTGCTTTTATACGCAGATGATGCGGTTTTAATTGGACGCACCCCAAATGCACTACATACTTTAATACGGGGATTTACGGATTTTATGACTGGCCTTGACCTATGTGCTAATTTCAGGTAATAGTTTATGATGCCCTGTGGGCCAAAGAAATACGCCCTAAGTTCCATTTCCATTGGCGATCAAAAACTAGTTTGCACTACCATTTCCCATATTTGGGGATGGTCTTTGCTGCAAACGGTACTTGGTCTGAACATATGGGGTTTTTGCAAGAATAGGTTTTCAAAGGCCACTAATTCTATCCTCAGCCACCCCCGTCCAAAAAGATTAGGGGCAATCCCAGCGATCCTAAAGATTTATAAATCACAGTGTGTACCTATAGCAACTTATGGTGCAGAGGTTTGGGGTATTGCTAAAAGCACCAGCACCCAACTAGAGGGAAATAGATTTTGCAGGAAGCTTCTGGGCACACCAGTTTCCAATGCTCAGTATATATGTCAGAGTGAATTAAAATTAAGGTATATTGAAGGTTTTATAAGAGCACGACCCGCATTGTTTTGGTAGCCATTATGAAAAACCCTGCAGCACTATTTACAAGGGAGATAATATATGATTGTCTTGGCTGTGAGAAAGGGATGCATATCCCATGGCTCTCCGGGGTTAGAAAGAGCCTGGAAAGTGTCATCTTTGGAGGACTGTTTTTAAACCCAGCCACAGCCTAGACTGTAGATAATAAAGTCCTCAGGTCAGACTATATGCACTTTACAGCGTGGAAAGATCTGAGAGGGAACTAAAAAAAAAACTATTGCTAATTTTGTACCCATTGAGCGAACTGTCTCTCCTTGCCCAGCTATATCATATTACCAATGTCACATTGGGAGGGAGGACTTCTTTTTCTTTTACGGACTGGGACTGTAAAATATTTGCTCTGTTTTCCCCTTAGGTACAATGCTAAACTTGATTCCCTACCATGTCCATGTGATGGCCAGAGTGGGCAAACACTCCTACACTTTTTGTTTTTCTGTAAGTATTATACTAAATATTCACTATGGCTGTTAAACCCATTTTTTTAAAATGTCTCTCCTATTTTAGTGGCGGATGCAGTTAGCAGTATGCTTAAATTGGAAAACGAGGAATCGATTATGCGTGTTGGTACTTTCTTACACATAGCCACAAGGGCTCGCAAATCAATGTGCAACCCATGAAGTCTATTTGCACCGTGGTTTTAATATTATGAACTTTTTATCATGCCCCTGTAATTGTTTTTATTGTGTACCTCCTTTGTTACTTGCTCCATATACCATGATTCTGCTTATGCTATTTAATTTCTTATTGTGATTTTAATTGTGTATGTGTTCTACTTTTATGGATACAGTGTTATCCGAATAAAGTCTTTTGGATTGGATTGGATTTGGACAACTCCACGATACCGCTCATATGGACCAATCACTCCATCATTCACTTCCTAATCAACGCACCTATACCAGGTTCAGCATTCAAAGCCACATCTGGGGCAAAATCTCAGAAGCAGACTGACTTAGTGCCCTCAGCATGGATCAACCTAGGCCCCACAGACAACCTTGACAAGGACATCAACAACTTCAATAACTGGATGAACAACTGGGTGGACTCCCTTGCACCCATCAAACCCAACAAGCATAGTATATCATAGAAGCAGGCCAGCTGGTACACAGAAGACCTCCTAGACCCCAAACGACAGAGTAAACAGATATAAAGGAATTGGAGAGCTAGCCAGGACAACACTGACAGATCTACCTATAAGGCTGCACTTAGACGTTATCACTAGCAAATAAGAGACACCAAGAAAAAAAGCACTAGTGGACCTCATCCAAGGAAGTTCCATCAGCTACAAGGAGATCTTGATCATTAAGGATTTCACCTCGCCCTCAGCCACTGTTACCAGAATCGCTGCCTCCCAGCAACTCTGTGATAATCTATCCAACATCTTCCATAGCTAAATTGCAAACATCAGCAGCAACTTCACACAGCAACCCAACCCCAGAGAACATGTTGCTAACCTGCCCACCACCAACCAAGACAGCCACCTGACCAAATGGGTAACCCTCACCAGAAATGACCCAGCACCAATCATGTGGTCCATCCACTCAGGGGTCGCAACGGACCAATGCCCCCACCACAACTACAATCTCAGAACATCATCAATCAGCACCACAATGACCAACATCATTAACACCTCCATCATGTCCGTCACATTCCCTGATGAATGGAAACATGCAGAAATCAATGCACTCCTCAAGAAGCCCACAGCCGACCAAATCATCTGAGCAACTTCCGACTCTTCTGCTTGCTTTTCTATCCAGCCAAAGTGATTAAGAAGATCACGAACAAGCAACTCACAACCTACCTCGAACTTCACCATTTTATAGACAACATTCTATCAGGATTCAGAAGAACCACAGCACCAAAACAGCGCTCATAGTTGCCACCAATGACATACAACACATCCTGGACTGATGAGAAACAGCGGCCCTCATCCTGCTCGACCTCTCTGCTGACTTAGACACTCTGCCTCATCAGATGAATCCATGAAATTGGCATACAATCATCTGCTCTCAAACGGATCTGTTCCTTCCTCACAGGAAGAACCCAAAAGGTCAGGCTGCCAGCCCACAAATTAAAGACCAAAAAATTGATGTGTGGCGTCCCAAAGGGATTGGTCCTCAGCCCTCATTTTTTCAACATTTACATTACACAGCTTGCGAACATCATCCGATCACAAGACATCACTGTCATCTCCTATGCTGATAACATCCAATGTATCCTCTCCCTGACAGACAAAACAAACACCATCAGAACCAACTTCACCATTTGCATGACCATGGTAGCAGACTGGATGCGAACCATCTGCCTCCTGCTCAACTCCGACACAACAAAAGTACTGGTCTTCGGCAACAAGACCTCCCCATGAAACTCCACCTGGTGGCCGTCGGAGCTAGGATCAACACCCACACCAACAGAAATCTAGGGATCATTCTAGACGTCAAGCTGAGCATGACAGCTCATGTCAAGGCAGTTTGCACCTCCTGCTTCTACATCCTATGCATGCTGTGAAAAATCTTTAAATGGTTGCCTCAGAAAACAAGACAGAGCTTCATGCAAGCAGTCATATCCAGTAGGCTGGACTACGGCTACACTCTCTATGCCAGAATCTCCGAATAACTCCTACACAGACTCAAGACCATCCAGAACACCACTGCATGACTCATACTCGATGTCCCAGGCCGCAAACACATCACACCGCACCTCAGAGATCTTCACTGGCTCCCATTCACAAGCGCATCCAATTCAAACTTCTCAGGCACACATACAAAGCCCTGCACACCACAGGACCAGAATATCTGAACAGCCGCATACACTTTCACCAACCCACCAGATCAAGATTTTTAAATTGCACAACTCTCCCGTGAGGGTCTCAAGGAGGGGGGGGGGCGGGAAGGTTGTGCAGCTTTGAGTCAGCCAAAGAGCCAGGTCTTGAGGCTTCTCCTGAAGGTGTGCAGAGTGGGGGAACGTCTGATGTTGAGCAGGAGTTTGTTCCAGGTCTTAGCCGCGATGTAGGAGTAGGATCTTCCACCCGTTCTGGCTCTGCGGATGCGTTGGGTTTCGGCGAGGTTTCCCTTAGGTGCATGGAAGGAGACTCTTTCGTTGAGGTATTGTGGTCTGGTGTTGTCAAGGGATTTGTAGGTGTGAGTGAGTATCTTCAAAGTGACTTTCTTCTCGATGGGGAGCCTGTGGTGGTCACGCAGGTGCTGGGTGATGTGTTTGTATCGTGGGTTGCCGAGGACGAGCCTGGCAGCTGTGTTCTGGATAGTCTGGAGCTCCCGGAGCAGGGATTTGTTGATTCCGGCGTAGAGGGTGTTTCCATAGTCCAGTCTGTTGGTTATGAGTGCATGGGTGACGGTCTTTCTGGATTTGGGGGGTCTACCTTAAAGTCTTGCGAAGGATGCAGGGGGTGTTGAAGCATGAGGAGGATATGGCGTTGATTTGTTGGGTCATGGTAAGGGAGGAGTCAAGTATGATGCCGAGGTTCCAGGCATGGTCCGTGGGAGTAGGGTGGGTGCCAAGGGCAGAGGGCCACCAGGTGTTGTCTCATGCTGAGGGGTTGGGTCTGAGGACTAGGACTTCTATCTTCTTTGAGTTGAGCTTCAGACCAGCTGCTGCTCATCCAGGATGCAACGTCTCTCATTCCTTCCTGTAATCTGAGTTTAGTGGTGTTGGGTTGCCTCATGAGGGAGAGGATGAGCTGGGTGTTGTTGGCGTAGGATACTATGCTGAGTCCATGCTGTCTGAAGATGGCAGTGAGGGGGGCCATGTAGATGTTGAAGAGCATGGGGCTGAGCGACGATCTTTGGGGTACTCCGCAGTTGATCTCTGTGGGTTCGCAGAGGAAGGGCGAGAGTCTGATTCTTTGGGTTCGGCCAGTGAGGAAGGGGCGGATCCAGTTGAGGGCAGTTCCCTGTATGCCGTGCGGCGCTGGTCAAGGAGAGTGCAGATGTCATCTGTGGCGGCGAGGAGGGTGGTCTCGGTGCTGTGGTTGCTGCAGAATCCAGATTGGGAAGGGTCGAGGATGGAGTTGTCTTCGATGAAGTTCGTGAGTTGGCTGTTGACAATCTTCTCGGTGACTTTAGCGGTGAAGGGGAGGAAAGAGAAGGGGAGGACACCTACGCTCTGCCCAACTCTCACTCACACACATATCCCACATCTGGTTAAGCAAAACTGGAGATTGCTCATTCTCCTACTTCGCACCCAAGACATGGAATGACCTCCCTCAATACACCAGAGCTTCCTCCTCCGTTCCTGAGTTCCACAAGAAGCTCTTTGTGTAAACACCTTGGGAACCACAAACCTACGCACCTGCCCAGGCACCTTGATACCCACATGGGTGATTAGTGCACTAAATAAATCAATTTATCATTTAACATAACATAGCATATTGGCAATTCTTTGAGAGTTTCTCATCCAAGAAGAAGGTTTAATGGCTGCTCTCCTTTGACTCTTTGCACTTGGTATGAAGGAAATATTACTTGAGGTGATAGTGGCATGTGCAATATTTGTTATTAGCCTCAGCCATTTTGTGTGAATCTTACATTGCATGACATGTTAATATTATAGGAACTGGACATCACAATGTTTTACGTAACAAAACTTTCATTTATCTTTTGATTTGATATTTTGAGAATGAGCAGAATTATCACATAGGAATTGAAAAACTTCCTTCGACTGGTGGTGTAGGGGCACAGATTGGTGCATGCATTCTGAAAGGGTAGTATACGATAGTCGAGGATGCCCTCGTGAGTTTATTAAAATTTGGAAACCCTGGTCACCTTACTATGTACGGACAGAAGGGAAGAGATACCCTCTAGACCATGCTCCATTCCTGAGACCCTAGGGGACTTTAGCTCTTTAATTAGGCATATTAACCATAGCTGATTGATACCACACCACTAGGCTCGTCGAGGGATTGAAATTGGCCCTGGAGAAGCCACACCAGTTGAAACTTGTCTCGTGACATGATTAGTAAACTGTTGATTGTATATTATGCTACATCAAGGAAAACAGCAATACACATTATTCAAGCATAGGAAGACATATTTCCAGAATGACACGTCAGAGATGAATAAGTCAAAATAATCTGGTCTTAATAAAATGTACACGAACCTGATACGTGCGAGTCATAAACAATAAATGTTAATTATATCTCAGTGATGGCTCACTTTTCTCACAGGCATGTGCCATAAGACATTTCCAGAAACATTGTAAAGCCTCTCAAGTATCCAAAACACGGTAAGGCTTATATTTTTCACCGGCGTCCACTAGTGAATATTTTATATATCTATAAATTATCCTTCAACAATGTAGTCCACTGCATTATTTTAAGTGTATTCTCTCTAGTAGTTTCCACAACCAGACATTAAATAAAGCACCAATTCTAATTAATTAATAACTATTTTTCCTTAGATCATTACATACATCTTTTTAAAGTAACTTTTTCATCTAGCCAAAGCGACGCCTAGCACGCACACTAATGTATGTGGACATTCTGTACTTTACAAAAAATAGTTGACGTTGAAAAGCAATTCAGTAGGTTTTGTACTTTCTGTATGAGTTGTATTTTCTTCTCTCGCAATAGACACCAGTTATTTTTTTTCTCTTATTAAATGTAAAATACTGTAATGTGATTTCTCTAAATCAGATGATATCTAGCCCATTAGCCAAGCTATGAGCTACTAAGTTTATTGTCTTTCTTTCTATGTACATCTTTATGTATTATTAATAATCCTGAGGCGTTTCCAGTGTTTCTACTCGTGGATAACAATGGGTATTACAATCGGAATGTCAAACAAAGCGATTGGTCTTGCCCTGGACCTATTAAAGATTGATTGGAACTTGTGAACAGATGTGCTGTGAGCACCACTGAGGCCTCCTCCGCCTCAGCACCTGGTACGGGTTCATATTATTTGAAGTAACATACCTCAAACTAGTTAGTTTTTAGGAAGTGGCATTCTACCCGGGACTTCCTTGCCTTTATATTATAGAGGTACTTGGCATCCTGACATAAAATGGTCATGAAACTCCATGGTGACATGCAATATTTGTCTAATTTCAGTGGGAGGATATTTTATCCCTTATATCATAATGTAAGGCTGAATTAACATGCTAACTTAAACGTAATGGTCAGGGATCTAAACATATCACACTTGTCCGGCAAGTGGAGTCTAATGCCCTACCATCGGCTCTCTACTATGCAGATATTTCCCACTTTTTGCTCACCTTGTATGCGGAATGCCAAGCGCCTCACATTAAAAAACCAGCCTATTTACAGAGGAAAGGATCCCTAACAACTACAGCCGAACTGCTATCATCTATCTGAAATAAAACAATTACTGAATGTGAATATCAATATTTAGCAATGCCGATATTCTGCATCTAAAACCAGAGTTCCAACGTACCATAACAAGCTACAGCCTGAAGGTCAAATGTGTACTAGAATTGAAATGCATTTCATATTTACTGTACTCTTGCATATGTGATATGCAAATTTCCATACAAAAAAAGTAGAGTGAACACAGCGCTAGCTTTGAAAAAAGTATTTTTTATTGCACACTTCCATCTGCACTCTAGGAGACACTACTGTCAGTGTGCTTTGGACACTGAGAACACGTCACTTTTAAACACGTTTACAAAAATTGTCAGGCATAAGTGTTGTAATCCGCATTATTAAATGTGACTGTTTACAACCTGTATTCCGTTCCTAGTCTGCCCCAGGCCTTTGCCTTCCTTTGATCACTATTGAAACATAACCTCTCCCAGTGGCGCATTCCTTCCTAGAACCAGTTGTTTTAAACCTGAAAGTTAACTCCTGGCTGCCGTTTTTACCGTATTCTGTGCTGACGTATACTTTTCTTTTAAAATGAAATGCTGATTGTGGTTTTAAGTTAAACTCATATATACCTCCTAAAACTAACAATTAAACAAGCATTTGCAGAGCAATAGGTCTCGCATTAGGTTAAGTTCGAGCTATTGGCGTTGCAAATGATAATGTTTGTTAGATTTATTTTTAGTTCAACCAGCAGTAGCATAAGTAAGAAAAGAAATTCCACGAAGCGAGGAAAGGGTGTAGTATCACAGGCTGTTACTAGGTGACCCTGTGGAGTTGTCAGTCAGTCAGTCAGAGAGCTTTATTTCGGTAAGCAAACCATAAAAAGGCCAAGCACAAATACACACATTAAATAACAATAAAAACTGATGGTACAGAATTTAAGAATAATAGCAAGAAATTCCATATAAACAGTTCCTCCCAAAGTTAAAAACATCAATTAAAACACAAAGACAACGATATATAAACATTTCCTAATGATATGGTAAATTACAACAAATTACAACACTCCCCTAGAGATAGCCCTTAGCGCGGGGTACGAGCTTCCAACTTTAAAATTGCACATCTCGTATACCACATAGACTCGAGAAATCTAGCTGTGGAGTTGTAAAGGGACCTTTATTAGCCACATAAGGTACTGCACCCTTGCCTTGCTTCTTGGAATTTATTTTATTAGCTATGCTACTGCTGGAATATTTAAAAAGTAAATTAATCTAACAAACATTTTGATTTGCAACACCAACAGCTCAAACTGTAACTAATATGTAAGACCTAATGAAGTGCAAATGCTTGTTTTTATCTTCCAGTGAGCAGGGCTTCCAGGGAGAATAGGGAGATAAACAGAGGAGAGTGGCCAGACCAAGTGGAAGATAAAAGATAGGAATGTGTGGGGAGTGAACAGGGGTGGCTGGGAAAGAGGGAGAGGAAGCGGAGGGAGGCCCTGGGTATTAACTGGGGCTGGGATAGGGAGCAGCAAAAAGCAGTGGAGGTTAATCATTTATAGTGAGAGCAGGGGTGCTGGTGGGGAGCTAGGGAAGTGGTTTAGTTATGCAAGGCAGACAGGGCGCCTGTCAGTGGCTTGCTTGATCAAGGCGCACTATTGATTTTTCGAGTAAAGCCTGTTTGGCATAATTAGGTTAAGGGCTAGACTGGAGATAGATTAAGGCATGGTTTGGCTGTGGGGACTGGTAGGTCCGTGGATTAAACTAGAAACAGGGATGCATGGTTGGCGACATTAGGACACAATTAAGTTGTAAGGGGAGTATTGTTTAAAAATGGGGCTAAATACTGTTTATAAATACTCATACTTCCTTAAAATGGTGATATGGGGGAGTAATATTTATTTTTGGAAATAGCAGCAAGGGAAGAATGCCTGGGAAAGGGGGTTATGGGTGGATAGTCAGCTGACCCTTGGTCTGATGGCAAAGCATTGTTTTAGAAGAATCTGCATTTTGCCATTAACTTAACCATGCAGAGGAATTGAATGGGTGTAGGAAGAAGATCAAAGCGCTGCTTTCGGTAAATCTGCAGCAGCGGTTAGGTGCTAGACAGGAATGTTTATATAAAGGCCTGTGGGTGCATTGCTTACATTACGAAGACAGGCAGGGACTGACCTTGTGATCGCTGGCTGACAGAATAGGGGGTCAGTTCTAGGCTAAGGGAGCTGTGTTTATATTTTTTCAACAAGAGCCAAAATGCCCCTGGACTCTCAGCTGCTGGCTGTGCAGACCTCTTGTGACTAGTGAAGTGGAATTTTCCAAACGGAGCTGCAAAGTTGAATGATAGATACCCAGTGCAAATTTGGTGAAACCGTAATTGTGTCAAGTGAAAGATGAAGTAACACCTGTGTTGTCCTCCCAGGCTTCGCGGGTGAAGGTTACCGGTTTTATAGTGGCATGCCCAGTACAGCAGCGAGAGTAAAGTCCAAGTTTGCACGTCGCACTTCATTTACACTTCTAGGAGGGGAACATGCCAGTAGCGCAGCCAGTGTATCATAGGCCCTCCTGCAACGAAAGAACTGCCCCCGGTTGATGTTTGAATTATAAATTACAGCAATACTCAGAGTTCAGTGGGCACTTCAAGCCTGTGGGCCCTGGTGCCACTCTACCTGCTTCACTAGTGGCAGGTACACCTCTGGAAAATACCTGGATATCAGCCGACCCGAGTTGCAACTTTGCAATGCCGACACCTTGCAGCGTGACCACACAAACTGCAGTGAAAGTGAATTTCGGCACTGACACTCACCTGCGGTTTGCAGTGCTGCAATGCTGCCAGTCCAGCATATGCTGAATATACCCTGTGGCTTTGCCCAAGATTTGGGCACGGGAAGCCTTCTCTCCTTGAATGGGAGGGATGGAGGCACGTAAATTGTGAAAGCTGTCTTTGATGTGTCCCTGCGCTTGCGTTCCAGTGCATTGTGGTGTGCCCGTTTGTCGGCCTCGCTGTGGACGGTCTGTGGCTCTTCGTCGCTCTCCACCTCGATGTCATCATTATCGCTCATGGTCTCATCTGCCCAGGACAGATAGGGGTGGGGGGCTGGAGGAGAACAGATGGGGCCTCCGACCACACAGGAGACCAGAGGAGGAGCAGCAGAGCACCAGAGCACAGCAGCAAGCAACGGACACAGCAGACTAAATAAAAAAAAGGCTGCCATCTTCCAAAGGGGCTTTTAAAAAATATACATTTTTATAACACTTGGGACAAAACAGAGTGGTGTGCCGGGGGGAGGAAGGGCTCCACACAAGCCGCTAAAATTAAAGATAAGAAGTTGGGCGAGCTGCACACAAGACGCTCGTCCGCCATTATTAAATGTTAAAAAAAAAGTTTTGGACGAGCTGCAGAGCCTATCTCGCTAGTGGTGGGTGTGGCCCATTGTAAAAGTGAAAGTGCGCATAGCGCGCTGCAAATACAAAACAAGCTGTTCCCATTGCAAAGGCAGCCTGCTTGTTTATATTTGCATCGCGCTTTCACTTTAACAATAGCTGCCGCCCCACACAGCACTCGCAGGGTGGGACGACAGCTATTTTTAAAGTGAAAGCGCTATGCAAACATATGCACACAACCACCATTTGCAAAGCCAGCTGAAAAAAATAAGTGCCTACCGACCGCAATTACGAGAGACAGTGTAACACCGCAAGCAAAAGATCCAGTCCTGATGGGTCGTCCCAGAAGGATACAGGGCGGTAACAAGGAGGAACTAAGAAGCCTCATTTACAATCAAAAGCCAGTGTTTAGCATGAACGATGATGCAAGCCAATCAAAAAGATAGGCCGGGCTTCCACTCCACTTCTAAAATCTCCTCTACTACAATATGCCTCGTAGAGCGAGTAGAGCATGGGCGCTGCAATGCTAGGCGAGACCTAAAAACACTTAAATATTGATTTGCTGCTGTTATTGAATGAACAAAACCTGCTCCAAGAGTCCACAGATGTGTGTACTGATTGGTGAACAGACAATAAATGAATGAAAATATGCGAAAGGTTACTAGAGTGGTTGTAACATTTACACACCAAGAAACAGTACTAGTAATGTCTATGAAGGGAGAGATGGGAGAGTCAACTACTGGCTAAATGCCAGAGGGGAGCCTACTTTTCTTAACCTTTCTAGGCCTTCTATTTTGCTTGCAAGCAAATATATCACAAAATAAGTTAAAAAAACCCTCATATTTATCGTATGAATGCAACTTTATGTCCCTTTTCCTAAGATCATTATCTTTTCCATTCTCTCAAACCAATATATGACATCCATTTGTACGCATAAGCCCACGCGCTTCCTTTACTTAGATGATTTTATAGAGGACTATAAAATAAAACAGAGCTGGTTGTTCCATTTGATATCGTTTCCTGTGCAAATATATTTAGTTTACCTCCTCAAAATATACATATCAGCCCTTTCTGACAGTCACTTTACAATCAACTTTATGCTTGTTATTGAATTTGCTTTCTACTTACCGTACATCCATGTGCCATACATTGAAAATACACATTCTTTGTCTAAGAGGACCATAAACACTGAAACAAGTCCGGCTTCCATGGAAATATATCGAAATTAAATCTGTTTAGGTTTTTTTTAGCTTAAAGACCTATGTTCAGGCTGAAGCTAAGCATTATTTTGTGGTTCTAACTATAAGTTTTTCTTGTGGAAGGAAAATATTTGATTATGCCTCCACCTTAATGGTATACTATAACAATTTTTCTTGTAGCTGCCATTTAAATTGCTGCAAACATGCACACGTAAAGTGCAAAAGAAATTCTAACTGCTGTATGTGATTCATGGCGACATTTTTGCCATGCTGCCTCGTGTGTGACAGGGTCTTGCTGATTAAGTAGATGAATCGATGGTTTGTGTTAGATTTCGCACGTGCACCATATGTGCTGTTCCTCTTCAGATGTGAAATATAAACGTCCCGTCTAAACAGCTTTTTTCAACTGGGATGAAAATAGAGCTTAAAATATCAGTCAACATTCGCACACAGAAAATCAAGCCTGGGTGAGCTTCTAGAGTAATCCTTTAGTTCCCCAGGATACAGTGTCGCCATCTTCTTCCTTGCAAATGATGCAATGAACTTTTAAAAAGTACAGTATACATGTTTATAAGAAAACCTATAGTTTAAGTGTCTCGATATAGGCGTCAATTGTCTCTAACTATGAGTTAATGAGAATTCCATGCGGGGAATCCCAGTAGCTGAAATTACCGTTAGTGGCGGTATCTCTGAATGGAATTCTGACTACTATAAGTTAGCAAAGTGCATTAAATTCCCATCCTGCAGAAACAAAGTTCACGCAAAATGAGATTTTTCCATGCAGGATTTACCACGTTTTAATGATGGAAAGTCCTAATTTTATTAATCAGGAAGTATTAATGTGTTTCATGTTCTTGCTTTATTCTCATAGCAGCAGGTACATTAGCTAAAAGAGTAGTTAAGGAAATTTTCAATAATCAACTGCAACTGCCAGCAGACTCTGGGACAGAATTACATTATGATCTACAGGAGTTCCATTTAGAAGTTAAACAATGGCTGTTTAGTAATAGTTTTTCTTCCTTCTTGATGTTATAGTCAGCTTTGTTGAAAAATGTAAACAGTATTGCTGGACTTGGCCCTTTTTGCAAGGTCATCCCTGAACTTTTTGCCTTCCTCCTGTATTGTTTCTGACCGGTTTTAGGACTTTGGGCACTTTACTACTGCTGATCAGTGCTAAAGTGCATATGCTCTCTGTATAAAGTATTATGGTAATTGGTTGTCCATAATTGGTATGTTTGCCTTACTAGTAAAGTCACTAGTAAAGTGCACTATGTGTACCAGGGTGGGTAATGCAAAGGCTACTCGTGGGCCTGCGGCACTAACGTATGTATAGGTATGTATGTATAGGCGTTCTTATAAAGCGCTATCACTGTCACCCACCGGGCATCCTGGCGCTACGACTGTTTCTGGCACAGAGCGAGATATTACCAACTTCTACTCTTACTACATTGTCCTAGGAAACAGGTGAGTTTTTAACTCCTTTTTAAAGATGGAAAGGGCTTCCAGGCTCCTAAGGCTCAATGGTAAGGAGTTCCATAGTCGCGCCGCAGCCGTCCTGAAGGAACGACCTCCCATCCTGGTCCTCCGAAACCTGGGTACCACCACCAGAAAGGCCGAGGCCGACCGAAGAGATCTTACGGGGGTATACAAAAAAAATGTGTCAACCACACAAGTAGCCCTAAACAGAGAACTCAGGCCTGCCACTGCCATGCCTGCACAAAGTTTGCTAACTGCCATGTTGTCCTGACAAGTGCACCCACTTGCTAGGCCTTACCCTTCCCCTTCCATGCACATCAGACACCGTTATGATAGGCCCAAGGTACCCCCCCTGGGCAGGGTGCAGTGCCTGTGAAAGGTAGGACATGTACTGAGGTGTGTACCATGTCCTGACAGTGAAATACTCTCCATTTAATTTTTCACTGTTGCAAGGCCATCTTGCCCATAGGACATAATGGGGAACGCTGTGTAATATGTTTCCAGCCTACCTTCCCATGGGCTTAAGATGGAGAGGTGAAGCTTAGTGTGCCTGAACTCACAATTTAATAACACATCTTTTTGTGGAGGAGGTTTTTGCATTGTGTGTTTAGAAACCTTGCTATTAGAAGTAGCTGGTTTCTTTGTTCTAACAATTCTGTGTGTCTCTGCCTGGTTGTGGATTGACTGTCTGGATTTGAATGTGATAGGATCTGGGAAATGTTTTGACCCAGAGGAGGAGATGAGACAGCAACAGGGTGATCTGCATCTCCAGTGTAGGGCGGAGGAGTAGCCCCTGGAGGTGAAGAGGCCTGGGCTGCTGCCATAAAAGAATGGCTCCACCTACTGCTGAGTGATTGAAGAACCAGACCCCCACTAATCAAAGGAAGAAGGTGTCACTGGCAGGGAGACACCCAGAACTGGTTTGGACAGGGGTCAGTGCCCCTGAACACAAAGACTTCAAAGACATTTAGGGGTATAACTATAGAGCTGAAACCCCTGAACGTTGGACTGATCAAGACTGAGAAGGATTGAAACAACTTCGTGGTCAAGAGGAACCTCTGCCAAGGAAGAACAACTGAAGAGACTGAAGAGAAGGACTGACCCTTGCTTTCTGTTCTGGGGCTGGCCTGCAGTTTTCTGATTTAATTAAGGAGTTGCTAAGGGACTTTGCTGTGTGCTATGTCCCCTCATTGGAAGGACTTTGCTGTGTGCTGTGTCCCAAAGTAACTTGTCCCCAAGGGCCCGAGGAGAGCTGGCTTCCTGTTGTGGAAACTCAGGAACATCAAAGTTTCCTAGTGTGTCTCAGCTGCGCTGTGTGCGTGTGCTTTTTGCAGCCTGAGATCTTCATAAGCATTGCCCCTAGACTGTGTGGCCCGAAACCCAACCGAGTCTCAGCAACGCTTTGTGCGTATGCGTGTGAAGCCTGATACTGCTGTTGGGGTTCATGGTGCTGGTTGGAAAGTGCTCTGTGACTGCAGTGCCCCGCAGCGTGAATCATCGTCCACACTGCTGTGAAGTTGTTTGTGGCCCGAGCCGTCCTCGTAACGGAGGCTGCGGCTTAAGATCGCCACCGCCAGCCCGAGCTGCAACGTGCTGAAGGATTTCGTAAAGATAAGGAAGCCGTGGGGTAATCGTGGTCGTTGTTCGCAAGAGGAATCTGGCCAAGATTATCAGCAACGGAGAAGGCAGCGCCATAACCTGTCCAGCTACCTCGTCGCCTTGCATCGGAGCTGCATCGTCATCGGGAGCAACCAGCAGGACGTCTGACGAGCGGGGAGAGAGAGAGAGTGAGGCAGCACATGCCCCAGGTAAGGCTTGGACTCCGGTCAGGAGCTGCAAGCGTGTGTGGCCTGGGGAGGCGTGCAGGAGGAGTACAGGAGTGCTCCCGTCTCTCTCCCATTGCATCGCGTCAGACGCGATGAGTCCTCGAACTGCCCAGACCTGCCCGGCAGTACTGGGGCTGCCCTTGGAAGTTTAGGACTGTTATCTGTGGTTGGGGTCTAGTGGTACACGCGCTAATCGCGTTGATTGGCCTGGTATTATTTCTGCATTACGAACTGCCTTTTATTACTTGCATTGGGGATTGTATTATTCCTGCATTACGGACTGCCTGATTATGTGCATTGAGGATTGAATTATTCTCGCATTACGAACGGCCTTATTACTTGCATCGAGGAGTGCGTTATACTTGCATTATGAACTGCCTGATTACGTACATTGAGAATTGCATTATTCTTGCATTGCGAACTGCCAGATTACGTGCATTGAGGATTGAATTATTCTCGCATTACGAGATGCCTTATTACTTGCATTAAGGAGTGTGTTATACTTGCATTACAAACTGCATTAGTCTGACAATACAAACTGCATTACGAACTGCATAGCATTAGGACTGCATTTGAACATCATGAACGCTCATTAACACCGCTAGAACCTACAAGTGTTTGTCTGCCTAATAACCGGCAAAGTGAAATATTACGAATACGCATATGTTGGATTTTTATCATTTGGTCTTACCATATTTTTCTTCTTGATAAAGAAACCGCTATTTTCATACATCTATGTGGTGTCTATTTGTGGTGTTATCACTGTGTCACTGGGAGTGTGGTTGCAAATATTTTACACATTGCCTTGAAAATAAGCCTGGCTGCTCATGCCAAGCTACCAGGGGGTGAGCAGGGGTTATCAAAGAGGGTGTCCCTCCTTTCCCTGACTAGAAGCAGGGGTCCCTATTTGGACTAAGGTATCTGCCTCAGCCAATTAGAGACCCCCAGTTCTGACAAGTATGAAGTAAACAAAGATGGAAAATAACAGGACAAAATTAATTCCAAAGCTTGTCTTCCGATGAATTAGGATGGGACGACCACAATAAAGAGAGAAAGAAATTAATGAATATAATAATCTTGATGACATGAAATATTTGAGGCATGGGTTCTCCGACTAAGGGGCATAAAATTCTAATATACCTTAAGAGACGTGGTGTGCATATCATCCTCCTTCAGGAATCATACCTCACTCAGGTTGAAGCAGAATGTCTTTGTCGGAGGTGGCGGGGACAGTTTGACACAACTCCATACTCGACCTTTGCAAAGGGGTCCCTGCTCTGGGTGCGGGCATTAGTTCCCTTTGAAACCACTGTAATTAATATAGACAAAGAAGGTCGATATGTCCTAGTGGAGGGACGACTTAGAGGTAGGCCTCTGGTCCAGGGCAGTGTTTATGTGCCAAATCATGACCTTTTATTCCCACCCTGTCTGCATGCTTATAACGGCTGATGGGGGTCTGTACCTCATTGGAGGTGATTTGAATTGTGTTCTTGACACTTCCCTGGATCGATCAACTCTCCCGCTGAGGGAGACAGCGGCCTTTAAGACATCCACTGGCATCTCCACTTTAATCTCTCATTCAGATATGGAAGACTCCTGGTGTACACAACATCCCACCTATAGAGATTACTCTATTTACTCAAATGTTTATCACATCCACTCTAGGTCTGGTCACTTTGTCTGCTCCAAAAGCGTTAATAGCTGTATCTCATATACTGAATACTTTTGTCAGACCCTGTCAGACCATAGTCTTATGCTTTTGTCACTGCAACTGGGAAAGGATCGTCCGCTTATACCATCATGACGCTGAAATAAATTTTCCTTAGAAGACGTTGCATTGAGGGACTCTTTAGCAGCCAGGATTTCTGAATTCTTTGCTTCCAACTTGGTCACAGGATCGAGCAGTGGTGGTAAGTGGGAGAATTGTGAGGTAGTAATGCGGGAGCGCTGACTGGGACAATCAGTGGGTATCCGTCTTCATTTGGAGAGAGATCTCGAGAAGATGGAGAATGATATCCATAAGCAAGATAACAAGCTGGGTAGTAGCCCTTTAGCGGTTACTTGAAGCATGTGAGAAGTAAATTGTGACTTTAGACCGGCTGCAATGCCATGTGTACACAAATTACTTAAACAGGGTGCACGAGGAGGAGGGATGATCAGAACGGCTGCTTGTCTAGTTGCTGTGGGTGGATACTAGTGGGTGCCTTTTTCTCTCCTGGTGTCATTGGTAGGGACAGTTGTCTCCCAGCTGAAACATAAATGAGACATTCAGATCTTACTAAGTGTTGCTTTATCGATTACCAGAGCTAGAAATTCCAACAGCATTGGAGTCCTTCTTGGAGGATCTTACACTACAGTCTCTTCCGCAGGTGGAAGAAGCATGACTAGATGGTCCAGTATCAGTTGTGGAGGTGAGGGAAGCAATAAAAGACATGGCAATAGGTAAGACACCATACGCAGCAGGTTCCCCATGGAGTTTTGTAAGGTGTTTGTGGGTAATCTGGTGCCTAAATTGGTGGAAATGTATGCGGAGACCTATCAAAAGGGTCTCCTCCCTGTAACGACAAGAGAGGCACCTGTAGTGTCTCTGCCTAAGTCTTTGTCTCATAAGGTGGCACCCCCTGATTTCGGACCTCTCTCTATGCTGAACTTCGATGATAAGATTCTCAGTAAGGTATTATTGCCAGACTGTTACCCCATATGCAGGCTCTGATCCATGGGGATCAAAATGGATTCATTCTGAAACGTAACACCTCTAACAATCTGCAAAGGCTTTATTCAATTCTGTATGCCCATGATCTACCATATGACTCTGCTGAAGTAATTGTGTCAGTGGATCTTGAAAAGGCCTTTGGCACAGTGCGTTGGGACTTCCTGGAATCTACTATGCATCAGATGGGCCTTGGTGAAAATTGGGTGAGACATTTCAGACTGCCCTACACTCAACCTATGGCTAGGGTTAAAAGAGGGTGCACGATTTCAGAGGTCTATGAAGTGTTTAGAGGAACAAGGTAGGGTTGTCCCCTGTCACCCCTCTTATTTGCTTTGGCTGTAAAGCCACTGGCGGTAAGGTTTCGAATGGAGGAAATGGATTGAGGGGTTAGACTAGGTGGCTCTGAGCATACTATTTCCCTATTTGCAGATGATCTGCTTATTTACCTTCTGGATGGTGCAACAGAAATTTCTCAGCTTCTGCCAATACTGGAGAAGTTTGGGGAGTGCTCGGGTCTCCAGGTAAATAGGAATAATACTTGTGTGTTCCCGGTGGTCACAGTTTGGATCGCTTACTTTCTTGCCCATTTGATATAATCTGTGCTCTGAAAACCTTTAGATATTTCGGTATTCAGGTCTTCCATGATCTAGAGGACCTGCAGGATGGGAATCTGGGAAAAGGTGCATGTAGGAGGGGAGAACAATTGATCACTGAAGTCCTGTGTGTCTTTTTAGCATACACTCAAACTACCATTCATGGTGCGCATCACACTTTCTAAAATGATCATGATTCTAGACTTCTCTACTTTTTTGTAAATCTTCCTGTGAAAGTTCTGGATTCCTGGTGACTGGTTCTGGAGACTTAATGCACTCCTTCATGACCTAATTTGGGATGGCTGGAGTCGGAGGGTAGCATTGGCCACTCTATGTCAGCACCAGCTTGAGGGTAGCCTCGGTGTCCCAGACTTGGAATTACACTTTCTAGCAGTTCGATTCCACAGGATGGGAAGATGGCTTGATGGAGTGGGCCTAGCTGATCTTGTTCTAGTGGGCAAAGAACCTAAACAGGGGCTCCTTTTGGCAAAACTGTTACTTCCAGCAACCTTTTGTCTACTACCCTGAACTACTGGAGTCCTGGTGGATGTAAATGCTGCTGTTGATAGAATGGATTGCCAGCCCTTCCACCTGGAACCCCCTTTCCCGGCCCCCAATAATTGATGTTGTCCTGACATCCTACCACAAACCTTATACACACAACAATACAGTTAATGTTTATATTTTATTATATATATTTAAATGTGTATTAATATTATTTATAGATCTAAAAATTGGATTCAGTACTTATTTTGTACTGAATTACTAATATCTGAAATCCCAGATTCAGAGCTAGTTCTGTACTGCATTGTAATATGTTTGAAAATACCAATAAAGAAAAAATTAAGAAATAAGTTATTAATAATAATAATAATAATAATAATAATAATGACAATACTGCTGGCATTAGTTATAAAATAGGCAGTTTAGGTGGGATGAGAACATGTGTTGTAACCATTTTAAAAAAAACATGTTTAACATTAACATATTTACAACTATGTTGTGCTGAAATAATACTCACCTCTATGTTTTAAAAACAATAAGACTTTCCGTCATTAAAACTTGGAATATTTACATTTTCTATCAAGATTGTAAGTTCTTATTATGCAAGGTCAAAGGGTATTAACTACAGAAAAAGATGCATGAGGAGCAGGATTGCAATAACAAAAAATTGAAAGTAAAAGAGGAATGCTAATCAATCACTTTGAATATGTCC
Source organism: Lissotriton helveticus (assembly GCF_964261635.1). NCBI lineage: Eukaryota > Metazoa > Chordata > Amphibia > Caudata > Salamandridae > Lissotriton > Lissotriton helveticus. The sequence continues at coordinate 875,148,534 of NC_136059.1, forward strand.
TCCAATGTATCTCCTGATCTAAAGACCTTGGGATCCATGGCACATCTACAGGAATGGCCTCCAAAAATAGATATATCAATTCTGGCTTGAGAGATGGCCAATTTGGCCCATCAAGCTACAGCTGCTGAGGAAATAGGTGCATGAGATGTTATACAATATATTTGTTCGCTATGGTCCTTTCTGCAGGGTCATCTCCAAACTTTTCACCTTCCTCCTCCCCTTTATGCTGAATTTGTTTTTGTTGGATTTACCACTGCTAACTGGTGCTAATGTGCTCATTCTCGCTCCTTAAAAATTGGTTTATTCACAATTGGCATGTTTAACTTACTTATAAGTCCCTAGTACAGTGGCGTCACTAGGAGGGTGCGGGGGGTGCGGACCGCACCGGGTGACACCATCACATGGGGTCACACCATCGATTCTATGTCTCTCTGCAGTGCTATTTTTTTTTTTTTGTCCTCTTACCACCGTAAGCGTCTGCAATCGTAACATGTTAGACCCCTTTGATCCTGGGCGCCCTGGTCCATGTTCCTGCATTCGCTACGGGCCGCCAGGCCTGCTTCTTTGTACGAGGTTTGGTGTAATCCTTGGACAATCTTATAGCAACCTTAGTGTTTTCCCCCAGCACACCAAGGGCGTCGAAATGTTACCTTCTGTACTGTAAAGCCTTGCCATTGCAAATGCAGCCCGGAGCCATTTCTCATACTCAGGAGCAGCTGGATCTTTCCATAGGATGCATAATTCCCTTCGAGCCAACAGAATCGGATTTAAAAAAAGGCCAGTGTGTGCTCTAGATAAACAGTTTTCCAATAAAGAGTTTAAACCAAAAATGACCAATGCTGGGTCTAAATTAACCGTGCAATCAAATATACCCGTTAATGCAAATTCCACATTCTGCCAGTACCTTTTTAATTGAGAACATTTATAAAACATATGCAGATCGTCTGCCTTAAGCATACCACATTTAGGGCACCTAGGGATTGGTTTACTGACAAACTTAGCAATTCTATAAGGGGTATAATAAATCCTATTGATAGTAAAGAAGTGGTTTTTTTTTCAAAGAAGCTGATTTTAAGAACTTGTAGAGGTTTGTAGTAGATGGAAGATAAAACTCTACTGCTCCCTTTTCTAATATTGAAGTTCTCCAAACCTGAAAAGGTGGGGGGAGTTCGATGTCTTCTCTATCTAATAGGCTCCTGTACCATATCCCGACTTCCTTTTTCAAGGGGGTGGGGTTTTGGAATTTAGACTCTATTTCCCAATTTCCGCCAATATTGTTTTTTTCTGCAATATACCATGAGCGTAGTTGTATAAATTTAAATCGTGAGAAAGAGTCTCCAATCCTTACTCTCAAGACCTCCCAGGGAAGAATCCCTTAAACAGAAATTAATTCAGACCATATGGCAATGCCAGCGGATTTTTTAATCGACACCGCTAAACTATCCTTTAGACAGTCAGGAAGCCCAGGAGAGTCCCAGATTGGGGCGAAATCTGAGTAATATTTTATACCCCACCTGGTTTTCAGATACTACCATGAATTAAGTGCCGCCCGGATCACCTTTAGACGGACTTTCTTGAAAAACCTTGTAGCTCCAAATTTGTACAGAAAGCCATCTCCTCCCCCTTCATGTATTGCCATAGCCTTCAAGATCCTCCCCCAATTGTTATCGCTAGGACTGGACACAAGACTACGGATGTTTTTAAACTGAAAAGAAAGGCAATAGCAAAAAATATCCGGTAATGCAAGTCCCCCCTTAAGTAGTCTCCTCTTAAGCTTCTTCCAGGACAATCTGGAGCACTTGTTGGCCCATATAAAAATACCGATCTTACTCTGGATTTTCCCAAGAAGCTTAGAGGGGAATTCGAGAGGGAAGGCGCTGAAGAGATATGTTAACTTGGGTAAAATTACCATTTTAACTATATTTATTCGGCCATATATTGTAAGTTGAAGGTTTCTCCATCTAAGGAAAAGTTGATCAATTTCCTTTGTTACTCTATTTAGGTTTACAGGGGGATACTCGGCAAATCTTGCTCTATCATAATTCCCAGGTATTTAAATCCAGGTCTCTTTAGTCTTTCCCAACCTTCGACCCCCCAGCACATTATCTCGGTCTTAAGGGAGTTGCCTTCGTAGCCAGAGAATCTTCCAAACTCGCCTAAAGAGTGCTCGACCTTTGGGAAGACCTCAGCTGGGTTGCTAGTATAAACTAGCAAGTCATCCGCGTAAAGAGCGAGTTTGATATTAAGATCTTGAACTCGGAAGGGGGTTATTTGGGGGTCTAGCCTGAGCATTTGCGCCAGTGGTTCTATGTAAATATTAAATAATAGGGGTGAAATAGGGCACCCCTGTCGGGTACCTCTCCTTATTTGGAACCTAGGTGTTAATTTTCCATTTAGGAGGATAGTAGCTGATGCGCCATCGTAACAATTTATTAATGATCGTATAAACAGTGGACCGAATCCCATAACCTTAAGAGTTTCCCAGAAGAAAATCCAGCTAACGTGGTAAAACGCCTTAGCAGCGTCGTATGCTGCCACTGCAAGCGGTTCTGACCTTGCTACCGCTAAATCTATGCAGCCTATGAGTTGTAATGTCTGTTCTTGTATGAACCTTCCCGGCGTAAACCCCTTCTGCTCATCCCCTATTACCTGTGGTATTACCTTGACCAATCTCCCCGCCAAAATGCTGGTGAAGATCTTATAATCTGCGTTTAGCAGGGAGATTAGTCTATAGGAGTCTGCCTTCAGAGGGCTCTGACCGGGCTTTAATATAAGAACAATCGTTGCTTCCTTCCATGACGGGGGTATTCCCCCCCCCATGTACATGTAATTAAATAACTCAAGAAGTCTAGATATAATTACCTCATCGAGGATCTTATAGACTTACCCTGGAAGTGCATCTGTCCCCGCTGCCTTTTTGTTTTTGATCTTGGCTAGATGCAGTTTTATCTCTTCCTCTGTTATAGGTCTTTCAAGTAACTCTTGACTGTCATTATAGAGTCTCGGTAGATCTTTATTATTAAGCCACGCTTGGATGTAGTCAGGGTCAGGGACTGTCTCCTCTTTATATAACTCCTAGAACAGAGAAACCAGGCATTGCTACATATCTTCATGCTTACTCGATGTTGAGCCTAGGTCATCTATTATTATTTTATTAATGTTATTATTTACCCTCTCAGCTTTTAACTTCCAGGCTAGAGTAGCACATGCTCTCTCCCCATATTCATAATGCTCCATTCTATGGGCATTCCATTTAGCTTTTTGATCTTGTCTATTAGGAGATCCACCTCCTCTACGTGGCGCATGTTATACATGTGATTATCCCACATAATACGAAGGGAGGCAGGGAATCTAAGTTGGGTTTTGGCCACCAGCTGGTTCAGTATGGCCATCCTTTTGGCCAATTCCCACTGTCTTGTGGCAGTCCGATGGGATACATCCGACCGAATAGAAAATGTAAATGAGGTGGGAGTCAAATTGCTTTTCAATTGGCCGGACTTTAATGCAAGAGACAGGATTTTCTCTTTAAGGGAGTACGTTAGAAAGTTTACTAGTATTTTCCTCGGACGCTCCCTCCCTGAAGTTCTTCTGTAGGGATCACGGTGGACCCTTTGTATGTCAATTTTTAAATCCAACTCTTCCTTCTCTGGTGAGATTAATGACCTCAGGAGGGAAACGACAAAGCTTTTTATATCACTCCCCTCGATATCCTCCGGAACATTGAGTATCTTTAGATTGTTTTTTCTGGAGTGATTCCTCCAACTTAGCTCTATACTCTGAGCGAATTCGTTCTAAATCTTTTAGAGTAGAAGGGAGGATCTCGGGTTGACAGTGCAGCCTAACGTTCTCCAATCTTGATATCTCTAATTCCATATTGTGGAATTCTGACCTATTCTTCTTGTTTTTAAAGGAAGCATAGCTGTGAAATACCCCTCGGATATAGGCCTTAAAAGCCTCCCATACCACATCGGGGGTTGTTGACCCTACATTATCTGAAAAAAAATTAATTATTGATTCTTTGATGTTAATGATCAGCTCTGGGTCTGCCAATATACTTCTATTTAACGTCCAACGGGGGGGGGGGGGTTACTTTGCTAGCTACAAGTGTAAATGTTATGGGTGCATGATCAGAGAGGATACATAGCTGAACAAGAATATCCTCTATGTTATCTACTCCTACTGCGTTTGTTAAAATATAATCTATTCTGGAGGAATGGCCATGTTTTTTGCTGAAGTAGGTAAACCTTGGTCCTGTTCCCCCCTTAGATTCCCACACGCCCACCAAGCCAAGGTCATGGATCATATTAATCATTGTTCTGCTAGAGCGCGGTGCTACTACATATTTACTGTAGTTAGACCTATCTCGGGCGGGGTCTAGAAGAACATTAAAATCGCCTCCTATTAATATTGGAGTTGTAACTTCTGTTAGTTTGGCCTGTATTTTGAGGAGACTACCAGGATCATCTATGTTTGGACCGTAGTAGGATACTATAGTAATCTCACTCCCCCCCAGGTTTACCTGCACCAAGATCCAGCTACCAGAACCATCCGTTGATATATTTTTGATGGTATTGATAAAACCTTTCCTTATTAGTATCGCCACCCCTTTGTTATGTGTCGAATTTAGGGAGCAAATGGAATGCTCCATCCATTTATATCTACCAAAGACTTCTTTGGTTTCTACTTGGCTTAAATGGGTGTCCTGAATAAGAAAAACCTGGGCGGTTGACTGCTCAAGATATTTCAAAATCAGGCGCTGTCTTCTACTGCACCGCAGACCATTGACGTTCCACGATAGAAACTTTAGCCTTTCTTCAGCCATTTTGTCTATAGTAATCCATTTCCCAGCTTAAATTGAAAGTCCAGACTAACATGCTTATCTTTAGCAGAACTAGGTTTGAGGACAATCTTTTTTGGTTTTTTCCCACTGCAACCCCACCCGTGCCACAACCTCCCTTACCCCCCTTCCCACCCCTTGTGACCCCTCTATCCCTCTACCCCCCTGGGGAACCCTCCCTTTCTTCTTGGGCATGTGCCCTTTGGTGGAGCCCCCTATAATGTGTGACTATTTAAAGAAAAAGTGATACTTATCTAAATTCAAGTGATGTCGGCGTTTTAATTTTCAATTTGCCCTCAATTTATCGATATCAAAAAGGGATATTATTTTTTTTTCTGTTCAGATCCACATCATAATAGCATATGATTCATTCTTTACTGACTACCTCACCCCCCCCCCCTCTATCCTGGTCACCTCCTCCTCCTGCTCCCCCCCTCTTTTTGATCTTGTCTATTAGGAGATCTACCTCCTCTACGTGGCGCATGTTATACATATGATTATCCCACATAATACGAAGGGAGGCAGGGAATTTAAGTTGGGTTTTGGCCCCCAGCTGGTTCAGTATGGCCATCCTTTTGCCCAATTCCCACTGTCTTGTGGCAGTCTGATGGGATACATCCGACCGAATAGAAAATGTAAATGAGGTGGGAGTCAAATTGCTTTTCAATTGGCCGGACTTTAATGCAAGAGACAGTATTTTCTCTTTAAGGGAGTACGTTAGAAAGTTTACTAGTATTTTCCTCGGACGTTCCCTCCCTGAAGTTCTTCTGTAGGGATCACGGTGGACCCTTTGTATGTCAATTTTTAAATCCAACTCTCCCTCCTCTGGTGAGATTAATGACCTCAAGAGGGAAACCACAAAGCTTTTTATATCGCTCCCCTCGATATCCTCCCGAACATTGAGTATCTTTAGATTGTTTTTTCTGGAGTGATTCTCCAATCTCTCTATTTCATCGTATAGTTCTTGATTTTGCAGAGTCAGCTTTTTAATCGAAATAGAGGAGGAGTTTATGCTTTCCTTGATTTTAGGCACTTCGGCTTCAAGCGCATCCGTTCTCTTTGAAACCGCCTCTACCTTTTGTGACAGGAGGTCGCAAGAAGCTCGAATCTCCTCCGGATTGGCTTCCGAAGTGGAAAATCTCCTACCGATGTCATCAAATCTTTTTCCTATATCCTCTCGTATACTCAGCAAAATATCAGTCAGTGATCCTAGGGTAGATGTGTGAACTGCAGGCTGGGGTGAGGAGGATGCCGCAGGATTTTCGGACATGTCATGAACCACGAGATCCTGCAAGTGATCAAGGGCATCAGGGGGCTCAGGATGTACTCCGGGATATTGACTTGTAGGGCTTTCCATATATTGTACTTTCCCTTGATTCCTGTCCTCTATTAAAAAAACGGGTTTACCAAGTGTACCAGGTGGATTTTCTGTATCTAGGTCTCTTATATCCAGGGCTGAAAAGCTATTAGAGAGCTCAATTGATGGATGAACTTCTACGTACTCCTCCTGTGGGTTAGGCAAAAGGGCCCCCAACAAGGGTTCCAGGGTGTTATCCGTTATGCCAATAGCGCCAGTGGTGCCAGTGGTAGTGGCTGTGGGGTTATATAGAAGCGAAACCCCTGCCCCCTTTACTCTGCCCCTCCGGTCTGTGGCCTCTTGCGAATGTAAAACAGCAGGGGAAGTCAGAACCGTTGATACCCCAGGGGCTGTGGTAGGGGGCCAAGGGGTATTCGAGACTAAAACCTCTTTGGTAGCCATATCCTGCTTAGGTAAAGAGGATGTTAAAGGTAGAGGAAGTAGAGGCAGTGCCACAGATTTTATAATAGGATTTTAGCGATGGAGTTATTTTAGAGTTAGTTGTTAAGCCGGTCTTTCTCTGCCTTTTATTCTTCCGTTTTTCCCCTCCAGAAGAGTCTTGTGGGTCTCGCAGGGACTCTTGTGGATATTTATTCTGCTTTGTATACTTTATACCTGCTTTCACTACCACTACCTGTGGTACTCCTCTTGTTGGCTCAAGCTGTACGGAGGAACTAACCAGGGCTCTATTCCGAAGTGTATAGCGCCCCACCCTTGCTTTAGGCGAAGCGTCACTTTTAGTATCAGACTTAAACTTCGTCAGGCGATTTGCAGATTCAGCCCATTCTGCCTCCTCAGCCTTCTCCCTATTCTCCATACACAGCGGGCTATTGTAGTCCCTTCCGCAGTTAGTCAGGCTACTGCTACTATGAGTTTCAAAAAGCGCCGTTGGCAGTTCATATGGCGTCAGACACCTCGTATCTTTCCAGCCCCCGCTCTTGTTCTCGCTCACTTTCCCCACTCCCCCCACTCCTACCTTGCAGCTGTATATATTTAGAGAGGAGGGGAGAGGTGAAGCTGCTGCTGCTGCTGTAGTTGTAGCTGTTGTGAAAGGGGCCAGGAAAACTCGCACCGCCCCGCCAAACACGCAGGGGCTAAGCTGCCTCCACTTCTTCGCTGCATCCAATATCCTGCAGCCCAGTAGCTCCCCGGTTAACCATGCGGGTGAAGAGGTGGGGAGAGGTGCGGTTGTGCACACCATCAGGGATTACCTCTCTCTCCCGCCGCGCCTCTCTCTACCCCTCCCTAACGATGAAATAAGAAGCGTATTTGCAAAAATCAATGGTGTAGGGTGGAGAGCAAGAGGGAAATGCAGGGAAACTCAGCTGAGCGTACGGACGCCGGTCCGCCGACACCGCCGCGTAGAGAACATCAGCAGAGTGCGCGCGCACCACACATCATCGGGACTTCTCCTACGGCCGTTAGCTTCCGGCCATCATGCTCCCCCGTTGCTCTCTGCAGTGCTATTGTCCAATTACATTTTAGCTAGAATACGATGTCAGCGTCCGGACGTCAATGACGTTGGCAACGTCACTCATGTGACGTGGCTGCTCCCGGACCCACTGTTTTCATTAGCCCAGAGCAGAGCCCACTGCCCACGCCCACCACTACACGTACTTGAAATGTAAGCACTGCCACTGCTGTTTCTTCGCCCATCATCACCAGCGCCAGCAGGTAAGGAAGCGCCGCGGGATGGGGTGGGGGCAGGGCGGAGCGTGACTCCTCTGTGGCTGTAGCAGACAGCCACTGCTCGGAGACTAGGGTCACGGACGGAGATGTACACTTGCCAGCCTCTGTCACTGAGCAAACCATGTTGCCCTGCCTTCTTTCCCTGTGAGCCTTTTCCTTCCCTTTATCATAATAAACTTAACTTCCCTTTCACTTATCTACCGTCAGTGCCTCTGATTACTTCCACTACACTGGGTGGGACTCACTAGCGGTAAAAGAGCTGTAGGCACTGCGGATATTGGTTGAGGTGCACTGGGAGAGCTGTGTGCAATTATTATTATTATTATTATTATTATTAAGCATTCTTATATAGCGCTCGATTACCCGTAGGCATCTCGGCGCTTGCCTTGGGAACCCGTCCTGGTTTTTCCCTGTGAGATTCCCGTACTGGGCATCCCCAAGGTGAAAGCCAGGCATCCCGCCGCGGGGGGCCGTAGTGGAGATTAAGCAAGCTAATGCTCAGAGCTGCAGAGTGTGAACCTGTGACTCGAGTAGGCACCGAAACGAGAATTATCTAGTCCGTGGATATTTGGGCTCAAGACCCTGCCGCGTCGGGAATTGAACCCTGGTCCCGGGTCTGACCTCTGCTTCAGGGTCTGCCGCCTCTAACCAGTGAGCCACACTTCTCCACCAAGAGAGAGCGCCTTCACCGGCTGCATCCGGGCAGCCCGCACACAACCTATCAGAGCCTCTTTCGAGCCTGCAGCCTCCCCGGGCCTCTGGCCCCATGCCTGGAGGTGCATTCAGTGGGTCATGCACCGGCTGCGTAGAGGAGCCTGCAGGGCGGGAGTCGGAGTTTCCAGGCGGGTCTGTGTGTCCTCTGGCGCCATCCGTCCGTCTTGGCTTATCAGCAGCATGCAAGCGCAGCACCTGCAGCAGGTGAGGCACTGGGGAGTATCTCCACTCCCTACCCAGGCCGGGCATCACCCTCCAATCCATCATCCTTCCCCAGGCTGCTCGGCTCTGACATCCCGCATTCCTCGCCCTCGCCCCGATCCCTCTCACCCACCTTTGCACCCTGGTCCTCCCAGCTCTCAGGCCCTCTCACCCGATCCCTCTCACCCACCTTTGCACCCTGGCCCTCCCAGCTCTCAGGCACTCTCACCCGATCCCTTTTACCCACCTTTGCACCCTGGCCCTCCCAGCTCTCAGGCCCTCTCACCCACCTTTTCACCCTAGCCCTGCCTGCCCAGCTCTCACTGTGCACCGTTCACTAATAAGAGCAATATGCTCTGCGGAGCTTGATAGAGCTGTACTATCAGAGCTGCATGCATCTTGCGTTATTGGAGCAAATGAATGTGCTACGGTCAGGGATTGAGGTGCACCGGCAGAGCTGTGTGTGCTCTGAATGCACCTGTAGATTCCACTCGGACATATCTGTGTGCGCGCGCCAAGACCAAGGTCTAACAGGTGTTTAGTTCCAGACAGTCCTCTTGATGAACAGACCACAAGTCGAAAGAATGTGTTTGTTATATATATATATTTTGCTCTGACGCAGTTATTATCAGCCTTTGAAGCACGAATGTGAAAACTCAGTGAGCGAATTGAGATAATGATAAAAATCAAGATTGACGCTGCATGTCTTCGAAAACATATGTTTCCAAAGAAAACAACTTAAATAGAATGAGTGAGGACTGTGCCAGGGGTGTAACAATAACCCTGGCAGCCCTCGCAGGGGGGGTGGGCGAGCTCCAGGGGGCCCCCTGGCACTGAGTACCAGTGGCAGGCATCAGGCAGGGGCGGTGGGTGACATTTGAAAGTGGTGGGGCGCAAAGTGATTTGCATACAGCACCGTAGCGAGCGAGCGCAGTGAGCGAGCCCGAACCCCAAAAGGGGGGTTTGGTGGGATAACCCCCCCCAAGAAAAATTTGAAAAAAACGAAGAAAAATCGTGCATTTTCAAGCAAATTTGAGAAAGCAGGAAGGTTAATAAAGCAATTGTGAAAGTGCAGTTATTACATTAATAGATGGCATAACATAGGAAGCTGCATATTCAGTATAACCACAGAGCTTCATACATTCACACTTGTAAAAGCCTCTAATGTGAGCCATGATGTCTTGCCTAAGGCGCAAACTGGACTGATTAAGGTAATGCATTTTAAATATAAAATGGAAATGTGAAAGGAGTGTGTAGGAAGACTTCATGGACATTGTTGGAAATTTAAACACCATTATTCAGCTCATGGATATCTTCTAATAGTTATGCGCGGCAGCTTGCCTCTCTAAAGGCATAGAAAATCCTCTGAAACATCACACATGATGCATTCTAATATGTTACAAGTCATGCACTAGGCTGCCTTTTTAAGTACATTAAGCACGTACAGGGATATTATTACAGAGTAAAAATATTTGATGTAAACAAGGGAGTAGCCAGAAAAAGAAAATATGCCCCAGACAGGCTTAGAGGGAGAGCTCCCCCTGAGGGAGTTCTAAAACATATTTCCTGCCCCATCACCCTTTGCATAACTTCAACACTCTGAAACACGTCGCTTCATAAACATGGGCAAGAAACTTGATGGAGCTGTGAGGTCCTGCGACAAAGGCAGCGTTACTCTTCCTATAAGCTGGGAAGCTTAGTGTTCCTGAATGACATGCATACATGTGTACCTAAAGTTGTGATGTACCCGTCAATAAAACAAGGTATATAACGCATGCTTAGGTAAAACATACTTTCACCGATGGCTATCTTAACGCGGAAAAGCGGATGCTATTGTTATCCAACTCAACGGTATTTATTTTATCGACCTTAGAAAAATGAAAGGCTAAGTGGGCAAGCTAGGATTGGAACATGTGATCATGGAGTCCAACAGAGAGCTATGACATAAATGCTTTAGACCACAGACCATCGCTGTTTTGGAGATGTGTTGGTGGGAGGGGCAGAGAGGGCATGGCCACAGACTACTACTGGATAGTTTTGCATGTCTTAAATCTAAGTAATACTGCAACACCTAGAGACAAGGCCACTGGACTTATGCGGCAGGGAAGGACCAAAGTATGTGGCAGGGTTGGCTAGATTATGTATCAAGAAAAGTCAAATTGTGCAGTGTAATGTGCCACACTCTGATAGTATTACTTCATAACTTTGACAGTTTTACACATGGTAACGACGTTAAGGCAAATATTTAACCTTACTAATCCCCGATTAATGCAGAAAACACTGCGGCAACAGAATCGCATAATTCTGGTGGTCTTGCCTATAGGTGTGAAACAAACTAGTGATGCAGAGACCTTGTCTGAATGTTGCAAGTGACGTCTAACCTTCAGAGCTCGCAGTGTCACTTGAACTTTGCCAGAGACGTCCAGCGCATTAAGCCTCTGACAGTGACGCATAGGCTTGGCAGTGGCAGAAATCAAGCAACGTTCTTTAAAACTGGAAGATCTGGCTACAGAGGTGGACTAGAAATAAGTTAGTTGAAAAGTTGCAGAACCGCCATGATCCTAATATTCAAGTGATCTACATTTTGAGAAACCTGTAAAAAATGCAAAATTGATCCCTCTGCTACCATCGGCGCAGCTATCAAACTCAGCTTTCATGTGAACTACACTGGACGCCTTCTCTCAAAGTCAACACATACATGATAATAATAACAAATAACAATTCATGCCTTTTTGCAAACGCGTCACATAACCCACACAGCAATAACTCCTCCAACAACGTTATGAGTGCTATCAGCAGAAGCAGCCTATCCAGATGAACGTGATTATCGACAGTTAATCAAAGAAAGCAGTTACACAGAATGCATAGTTTATATCTGAATCACCTTAGAGGGATGATCATCTTATAAAAACAGATATTCAGTAATGTTCACATTGTAAAAATCAGCATCTGCATTTCACCAATTCATGCGCTCTTGCATTTCAGAGGTTGCTGAAAGGCTGTGCATAGGAGAAGTTTATCACAACACTGTAGCTCTGCAAGAAACGCCAGACACAGACGGCTGCTCAGAGCCAATGTCTGAATCAATCTAGCAAGTTTAGAACTTTACACTGGCAATGGGATTGTGCGGGGTCTGCCAGTGCTTGGTCGAGCAAGTGATCAATAAAGTAAATTCCTGGTTCAATTGTTAGCACCATGCCTTCCTGAAGAATCCGTCCAGTACGCAAGCTTTTGAGACCAGGCTCCGTACTCCGTTCAACTCCCTCTGGGTAGCCTCCAACATCATGCATGTCAATGCCAAGAAAATGTCCCAGACCATGTGGCATAAATATTGCACCCAGATGAACTTTCACCAGTCATCCACGTTGCCTTTCAAAATGCCAATTTTGGTCAGTTCTTCCAGATGAACTCTGTCTGCTAGACGATGCACATCTGGCCAGGCAACACCTGGTTTTACTGCCTTCATGACAGCACGTGATGAATGAAGCACAGCTTCATAGATGGCCTTCTGATCAGGAGTGAATTTTCCAATCGCAGGGAACGTGCAGGTGATGTCTGACCCATAGCAGTGATATTCTCCTCCCATATCAAACAAGCACAAATCGCCATCAACAACGGTCTTGTCATTTGGGGCTCCAGCATGCCCGTAATGCAAAATGGATGAGTTGTCTCCACTGCCACATATGCAAGTGTATGACGTGTGCCGCATGCCTCCACGTTTATAGCAATAATGCAGGAACAGGCTTTCCAATTCGTACTCTTTCATCCCCAGTTTAGCCGCTTTCATAACCTCTTTATGGGCCTCGCTGGAGATCCTGTTACTGTAGCGCAAGACTTCCAACTCCAAGTCGGTCTTAATTACACGGCACTCCACTATTTCTGGATGAAGAATTTTGTTGTTCACTTGAAATTGGCTAATTTCTTCAAATGAAGCTTCTTTGCAGACATTTCCACTATCGGTATTAATGCCACGCAGAGTAAGAAGAACGGACGGGTTCCTTGATGCCAGGACACTGGAAATCTCAACTGTATAGTGCACTTCATCCACTTCATACTTTTTTTTTAAATAATCCCGTGGGTGAATCTTTCCCATCCAGACTGCATAGCTCTCGGGGAGTTTGGGAACAAAAAGTAACGATTTTCCTGTTTCGACATCAATAGCACCGAAGCAGTCTGCTTCTGTTACTCCAAAGGTCCAATGAATGAAAGACTCCTGGCGAAAAATAATCCCAGTATCTGTGCAGTATCTTTGGGTCTCTTCCCCTCCTTGCAGCATAACAATGGAATTCTTCTGGACATCTTTGTTCGCTCTCAGTCTTGCTAGAAGCCGGTTTCTGTTTCGTGCAAAGAGCGCAACTGGAACCTTATGGGTTTCATTCCCCAGCCAAAAGTATGGTCCTCTACACATGGTTGCATCTCATGCCAAACTCGGAGCCCCTATCTTCGTATCCACAGCGGTGCTTAACGAGACTCAACAGTTAATCACAGCCAGCAACATGAATGCTGTAATCACACAATTACTGCCTGGAAGTTTCATTTGGCAGGCAAAGGAAACTTATTCGTTGCATTTTTTTTAAACTGCTCTGAAAGCTTTCAGGGAAATGGAGTTTCTCGCACTGCAATGGCTGGGTACTGATACCCGAATGGAGAACTTATTTGTTACACAGTTGGCGTCATATACCACTATGAAAAGCAAATTTCAGAATATATCCTGCTTAGCCCTAATTACAACCTTCTTGGAGCATCTAACTTGTTGTGGAGGGTAAAACGTTGTGTATTCGGCAACCCTCACAGTAGTCCATGATTCAATACATTGATTACAGGAGACATTTGACATCAGCAGGCTGAATTTACTACCTAGTAGAATCTGCAATGTTCCCGAGTGGAAAAGATGAGAGGGTTAAGGCATCTGGAGCTCTTGGAAAGGATAGGGTAGAGTGTGGGTTCAATGAGGAACCCCTTTCGCAAAATGTTTACTTTGTCTGTGTTCAGAAATCATATCCGTGATTTTGACATCAAATTTTAGGCACCTTTATGCCAACCAGAATAGTTAGTCACACAGCGCACATAATACATAAACACAAAGGAATTTAAGGAGCACTGACAAGACCCAATAAGGCTCTCTGACAGAAAAGTCTGCAGCTAGCACTGTGTTTTTTGGCTGGGCTGCAAAAGAGGTCACAAGTGGTTCTGCTGCATTCTTTTGCCTAAAGCCATTTCAGTCGCTGAGGATTCCCTAAGTGGAACAAGCATTGGCATAGCCAATAGGTCTCGCCTTCGGGATCTTTTAAGTTTTTAGTTATGTTTTATATTATTGCCTGTGAAAGTTCTAATAAATGTGTTAAAACTTTCACATACAATAATATAAAACATAACTAAAAAGTGAGAGCAGGGGTGCAGAGAGTAGAGGCAGGGTGCTGTGGCATAGAGAGCTAAGCAGGCAGAAGGTACTGGAAACACGGGGTGAGAGCGGGGGGAAGGGGGGCAGAGAGTAAAGACAGGGAGCAGGGTGCTGTGGCATAGAGTCGGACAGGCAGAGGGCACCAGAAGCACAGGGTGATAGCAGGGGCGGAGCAGAGACTAGAGACAGGGTGCTGTGGCATAGAGCCGGACATGCATAGGGCACCGGAAGCAGGAGGTGAGAGTGGGACAAAGAGTAGAGATAGGGAGTAAGCAGGGTAATGTGGCTTAGAGCCGGACAGGCAGAGGGCACCAGAAGCACCGGGTGAGAGCAGGAGAGGGCAGAGAGCAGAGAAAGTGACGGGCAGTGGTGGGGTTCCCGGGACAGGGAGTAGGGGGCTGTGGCTTAGAGCCGGGCAGGCAGAGGGTACCGGAAGTATGGCGTACAGAAGGATTGTGAGCGCTGTAACCCTAGAAGGTGTGTGCAGAGGCGTGAGGCACTATACTCCTGCCCAACAGAAGGATTGTGAGAGCTGACACCTGTGTTTCATCACTTCTACTACGGCACCTGAAAGTGATCAGAAAAGGTGACTTTCCGAAGCACGAGCTCGGTTTTGCTAGCTACCGAGTAAGAAGGGGGGGGGGGGTTGTCAGTCAAACCCCTGGACTCCACTTTCAGAAGATCCCATTCAATGCTCTTATGGGACAGTAGTTTATATCTTGTTGCCTCTGCATTTTTCAGGACGACCTGGCCTGACACTGGGGGTCAGGGTAATTACAGCTTTTAAACAAAGGTGCCTTTAAATTTCAAAAGTTTGTTTATTTGTTTATGCTCCTCTTCAAGCAGCGTGGCTTGTGTTCCTGCAGCAAGAGAATTACTGTTCGTTTATTTCTGTCCTGACAACGATTAGGAAACAGAGCCTGGGAAGTCTGCAACGACCGTCTCTGCAAACAGCAGTAAAGCATGTGATGCGTTAGGCAGATAAGAATCGCAAGTTCACTATATAGCTGCTGCCGCGATTCTGCGCCTGTGTGGAGTTTTTCGAAGTGGGTAGGTTTATGACGGCCCCCAGCCGTCATCAGCACACGAGCCCCGTGATGCATGACGGCTGGGGGCCGTCATCAGCATCGAAGGGGTTAAAGGATCAAACTCCACCCATGAGTAAAAACATTCATAAGGATAGGCAGCATATGCATTAACAACAAACGTTATCTCACTCTCGTGTTAGGTACACCCCTACCAAGGATAAGGTGTGTGACTGGTGCCCTGTAGTTTGGACCTATCGGAATAGGAGCTTGCACCATTTCCAATAAACAGAATCAACAAATATGAGAGTCAAGAAACAGAAATCAAAATGGAGAAAAACCTTTTATAGGGCTAGCACTTGACAAACCTACAGTAAATCGAAGTACCTAGTTAAGCTGAAGGAGGTGCCCAGTATTACAAAGGATAGATGTCTTCACTATTTGTAAAATGTGGTCTCTTGACTGTGCCATCCAAAATTATTCCCGGGCCTAGAAAATCTATGCCCCTCAGACGTGCGTCAAATGAGCCGTTTTCTAGATTGTACTAGAATGGCAGAGTTTGTTTTTCTAAACTCTCTGGGACTAAGGACTCAGTAAATGTGTCAACCTAAATAAAAAAAACATTTTTTTCTGCAACCACCCCACAACCAACTGAGTAATATTCGAGTGAAGTGTGTTTCAGGTAACGATAAATCCCATGAGATAGTACAGGCATATTTAGTGGAAGCTCAAACCCACTTTCGTTAAGAAATAACACGCTCAAGAACACTAGGTCTAGAGGAATGCATTTTAAAGATTTATATTAAAATCATAAATTTAAAAGCACACAAATTGCAATCACAATAAAGACAAATAAAATGGAAGCAGTTACATTTACAGAAAGCGTGAACAAGAGACAGAACGCCAACAATGATTGCAATTATACATTTAGAACTATTCTAACCCTATTCTGCTACTTCTACGCACTATGCTTATTCTAGCACAGCAGAAAAAAAAACTATTTCGAGTTTCAGAGATGGTTGACAACTGCATTCCTGTTCGAACAATATGGCTTGTTTTCAATATAAACGCAAAGCCTGCTATTCTTGTCTCTAGGGGCCAGCGGCACTTATAAGTTCAACCAGCAGAGAGGCAATGGCTAAGTGCCTCCCAATAGCCCTAAAATATAATTGGTGATATGAACAATTAGCTGAGATTGCAATGATGCTTTTTCACTTATTTTCATTCTGCAAGACATTGTTCTTTTGAACAACAATAAACGAGACACATAGCTAACAACCCTCTCATCAAAAATCAATAATAAATAATACAAGACAAAAAAGTCCGCACTTAGATTAAATACTGTGAATATATTCAAGCAATGCTTGACTATCACTTCGAAGAAAATAATAACATAAGCTACATGTGCTTTCTATTATTCACACATAAACATGTTTGATTGAATGACACAAATACATTATGCAGGGGAATACCTAGGAGTGGAAAGACATAATTTTCTTGACAAAGTCACCCACATCTCCTCCCTTGCCCAGCCCTGTCCCTCCAATCACCAGCACTACCATGCCTGCAATGAACACATCTATTGACCAAGAGATTTCCTCACCTCCATGTTATGCCTCCTGTTCAGAGAGTTTGTACACACGTAGCACTGTATTTACACATATGAGGCATTCGGCCATGTTTTCATACTTATGCTAACTTTACCTACCGGAAGTGAGCATCTACAGTGCGGCTGCTTCTGTATCTTGGCTCCTGAGGCGTGAAATGCCATGAAGAGCTTGCTCAGACGAAACTGTTAACATATCTTCAGACTGCCTTCCTTTCTCGACCCCGTCAAGTGACCCCCACAGCTTGCCTTCTTTCCCACTGTGGCATGATGATTGCTGACGTAAAAGTCTGATTTACTCTTTCCTCAAAATCATCTCTTTTAATGTATTGGAATCAGTGCTTGAAATAGAATTATAGAAGGGTAGACATAGACTATCCCAGAGTGCATGTTTGCTGTGAAGGGTAGCAGGAGACCACAACCCTCAGAAGCAATAGGGACATTCCACCCTCTCCA
Organism: Lissotriton helveticus; assembly: GCF_964261635.1. NCBI lineage: Eukaryota > Metazoa > Chordata > Amphibia > Caudata > Salamandridae > Lissotriton > Lissotriton helveticus. The sequence continues at coordinate 875,165,820 of NC_136059.1, forward strand.
AGAGATCACTCTCTTGCATTTACATGTTTCACATACAGGCAGGCTCATGCATTAACAAAAGGACTCACTATAAATCGAGAGCTCACTATATGGACGTTTTCAGTAGAGTTTTACAATAGGTGAGTGGTGCTTAATTTGGAAGTTTTTACAGGTAAGCTACACTCATTATAGTTAGATTGACATTATGGGACAACGTATGGGCTGGCAGACGACGGCATGAGAAACAGAAACAAACAGGTTTGTGAAAAAAGAATACTTTTAAAGTCAATAAATTTCCTGTTTAGTTTTACTTTTCATTTGAATTGTCTTCAACGAAAGGTAAATTAAGGAAACTGAGGATAAACTATTAGTGACTGTAAAGACCTCATTACATAAGCGTTCGACAAAGAGGAAATTACATAACTGTGGTTGTTTAGTGGCACCGAGGCACGGTCTGACGTGTCCGCCGTCTCATGTGCGCACCTGGGTTATTATTGCACGTTCATCGCACAGCGGTGCCACTGACTGCCAGCTTCTGAAAATGACCCGCTGTGTGGTTACGTATTTTCGAACACGTGCAGACACCACTTTCGTCAGACTCACACGACTCTACATTCCCAGTTTTTGTATTAGTATCGTCAGAAATGTGAGAAACTGTGCGGTGGGCTGTGTAAAGAAGACTAATAGTGTCCCCGCCTGACCACAGTGTGATCTGCGGCACATTATTATATATTGCCGTGTTATTGGGTTAAAAAGATCATTGCACAAAAATACTATAGAAATATTGCATTAAAAACTAATTTCCAAAAGAACACCTACCGGAAGTGAGCATCTACAGTGCGGCTGCTTCTGTATCTTGGCTCCTGAGGCGTGAAATGCCATGAAGAGCTTGCTCAGACGAAACTTCCTTTCTCGACCCCGTCCCGAACACCTCTGGCTTCCCCCTTCCTTGGACTTCCCGCCTCTATGACTCACTCAGCAGCAACGAATGCCGGGCCACCCCCACGCGCGGCATCCAATGCGATGCTGCGCCGGTGGACCAGCCAATCCTGGCTAGGGGGGCACATTTTGCCCTCACCCTGTCGCCTTTTGGAGACCCGGGCTGTGGCACTGTGGCAGGCGAAGAACAAGCACCCCTGGGTCCCGCTGGGGAACTTACAGTGCGCATGCTTGAGAAAGTTGCCAACTTTCCCAAGCATGAGCACTGTAAGTTCCCCAGACTGCGCACTACGTCACGGTCTGCTGCAGCCTGAGTGTGTGGACTGTCACTCAAGCTGCAGCAGGCCACCCCTCCTGGCAATTCCCGGCGGCTGATTGTTCACTGTTCAGCGTGTAATGTAATTCATTTAGATACGGCTGGCAGCCGCGATGCGTCCATGGTGGCTGGTGGGGCTACGCCCCTACGCCCCAATGGACGCACCGCTGCTGGCATCAGGTCTAAGAGGCTAAGAGCTCCTGACTGGGTCTGGATCGCGGCTCCTACCTCTACTTACTTTGGCGGGGGCACACAGTTTTCATTACGCCGCTGAATCGTACCTCTTCTGACTGTGCCTGTAGCTTTGGCCTCTATGACCTGTGCATTGACTGTATGGTCCGAATCCTGGGCATGTATGGTCTTTATCACCTGAGTGATGACGTGCAATACCTGTGTGATAGTGGTTGGTATCTGTCCCGAGCCTGTATGATCTGTAGCACCTGATGATGACGTGCGATACCTGTAAGGTATCAGTCCTGAGTCTGCGTGGTCTGTAGCGCCTGAGGCATGACGCTTCTGTTTATGGTCTTAGCAAGTGGTATCTGTGTATTCTGTGGGAGTTATACTCCTATCTTTGGCTCTACCTGTTACAAGTAAGTATTCTGAGCCTGTAAAGGCTCTATGAAGATGAGGGATAGCTCTGCTGTCTGTGTGCTCTAGCTGTAAAATAGCATAGCTCAAGTGGCAGCCCTGCTATTTATGGGTTTAGCCTGTAAGACTAAAGGCTGTGTAACATGAGGGATAGCGTTCCTCTTCTCTCCTCCCCACCCCCGCGCCTTTAAGATGTGAATAAGCTAAAGGGTAGCTCTGCTGTCTATTCCCTGAGACTTTAAGACATGTATAAATAACTTGAGTGGATAGGTTTGATGTTTATGGTCAAAGCTTACAAGATCCTAGACTGTAAGAGCTGAGCCTATAATCAGTTCATTTTCCAAAGTCTTATAAACATCCACTGTCAAGTCCCGGACCTTGAAGGAATAGGGGCAAATGAGAGGTGGGTACTGGGGGTGACAAGGGATGGGGCAATGTGGGAGTTAGCACTGAAACCATTCTGTATGGTCCCGTTATTTGGCACTGGCGGACTCGGAGGAGGTCAATGATGAATTCATGGGGTAAGTCGTGAGGGGGTGACACCATGAGTTACCCGCACTGGGTGACACCAACCCTAGTGACGCCACTGCCCTAGTAAAGTGACACTACATGTGTCCAGGGTCTGTAAATTAAATGCTACCAGTGGACCTGCAGCACTGGTTGTGCCACCCACTTAAGTAGCCCTTTAAACATGTCTCGAACCTGCCATAGCAGAGCCTGTATGTGCAGTTTTAAACTTCCATTTCGACCTGGCAAAATAAACCTTTTGTCAGGCCTAAATTTCCCTTACATATGAGTCACCCCTACGGGATGGCCTGGACCGCCCAGAGGGCAGGGTGCAATATATTTAAAAAGTGGGACATGCACTTTTAAGTTTTACATGTCCTAGCAGTAAAATCTCTAGAATTAATTTTTCACTACTGCAACACCTATCTCTCCAATAGAACAACATTGGATTTGCCTTATTTAATTTTATAAGAGTAATTTCCAAATGGGATGAGCTGAAAAGTTTATGTTTGGTGTCTCTGAAATCCTAATTTATAATCCTAACTCATGGTGAAGTCAGATTTTAAATTATAATTCTGAAAATGCCACTTTAAGAAAGTTGGCATTTTCTTGCCTTTGCCATTTGGTGCCTGCAGCCTGCCTCTGGTCACATGACTGGATATAGTTGACTGTTGGGCTTTCTATATTGCCCCTACACAGCCACACACAATAGGAAACTAGATGTGACTGGATGGGCCATCACTAGCAGGATGCCAGAGATGAGCTCGGTCTAGCCTCACTTTTACCTGAATAAGCTGTGTCCTGTCTCCACACAAAGAGCCTAATTACCCTGAATTGTCACTTCAGCCAGCTTGCAGCCAGGGCAGGAGAGGTAGGGAATTATCTGCACTTCATAGCCACTGTCTAGAAGCTTCTCCTACATTCCAGAACCAGGGCACCAGTGTATAAAAGAAGGACCTCAGACACCACCACTTCAGTACATTTCTGGACCAGTGGATACTCTGCCAGGAAGAAGGACTGCTGTGCTGCTATAAGGACTGCCACTGATGCTCTGAAGGTGCTGCTTGCTGTGCTGACCTGTTTGCCTCTTGCCCAGGGTAGAAGAACTAGAGCTGCAACTCCATCTTGAACTTAGGATCCCAGAGAGATTCAAAAAGCTAGTGTGCTGGCCTCTTGATCTGAGCCTCAGGGGCATAACAAGTTCCCCAACAGCTTCTGGACCGGCTTCAGCAAGTTCCTGACTCCCAAGAGGCACCTCTCAGGTCCTGGGCCATGGATGTGGCTCTTAAGCTCTTAAATTCAAGCTTTTGGGCTCTTTGCTACAGTAAACGCGGATGTTCACAACTGAGCCTTGCTGCTAATAGTGAAAATCAGTGAGAGCCGCTGCAAGGCAGTCTCCTCACACAGCAAGCATTGATTGCCCGTTTGGACCGCCTATGCCCTGCCTCCTCCTCGCACCAAGCCGTCCACCACCAGCATTGCTCTTCTTGCTCCCGGCGGTCTTCTTCCACAAGAAATAGCTCTTTTGGCATACAAGTTGAGAAGGTAAACCTTCAGTGGGACTAATCTGGGACTGTATCCGACCCGCGATCCATCGCAATTGGCCTGAACTTTTGAATTTGACCTAGTCCAGCCTGAGCAGATAGCCACAATTCGAGCTTTATGCTTTTAGGTGTTATGTTACAGTTTGTTTTTTAAAAAATCATAACACTGGTTCTACTGATTAGATTTTCATCGTTGTGGTCTTGTTTTATTTATTAAATTTGTAAACATTTTCTAACTTGGTGTGGGATCTTTTTGTGTGGTGTTTTTACTGTTTTACTGTTTGAAGTGTTGCACAAATACTTTACATATTGCCTCTAAGTTAAGTCTGACTCCTCTGTGCCAAGCTACCATGGGTGAGCCCGAATTAATTTGGGGGTTTGCTTGTGTCTTGCCCTGACTAGGATTGTTGTTGCTGTTTGACCAGAGCTCACACCCCAGTCAACCAACAACCCAATTTCAACAATTTCATTTACTGAGTGAAGGATGATCAGAGAGAAGATGTGCAGACTTCACATTTCTTTAAATGATGACCAGGGCAAAACTTTGGATGTTGTGGAAAGGAAGAATACTCCTCTAAACAAGTTAAAGTTTGTGTACTTCTGGTAATGGAAATCAGAACTTCATTTGGAGTATAGTGCCAAGCTGTTAGGACCAAAGCTTTAACTTTCAATACCTTTTTAAAAGATATAAAGTAAAGGAACAATATAAGCTTAGCTAAAAATCATTTTAGTGGCAATTCAATATAATTGTGATTAAAACAAATTTCTGATTTGCGTTTATTACCGATTTGGTAAGACATACCGGAAAAGACAAGAAAACGCGGCTATTAGGAAAATATCTGCCTATAAGGGATTAGAGTTTGATCCCATCCACCAGCGAGACCATGTTGAGTACTCTGAGTGGTGAATCCTCGAAGTTCTGGTGGCACAGGAACATTTGATGAGTCTGACAGAACGTTTTAAAGGGCCCTATGCAGATCAGTTTTGCCATACACTATCCACCACATAGGCTAACAGTGATCTAACAAAACAATTTTGTTAGTTTGGTTCAAGGAGTTGAGAAGTAAATAATGTACATCTGGAAGTATTAGAGGTATTAGAGGAGTTTCCGCTGAAATCTGTAGCAGATCCATAAGCCATATTTGTGACGGCCAAACGGGAGTTATCATTACAATAAGGCATAAGGGGGAGCCTCCTTCCAAAGGTGTAGAAAGCTTCTATTGCTAGGACAAATGGATCCAGTCTCCAACTATAAAATACGTGTATTTGATTGTTCGACTTCAAAACAAACAGTTGATTGAGAAAAGTCCCAATGAGACTAAAGGAATTCAAAGAAAGGGGTAAACATTTTCCAGTCCCTGTATTGGCAAGAATTCTAATCCATGATCTTGATAAAATGATCCAGAAGATATTCTGCCTTTCCTTTAAGGCTGAGGCAGACAAGTCTGTGGCAGAAGGGGTACCATGAGTGGCAAGCCAGCTTAGGTCAAGGATGGGACTTTTGGGTCACATCAGGAAGAAGCAGTACTTAAACATGAGAAAGACTTTAAGTATGCTGTCTGGCAACTTTCCAGGTTGTATTGGCTCTTCACTTGTAACCAATTCATTCACTGGTTCCTATTTCTTACCTTTGTTCTCTTTCCCCTTTACGGTTCCTTTGCATTCTTGGCTCTGTGTCTGCTGTTCTGATCTTTCTGTGTGGATCCTTTTTAGGCTTTGTCATATTGTACTATTTCCACCTTTACAGTTCATCTGTTTTCTGGGCTCAATGCCTGTTATGCTGACCTTGTTCTCGGGATTCTTTTTTGGGTTACTTTTCCCTTCCCTTCTTAGAAGAGCCCTGATTTGTTTCATGAGCTTTGGACTTGTGGACTTTCCTGCTTCGCTGCCACTTTGTTTAGGTTCACTGTGTCCTGTCTTTCCGAAGCCAGTGAGTATAAATGCTTACTATCTATTTTTGTAAATATAATGTGCTTTTCACCAATACTGAAACATTGACCTTCAATCATTATTGGGTTGTTCTATCACAAGAGAGTCTCCCAGCATATCTGTGCCGCAAAGTGAAACGTACCTATGTAAAATGGGGAGGAACCCATTTTATGAAAATGTGGGTGGGGTACATTTCATAACCAACAACAAAGAAAACCCTCATTCACCATCACTTATAGATTTTTCAACACAAACATGTGGGCATTTTTCAGCATGTCTACTGCTTATTCCTTTTATTGAAAATGTATTTTCATTTTCACTTTCAGTAAATCAGGCTTTATCATTAATTTACACAATGTTTACATGCTTAAAGAAAACCAGATATTACATTACTATATATGCTGCCCCTTTCACCTCCACGTGCGGCCACTAGCAGAACTACTGCACTGGGCCGCTGTTTACTTGATCAAACAGTAACATTCAGAAATATGTTAAATTAATGTCAAGCATTTATTTATACTAACTAAAGTAAAAGAGACGAAGCAAATAATGTGTCCTGCACCACCTAACTTTAGGAAAGCATTATTTTGTTAAGACATTTTGCCTCAAACGTGCAAAAATATGATAGATTTCACCTTAGTACATCAGATTATATCAGTGCAATCAGACTTATTTTTACAGGGGGGAAGTTTTCAAAATTGAACTTAGAAACATCCATACCTCTGCCCACCCTGAAAACAATGCCAACTAAGAGGCAAATTAGCTATCATATAGAAACTTCTGAGTGGTCTGGGTTGTTATTATACATAGACAACATTATAGTTTTTTTAATCTAACACAAGAGAGAAGGTTTTGTACAGCACATATCCTGAACTTGTGTGTTTCAAGGTGCTCTTATATGTTATAATGAAGAAAAAGGAAGCAAAGCGAAATTAGACAATTGTCTAGGATCACACAATTTGGTCAAGTAGGGAAGCCAGGACTGAGCCTAGGTTTTCTTGTTTCAGATTGTGCAATTCTATTTAATTCTAATTCAATAATCAAGTTACTTCCTTTTCACACTTGAACCTTATAAGCTAGTGATCATGCCCACCTTAACCCCTCCCTTCATAAAGCCCTCTCCCACAATGCAGGAATAATGCAGCCCTCAGGCACACCACAGACCACATTTTGTGGCTCCTGGGGAAATGCTTGTGAGTACCCATGCTATAAAACATACACTGTGCCTGATCAATAACAAAGAATCAAATGCTTCCTAATCAATAACACAAACACAGAGAGTCAAAAAGATTCCTAATTAATAGCAAGAGTGATGACAACACATGGTGCTGTCAATAAAAAAAATCTTATTTAGTAGCACATGTAAATCGAGAATCCAGTACCTGTATAGCGCACGAATCACCCCTGAAGGGGTATCTCGGCGCTGGGGGCCGTTGGGAAGATTAAGTGAGCTATTGCCCAGAGTCACATGGTGCATGGTGCTGGGAAGACACCTGCCGCCGGAGCCAGGGATCGAACCGTGACCCCGAGCGTACAGCGTCAGTCGTCCTGGCCGCGGCGCCACACCTCTTCCCATGTAGTAATAGAACACAGTGCTTTCAATTAGTCTTCACTTGAAACTCCAAATATCCTGGTCTTTACAGCTGTCTATTATATGGAGTGTAAGTTAGAACAAATATGCATATGATCCAGGTGAACAAACACAGTACAAAGCTCAAATATGTAATCAGTTAACCCTGACACTTGTTTTCAAAGAGTAATGCTTATGGTGTCTCCTTACGTGGGCGCTAATCCAGTCTCTTCTTTCAATAATGGTTACCAAATCCCATTAGTGCATCACACCAAAACACTCCACCACAATGTGGGACAACACGTGAGAGAGCTGCTTTAAAGAAGACCTGGTTATGCTGTGTGTCTCTCACTCTCAAACCCAGTTCTTATTCCCTCTGGCATTTGCTTTGTTGGGTACATCCTCCTTGGTATGGAGAGAGTCACACTCTGTTGAGAACTCATCAGTTGACAGGCTCATCCATACACCGACCTCTGACTCCAATCTGATGCAGGTTGCAGCACAGGCCAGTTCTGAGATCCAAGAGGATCTGAAGAACACTCCCAGTGAGTGGAAGTATATGCTAGATTGTTTAATGCGAGTTTCCCCATACCCTAGTGATAGTAATGCCTAAAGTAAAGCGCTCTGATACCCACAGGTCTAGCCAGCGCAATATAAAACTCATTAAATAAATAAATAAATAATGCCTCTCTGGCTCAAGCTGCAGGTGAATCCAGGCAGCATTCCACAATGTCTCACTTTATGTAATGTGTAACACTCTTTTGGAAGGAATGGCTATGTCTGAGAATTTTAGTGGGATACAAATTATTTTTCATTGTTTCTAGCACAATGCGGCTTGAGTTTTCTAACTAGACCCACTCAATTTGCCTCAGGCTCAGCAAAGGCTGCTTTCATTCTGTCCTCTTTCATGAATGACTCTCTCATCTGAGCCCTGCCATTGATATTGAATCATAGTCCCTGGCTGCAATAGTACAATGTATTCATTGAGAAGTTTAAAGCTGCTTTTGGATGAAGACAAACTATGCAGAGGGCACTTGCAGGATTGGTATCTGTACGGTGGACTCCAGAAATATAGCATCTCGTAAATTAACTTTTCCAACCAACTAAAGGCAGAAGTAAGGTACACTGATTAAGCCTCCATAGCTGCATTTTATCACAATCTTTGAGATGATTTAAAGGCCATGCTTTCACTAGCTTCCAATGGTTCTACTGTAGCCTTATAGCCCGCCGTAGCATGCTGTTCCGCCTAGCAAAGGCCCTCTCCAGGGTTAAAGCCTGACCCGTAGGCGAGTGCCTCTAACATTGGAGCGGGACTTCAATAGCCTGTATAGCCGAGCTACGAAGGGCTATAAGGCTATTAGAACATTCTGCCACTAGAGGGCAGAATGTTCTGACAAATAAAACAAGGGCCTCTCGGAGACCGAGGGTATTGAAATCCCCTCGGGCTCCGAGAGCCCTTTGTTCAAACAACATTGGAATGTTGCTTTGCGGGCCTTTACCGGCCTGTAGAAGCTCGGAGCACTCCATTGTATTCAATGGAATGCTCCACATTCCACTGTTCTAATACTATTAACATTCACATTCCTTTGGTGCCTCAAATCGATCATCAACAAAAAGCAAAGACGTTTAAAAAGAAAAACAATGCCTCGTTGCTAGATTACCAGTGTTCACCTAGAGCCTCATTCTGTCATGACTTCCCAAGAACCGATAGCTACTGAATCACTGCGGCGCTATGCGGATGGGGGGGCCATACGGCGCCGCTGATCATGTTGGATTTAAGGGCCGCCTTTCACACTGTGTCACAAGGCCTACTTCTCCACTGGTTAGGTATCTGTGGTGTGAGGGGCTCTCCCTGGCAATGGTTGTCACCTTTCCTACAAGATCGCTCCTTTCAAGTGGGGCACAAACCGTACTCCTCAGATCCGATCTCCCTGTCCCAAGGGGTGCTGCAAGCCTTAAATTAAATTGCAATGAAACTGAGGTCCTGGTGGCCTGACGTAGTGGGCCCCACCACTGTCCCGAAGGAAAAAGTAAAGAACTTGGGAGGCTGGCTTGACCGGGCGTTATCTCTAGAATATCAGATAACTGCAATCGCGAGAAAGTGTTTTAACACCTTAACATTTTTTAAATAGATCTTGGATGCCCTTCCATTCTCAGCCAGAAAAATCATCGTACAGGCATCAGTTATGTCTCAGTTGGACTACTGTAATGTATTATACCTAGGAATTACTAAAGCAAGACAGCAAAAATTACACAGAGTACAAAATACTACTGCCCACCTCCTACTAAATCTCCCGAGGTGTGCTTCTGTCAGGCCTGCCTTAACTAGTTTGCACTGGTTCCCACTCGAAGAGAGAATTCAATTTAAAGCCATATGCTTCTACCACCAAATGATTAATGATAGAGGTCCACGATACCTCACCTCTTTGGTGACTTGTCATAAACTAAACCGTAATCTCAGATCTTCGGGAACCAACCAGGCAGTTATCCCAAGGGTAAGGAAAGTTAGATGGGGTGGCCGTTTTTTCACCTTTTCTAGCAGCGTAGGCCTAGAGTTCTCTGCCTCTTCAATTGAGGACGGAACCATCAGAGCTGTTGTTCTGAAGAAGACAAAAAATATGGCTATTCCTATATGTATTAGCATAGATCTTAACCACGCTCCTTTAACCGCATCGATGCTCGCAGATTTACAACCATGCGCTGGGATTTTCAAAAACCCATTATTCATGACGAGCTGGGCTCGTCATGAGCGTGTGAGCAGGCTACTGCATGACGAGCCCAGCTCGTCATGAGCGTGGAAGGGGTTAAGTAGGTGGACATGTTAGATGATGTTCCTCTTTCTGGTCCCTCTCTCGCAGTACTGGGACTCACCATTAGGTGCAGCCAGGTACTTTATAAATATCCTTATTATTATTATTATTATTATTACATTGGATGCAAACCTTTTCGAGGGAAGAGAGAAAAGATGGAAAACCAGAGTTTGCATGTACTGTGAATAAATTGTTCACTTTTTAAGAAAGTGCCCTCAGTTGCCGAGAAATGCACAAGCCTGATCGTAACCAAACACCAAGACTGGATGAGAATGGAATGTAAGTGGCTGCAGAAAGTCATGCACATATCCTGTGGAAGGTTACTTTGGTGCCTCCATGGTGGGGCCATCACAATGCTGGATTCTTTTAGTATGGTGGGCTGTGGGCATGAAGATTGCTGAAGTCCATCTCATTCCAACTCAAAGGAAACAGAAAACAGAACCTGCTAAATGGATTGATGGCACTCCATTCACCACGAAATAAGTTTGGAAAAAATGGAAGGTTTAAACATAGCTAAGGATTAAGGACATTGTGAGGCCATTTATTTTGATTACGTAGATTTTCCTAATTTTTCTGTCACTTTAGGCACATCCTGTCTATGATAACACAATCCACGTGTAGACTTGAAAATGTCACAGGTCTATTTGCCTCTAAATATTGTAAAGAAATAGGATTTTATAAGGGCATCGCTATTCTAACTCACACTTGGGCGAAACACTGTTGGATTCTTCAGAGAATAACAAACATTCTAGAAGAATATGATGACATTGCCAATGATTTAGTTAAAACAGTGCCATGCACTACCACCCCACAGAGAATATGATTGCTTTATAGACCTGAAACCAGATGCCAGGTTACCACTAATAGGCTGACAAATGCCGGGCTGAAAAGTAGCACATATGCCCAATTTGTGAAGTTGTTATGCACCTGATGTCACTGAGGACAGTTTTGCCATTGTACCTAAATCAACATATCTCACCACCCTTCTTTCTTCAGCATACAGTTCCATAAAAAATAACCTCTCCCTTCCCTAACATATATATCTCATCCCTCAAAAATTCTTTCTTCCCATCGAATAACAAGGCACTTACCAGAACACCTCCCTTTATCCATCCTCATGACAATTAGCCGTAACTCTAACTGAAGCCCCTCCCCAACACATAAACCCCAAGCCATTCTATGCATTAGTGATAACATATGTAATTGAGGTCATACAAGTGTGCAATGCCCCACTGGACTTGTAACTCATATCCATCCACTATTCTTGCACTCTGGACATTTTTTTATGTGTGCATGTAGTCTGTTGCATAAATAAATAACTCACTATGGATCTTATTTTCAAAGCTATTTCAAAGCTAATTTGCAGTCCTAAAGGCTTGGACTTACAAAATCGGAGCTTTTGCGACTGTAAAATATCTTTTGGTTATGCTCTAAATCTAAATTGTGATTCGGTAACTTGTTACCAAATTGCAAAATAGGTTTGTGATTATGCACTGGATTGTAAATTGAAAAGGGGTGTGTTTAGGGCGTCTCTTCCAATTTGTGATTTCTTATGGTATGTACCAATGGCTTGCAACCACAGTTGCAATCGCAAATCATTGACAGGTTAACTTGTTTGGTCCGATCAAGGAAGTCTTTCACATTGCAATTTTTTTTTAATACTTCAGTAATATCAACAATTTTATAACAGCTTGTATCTAATAACTAGACATGCTGTCATGATATTTTGTATTGATTTCACTACAATGACCATCTCTCAGAGTCTGCCTCTTCTTTCCTACATGCCTGTATCTAGCAGGGATGGTGCTCAGAAAGAGTTCAGTTCTTCCCGTATCGTGACTTGGTGAATCTGGAGCTCTCAATTAACCAAGAAAAAGTGAAGATTTCTTCAAAAAACTGATTCCTGCCAAGAAAGTGACCAGTGAGAAATCTGACATCTCTGAAAAGAGCTCGAATACTAAACAGTCTGGCATCAAATACTTAATTTTTTACCAAAGTACGCAAACCAGTGTACCTAGTGCAACCTCTTCCAAGCAGCAAGATGTGGCAAGTACTCTTGGATCCAATGTACCACCAACAAAAACATTGTTACATGAGAAAGGCGTCTTCTTCTCAGTGCTGTGGTCGCAGCAGTCATGGCTCAGGATGAGAAAGAAATCCCCGAAATCAGAACACAGACAGCAGTCTGACACATCTGAGATAGGAGCAGAGCAAAATGATTTTCTTGATTTATCATAAAATTGTCAACATCTTGCCTAAAATCTCCTCCAGAAAATGAAGGCCATGGCTCTAAGCTTCTCCAAGCTTCTATTTTAAAGAAATTAAAAAGGAGTGAACTTAAAAGCACCGCCATAGGGGGACACGGCAAAAGGAGGCTTACCGGAAACACAGATGGCAGTTATCACAGTGAATGTGACCCTGCCATTATGTTTATGTTTATAATAATAGTAGTGAACTACAAATTACCTCTATTTGGGTTGCTGCCTCTGTTCTGATCATCTGCCTCCATCTTGAAATAACAAAATAATAGCAACCGACCACACTGTTGAGTAGTTTCCACTGATCAGTAGGATCTGCATGTTTGTGCAAAACATAACATTTGGTGAGGTGCCTAGTCTGATTCCATGCATCCTGTGGTATATATTGGCCTAGAGACCAGCTAATTCGCAGTGCCATAGCAAACCCCCCTAACCTAAGCAGGGAGCAAATGGTTTCTTGCTACCACTGAACCATGTTTCTGACAACCACTGAACATGACACCACTGGTCCCTCAGGATCGTGTTAACAGATCTACAACCCTTGTTGCTCTGTCACTCATGCACTCTTGTTCTCAGAGATGTAAACAGAGAATACACAATGGGACGTTCTTCAATACATTCATCAACAATATTCTTGTATATAGTACATGTGCTGTTATGCTCAATGGACATAAGCATATGAAAGTGATTACAAGCACCAAAATAGTAAATAGCAGGCATAGTTCCACCATGGTGCTAGAACAAGACATATATAACAAGGTAGTAATCAGGTGTACTCCTATTATGCAATCCCCACACTATGTGCGTCTAGGGTGTGTGTGTGAGCGTGTAGCCAAGAATCCCCCATGGGCCAAAATATAAGACCCCGTCTTGGTCACGAACGGGACACCCCTCATGGAGATATTAGGCAGCTGCTTGGTGAAGCATCAGCATCAAGGACCTCTTAATGTCAGCAGAAGTGACTCCTCTGGCTAACCCCTGGAAATGCTAATTTATTTCTGATAAAAAGCATCCTTGCAATATATATACAAATTAGCATTGTAGAAAGTTTACAGATCGCCCTGTCGCATCATGGATGAAGATAGAACAACCTTGTACAGCGAGTGCAAAGGCCTTGTACTCGGTGTTTGAGGCATCATGATAATGCTGTGCGAAGCGAAATGTGTAAGCAAAGCAGTTTCAGATAAACGAATCCAACATTGTCACGCACGTAAATATGTGCAAAAGGTTATCATAAAATGTTAATGTGCAGAAAGAGGGCAATGTAAGAAAATGTGCAGTGTTGCTACATGGGCAAAACTCAGGCACTAACAACACCTTAATCTCAAACCACCCTAAGCCTAATCACTTGGGCTCCACCACAGTTTTTGAGTTTGTAAAAATTAAGATGAGCCAGGAACACATTGTAGTTTTCACAATTTGTCATGTTGAAGGGTGTTGTGGGTGGCCGAGCACACATCACTGCACTGGGGGCCTAGTGACCATTTGAGAACCAGACATAACAAATTGGCAAGATACAACAAAGAAAGGCAACCGTTCGTTCAGCTACATAATTCAAATGATATGACGATGATGGTGGTGCATACAATTGTACATGACGCCATCTAGCTTTAGAGGTCAGGACACCATCAAGGAAAAGGAAGACAGTCGCTTCCAAAGCACTCAAGTACCACATGTTCCCGGAAGTCACTTCAGGTGGGACTGCCATAGGAAATGCAAAGCACTACCAGAGTTTTGTTTTGCGAGGACAAGGCATACCACTGTCCATTTATGTATTGGGAGGTGGGTCAAAATATTCTAGTTACTATTCTCTCGTTTTCTTTGGTAAAAGGAAAGAGGTTCCTGGAATTTGTGTAGTTCATTTGTCCAAGATGTAAGGTTTAAAGTAAGAACTATTTTTCAACTGTTTATTTGCCACAGGTGTACAGGCAAATAATAGGAATGTTTTCTGAAGCAATAAAGATAAGTTCTATGCATACCTTCTACAGACATGTAGAGCAGTGGTAAAGTTACAGATTATGTGTGCATCACTGCACACGGTGTCACTTTCCAGAAGATTAACAAAAAGTTGCCTCCCACCAGTACTGCTTTTCAAGGCATTCATAAGCTTGTAAAGAAGGCAATGTTCTCTGTGAAGAAAATGTACACACAGCTGCTAACATCCAGGAATAATTTATTGCCAATTTCCGTGAATGGCTTGAACCTTGTGCTCTCTAGTTTGTATATGTTATCTCTCACAATGGCACCAACAGTGTCTGTTCCATGCAAGACGGCTGATACTTCCAAGCGCCCTGATGTGCCCATTGCATCCACCTGATTATCCTCCTCAAAAACGAAAAAGAAGGTGAAGGCATTCAAGTCATTCTTACTGAGGATCTACACACATTTTATCCATTCATTCAAATCCCGGAAGCAGCTGTGGTTTCTTCAGTAAGTTAATAAAGTCCCCTTGTATGTCCTCACACAGACCTTTCCGCCCTATTGTACCTCTTCCATCTATATGCTGCAATGCTTGTTGGAGCAGGATATATCCCTCAACAACTATATCATGCAATGGAAAGGCGATGTATCTGTAAAAGCCTTGTCAATAAATGTTGAGCAATGGGGTACTAAGAGAGTGCATCATCAAAATGCTTCGGTAGTTTGAGATTTTGACACAGCCAATTTGCATGGACAATGTTACTGTAGGCCAAGCCTTGTCCTTGCTGGCCTTACTGTAGACCAAGTTTAGTGTGATGCAACAAACATCTTATGATAAACAGTATGATGGAGCTGCTGTCTTTTACCACGGCTTACTCCAACTGCTGGTGACAAACCATAGCCTGAAACATGATGGACAGATCCTAAAGTGCACATTTGTGTAACTGTTCTGGATCCTAGGAAGACACATTGACTGCTGAATTGTATCCATTTTCAGTCCAGATTGTCTGTAAGAAAATGTTTTATATGGTGTGTGTAAACAATTTTCCATTCCACGTTGTCAAAATGTACTACCAGGCTCAGTGTGCAAGGTACAAAGATGAATAAGGGCATTGTCATTAAGTGTTGTAGACAAATATATATGTACTTAACTTTCAGGTAATTCACAGACTTTGCATCTAATATAGACTTCTGTGTTAGACGCTGACACTAGTGCCCAAAGGGTGTGTGAAAGTGCAATTTATTTTTAGAGAATTGTTACAAAATGTTTCCAAAATTACATGAAAACACACAAATGTTTGTGAATTTTACTTTGCTGTCATTACTTGTGACATTTTGATGTGGATGGATCCCTTACTTTAAAACGTCATGAAAGATTCCTGCAAGAAATTGGTTTGTGGTTTTACTTTATGAAGAGGTATCCAATTATTGCTATGAGCTTGTTCTCTGGTTTCGGTTCATGGAAGACCTTGCCCAGTAGTTTGGACCTGACTGTTCACATTGTATAGCAGGGTGAACTCTGATTTGCATATGGCTCGGTCCAAACTGAGGTGGCATAATGGGCAAAATAACGATGGACTGGGGGGCTGTCCAACCTTATTACGAGTGGCTGAGATTAATTCAAGCATTCTATCACTTTTTTGTAAACTTCAGTTTGATGCTCAAATCTGGATGGGTATGCCCAGACATGGGTCCTGTGCACACTGTGCCACGTGAACAAAGCTATACTTGACTGATGAGCCCTAATAAGGGGGAAACTGGTCTCGGGTTGCTTGGGTTTTGGTTCAAATAGGACTTGGCCTGGCAGTGTTTGGACTTTCTGATTGGAGCAGTTTCAAGACTGGTTCACTTATGACATGATGTCCCCGGGCATAGGCCGAGACACATATCCCTCGAGAACTCAGGAACCCCGACCATTGAGCCCTTTTGTGAATGCATTGGGGCTGGTAGACCTTTGGAGAAGTCACAATCCCAGGGTGAGACAATATACCCATATTTCGAAGTGGGTTGAGACTCAACTACATTTTTAGACACACCACCTTGGTGAGACTCTTTCAGGGAGGGTGCCACAAGGCTTGGGGATATTGGACCATTCACCGGTGGAGGTGTTTAAGTATGGTCGAATTCGGGACTGGTCTCTCCCGCCGCTGTTGGACCCCTACTTATTTAGGGATCGTGAGTTTCGGTACCGGTTTGAGTTACACACAGAACAATACTTTACAGAAAATACTGGCTATGTGCAGTCTGATTGTATATTTTGGGAGGCATACAAGGTGGTGGCCAGGGATTTTGTGCAGACGACAATTGGGCTAAGCGTAAAGAAAAACATGTACATTGCGACAATTTGGAACTAGAGATAGTGAATCTCGAGCTGGACTTGGGGTCGGATCCTGGGGGTGACATCGGGCGTAAACACGCACTCCAACTCAACCAAAAAGAACTTAGAGACTTAGAAAAAAACGCTGCCCGTACACATGTGATTGCCATGCAGAGTAGGGTATACGATTTTGGCAATAAAGCCAACAAATTAATTGCATGGCTGGAGAGGAGGGATAGGAGTCAAAGCTGGGTTTCTGAGATTCGGGCCGTGGAGGGCATGCAGAGGGGGACTGGTGCAGGCATTGCAGAAGTATTTGCAGGAGACTATGAGGACATTTATCAGTCACAGACCCAACGTGGGGAGGAGGACTGTTGCGAACTGCTCAAAGATATGGCGTTGCCGACACTCGGGGCAGACGATAGGGGGGCACTTGACTCGGACTTGGGCATAGAGGAAGTAGAAGGTGCCATACAGGATTTATAGTCCAGGAAGGAAGAAGACTCGAATGGGCTCACTACAGAATTGTACAAGTGTGTGGCAGGGAAGCTCACCCCACACATGCTCAACATGTTCCTGGCAGCGAGGGCGGAGGGTCAACTCCTGGAAGACTTGAGGATGCCAACCATAGTGGTCATCCCAAAGAAGGGAAAACCCCACGATCTCTGCAGTCCCTATAGACCCATTTCCCTCTTGAATTTTTAATTTTTTTTTATTATCATTCAGTTCATAGCATAATCAAAACAAATACAAACACATATCAATCGGTTAGCTAGCATGCTACAAATATAATAGAACACAGTGAGAGCAAGCTATCATGGCACATACAAGCCCAAAAGAAGATGATTGAGCAATGAATCTGCAAATTAGTCTAAACTTCTAGGTGATCAATCATAGGCTGCCAAATTTTAATCCCCAGTGTTTTTTTTCTTCAATGATTTGATACGATAAAGATTATATTCCAAATAGAACACATTATAAAACTTTGCCCGCTACATCTCATATGAAGGCGCTTCGGTTTTCAACCACATAGAGGCAATGCATAATCGAGCAACTGACAGAGTCATAAAAAAAAATATCGATTTTGATAATCCAATGGCAAGATATCCATATCTTTACATAATCCAAGCATCATCATCTCTCTAGACATCAACACATCAAAATGTAAAATATTTGATAGAAATTGTGCAATAGATACATAAAAAGTTTCAATACACTGCAGTCAAAAAATATGTACACAATATCTGCCATATCGGTTTGACACCTATAGCATTTCCCATTATGGATATTTCCCCACTTCATCATCTTGGCCGGTGTGTGGTATAGATTAAATAAAGTTTTGTAATGTTGGGATCGTAAATTGGCAGTCAAAATGATTTTAGCAGCGATATTGATTGATATTTGAACAAACAGGTCAGGAATGCCGTGTCTAGTACTCCATTCCCCCTCTTGCACATCAATATCGTTGCGCTGCTACTCAGCAAACTATTATATAAAATCCCAATCTTAGCGGGTTTATTCAAGACTTCAAGAAAGTCGTTAATGCCTATAGGTAGAATACTTTGATGTTTAAAAATAAAGTCCCGTAGCTGTAGATATTTAAAAAAATCATTCGAGTGAATCGCATATTTTTCTTTTAAATCTTCAAATGTAACCATAGTGCCAGCATCGAACATACTGCCTAAACAAACAATACCTTTATCGGCCCATGTCCTCATCTTACTATCCCAAAATATAGAGGGGAATAATTCTGTTGAATCACAGGGGGTATAGAAATTAATGCGATTAAGAGAGATGATTTTTCGTACCCACCGCCACCCTTTAAATGCTGCTAATACAGTCTTAAATCTGGTTCTTTTATAGTAACTTGGCTCGAGCAAACGTAGCAGCACTTGTCGAGATTGGCATCCAAATAACATTGAATAGATATTGGGACTTTCAAATATTGGTGGTTCACCCCCTGTTACCAAAATGTTCATGTTCTGAAGAAGGCAGGCTAAATAATAAAAAACAAAATTCGGAACTCCCATCCACCTTTTGAAAGCGGACTGGTCATGAATTTAGATGCCCGACAGGGAGATTTCCAACCCCATAAAAACCTATCTACAATAGATTGCAGCGTCGTTAATTGTACGCGTTGCAACTCCAGCGGTACAGTCCGGAAATAATAGAGTACCCTAGGTAGAATACACATCTTTAAAACGTTTCTTCGCCCCACCAGTGTTAAATGGAGACACTCCAGCTTTTCCAACTGATGCTTAATTGATTGTAATATATCAGTCCAATTTACAGTGACTAACTCTTGGAGTGACATTCTGATTTTAATACCAAGATATTTAGCCTCATGAGTGACGCGTAGATAGTTAAGGCATAGCCCAGCGGTACACACTACCTGGGTTTTAGTAATATATTGTGTTATATTTTCGATTTCACCAAGTGCTTGTTCCGGATCAGATGTAATGACCGCAATGTCATCAGCATAAGCTAAGACACGGACATAGCTATCACCCACAGCCATTGATTGTATACGCAGAGAGGCAGCTAGCATCTGCAACAGTAGCTCGATATAAATAGCAAATAATAACGGCGAACTTGGGCATCCTGCCGTGTACCCCTAGTGATATAAACAAATGATGACTCCTGCCCCATCACGCAAATCTTGGTCCCCACCTGGCTCTCTCCAGTAGCTCTAGTTTTCCCACGGCGGGCTGTTTTTGGACCCATAGCCCAGATAATTAAAGCGAACCAAGTGGTCTTATCGCAAGGATTTACTTAGCTATATAGACCGCTTAAAGGGGCTTTCCAGAAGTTTCTCTGCGGCACACAAAACCCAAACAGCGAGTTTCACAATGTAGAAGCAATGTAGAACAGTCAAGGCAATAATTGAGAAATAAAGCAATTTTCTTCTTGCTCCAGGCGTTGAAAGGCAAATTAGAAAAATGTTCTGCCTCCTCGCTCTTTATGAAAAAAAAAAGAGGCTACTTGATTAATAAAGCAAACCACCAGCTAGAGAGTTTGTTCCAGAGCACACAAGTCTCAGAAATCAGTTCTTCACTGCGTAGGAGCAGCACAAAAAACAATCAGAACAGTAGTTGATCAACAAAGCAGTTAGCTGACCTACAGTGCTCTCGTACTTGCCTCAGACTTGCCGCCTTGGACTCAGAGCAAAACGGTGCATGTAGTAGTCTCCTCTTGCCCCAGGGCGTTGAAACACGAGTCCTGTACAATTCAAGTTCCTCGCTCTGTGCAGAGAGAAAACCCAGCAGAAAGCATCAACAAGTGCAGTCAAACACCGCAGCTCCCCAGCGTGCTCCGCCCACTGCAGCTCCGTGGCGACTCCTGCCTCACACCGCTGAGAGCCGCGCTGGAGACCACACAAATGCCAGATTATTGCTCCTTGCGAATTACAGCCCCCCCCCCCGGATGGCATTGGGGGGCTGCCAAAAGCCAGCATCACATAGGACCCGCGAATGCCCCAAAATTGCCGCTGAGGACCTTAACAGACCTCAGGTAAGTGAAAATGCCGGGATGTCCAAACGGAGCCTCTCACACGTACGTCTGACTAGCAGACGCCATCTTGCCCCCCCTCTTGAATTTTGAAGCCAAAGTACTGGCTAAAGTCATTGCAAATCATTTGAGCCCAGTCATACAATCCCTGATTCACCAGGATCAGTCTGGCTTCATGCCACACAGGAGCACTAGGCTCAATCTCCGCCGTCTCTACGGCATAATGCAGATGGTCCAAAAGCAGCCAAATGTACCGGCGGCCCTTTTGTCACTCAATGCTTGAATGGCATTCAATAGCATTGAATGGACATATTTATTTGCTGTCCTAGCTAAGATGGGACTTGGTCCAAACCTGCGGAAGTGGGTAGGGCTATTATATGTCACTCTGCTGGTGTGAGTTAGAGTTAACTGGGCCAAATCCAGAGCTTTCAAACTTCACAGGGGGATGCAACAGGGCAGCCGCTATCGCCAATGCTTTTTAAGTTGGTACTTGAACCGCTGGCTGCTTGGATACGGAAAGACCCGTTGGTGAGAGGCATCGATCTAGGTGGGGGCTGGAAGGAGCGTATTTCCCTCTACGCGGATGACATCTTGCTCTATGCCCATAGACCTCAACAAACATTCCACAGACTCATCCACATAGTACAGACTTTTGGTACATACTCTGGGTACTGCATAAACTGGGATACATCTCTGGTGTTCTCCCTGGCGGGCGAGCTTCCAGCCCTGACGTCGGCATGTAAGGAGTTGGTCCAGAAGGAATCGTTTAAATACCTGGGCATATGGATAACAAAGTCGGAAGTGGAGTTTATGCAGTTAAATGTACATGTACAGCTAGACAGATTGAGGGACAACGTGGCCCACTGGCGGCGATTGCCCGTCTCCCTTACTGGTAGAGCAGTTCTATTCAAAATGAGGGCCCTCCCACGTCTATTATACGTAATACAGAAAACCCCATATCAGATACCGGAGGTCTTCTTTCGAAAGTTGCTGTGGGGGGGTGGTAGTCTCAGGATCGTGCTTAAGAAACTTTAGAAGGGGGTTTATGGGGGAAGCCTGGCCATTCTGGATATTAAGAAATATTACTGGGACTCACAACTTATTAACATTAATGGATGGGCCATGTCACCGCTGGCGGACCCGGCATATCGGGTAGAAGATTGGCAATGGGCAAACGTAGTTACCTGGCTGAGCTATACCAGATGAGGAGGGGCGGCGAGTCCCTCCCGATCCACACACGGACAGAGGTCGATGCATGTCGTAGGGCAACCAAAATGACTGGCTGGGAGGCTAAACTGACGGAGCGGACATAGCTGTGGGAGAGAGATTATCTGGGTGAAGTGAAGCGACTGGAGGGCTTCCGGAGATTGAGCCTTATAGCCACTGACCTGTTGGGAGACATCTGGAAGGGAGTGAAGATAATTGAATTTGATAACCTACGGGTGGATTTCAAAATGGGCAGAAGAGTATCTTAGATATCGACAATTAAGACATGAACTTGATTGCCATCTGAAGGAAGGGGATCCGGTACCGGACTATGCACCACTTGAGGACAGACTTCTCCTAGATCCCATGATAGACAAAGCTGTATCCCTCGCATACAGAAAGCTTGTGAATAACTCCCCAGACTGCATGGGACCCTTGTAGGAGGTATGGGAGTCTGATGTGGGTCTGCTCAAGCATGACGACTGGGCTGAAGCCCTACAGAGCGACAGAGAAATAGCTATTAGGGCACGTTTTAGGCTCATCCAGCTCCGCATTGTACATAGATACTATGCTTCACGAATGGTTCAGTTCCGTTCTGGTAATTGTGTGTCTGAAGAGTGTGCGAGGGGTTGTGGTGGGGATGGGTCATTCTTTCACATATTGGTCCTGCCTCAAAATTCAAATATACTGGGAGAGCCTGGCCCGGGTGATGACAACAGTGGTGGGGGCGCGGGTCTTGACTGAGCCAATGTGGCACATCCTGGGATTGATGGGAGAGACTCTCTGGGCACAGTGGGCCAGGACCTGGCTGGCCTTGGCGGGAGGGTTGGCCAAGAGAAACATTGCCCGGGCATGGGTTGCAGGGGAGGCCCAATCACTGGAATCCTGGAAAAAAGATCTGGAATGTTGCCACTGGGCGGAACAATCGATATACTAGAGCAGGAGCTGCACACGCAATTGGGAAAAGATATGGGGTGCATGAGCAAAATAAAGAAGTTAATTGACAGTGCCATGAGAAGCGTCTTAAGGACTTCTAGAGAGACTATGCAGCTGGTTGTTCCTTGGATCGTAATGGTCGCAGCAGCGGGCTACTGGGAACTCCATTTTGTGAAATATAACATATACACTGTACATGTCAGTCCACCAAACATACACATTGCATGGTGTTTATTTCAAACATGTGTTTCTTGTTTAATAAAAAGATTTCTTTTTTAAAAGGCTGGTTTACTTATGGCTGTGTCCAAACTGAAAGTGTATGAAATAATGATGGACTGGGATGCAACCCCGAGTAATTGCCAATGGCTGAAATTAATTTGAGCATTCTATCCATCACTGTTTTTGTATACATCAGGAAATAACAGGAGTCAGTGACAGGTCCCAATAACACGTAACTTCCAGTTCCCAGTGCCATTCCCAAAATGTATGTGTCGATCATACAAGTGCCATGCACAATGTGATAACAATATCTTTTCTATTCTGTACACAAGCACACAGCAGGCCTCTGTTTGTCTGATATGTACTGTAAATGTGCATCTCACGCAGCACTGCGAAAATCCCAATTTCTAGGTAGATAAACGTCCCTTGTAGAATACACAGAATTCTCATGCGGTATACGTCTTTCAGGATAATCTAAATCTTCAAAACCAAGTTAGCTGTAATTTGTACCTTTATAGATGTCCTAGTTTTCATGTTAACGGTTACATTTCTAGGCAAATAAGGGCCTGGTCTCTTCATCATACCAGGCACTTTCTATAAAAATCGTTTTCCAATGTATTTATATTTAGGGAATTCGCATCTTATCTACAGGAACTTCATCTTGGAAGCTTTTCATAACTTACCACAGGGAGATTTCCTCCCTGACTGGGTATTTTCCATATGGTAAAGTATAGCGAAAAGTAAAAGTAAGAAAGTTTATTTAACCCGTAAAAAAATGAATGAAAATATTTTCATGTTAAATTAGAATGTAAATTAATTTTACATACATATACATATTTTACATGTAGAGCATTTAAAAAAATGCTACAACACTATACCTTAATTTTGAATTGAATCTTTAGTTAATTTAAATGAAACTTCTTTTTCTGGTTTAAAAAAAAAATACATTCCCACCCAAAGTATTTTTTGTTATGCATTAATACTTATTAAAACTGATGTATATAATTATTTAAAACTAACGTACTTACATTTCAATAAACGTTCATGTTACATTAATTTATACATTTTAAAAATCATCAGAACCCTTGTCAGGGTGAAGCCTTAAAGTCACTAAATTAACTTAAGTTAAACCCTCTGGTAGCTTTGGCAAAGAGAAGACAGGGTTAAGTTAAGTCACTTGTCAAGTATTTATGAAGTAGCAAAACAGTAATAAGGTTGAAATGCAATGCAATTGAAATCTCAAACGCAATTAGAAAAATAGAGTAAAATAAACAAAATCATGAAAATCCAATTAGGGGAACCAAAGATATTAATTGTTTTTTTTTTTAGATAGGAATAGCACCAAGAAGCACAAGGTACCAATGATATTCAATGGTCGTGAAACACTGGGACCTAAGTGCAATTTAGAGTGGAACACCTTGGAGCGCAGAGCAAATACACCAATTAGATTCATCCTGGTTAAAGATTTTGCCTTCTGATTTTAGTCATTTAAGTCCCATTCCACCATAGGAATACACTTCCCAAACTCCTGGGACCTCAAGGGAGGCACTTAGAGACTCACAGGCTGTCAGGCAGAAGTCAAACAGCAGGGTCCACTCCAGGACCAGTTACCGCTGGTAAGCTGGCAGTTGCAGAAAGAGGCCTCTCATAGCTTGTTATGTCCCCATAACTTTAACAGGATGTCAGTTGTATGACCCTTGGAGTTCACTTCTGTCCGGGATACAAGTCACAGCAGAACTAATAGTTCAAGGCTCTTCTCATGTTGCAGACAGCAGGATCAGTCCTCTTCTAAAGTGGGTTCCTGGAGATGCCACATTTATGCCTGTCACAAGCTAGTTGGTGGGAATGCCTCCTAGGCACTCTCTAACCAATAGGGTAAATATTCCTAGGACCAACCCTACCCAGTCTGGGCATTTTCAAGATGGCGAATTCTTTGGCCATAATAAAACGTGGCTCTGAGGTATGGGTTTGTGTGGGGAGTTGACTATAGTAAACCTAGTGTCCTCCTACATCCAACACTAAAATCCAGTTTGGGGTAGTCACTGTACTCCTTATAAACTCAGAGACAGATGTCTGGTAGAACAACCCAGGGTTTTCAGCAACCAGACACTGGAAACACAAGAATTGTTTTGGCATTCTGTTTCCCTACCTTTCGGTGAACCCCCAGTGTTATGTGTAAAATCCAAGATACAAACGTCTTGTGGGACAAAGCAGATCCTTCAACAACCAGATAGTGGATTTATAAGAATTGCTTGGGCATCCGGTTTCCCTTCATTTCAAGAGTGCAGGATTTGACACTGTTATGTCACAAAGGATGTTCACAGCCCCACCCTGCACATTCTTACGGTTTCAGTGGAGTCATCTCTGCTCTTTCAGGTCAACCCATTGTTTGCTCCTCTGAAGCACATCACATTTTTTTCACACCTATTTAACTGGTAAATTTAGTCTCCAGAAAATGCAGGCAGAGAAACAGTAAGATATTTTTCCTTTTTTTTTTTAAAACAATCTAATTAAAACGAATTTTCTCGCTAGTCCAAGTTCAAAAAAAGACCTTTATTCGAATTTGATAAAATTCATAAAAGTACCGAACACAGCAAAACACACATGTACTTATAATACAAAACAATTATATAAATAACATTCCATAATAACAAGATAGTTCATACAGTAATTAAGCAGTAAATTTCATTATCTAATAAAGTTTTTGCAGTAGTATCATTATGACTGATTCTGATTTCAGGGACTTTCCATTGACTTGCGAGCACGTATGGCTAATCTTAAAAAAGAACTGGTACGAAAGGTCAGTTCATCAGTGTCCAGGGTAAGCAGCAACATATAGGATTCCTGAAGTGTGAGAGGTCTGACTTTTCTAAAATATGGGGTTAAAAACCATTTAATATATCTCATGTAAAATTTGCAGAAAAACAGAAAATGCAAATCATCTTGAGTACTTATACCATCACAAGGGCAGGGGGTAAGATCTATACAATGTTGGTACCCCAAAGGAAAAGACAGCAAAAATTTCACAGTTCCTGCCCTTAGACGAAATAATAAAGATTGCTCCCAGTTTGACATGGGAAGGGAGAGGTAGGGCGGCATAATTTGCATACAGAGACCATTTCCTATGTATTTCTTGACCCTGGATTTCTGAGATTCTCTTCCAAGCCGTTCATTACGATAAAAAGCATAAAGTGCCTTTTGGACCTCGAATTTATCCTTTAGTTCGATAGCCGTTGGGTCAGTGAACAAAATACCTCTACCAATTTCATTTAGTGTTTTAAAAACTTCTTTAAACCAGTTGATCTTCATACCATTTTCACAATTTAAGCAATCCTTAATGATGTTTTGTGTAAGGACAGCAGCGTCGTTCCTCCAGATTCTGATCCAGAAGAGAACTGGTCTTGCTTTGATAAAATCACTTATGAAGGGGAGGTTAAGTTCATTATGGCAGATAAAATTAGAAGAGGAGATCGGTACACCCAGTAATTTTCTGCAGAAACGGTTTTCCTCTCTTTGGACACTGATACTGCTAACCGATCCCCAAACTTCGGCTCCATACGTGGCAACCGGAGAACATTGTAATTTAAAAATTTTAACAATGGCCTTTGTGGCGCCGATTTTCTTTGGGCGGGGGAGACTCAGGACAGAATTGTTGGCTTTCGAGAACTTGCTCGTGGCGTGGGCCACATGCCCACTCCACGAGCTGTTCGCAGCGAAAACCAACCCCAGATAAGGAAACTTATGGACAGATTCTAATTTATCTGTTCCAATTCGAATTGTGCTGAGTTTCCTTTTGCCCGGCCCACAGGACATAATAAAAGACTTTTTAAAATTTACTTTCAAATCCAGTCCCTCCATAAAATTTACAAAACTATGTACAAGCAGACGTAAAGCATTGGGTGTGCGTGCCATGAGGACAGCATCGTCTGCATATAAAAGCACGGGTAGTGGGTTGCCTAGAATTGTTGGGACATCAGGGGTAGCTTCCTTTAGACAATTGGACAAGCCATTAATATAAATAATAAACAGCAGGGGTGCTAAAACGCACCCCTGTCTCACCCCCCTCCCTATCTCAATGGCTCCTGATACCTCTCCGCCCATCCCGATACGTACCCGGGCTTTCAGGTCAGTATGGAGATAGGCTAAAAATCTAACAAGGGTGGCATCAAGACCGTTCGACAGGAGAATTAACCAAAGCTTAGATCTATTCACAAGATCGAAAGCAGATGAAAGATCCATAAAAGCTAGGTATACAGGGGATGAGCGGGCAATGCAATATTTGTCGATTATCAATTTTAAATTTAAACATTGCTCAACTGTTCCTACCCCGCTCCTGAACCCCATCTGACAAGGATCTAAAAAGTCAGTGTCAGACGCCCATTCCAGTACCCTATTATAAATTATACGTCCTAGTATTTTTAAAGTATTATCCAGGAGGGAAATAGGACGATAATTTGCTGGGTCTGATCTGTCTCCCTTTTTATAAATGGGAACGATGATACTAGTAGCCCAGGTGGCAGGCATGGTTACTTGTGGGAGACTGTTAAAGATGTTAACGAGTATTGGTGTCCAAAGCGCAGCATTATATTTGATAATATCAATAGGGAAGCCGTCCGGTCCAGGCGCCTTATTACCTAGACTTTCTTTTATGGCTTTCCTGACTTCTTGGTCCGAAATCTCTAAACCTTCCGTTTGGCCCATATTAGGGAGAAGTTGCTCGTCAGAGGGGGCGGCATAAATATTAGAAAAAAGGGTCTCCCAGGCTGCACTGGTTATGTTGCAGCTAATTTGTGTAAGCTCTTTGCCCATTTCCCTCGTTCTCCTAACAGCCGACCAAAAAGGGGCGCTGCTGCCCAGATTGGCACTGATGACCAGCTTATCCCAATGTTCGGAGAGCAAGATTGCCTTCCTTTCCGATATTTTGTCTTTGTAGTTTTTCCTGGCAGCTCGGACTACATCTTTACGTCTGGGTTTAGCAGAAAGGGCCTTTCATAAGTCTCTATTGGCCACGGAGCAAGATGTATCAAACCACCGTGGCTCTTTGAGTTCAGTAGGGAGTGGGACTGACAGGAAGATTTTTATATTTGAGCATAAAGCTTCAAAGTCTGTGATCAATTTTTCATTGTTTGTGCTTGGGGAAGAGAGGCGTTTCAGCAGATCAGGATGTTCCTCCTGAATCATATCTATGATGGCCCCACAATCAATTCCCCTCCATTTAAGGCGAAGGCCGTCAATTGAGGGTGTAATGTCCCTTGCCCCGTTTAAATTCATAAAAATTGGACTGGATACAAAATTAAAAATAGCTAACAATGGGTTGTGATCACTGAAAGACGTTTGCACCACAGAAGTTTTAATTAAACAGTCTGTTAACAGAGGTGATGTAAATATGTAATCGATAATTGAACCGTTATCCCTGCCCTTAAACGTAGGAGCATAAGGAAAATTCATATCATACCCTACACTCATTACATCAACAAGATCAAAATCAGAAAGTATGCTGATCAGTTCCAAACTCCTGCGGTCATTACAATGATCAAGGTTAGTAGATCCATAATTCTCTATAAGTTTCACGTTAAAATCACCCCCAATCAGAATGCCAGTCTTGGTATCTACTGACAGGGAACAATCAATCATGTTTAAAACCTTAGATAATGCAACAAAGTTTTTGTTCGGCACACCATAAAAATCATTATTATAAAAATGTATTAAATAAATTGTGGTCTTTGTTTTCAATTTATATTCCAGAATTTGAATATTGGAATTGGCAAGGTTATCCGGCTTCAGATCTCTAATTGTACCACCTGCCAAAATTCTGATCCCCATAAAAAGACCGCCTACTGCTCGGCCAAGGCTAGGTTTTACTGATGTCAAGCTGAAGCAGTGGTAGCCTTCAATATACAGATTTTCAACAGCCCAAGTTTCTTGGAACATAAGTATGTCTGCATCATTAATTAATTCAATCCAAGCAGGGTCCGAGATCTTAGATTCTAAACCTGCAACATTCCAGCTTAGAATTGATAGGCCATGTTTGGTTCCATGTTTGACAAGAGTACTCCCAATATTCCCATTGTCATGATTGGGTGGTTCGTTGGAAATGGCCAGGATGCTATCCGACAATATAATTTCTGTAACAGCAGTTTTGACGTGGTGCAATACAGCTGGGGTTATGACCCCCTCAGAGTTACAGACTTTTGCATCGTTGCACATTTCTTTGTTGGGGGATATACTCAGTCAATCCTGTTCGTCTAAAGATGAAAAATAATCGAACCGATTATAAGTGGGGATATTATACATTGGCCTAACTTCAGTCATCTGTGCAAACTGGAGCGGATTAGAGATTGGATAAGGCCTATCTCTATAGTTGCTCTGATGCATAATTGGGGCTTGAAAGAGCTGTGGAGGGTTGGGGGTTAGGATTGGCATTGGGGGTTGTGGGTGCCAGTTGCGGTTGTTGGAATGGGCGACATTAGAGTTCTGAATCTGGGCAAAAAAGGGTGATTTAATCCTTGCTCCAAAATTCGGATCCTGAAAAGAATTAGTGGGGAAGTCAGTGGGGAAGTTAGCCGTGGCTTGTTCGGGGGGTATCAGATGTCGGTAGAAATATCCTAAGGGAAGGAGTGTGGTGTTGAATTCCCTGGGCGATGGTAATGGGGCATTGGCAAGGGTTTTCTCTGCCCATTGTGGATTTCTAAAGCTTATAGTGACACAGTCGCCCTCAAATTTTTTCCCGAGTGGTCCAATCCAACCCACTCGCTGTGTGTTAATAATCTCCCTTGCACCATCAATAGGGTAATTGCAGTTAGCAATTAACCAGTGCAGGGTTTTATTTTTAAGTGATGTTGGGTTTTCCTCCTGATCCTTTCTTAATTTGGTGACATTTACTAACACTAATACATATGCGCCGCATTCCGGTGGGAGGTTGATTCGGGCAGGAACTTGTCTAGGTGTTTTTGAAATGGGTTGGGCCGAGGTAGGGTTGCTTGTTGAAGTTGCAGGGTGGCCTATGGGGGGTAAAGTATTAATGTTACTATTAGTACTAGGGTCCTTCCTTTTGTCTATGGGTGCGCTATTAGTGTGCGATGTTACAGCTTTTTGTTTAGTAGTTGGACCATTAGCCAATGCGGCAGGTGCAACTTTGTGTGCGTTATTTGGGATAGTTGGAGGTGCTTGTGGAATATTTATTTTGGGGCTTGCTGTTTTAGTGGTGTTGCTGTAATTTTCACTTTTTGCAGGACCTTCCTTTAGGAAGTTCTTAAGGGGGCTACTCAATTCAGCTAGTTGTTTTTGTATTCGAGTGAGCCTATTTTCGATGGGGGATAAATAGATACTTAGTAGCTCCCCCAATCTTTCCAGCATAGGGTCGTATGCCTTGTCTGTGTTATCATTAGTATCCATTGTTGTACCATGCTGAACCATTTCACTTTCATCCCCCTGAGATATTACCGTAACCCTGGTCGTGTTGTGGTTAGGGACAGAATTGGTATTTCTCACAGATTTCCTTTGTGCCCGGCCATATTTCCTGACCGTGGTGATCCGGGGCTTTGGTGCATGTGATTTCTGTTTTTGAACAGCACCCTCTCGTCTACCTCTCAGTTGTCTGGTGTTGTCAGCAGATTTTACTTTGGGAGAGGGATTTATGGGTAGATCAGGGTTTTTTTCCAAGTCTGTGCTGATATCGGTGACTGAATCTAACAGGGGAATGGAGGCTGAAAGGTTAACCTCGCTAGGGATGGTATGGATGTCGGCACATACGTTGAATAGGGGTCTTATGTTATTAGGCATAGCATGTGCAGGTGTAGTGGCGGTGGCAATAAGGCCAAGTGAGGAGCGTTTGGCATGTGCCAGGTCTAATGATACCCTGCGTTCTAAAAGGCTAATGCCCTGATTGATGGCATCATTGGCTTTCGTTATAAAAAGGTCAATGGGGCCGGTCACAGTGGCAGCTGTTTTGCTGCGGGTACCCCTTGGAGACATGCTGACAGTTGTTAGTCCTTAATTGGCGAAATGGGTTACTACGCGGAACAACAGACACAATCGACAGTGACAGCTTGGAAAATAGCAATTAGTCCCAACAGTGTTTTCTGTATCCACAGTTCCCAAATGGCAGTTACCCAATGGGTAACAAGAAAGTACCTTAGAGAAATGGCGATAAGTGGTGGCCCCGTCCCGTCCTCCTCGTGCCTCTGAGGGCCACAGAGGGCCCGCCCTTTGCCCGGGCTTCTCCCGGTCGCTCCCGCGCGCGACTCGCGGGGCGAGTGGGGGTGTCAGCCTTTTACAGGCGCCTCCGGGCGCTCCTCGCACGTCACGGGCGTGCTTCCGCCCCAGGGGCTGCTGGGGAGTGTAGTCTGCTGGTCTGGACTGCCTCCCGGCGTTGCGCTGTTTCTGCCGTTTCCCTCACGGCTCTGGCCCGATGGCGTGCCTCAGGTAAGTTTTCGGTGTTCCCCCCTGGGCTCCCGGGGGGTCAGCCTTTTACAGGCGCCTCCGGGCGCTCCTCGCACGTCACGGGCGTGCTTCCGCCCCAGGGGCTGCTGGGGAGTGTAGTCTGCTGGTCTGGACTGCCTCCCGGCGTTGCGCTGTTTCTGCCGTTTCCCTCACGGCTCTGGCCCGATGGCGTGCCTCAGGTAAGTTTTCGGTGTTCCCCCCTGGGCTCCCGGGGGGTCAGCCTTTTACAGGCACCTCCGGGCGCTCCTCGCACGTCACGGGCGTGCTTCCGCCCCAGGGGCTGCTGGGGAGTGTAGTCTGCTGGTCTGGACTGCCACCCGGCGTTGCGCTGTTTCTGCCGTTTCCCTCACGGCTCTGGCCCGATGGCGTGCCTCAGGTAAGTTTTCGGTGTTCCCCCCTGGGCTCCCGGGGGGTCAGCCTTTTACAGGCGCCTCCGGGCGCTCCTCGCACGTCACGGGCGTGCTTCCGCCCCAGGGGCTGCTGGGGAGTGTAGTCTGCTGGTCTGGACTGCCTCCCGGCGTTGCGCTGTTTCTGCCGTTTCCCTCACGGCTCTGGCCCGATGGCGTGCCTCAGGTAAGTTTTCGGTGTTCCCCCCTGGGCTCCCGGGGGGTCAGCCTTTTACAGGCGCCTCCGGGCGCTCCTCGCACGTCACGGGCGTGCTTCCGCCCCAGGGGCTGCTGGGGAGTGTAGTCTGCTGGTCTGGACTGCCTCCCGGCGTTGCGCTGTTTCTGCCGTTTCCCTCACGGCTCTGGCCCGATGGCGTGCCTCAGGTAAGTTTTTGGTGTTCCCCCCTGGGCTCCCGGGGGGTCAGCCTTTTACAGGCGCCTCCGGGCGCTCCTCGCACGTCACGGGCGTGCTTCCGCCCCAGGGGCTGCTGGGGAGTGTAGTCTGCTGGTCTGGACGGCCTCCCGGCGTTGCGCTGTTTCTGCCGTTTCCCTCACGGCTCTGGCCCGATGGCGTGCCTCAGGTAAGTTTTCAGTGTTCCCCCCTGGGCTCCCGGGGGGTCAGCCTTTTACAGGCGCCTCCGGGCGCTCCTCGCACGTCACGGGCGTGTGCTTCCGCCCCAGGGGCTGCTGGGGAGTGTAGTCTGCTGGTCTGGACTGCCTCCCGGCGTTGCGCTGTTTCTGCCGTTTCCCTCACGGCTCTGGCCCGATGGCGTGCCTCAGGTAAGTTTTCGGTGTTCTCGCTAGTCCTATTCCCAAGGTACAGTGTTAGTATTTAAATCTGTTCCCGGTTTCTCTCTATGGGCCAGCCAGCCTTGCTACAATTACATAAGATTTCTATGTGTCCTACTTTTAAATACAATGCACCTTGCATTGTGGCGACAAGGCCTATGTAGGGGGTGACATATTGATATTTAAAAGGGAGATTTTGACTTGTCAAACTGATTTATTTTGATAGGTCGAACTTCAGTGTTTCAACTGCTCTAGTCAGGCTACAATGGTAGGCCTGAAGCCATAATTTACACTGTCACTATAGTGGATGGATCAATAGGTGCTCCAACCCACTTGTGGCATTAAACATACAGGTTCTGGATACATTTTGAACCATATATTAGAGACTTATATGTAAGTTAAATATACCAGTTAGAAATATGCCAATTTGGCCATGTTCGTAGGGGGAGCCCAAGCAATTTACCACTAGTTAGCAGGGTTAAAGTGCACAGAGTTCTAACACCAGTAAACATGTAGGGTAGCAAAAGGCAAAAAGTATTGGGCGACCATGCAGGAAAGGTGAATTGTGTACAATAATGTTAAAATATTTTATCATTAAACAATAGATGTGTTTTTAGATTTTTTTAAATTAAATCATATTTATTTATGTCTTTTGCAACAAGTTGAAATAATTGAGTTTATTTTTAGCATTATTTCCAAGGGGGGTTTATTTTTCGTCCCTATTGTTATTATTTGGACAGTGTGGCATTTACAGTGGATGGCCATGTGGGGTGCTGAACTTAATCCACCTCTGAGCTGGAATAAGTTACTAGTATTTTGTGTCCCTTTTTGGCTGTAGTCAATTTAGAAATCTAGTTTGTGAACAGCAATGGGCTTAGTCTTTTGTGGGTGGATGTATGCCTGTCCCTGAACTCTTCCCTAAACCTATCCCATTTAGTAGTAAGTATGCTCCTTTTTCGGATGTACGACATTACAACGCATGCTTTTACCACGCATGCTTTTACATCGCAAGTTTTACAACGCATACCATTACAACGCATAGTGCTTTGGGGCGCTGGATAGTGAAAAGTGTAAATAACTATTCCAACTCCAGTCCCCGTGGATAGTAGGGAAGTGTTGGATAGTACATTAAACCTATTCCCTATCCTAGAGCGCCCCCCACCGCAATGCGTTGTAATGGTTTGCGTTGTAAAAGTTGCGATGTAAAAGCATCCACTCCCCTGGTGCCCCTGGTGCCACCCACATTTACTCCTAAGTAGTAAACTTACAAGAGTGAGGATCTTCCCATCAAAAATTTAGTAGGTGGAAGCGAGGATGTACACCCGTAGGCTTGTAAATTGAATCTTGTAGTATTGTAGTAGTACAATTGGAGCACTACTAAATGCACTACAAAATGCAGTTCGTGAATAGGCCCCAGGCAATTTAATTTGGAGAATATGCTAGCTGTAAATAAAGACATTCTTTCTTGCTAGAAAAAAGGGCAGCCAAGGTGCGAGGACCAAGGGAGACTAAGACAACACAAAAAAAAGAACAATAAACAGCACATTAAATGGTTCTCACCACATGAGCGTGCTATGAAGCCTTTTAGGGGCCACCTTTGATCTTCAAGCAGATGAGATCTATCAATTGACAACAAAAGCAAACACATGAAGTGTGGCCTGGGCAAGGTGCACCTGCACTATTTGCTTGATGCCTTGTTGTCTCTGTGGAGAATGGAAGATATGCCACTGTGACTAAATCTCCTGCTGTGATTTCTGAATACATTGGATTAACTTCAAATACACTGTCACGATCAGCTGTGTTGTTTGTTTGCAAACTGCTCTCTTGATGGGAGCAACAGCTGCAGAGTGAAGACGAGGCTAAGACACTCGGCAAAAAGAACAAAGAAACAAGGCCCGGGGTGCAGCTGCCCGACATGTGTTGGAACTGTTAGTATTAGAGTCAACAGAAGAAGCAGACACCAGTTATGTAATGATAGCAACAGGCCTAATGTGCACTCGCAGTAAGTTATTAGATTTTGAAGGCCTTTGTAAGTATACTGATTTACTAATTGGGTGGAAACAGGGCAGGTCTGCATATTTATAGAACAATGAAATGGAATTCATGTGTGAGGCAAGACCGCATTTGATGTGTGGAAGCTAGACTTCACAGGTACCCCAGAGAAGTATGACGCATTGCATCAGACAACATGTGTGCAGTCTATAACAAATGAAGGTGAACACATCAGTAGTTTGGCAGCAGACTAGACATAGCAGGCATGAATAACAGTACGCTGTCTGCAGGCAGGCCTTTTTCTTGTACACCTTTCTAGCGCTCCATACAAATGCTCAGTGATAGGGCCTCACAGATGCTCCCACCACTCACCATGTATGTTTAGGAAGACTTTATTAACTGGGAGCTGTGGAAACTGTCCAGACAGAACCAGTTTATGTTATTTATTGGATCACCTTTCCCGTTCACGTGTGAATAGTAAACACGATTAAATCACCAATCTGACAGTTGTGTTGAAAAAGTTGAAACTGTAATTGCCTAATGCTTTACCCTCTAGAGTTCTGATAAATGAGTTCAGGAGATTTAAGACTTGACGTGTTAAACTGCAAAGGGCTCGAAATGGTTAGGAATGCACACATAGTGCACGGTGTTTTTTTTCTTTTTTAATTGTGACACAAGGAACAACCAATTTTCTGAATAGGGGTATCAAGTGACCGGAATCTAAAAAGCTTCGCCTGGTATTTTCATGCCAGGACAGGTTAAACAATCGGAAAAACCGCAAATATCCGGTAATTTTTTCTCTATGGAACATAATATAAAAAATACAAGTTGAAACGACATCAGGATTATTTCATAGCTTTTCAAGCCATTTCTAAATGATTTTAAAGCGAATAGAAGCAGAACTGTGATGTTACACAACAATTCAAACTCGTTTTCAAAACCTACTATCTAAGTACCATTCTCTGGCCATTCCAAAACAAGCATTAGAAATGCAATCGGGCTCGGATTTATTTGAGTTCGAGCTAATGGCATTGTAAATGCCAATGTATTGTTGCTATGTGTTATGGAGTGTGTTCATGTGGTGTGTACTGCCAGTGATCTCCTTGTGAGTGTGAGAATATTGCACCGTTACTGCCTGTGATGTCCTTCTTGTGAGTGTGAGAAGCTTGCACCTCTGCTGCCTGTGGTCTCCTTGTGAGTGTAAGAAGCTTGCACTGCTGCTGCCTGTGATGTCGTTCTTGTGAGTGGGAGAAGATTGCACCTCAGCTGCCTGTGGTCTCCTTGTGAGTGTAAGAAGCTTGCACAGCTGCTGCCTGTGATGTCCTACTCACTACTCTACTCTACTCACTACTCTACTTTCTACTCACTACTCTACTCACTACTCTACTCACTACTCACTACTCTACTCACTACTCACTACTCTACTCACTTCTCTACTCATTACTCTACTCACTACTCTACTCACTACTCTACTCACTACTCACGACTCTATTCACTACTCTACTCACTACTCTACTCACTACTCTACTCACTACTCTGCTCACTACTCTACTCACTACTCTACTCACTACTCTGCTCACTACTCACTACTCTACTCACTACTCACTACTCACTACTCTACTCACTACTCACTACTCTACTCACTACTACACTCACTACTTTCTACTCACTACTCACTACTCTACTCACTACTCACTACTCTACTCACTACTCACTACACTACTCTACTCACTACTCACTTCTCTACTCCCTACTCTGCACTCACTACTTTACTCACTACTCTACTCACCTCACTACTCTAGTCACTACTCTACTCACTACTGACTACTCTACTCACTACTCTGCACTCACTACTCACTACTCTACTCACTACTCTACTCACTACTCACTTCTCTACTCACTACTCTGCACTCACTACTTTACTCACTACTCTACTCCCCTCACTACTCAACTCACTACTCACTACTCTACTCACTACTCACTACTCTGCACTCACTGCTCACTACTCTACTCACTACTCTATTCACTACTCACTACTCTACTCACTACTCTACTCACTACTCCACTCACTACTCTACTCCCTAGTCACTACTCTACTCACTACTCACTACTCTACTCACTACTCTGCACTCACTACTCACTTCTCTACTCACTACTCACTACTCTACTCACTACTCACTACTCTACTCACTACTCACTACTCTACTAACTACTCACTACTCTGCACTCACTACTCACTACTCTACTCACTACTCTACTCACTACTCACTACTCTACTCACTACTCACTACACTACTCTACTCACTACTCACTTCTCTACTCACTACTCTGCACTCACTACTTTACTCACTACTCTACTCACCTCACTACTCTAGTCACTACTCTACTCACTACTGACTACTCTACTCACTACTCTGCACTCACTACTCACTACTCTACTCACTACTCTACTCACTACTCACTTCTCTACTCACTACTCTGCACTCACTACTTTACTCACTACTCTACTCCCCTCACTACTCAACTCACTACTCACTACTCTACTCACTACTCACTACTCTGCACTCACTGCTCACTACTCTACTCACTACTCTACTCACTACTCACTACTCTACTCACTACTCTACTCACTACTCTACTCACTACTCTACTCACTAGTCACTACTCTACTCACTACTCACTACTCTACTCACTACTCACTACTCTGCACTCACTACTCACTTCTCTACTCACTACTCACTACTCTACTCACTACTCACTACTCTACTCACTACTCACTACTCTACTAACTACTCACTACTCTGCACTCACTACTCACTACTCTACTCACTACTCTACTCACTACTCACTACTCACTTCTCTACTCACTACTCTGCACTCACTACTTTACTCACTACTCTACTCACCTCACTACTCTACTCACTACTCACTACTCTACTCACTACTCACTACTCTGCACTCACTACTTTACTCACTACTCTACTCACCTCACTACTCTACTCACTACTCACTACTCACTACTCACTACTCACTACTCACTACTCACTACTCTACTCACTACTCACTACTCTACTCACTACTCTGCACTCACTACTTTACTCACTACTCTACTCACCACTCTACTCACTACTCACTACTCACTACTCTACTCACTACTCACTACTCTACTCACTACTCACTTCTCTACTCACTACTCTGCACTCACTACTTTACTCACTATTCTACTCACTACTCACTTCTCTACTCACTACTCTGCACTCACTACTTTACTCACTACTCTACTCACTAGATGTGCGGTGGCAAGACAACAGAAGTGTGTGATGAAGGTGGAACTACTAGTGTGAATGAAAGGATGCTATGTCAAGAAGACACAAACTCACAAAAAGGAAACACACACACACACACACACATACATAAAGTGATTTCATATATTGGAATAAACGTGCAGTACACATGTAGAATGAGACTGTCACAAAAAGGGTAGTACATCATGATTGAATTAGATCAAGTAAATAAAACTATCTTCAAGTAAAGGAAGAATTAGTACTGCCTTCCTGGGGCAGACAAAGGAATAATCTATTGTAAGTAGATAAATGGCTTGTTGCACTAGAAGGCGCATACGCCTATTTAGCCAAATAGCAACATAAACAGTTGCTTATTTCCAGGTTTAAATCACATTTTTTATTATTTCATAGCAAAAACATAAAGGGGCAACAAAACCCGATACAAATACATACGATCGCTTAAAACAAAATATACACTTTACATTGGACACTCATGTTTGCACTGAACGAAAAATGCTGCCATTTTGTGTCGACATTTACTGATGGTCTTCGGCACTGGCATGGAAAGTGCACCAAGCTCACAGAAAAGAAAAGCCCTTTTCATCCTTCAGGTCAATGAGATGAGCACCACTGAACTGGTTAACAATAAACGTATTATTCAGCACCCAGGAGTGATGGTGAGCTTTGCAAATGCATATTATGTTACACTTCGAGAATGCACACAAGCACCAGTTAACAACTACAATGCACGCCTGTCCTCCCTTCGGTTGAAAATTCACTACTTTGAAAAAATTCTGCCCACGGACATATCCCATAACTATCTGGGTCAAACCAAGGTTCAAACTATGTGATTGAATCCGATATCCCTGCGGTTGAATGCGAACTTGCACTACCGTGACACTGTGTGTGTTCTAAGACAATGGCATGGGCCTTCGGTGCAACCAAAATCTGTACTTGTATGTTGTGTGACTTACGTCAATTGATGTAACCCAACCCTTCACTAGAGGATGATGCCAATACACCTCCTGTATCATAGTGTAACCCAGCTGTCTCTGGCACAGCACCCCCAACCATATCTCTGCAATCACGGTGTGACCAGAGGCGCCTCTTGAAACCTCACTACAATAGTCATTAATAGGCAGAAAGTCGATTCGGTCTACATCTAGTGCCTAGTGGAATTAAATTGTACCTACATCACAGGACTATAAAGGAGGTGTTATAATGCGTCATCTATAACAAAGTAATAACCTTTGTGTTAGTACCCCATGACATCAGCAGAAAATGCCACCTAAAATATTACAAGCATCAGCCAATTCAGAACTCGCCCATGGCTAAAGTTTTTCAAAAGTTGTACAAAAACTGGCCTCTTAAGAGAGGGGTAAATTTTCAGTATTCGTCACTTTAGGATGTAAATTATAAATTACCAATATGTCATAAATCACTAATGTCTTACGACTACCATCATGGCAGGTTAATTATAACTTTAAAAGTACAAATATTTTTAATACGCTCACTTTCACTCCACTTAAACAAATAAAGCAAAGTCTAATCAGAGAGTCATATTTACAACAAGGGGTGGTGAGGGACAGAGTCTCTGAATTAAGCAGAATACTCTCACCCAGTCAAGAGATCTGGGCTAGATCCAACACCGTTTTTTAGCTCATTGCACCATCCCAGTTTCAGAACCTGGCTGTATGCAAATTAGTCTGTCCCTGGCCCAGTGCATCATGGGAACAGGGCAGACCAGACTACAAAAGCCAATTCTTACACTGGGAAGGAAACAAGCTTCCGGGGACCGGTTTCTGGCATTACAGCCGTCTTCGGCCCGGCTTGCTTGAATCCTGATGGTGCAATGAGCAAGGGACTCATGTCTAAGTATACCCTTCCACGCTTAGGGTGGACAAAAATATTTACAACAAGGGGTGGTGAGGGACAGAGTCTCTGAATTAAGCAGAATACTCTCACCCAGTCAAGAGATCTGGGCTAGATCCAACACCGTTTTTTAGCTCATTGCACCATCCCAGTTTCAGAACCTGGCTGTATGCAAATTAGTCTGTCCCTGGCCCAGTGCATCATGGGAACAGGGCAGACCAGACTACAAAAGCCAATTCTTACACTGGGAAGGAAACAAGCTTCCGGGGACCGGTTTCTGGCATTACAGCCGTCTTCGGCCCGGCTTGCTTGAATCCTGATGGTGCAATGAGCAAGGGACTCATGTCTGAGTATACCCTTCCACGCTTAGGGTGGACAAAAATATTTACAACAAGGGGTGGTGAGGGACAGAGTCTCTGAATTAAGCAGAATACTCTCACCCAGTCAAGAGATCTGGGCTAGATCCAACACCGTTTTTTAGCTCATTGCACCATCCCAGTTTCAGAACCTGGCTGTATGCAAATTAGTCTGTCCCTGGCCCAGTGCATCATGGGAACAGGGCAGACCAGACTACAAAAGCCAATTCTTACACTGGGAAGGAAACAAGCTTCCGGGGACCGGTTTCTGGCATTACAGCCGTCTTCGGCCCGGCTTGCTTGAATCCTGATGGTGCAATGAGCAAGGGACTCATGTCTGAGTATACCCTTCCACGCTTAGGGTGGACAAAAATATTTACAACAAGGGGTGGTGAGGGACAGAGTCTCTGAATTAAGCAGAATACTCTCACCCAGTCAAGAGATCTGGGCTAGATCCAACACCGTTTTTTAGCTCATTGCACCATCCCAGTTTCAGAACCTGGCTGTATGCAAATTAGTCTGTCCCTGGCCCAGTGCATCATGGGAACAGGACAGACCAGACTACAAAAGCCAATTCTTACACTGGGAAGGAAACAAGCTTCCGGGGACCGGTTTCTGGCATTACAGCCGTCTTCGGCCCGGCTTGCTTGAATCCTGATGGTGCAATGAGCAAGGGACTCATGTCTGAGTATACCCTTCCACGCTTAGGGTGGACAAAAATATTTACAACAAGGGGTGGTGAGGGACAGAGTCTCTGAATTAAGCAGAATACTCTCACCCAGTCAAGAGATCTGGGCTAGATCCAACACCGTTTTTTAGCTCATTGCACCATCCCAGTTTCAGAACCTGGCTGTATGCAAATTAGTCTGTCCCTGGCCCAGTGCATCATGGGAACAGGGCAGACCAGACTACAAAAGCCAATTCTTACACTGGGAAGGAAACAAGCTTCCGGGGACCGGTTTCTGGCATTACAGCCGTCTTCGGCCCGGCTTGCTTGAATCCTGATGGTGCAATGAGCAAGGGACTCATGTCTGAGTATACCCTTCCACGCTTAGGGTGGACAAAAATATTTACAACAAGGGGTGGTGAGGGACAGAGTCTCTGAATTAAGCAGAATACTCTCACCCAGTCAAGAGATCTGGGCTAGATCCAACACCGTTTTTTAGCTCATTGCACCATCCCAGTTTCAGAACCTGGCTGTATGCAAATTAGTCTGTCCCTGGCCCAGTGCATCATGGGAACAGGGCAGACCAGACTACAAAAGCCAATTCTTACACTGGGAAGGAAACAAGCTTCCGGGGACCGGTTTCTGGCATTACAGCCGTCTTCGGCCCGGCTTGCTTGAATCCTGATGGTGCAATGAGCAAGGGACTCATGTCTGAGTATACCCTTCCACGCTTAGGGTGGACAAAAATATTTACAACAAGGGGTGGTGAGGGACAGAGTCTCTGAATTAAGCAGAATACTCTCACCCAGTCAAGAGATCTGGGCTAGATCCAACACCGTTTTTTAGCTCATTGCACCATCCCAGTTTCAGAACCTGGCTGTATGCAAATTAGTCTGTCCCTGGCCCAGTGCATCATGGGAACAGGGCAGACCAGACTACAAAAGCCAATTCTTACACTGGGAAGGAAACAAGCTTCCGGGGACCGGTTTCTGGCATTACAGCCGTCTTCGGCCCGGCTTGCTTGAATCCTGATGGTGCAATGAGCAAGGGACTCATGTCTGAGTATACCCTTCCACGCTTAGGGTGGACAAAAATATTTACAACAAGGGGTGGTGAGGGACAGAGTCTCTGAATTAAGCAGAATACTCTCACCCAGTCAAGAGATCTGGGCTAGATCCAACACCGTTTTTTAGCTCATTGCACCATCCCAGTTTCAGAACCTGGCTGTATGCAAATTAGTCTGTCCCTGGCCCAGTGCATCATGGGAACAGGGCAGACCAGACTACAAAAGCCAATTCTTACACTGGGAAGGAAACAAGCTTCCGGGGACCGGTTTCTGGCATTACAGCCGTCTTCGGCCCGGCTTGCTTGAATCCTGATGGTGCAATGAGCAAGGGACTCATGTCTGAGTATACCCTTCCACGCTTAGGGTGGACAAAAATATTTACAACAAGGGGTGGTGAGGGACAGAGTCTCTGAATTAAGCAGAATACTCTCACCCAGTCAAGAGATCTGGGCTAGATCCAACACCGTTTTTTAGCTCATTGCACCATCCCAGTTTCAGAACCTGGCTGTATGCAAATTAGTCTGTCCCTGGCCCAGTGCATCATGGGAACAGGGCAGACCAGACTACAAAAGCCAATTCTTACACTGGGAAGGAAACAAGCTTCCGGGGACCGGTTTCTGGCATTACAGCCGTCTTCGGCCCGGCTTGCTTGAATCCTGATGGTGCAATGAGCAAGGGACTCATGTCTGAGTATACCCTTCCACGCTTAGGGTGGACAAAAATATTTACAACAAGGGGTGGTGAGGGACAGAGTCTCTGAATTAAGCAGAATACTCTCACCCAGTCAAGAGATCTGGGCTAGATCCAACACCGTTTTTTAGCTCATTGCACCATCCCAGTTTCAGAACCTGGCTGTATGCAAATTAGTCTGTCCCTGGCCCAGTGCATCATGGGAACAGGGCAGACCAGACTACAAAAGCCAATTCTTACACTGGGAAGGAAACAAGCTTCCGGGGACCGGTTTCTGGCATTACAGCCGTCTTCGGCCCGGCTTGCTTGAATCCTGATGGTGCAATGAGCAAGGGACTCATGTCTGAGTATACCCTTCCACGCTTAGGGTGGACAAAAATATTTACAACAAGGGGTGGTGAGGGACAGAGTCTCTGAATTAAGCAGAATACTCTCACCCAGTAAAGAGATCTGGGCTAGATCCAACACCGTTTTTTAGCTCATTGCACCATCCCAGTTTCAGAACCTGGCTGTATGCAAATTAGTCTGTCCCTGGCCCAGTGCATCATGGGAACAGGGCAGACCAGACTACAAAAGCCAATTCTTACACTGGGAAGGAAACAAGCTTCCGGGGACCGGTTTCTGGCATTACAGCCGTCTTCGGCCCGGCTTGCTTGAATCCTGATGGTGCAATGAGCAAGGGACTCATGTCTGAGTATACCCTTCCACGCTTAGGGTGGACAAAAATATTTACAACAAGGGGTGGTGAGGGACAGAGTCTCTGAATTAAGCAGAATACTCTCACCCAGTCAAGAGATCTGGGCTAGATCCAACACCGTTTTTTAGCTCATTGCACCATCCCAGTTTCAGAACCTGGCTGTATGCAAATTAGTCTGTCCCTGGCCCAGTGCATCATGGGAACAGGGCAGACCAGACTACAAAAGCCAATTCTTACACTGGGAAGGAAACAAGCTTCCGGGGACCGGTTTCTGGCATGATGCACTGGGCCAGGGACAGACTACTTTGCATGTAGCCAGGTTCTGAGCTGGGATGGTGCAGTGAGCTAAAAAACGGTGATGGATCAAGCCCTGATCTTTTGACTGGGTAGGAGTGTCTTGCTTAATTCAGATACTCTGTCCATCACCACCCCCTTTTTGAATCGTTTTGGCCACCACAAGTGTGGAAGGGTATGCTCAGATGTGAGTCCCTTGCTCACTGCACCATCAGGATTCAAGCAAGCCGGGCCGAAGACGGCTGTGATGCCAGAAACCGGTCCCCGGAAGCTTGTTTCCTTCCTGGTAAAGAATTGGCTTGGTAGTTTGGTCTGCCCTGTTCCCATGATGCACTGGGCCAGGGACAGACTACTTTGCATGTAGCCAGGTTCTGAGCTGGGATGGTGCAGTGAGCTAAAAAACGGTGATGGATCAAGCCCTGATCTTTTGACTGGGTAGGAGTGTCTTGCTTAATTCAGATACTCTGTCCATCACCACCCCCTTTTTTAATCAGAGAGTCAGGCAGTTACCGGCACCGTGGATGAAAGACAAACATACCAGCGCCATTAATTCAACAGAAAAAAACAGCGCTTTCACATTTTTTTCACACACGAGAGAAAGGAATACCTAGAGCCCAGGGAAGGGATTCGAAGCAAAAACAGAAAAGTGCGAAATTTATTTTTGCCACACCTGGGCTCAAAGGAGTTATGACAGTGGTGTTATCCAAATACAGACTAACCCGCACTTGTGCCTACTCACCGAGTCCGCCTCGGGCTTCAGCTGCTGCAGGGTGCACAGGCTGCGTGCGCCACTCATCATATAAGGATCCGCACAGACTGATCCTTTATCAGGATCGGGGCCGGGGTGGGGGCTCTGCGGGTTATTTGGAGCCTCCACTCTACTCTCAGCCAGGACAGGAGCCACAAATCATGTTATAATGTCCATTCCAGAGTGGCCCCCGGCACCTCTGTGTGTTTTCACTGAAAGCCGACACTGTTTTCAGCTTCATGGTCCCCCTGGCCAGTGCCTGACCCCTCCCTCAGCCCCCTCGTTCTGGCCTCCCTTGTGGCGCACGGCCCCTCTGCTCCCCCCCCTGTGGAACGGGTCCAGAGGGCAGACATTGCTTCATGCAGGGACGGGGTTGGCACGCGCGTGCCCGGTCACAGCCCCTCCCAGCACAATTCCAGCAGTGCTGGCCTCTGAAACATACATTTGC
Source organism: Lissotriton helveticus (assembly GCF_964261635.1). NCBI lineage: Eukaryota > Metazoa > Chordata > Amphibia > Caudata > Salamandridae > Lissotriton > Lissotriton helveticus. Next base: position 875,210,099 of record NC_136059.1, read on the forward strand.
AGCTGGACTGAGGAGAGGAGGGGGGCGTCTGACTGTACATTCTTGCAAACTCTCTCTGTCCTGCGCCCTCCTTTGCCCCAGCCCAATTAACTCAATTCGGCGCCGAGAAGCGGGATGACTCCAAGCGCTTGACATGGGCTTCCGCCTCCCACACACCCACCTCTGCTTATCCTTTGTGACTCACCAGCCCCATTCCAGTTTACAGAAAATTGGCAGCGTCACGCATTGCTTGACGCGCGCCCGACAAACGCACTGCTAGATGGTGAACGCGCGCACACCATCTGGATTGCATTACACGGGCACTCTGACAGCTCCTAATTAAGATTAATCACTCTGCCGTGCTCGTTCTCGCACAGAATATGCCACATCGGGCACGCGTACATTACTTACAGCCTATCACGTCTACGCTTCTAAATACACATCACAGCGAAGACGAATCACTAGGCAGATGCCATTAAAAACTACGGAATGTGCCAGCCGGAGCCCTTTCTGCATTGAACACATTAGAGCTCGCAAGCTCCGCCTCCACTTCGTGGAGTCTTAGGCCCGAGCCCTAAAAAGCAAAGCACGTGCAGATGAAGGGTGTTTTTCTCTTAAAAAGCTGACACCCCAAAGTCTGAATGAAAACATAACCAGCATACCACATTAAAAAAGTGAGGTGTGCTTTCATAGGCACCTGCAGTTTTCGGCGGACTGACAAGAAAATTTGGCGAATCTTACCAAACTGAGAAGCCTTAAGTTGAGAGTCACAGGGAAGGGCTCTGTGATCCAGGATGGCAAGCACATTATGGATGCCGAGTGGAATAAAGATGGAAGAGACATCTCTCCTCAGAATGAGGTTCTCATGATTAGAATCTCCTGTATGGTCGCACCTGGAACAGGATTCTGTCAGTACGCAGTCAAACAATTCTTTGTGTCTCTGGTGTCTTAAATGATAGGCATGCTCATGGCCCGTATTGTCCAGAACACGGCCCAGTAGCTGACAGATAATCTTCATTACTCTGAGTCCCGGCTGTCCTCATTACAGTTCCCGGATGACACAGGTTCCATTCCATGGCCTCATATGTCAAATGTGGCATTTGTTTTGTATCATTCAAGGTGGGCCACGGTACTGAGATGGTTTTATGAGCAAATGGGACTGGGGTAAGGAGGGTGGAAAGAAATGAAGACGTGTTAACAGTAGACCCACTAGTAGTGCAGAAAGGACCTTCTTGCTTGTGAAGAACCTGGGTTATCTGTCTCGGAGTGAGCACTCAGTCTCATGTATGTGATGAGTTTAATAGTTAATGAGGAAGGCAGATGAGGATATAATGAGGATTGAATATTAGTTAGATATTCAATGCCGCTACTATGTTCAGTCCTTACTGTACAAGATACACAACCGTAACTGTTACACTAAATAGCAAGGACATCTTGTGATTATTGAACTGGATACCATAACAAGTACCTTCGAGCATTCAAAAGCAATGATGGTGGTTTTTGGGACAGTGATAGGTTCACATTATCACTTTGCATCTTCCCTCCTGAACTAGAAGAAGCACCACAAATCTGCTACTCTGGGTAGGCACATCACTGGTTAGAATGCCTTCTAGACAGATCCAAAAGAAACTCAGTGCTAATAAAGCATGCAGATGGAGGAGATATACATTAACCCCTTCGACGCTGATGACGAGCTCAGCTCGTCATCAGGTACACCTCTCGTACGCTGATGACGAGCTCAGCTCAAAAAGTCAGCGCACAGCGGGAAAATGCGCAGCGCCGATGGTGTTAAGGACCCGATTCATAAAGATTTTGCTGTGACTTACTCTTGTAGTACTCTGCCATGTCAGGAGTAAACTAAGAGCTAGCAAGAGATACTTAGGCATTCTCCTGAAATTCATGAGTAAGCAGGTAGTGGTATATTCCATAAAGGTACCTTATATAGGGGCAGGTATCATCACAATCTTTCACCTATATTCTTCCCTACATTACATACATAATGGTTCTTAGGCACTGACCTTTTACCTAGATACAACACTGCATTCAGGACGCAGGTTTTTCCCTAGTTCGAATTTCATACATTATGCATGAGGCTTTTTGGAAGCACAGCAGGACTAACAGCGGGACTGACATCTCCTGTATAATATCTCTGTATAAAGTTCGGGGGCAATGTCATCCTTTAGGCCAACACAGTAACACAGCAAGGAAGGATCCCTGGGGAGACCTATGGGTATATATACATCATGTCTTGCTTAGAGAGATAGAAGAGACCGTAACTTCCCGGCTGACACACTGACCAGAGACGCTGAGGTTCCTGCATGCAGACACTCTAGCTCGCAGTGGTCTAACATCCCTCGGGGGTGTCCAACTCGAGACCAGGACAGGGTCCCACATTCTCTAATTCTCAGGTAATGGGGTAGATTAGATCCTAGAGGGATTCTTGGCATAACACCTACACAGATGCTAGGTACATTTAGGTACATCTAGTTAGGGAGACATTGTAGGAGTACGCACTTATTATCAAGTATTCTATGTAATTGTATATATTCATGATTACTGCAAGATTGTAGAACAATACCATCCCTTTACTTTTGTAGTATTGCTAATCATATATCTCTGCTACTGTCTAATGGTTGTTGCAGCTCATCTATTCTACACTAGAATAACAACTGTCCAACAAATACTTATTGAAATGCCCAGATTGTTTATTCTGTCTATCTCTGAGACAAACTAAGTGAGCACGAGTGACTGAGCGAAAAGTAGTATGTTGTTTCCACGATCCTGGGGGATCAGGGTTGCCATGTTCTGAGGTTGCCAGAAACTATTCTCTCCCCCATTAGAGGAGATTCTAGTGGCACTGAGAGCTGGCTGATACAGACAGGCTAACGTATTCGGTGGGGGGCACAGAATCAGTCCACCACCAAACACACAGTTTATGTTATCCAAATCGCGCAGATCCTGTATAGGGTATGTAGGAACTACACGACATGGCGCCGCCAAAGTTGGTTGAGTACTTATTTAACAGTAGAATCTGAGTAGTTCAGGTGTGCTATTCTCAGAGAACCCTACTCACAAAACACCAGAGATGTCTGAAGTGGGTGGGCACAAACTCCACCTCAGCTGAGTAGGTGAAAAATCCTTCTATTAGCTGTTGGTTAATCAAGCTTGAAGGACACAGTGTTCCGAAAATTGTGATTAAAATCTTATCTTAGATCCCTTGGACAAACTTCTTCTTTAATAAAAATGCCTGAGATAGGAGATGACCTAAGAGTAGATCTACACCTCTCAGCCGGAGAAGAAGATGCAAACGCAATTCCGATTGCAGAAAAATTCAGACATACAGTCACCATGAAACTGTTAGAAAAGTGTTTATCAGTTAGGGGGGGCTTAGTAGTTTTTGTGATTGAGACACACAAATCAAACAAAACAGAGGTATTTTATTCATTGGTTACATTCTCAGCAGCAAATGCAAGGACAAAGACATTTCACTCTTACACAGAAGGACATGTACCAGTGGAATATTGTCTGTTCGAGGACATAGAGGTTCCGCTCACGTACCAGGAACACTTATACTGGTTTAAAGACGCCCTGCCACACATAAGAGGAAGAGGAAGATTAACGCCGCTTTGAGGAGAAGGGGCAACATGGCCGATATTAGCGGTTACACACGACATCCTGACATTGACACAATGCCACCAGGAGACTTACTCATACAGCACACAGATTTAATAAAAATATACAGAAACTTGACGCAATTCGTCATGAGGACATTTACTGTCCAACCAGCAATAGTTGCAATAAATGGAACTCAAATTCAGGGTACAGCAACTAAAATCACACCACAAACCTTACATGCAGAGATGGGCAAAATGCCTGGGTAGCTCAGAAAATAACACAGCTAGATGCAGTATTCCCGAATTCTACACCGTATGAAAAACACAGAAAGCCAACAATCTGCTTGCCCGTTGGGATAACACCAAAAGTAGAGGAATGTACCACTTGGGGTACAGTCTTTGCTGCCATTTATTTATACCAGGACTCATGATATTCCTTCATTAGCAGTGATACCAGATGTATTAAGACAAATACAGAACGAGTACTGGGCAGAGCCTGCTCTAAACTTAGGGATGAAGTTACTAGGTAACTGTGCCCAGGTATCAGTCATAATGCTAGCTAATATTAAGGGGGAAGCAGCTTTGGTGGTAATCCGCCAACACTTAAGGGAGTTCACTCCTTCAGAACAGGAACACAAACTACCTAAAATAATTGAAACTGCATATGCAGAATTAGGTAGAGACAGGAGCCCTCCGAAAAGAGGTATAACCTTAGGAACAGAAATAATATTAGGAAACCTGACAGGTAGCAGGATACTGATACACATTCCTCTTATTCCTTTCAGGGTTCATTGAAAAACTCAAAGAGGGAAGGACGGTCAGAAAGACAAGAAGAGCGTACCAAGTCCAGAGACAAGCAGCACCCTCAGGATTACTCTTTCAAAAAAGAAGAAAAGCAAAAGCCACAGTTCAAAAAGAAGAAAGTTGCAGGTCTAAAGATCAGACATGCCCAAAATTCTAAGGACTCGGCTACTGAACGGGGAATGGACTCTGACAATGCTAGACAGTGCGGCAGAAGTAACAATAGCTCACCAGAACCTGACAGAATTTCTGGTGACAGCGGACTTGAATGTTTATATCATGGTGAAAACACCTGATACTAGAGTGAGTGTCCCACATAAAGTATATGAAATAACTCTCCAAATGGAGGGGGGCAAAAGTAGGAATGTGAGAGGTCACTTTTGGGAGAACCTTACGTTTGGCTATAACATTTTATTAGCTGAACAAGATAGGCCGTCTGTACTCATCATAGATTGCCCTAAAGGAGAAACGGTAATTCTACCAGTGTTCTTGGATCATATTCCCAGCCACTTGTAACATACATATGCGCAGGAGTGGGCGGTAGCCCAGGCTCCAGCATTATACAAAACCATGTTGGATGGGATGAAGATTCCACCCACCACATAATTCCTATAACAAAATACTCCAAATGCACAAAGGCAGTACCCAATAAAGCAAGAAGCTAAAAAATAGGTTAGGGAGATCTTAGATCAACTTGAATACCAAGAGGTGATTGGAACTTGCACCTCTCAAAAGAACAATCCTTTGTGTCCCGTCATGAAACCTGACAATACGTATTGTCTAGTTTTAGATTACAGACATTTAAACACTTTCATTTGCAGTCCAAAATGCACACAGTGCCACAATAATGAATAACATTGTGTGGAAAAAATATAAAACAACACTTGATATCTCAAATTGATTTTTATGGCAAAATATAGCACCTGAAAGCAGGTATTTAACAGCATTCTCAGCGTAGGGTCAAAGCAACAATTTTGTCGACTCCCCCAAGGGTATAAGAACAGCCCGGGGTTGTTTTCAGCCAGAGTAACTGAGTTACTTCAAAAATTAGATGAAGAGGCATTGTCCTATGTGGATGATATTTATCTGATGGATGATGACCGGGAGGAACACTTGAACAGAGTAAATACCATCATTTTGGGATTTGCATCCGAGGGCTACAAATTCAACTTTAAAAAATATAAAATTGCCCACCTCAGTGCCCTGTTCTTAGGATATGTGCTTTCACATGAAGGGAAAAGTCTGGCAGCCACTTTTTTTGAAAAATGTGCTCTGCCCCAACCTCCAAAATCATTAAAAAATCTACAATTCCTGAATTTTGGTAGAATGTACATTTTGAATTTCGCAGAAAGAGTCAAACCTTTGTACGACTTAATAAAACCTCATTTTCCAGTAAGACATTGGACACAGGAACACACAGATGCACTTCGTTCCCTACAAGCTGCCATGATAGCTTCCAAACACTTACAGACACGCGTAAACGTATGGAAACTAGTGATCCCTATAATTGCGGGTCAATCTGGGTACACCTATCTGACATACAATGAAGGTGAAACAGTACCAATTACATACAAATCACATTTGTACACAAAATGCTGAGACCTGCTTTGCATCTCCAGAAAAGATTCTAACAGTGGTACAGGCTGCTGTAGTGAGAGAAAGAGCACTGGCTCAGGGGAAATGAATATTAGTAGTGACTCCAATTTCGGCCTTAGAGGCCACGACAAAGGCAAGCATCCCTAACGCTAAAGCCTTACATCCGAGATGGATGCAATGGGCTAATTCCTGCAATACGAACAAGAAAATCCTCTACCAAATGAAATATTGTCTCTGGATCAGTACGAATATATTATTTAAACTGATGGATCGGCTCAACTGGCCATTGAGAGTTTGCAACAATACAGCGCAGCATGTGCTATAGTTAAGGGTTGCATGCGGGATGGAAAGTTCCATCCAAGTTGCACTAAAACGCAATCTCTAGGAGACTCCACGGCACAGTTGGCAGAGTTAAAAGCCTTGATACTGGCACTTGTAAATACGGACCGAGAATTCCCCACACTAATTGTGTGCGATTCCTTTTACTGTGTGCAGTCATATAATAAATATTTGGAATACTGTGTTTAAAACTGTGTTTGTTTCTGAAATACAGTATAAAGGGGGGAGGAATTGGAATGGGAATGCTAAACACTTCATTGGCCAACTGGCAAGTGGAAAAACCTTTATGCATCCACTTACTGTAATTCGGCGTCTTTAGTATAGCGAAGGGTATCGTACATTCTTCATATAGTGGGCTTCACTATGCACCGCACATTACAATATACTGTATTTCAGAAACAAACAGGAGCACGCCCAAGCCCAAGACGTGACGCAAGATTCGCCGTCCGTCATTCTCCATGTAGGTAACTCTTCAGTTAGCCTATATCAAAGTGCTATTTCACCACAAAGATAACTAAAACTAGGCAATGCCATGTCTTCTAGGCTCTCTCCTTTGTCCTGATGAAGACCCCAACATGAGGGAAGACTAACCCTTTTACACACTCGGGGTCGAAACGTAGACTAGGCCGAATCCTACACGCCATAGGAACAAAAGAACGATCCACTATTACCTATGTGTGATGTGTTTTGGGAACACTGTCATTACCATAATTGTAAAGGCGTTACGATTTGAATGTGATGCAATACTGTCACACCACCTTTACCACGTCCCTCACATACTCCTCACTCCCTCTCCCTTCCTCACTGAGAGCACCATTTGTGTAATGATTTTATAAATTACATTGATGATATGCAGATGACTGATAAGTAATTGTATGCAGTAACAAGTACAATGATTGCACCTGTACATGGAATAAATACAATTCATCTTTGAATACTGCATACTCCACCCTCATTGCGCCAAGCATATATATTGTGAAATATAATTGTGGTGTGTAAAAATATATACTAGAACAAAATAATTGTAAAGTATATCTACTCAACTCGGACCACCCATTCTTTGTACTTGCATACTGACCCTGGTCCATGAGTTTCGTGGGCCAACCCCTTTACAACTCATACTCTAAGAGCAAGAGCACTCTTGCGAGGGTTTTTTTCACATTAAAATAATACCACTCACTAATCTAGTGTTTTGCATACAGGGAGGGCGATAACAGTATGGAACTAGAGACCCTCTCCTATACGGAAGATTATATAAAGGATCTAATCGGGGGAGACACAGGGAATGCTTTCCTTTCATCCAACAGCACCAACATAGACTACTCTCTTAATGAGAAAATCAACAAACTAGAACGTCTCGAAAAAAAGCTAGTGAGAACTAAACTCCATGGACATTTACTGACTGGGTACTTGAGAGCCAACATCATTCCCACTGGACTACAAGTCCGTAACGAGCCTGCGATATTCGTGGACAGTCCAAAGTTTAAAGAAGGCTTTAGCTTTGTGGCAAACAACTGCTCCCGGCACTGGATGGTGCTGGGAGTGGAGACAGCGAAAGAACAGGTTGAACAGCTAGCTAAAGAGATAGAAGACTTGAAAGCTGAAATAAGCAGCCACGCGGCCTTCGCAGATGCGAAAGAGACTCTAGAAAGATTGAAAAAAACTTTGAAAGACTTTGACATAGAGACACAAACAAAGACACTGGACAAACTATCTAAAGACATCCAGTACTACGATAAGAAGAAGACTTATCCCTATCTTCAAGCGGATTATTACAGGCAGGACACACAGGGCCGTTTTTTCTACAGAGGAAGAGGGGGCTACAGGGGCTCACGCAGATTCACCAACTTTTCAGACTCCTCATATAGTGGTGAAAGTGAAAACTAACAATCAGGAGCAAACTACCAACCACAAGACCAATGGTACCAGCCCCCGCAGGGGCATACAAGTGGTCCGCAATCGCCTTTTTTAGGAGGAACCCAATGGAGACCGCCAAGAGGCAGGGGCAGAGGAGGTTCCTGGAGCAATCGCCCCACCAGGGGCCAGAACCAACAGACGTGGGACGGAGGAAGACAACAGGGCCAGAATACGAAGCAGGTGCATTTCCAACCAGAGGACCACGGCGAGAGGAACACCAGGAGGAAGACCTACAGATGGTAGCAGGGGGGGATCCTCAGAAGCACCACCACCACTGCAATGATTACAAGTCCTATAATTAATCTATCAAGATACACACCTACAATAGATGAAACCAGCGTGCTTTCTAAAGGACTATCATTTGTACCCACATCACAGGCCAACAGATTCAATATCCAAGCCGAACTAACCCGATTCTTTCGCAAGCTACGCTTAAAGAACTTCTTCAAGAATCGACCATCTACTGCTGTGACAGCCTTCACGAATTTAAGGCCTCCATCAACTTTCATGCCAAGTATGGCATCTGTATCGCATAGGATTCTAACCTATGAGAGTGTAGTAATGCGAGATGTCCTGAAGACATGTAAAAAAAGATCATATGTGAAGCATAATATCACAACGGGAGAAAGACAAGCGCTGGATACACTCAAGAACAATAAGTCAATCGTGATCAAACCGGCTGACAAAGGGGGTTCCATCGTGATGCTGGATGTTGAAGACTATAAGGCTGAGATCCTTTCCCAACTTACGGATGGAGTCAGTTACAGGCCCGTAGCACTGGACCCCACAAAGGAGATCAGAAAGGAGATTGTAACCATTACCAAAAAAGCACTGGAAATGGGTTTCCTTTCCAAAAAGGAATTTGAATATTTGAACGTGGAACAACCCAGAGTGCACACGATATACGTACTACCTAAAGTGCATAAAAACCCTGCCAAGCCTCCCGGCCGACCAATTATATCCGGATGTGGGTCCCTCCTCGAACCACTATGCAAATATGTGGATGCGTTCCTGAAACCTCTAGCTGAAATTACACCTACGTACCTCAGGGACACAATGCAAGTAATCAACTTGGTCGACCAAGCAACCTTCAATAAAGAGAGACAAATGTTGGTCACGATGGACATTGTCTCTCTTTATACCAGCATACCGCAAAGACCTGCTTTGGAATCCATGAGAAGAGCCCTACAAAATAGGGAACAACCAGCTGGGGTCCCTACTGAGTTCATCATCGACCTACTAGAAGTCGCTATGACGAGGAACTTCTTCTTTTTCCAAAACAAGTTTTATATCCAGAGCAAAGGAGTGGCCATGGGCGCTGCCTTTGCCCCGGATTTGGCCATTCTGTTCATGTCTGAATATGAACAACATTGTATCTTATCACAACATAATCCGTACCAGACAAAGATCTCGGCATGGTTCAGGTATATAGATGATGTCTTCATGATTTGGACCGGTGAAGATGTGGAGTTGCACAATTTCTTTGAATGGCTCAACAACCAGTCTGATGACATAAAATTCACAATGCACAAGAGCAAAGACTCAATTGACTTCCTCGATATCAGCATTAAAGAACATGAAGGCAAACTATACGCCACCCTCTACAGAAAACCAGCAGAAAGGAACACCTTGCTGAGATATACGAGCCATCATACTAGAGGACTTCGGGACAACCTGCATTTCGGGCATTTTCTCCGCATCAGGAGGAATTCTTCTCGTAAGGAGGATTACTTTAATGAATCGGATGATCTAATCCTTCGCCTGATCGAAAGGGGAAACCCTAGAAGATTGGTGAAAAGATCCAGAAAAAGAGCCCGGTTCCAGGATAGGACCACCCTATTGACACCAAAAGAACGCCAGCCATCTCAAGACAGAATGATTTGTGTTACAACATATTGCAATAAAAGCAATGAAATAAAGAGAATAATTAACAAACACTGGGGCTTGGTAGCAGACATCATAGAAAGCCCAGAACCACCAATGCATGCCTTCAAAAAGGCCAGAAGCATAAGAGACCACGTAGTTCGGTCCCTGCTGGACACACCGCAGGCACCAACTATACAAGGACTCTGGAATCTACCAGAAGTGGTAGGCCATTTTCGGTGCACAACATGCAAAGCCTGCCCGACATGTTGGGAGACTAAACAAATTACCAACAACAACCTAACGGTAGACCTCAAATCCTTCACTAATTCCAACTCAAGTGGCGTTATATATGCTATCGTCTGCCCGTGTGACCTCATGTATATAGGCCAAACTAAACAAAAGATCAAAAACTGGATCTTCCAGCATTGTAGCAGAATCCGCTGCCAGACAACAGGGGCACCTCTGGTAGAACATTACATGGAAATGACTCACACTCCAGACTCCATGAAATGGGTTGTACTCGAAAAGATCACCTTGGGACCACGAGGGGGCAATCTCAATAGCGTCCTTAACATTAGAGAGTGCAAATGGATGCACAAATTCAACACGATACACAAAGGTCTGAATGAACTGGACGCCAACTTTGTGCAAATGGCAGGACTTGGTCCAGAATAACTTCAATGCAATCCGGTCCTTTGAGTACACTGGTAATCCATTCAGCAAGATACTCCACAGTAGCACTCCATTTTAACATAAAGGCATTAATTTTCTTCTTTGATAACAACCATCTAACTGCCCAGCAAACACTTCCGCGCCCACACCATGAGTGTAAATATACTGGTCAGAAGGTAGTTCAGAATGTAATACTGTTGATAATCTAATGAAAGTAAAATTGTCAAAGTTATCATTCATTTATGCATTTGATGTCGGAATACCACTGTCAAATGGCATATAGCTTCTTAGGAGAATTTACATGATGAGCATAAATACTCTGTTCGGAAGTCGATTCAGAATGTTTTAACAGTGAACTGCAAAGGTTTTCGTTTTTGTGGTTATCCAATGTATTATAATTATGCACTTACATGCTCGACCTATTGAATGTATCAAGAAATGCTGTTGATGACCACTGTTGCCTCATCGTAGTAACAATGCCTGATATTTTTATTCTATATATTGATACGGAGACAAGACGACAATGTCCGCATGCGTGGCATATCTTACTGATACGATGTCACTAGGTCTCCCTGCCCCCCGAGAAACAAACTATGACTAAACCTCAATACTCTTTGTAGACGGTCCCCAGCCTAACCGAGAACGCTGCCTCGGCACCTCCGCCTGGAGCCTGCTGATTGGCTACCAGAGCCGAGCCCCTTTTGCTCTTAGCATTGAGCGGCTGCACCGCGAGCAGCCAAAATCAAGGAGGAATCGATGTGCGCTGACCGCCGGAGTCTCGCGCCACATAAGGTATGAGACAGTCCCGAACTGAGCTGCCTATAATCCATCCTTTTAGTTAAACGGCAGTAAGCGCAATTAATATATAGAACAGGATATCGCACACAGTGCATGCCGTTTTGTAAGGCTACTCTATCGACTGCTGTGCCACATTGCGGCTGCAATGGGCATTTCTAATGGACTTTTTTAACGAATCAGGCTACAGGCTTTAGAATATGTATTCTTAAAGTTATTTCTACTCTCACAGTGAACCATTTAACAATGCTGACTATTCGTTGAACAGCAATCCTGACCCATATTTCTGTCTCATGACTCCCCCAGGAGGATGTGCGGTGCATAGTGAAGCCCACTATATGAAGAATGTACGATACCCTTCGCTATACTAAAGACGCCGAATTACAGTAAGTGGATGCATAAAGGTTTTTCCACTTGCCAGTTGGCCAATGAAGTGTTTAGCATTCCCGTTCCAATTCCTCCCCCCTTTATAATGTATTTCAGAAAGAAACAGGAGCACGCCCAAGCCCAAGACGTGACGCAAGATTCGCCGTCCGTCATTCTCCATGTAGGTAACTCTTCAGTTAGCCTATATCAAAGTGCTATTTCACCACAAAGATAACTAAAACTAGGCAATGCCATGTCTTCTAGGCTCTCTCCTTTGTCCTGATGAAGACCCCAACATGAGGGAAGACTAACCCTTTTACACACTCGGGGTCGAAATGTAGACTACGCCGAATCCTACACGCCATAGAAACAAAAGAACGATCCATCTTACCTATGTGTGATGTGTTTTGGGAACACTGTCATTACCATAATTGTAAAGGCGTTACGATTTGAATGTGATGCAATACTGTCACACCACCTTTACCACGTCCTTCACATACTCCTCACTCCCTCTCCCTTCCTCACTGAGAGCACCATTTGTGTAATGATTTTATAAATTACATTGATGATATGCAGATGACTGATAAGTAATTGTATGCAGTAACAAGTACAATGATTGCACCTGTACATGGAATAAATACAATTCATCTTTGAATACTGCATACTCCACCCTCATTGCGCCAAACATATATATTGTGAAATATAATTGTGGTGTGTAAAAATATATACTAGAACAAAATAATTGTAAAGTATATCTACTCAACTCGGACCACCCGTTCTTTGTACTTGCATACTGACCCAGGTCCATGAGTTTCGAGGGCCCACCCCTTTACAACTCATACACATAACTCTACCGGTCACTACTTTTTAGTTTCAATATTGCCTTGAACAGAAGCAGGCAGGCAAATATGATCAAATAGGTAAAGAATACATTAAGGAATGTTCGGAATTACCATACAGATTTCGATGCCGGAGTGGGGATCGAGAAGTGTTTCTAAGTGGTACTAACTGCAAGACGCTTTAAGTGAATCACTCATATGTCAGGTTATAATGCTGCATTGGGCTTGTAATGGTTCTGTAGCGAACTTGTCCTGGTATCTGAGGGGTTACCAAGCTGCAGTGATTACTCCAGCATTCGCGCTACTTTCAAATGGGAGTTACTTGATGCTGAACGATCAAGGCTGCTGTGGAATGCTTCCGGGCATCGCATATCTGGTAACCGTGAGCTCCAGGGTTACTTGTTGTATGCAAGTATTGTTTCCGCCAACACATACAGTCAGGGAGGCGCAGTTATGGCCTTTACTGAATGTTTTTTTAATACGGTTTGATACTCTAAGCAGAATGAAAGCCATGCTTTTACAGAAGCTCAAGAGACTTTTGATCTCCAGATCGCAAGGTCTTCAGAACAGATGCAGGTGCTTATTCATACAAACTGCTCTCTTCATTTCACAGAAATAGTAAATCGTATCTTTAACATGTCTGATACGACTGCCATTTTCCACCTATTTAAGACCATAGGTTCTGGGTTTCTAGGCACCTTTCAGGCGGTACTTGGAGCTATACCAAACTTTATATACTTCGTCTTCGGAAGCATCCTTGGAGGAATTCCGCTAATCCTGTTTCTAATAGCAGGTATCCTGATTGTCTTCTATCTGCAACGCAATGGACATCCCAATCACCAAGGAGATCGAAAAAGCACTCCTGGAACGGAAGTACCGTGACCGCATGGTACAACATCTAGGCACGGCTCGCCTAAGAGAACTAAGTCCATCTTGGTTCCTTCATTTCGACCAGTCTGGATGGACTACATGTTACCTGTCCTGCGATGCCTGTTTTGTGGAGAAGAATGCGTGTTAGACCTTTGTTTGACACTCCCATCCTGTGCGCAACTAGACCTGAATGCTCTACTGGACCTGATAAAGGCCCATGTTCTGCAATGTCCCTAGCGTATTCCTATGTTGATGGAGGTATTCCTTGAGCCACCGCAGGTAGTAACTACACCTGTTGGGATGGACACCAGCTCCTCCATTGACATCCAGGCTTTGGACAGTGTACAGGCTGCCCAAGCAACCACTGTGGACAGCGTAGAACATCATCTGTCCCTAATTGACGTGCTTTGCGAGGTGCTACAGGAGCCATCTACTGCGGAAGCAAGCAACAAAAATGTTGCGTCTACCACCCAGGACACACCCTTTTTTAAACAAGCTCAAATTTGGAACTTAAAACAAAATTGACATTGACATTCCTTTCATTTATTGGGCATAAATGGCTTTCTGATGCTTATAGTGGTTCAGACTATGACTACGGACACTTCTAGAGCAATAGTTAGCAAATGTTTTTTCTTTTAACGTTTTAAAAACTTTTTTAAAGTTTTTTTAGATGTTTTAAACATTTTAGCAAACCTAGGGCCAGATGTAGGTAGCCAAATACCGGTCAGTAAGGGCTGAATTCGGCCGTTACCGACCGGTATTTGGCTTTCGACATGTAGGGGGATTGCAACAGGGCATTTCGGTAATTTTACCGATTCGGTAAATATACCGGTCGGTAAATTTACCGACCGGTATTTTTACAGAATCGGTAAAATTGAGATGTAGGTGGGACTCTTCAGAGTCCCACAAGCCCTACAAATTCGGTATTTTACCATCAAATTCAATTTGATGGTAAAATACTGATTCAGGTGTGCATGCACATGTGTGCATGCACACCTGTGCCATATGACAGGCAGACCTGCCCTTAGGGCAGGTATGCCTGCCACATGGCCCCGAACCTTTTTTGGGGGTGCTAGAGGGTGTCAAAGTGACACCCCCTGCACCCTTGTCAAAATCGGTATTTACCGATTCGGTAAATACCGACCGGTAATGCCCCATTCATTCCTATGGGCTTCAAAGCCCATAGGAATGAATGGAGCATTACCGGTCGGTATTTACCGAATCGGTAAATACAGATATTTACTGATTCGGTAAATGGAACATCTGGATGTTCCTACATACCCCCCCTTCTTATTTACCGATTCTTAATTACCGAATCGGTAAAATTCGGTAATTAAGAATCGGTAAATACGTTCTACCTACATCTGGCCCCTAATGTTTTGTGAACTTTGAGCATACCTATATCTAGTTAGGCTAGTATTACCCTATAGGTTACATATATCGTCCAGTCGGAAGAGGAGTGGATGTTATATTCCATATAGGTACCTTATATAGGCTCAGGTAACATCACAACCTTTCACCTATATTCTTCCCTACATTACATATATAAAGGTTCTTAGGCACTGATCTTTTACCTAGATACGACACTGCATTCAGGATGCTGTTTTTTCCCTAGTTCGAATCTCATACATTATGCATGAGGCTTCTTGGGAGCACAGCAAAACCAAAGGGGATGATGGACAGAGTGTTGAACATTGCAAGCACTCACCCCCAGTCAACAGATCTGGGTTTAATCCATCATCATTCTTTAGCTCACTCCACCACCCCAGTGCAGACATGGCCATACGTAAATCAGTCATAACCTGTGCCTCATGGGAACAGTCCAGCCCGAACTGCCAAACCAAGTCTTCCCTGGACTGGAAACAAGCATCCTGGGACCAGTTCTGGGAAATCAGTCTTCCTCAGCCAGGCTAGCTTGAATCCAGTGGCAAAGTGAGCAAAGACCCCACAACGGGGCATACTCCGCCAACTTAGGGCGAACAAAGCAAAACCAAAGGGGATGATGGACAGAGTATTGAACATTGCAAGCACTCACCCCCAGTCAACTGATCTGGGTTTAATCTATCATCATTCTTTAGCTCACTCTGCCACCCCAGTTCAGACATGAGGACATCGATGAGAGGAGTCCCTGTATTGTTCTTTTTGAAAGGAGTAGAACTATTATTTGCCTGTTGAAATGTACAGTTCTAGGTGCTTGATAGCATCAATATGTTTTATGTTTGTAAATTGTATAGATGTTGGTCTATTGTAAATATGGTTTCTATGTATTGAGTATATTTTCCTGTTTACATCTCATATACAAAATAAGGCAAGAAGGTAATTGTCTAGCAAGTCCTGCATAGGCTGAATACATCTTGGTGTAAAAAAAACACAAGAAAACGTTTCATGTATTCAGTTACAACCCAGGGATAAACAAAAAATCCAACTGGTGAAGAAGAAAGTTTGGATCTATGGTGTCAGAGGTAATTTGCTTTGCATACAGTTTAGGATTCCCACTTCTGTACTCCTGAACAGAATCATTCCCCTGCTTTTTATCGGCTCTGTTTGTAGTATTTTGACACCATTCTGTAGGCACCTCATGGCACACCTGGGAAAGGTCGCATGCGTCGAGCTTTGATTGTCGACGCGCGCCCCGTCTCGGATTTGCCTTCGTTAGGTTTGTCTTTGTTGGATGCTTTGTTCTTTGTCAAGTTGTCTTGACTCCACACGCGGGTCAACTGCTACTCGGCTGAATCGCGCCTGGCCGTGGGAGCGTTCTAACTCCCTAGCCGGCGTGTATGCACAGTGCAGGATCGCGGTGCGCTCCCCCCACCGCCTGAGGGTACCCTTGTGCGTCCTTACCCGCGGTGTGCGTGCTTGAAAAACCGTACATTCTGCGCATTCTCCATTTCAAGCTGCACCGCCGTGGGGGAGCCTTGTTGCCTGCCGTTACGCACGCTGTGGTCTGCAATCTCTGCCGTTCTGCAGCATTCCTTTCGCGCACCCCCCCCCCAGTTGAACGCCTGCATTGTGTGGATCTGTACCTGCTGTTAGGCAGAGCAATCAGCGTTTTTCTGCCCTGAGGGTCTGTAATTATAGGCTTATGAACGCTCTTTTGTAGAGTCAGTACTGCAGGACTACTGTCCTGCTGGGACCCTTATTGGCAGGCCGCCCTTTTATACCTTGCACCAGGGCTGTTGGGTCCCGGGGTTTCTGCCCTTTCTAACACAAGCACTGCACGCAGAAACTTTAGGCTGACACCCAGCCCCCTTATTCTGAGGTAAGCCCTCTACCATATTGAACCACTTACCTTTGTAACACCACTGTCATGTAGCTCCTGTATATCCTTATATCGTGTTAAGTTAGCATAGGTACATTTGAGGTTTAAACGCCATTTTTCTGTCTTGCAACTTCTGCACACGACACTTAGTTGTTGACTTAGCTTTCAACCTAGTAGTTTGCCGTGGTGTATGTGAGAATAATATGTTATTGCTCTGATATCAGCTTTGCTTAATAAACTATGTCTGCACGAAGAGTGCTGAAGTTTCAGGAACAACACGATATGGAATTGTTATGAGGTCTGATCTCCACGCCTTCATAGTCATAGCACAAGTGCAGCCTTTGCCAACTCTGGCTTCAGGCGGGATTGATATTGCTTTGCACGAGGCACATAGAACACACTTGATGCGGTACACATGCAGAGAGAGCTGGTGTATGCTGATGTGATTCCTTCATGCTAGGGCACTAAGGTATGGGCCCGCCCTAAAACAACCCAAAGAGACCTTCTTAGCTAATAATATAATATATGTGTTAGGGAGGGTGAGATATAAGTGTTGTTAACTCTTATTCATTACAGTATGTTGACATGCTGTCACCATTCGCTTTTTATGTCTTAGTAACTATGCTGGTAATTTTGCTACTGATAATAAGTATACTTGTATTATCTAAGATACTGCGCCTGAGAAGACGGCATTAGTAAATAAACATTTCAAATGCACATGTGTCTTCTTTACTCCATGTTCTGGTTTGTAATGATAATATAACGAAAGAGTGTTCATGAGTTCCACGTACCCTGAGGTACAGTAAGTTCATGTTCTGGTTTGTCTAAACATTGGGAGTTTGATATGTCCAATGAGACACTGTAGCTAGCTCGGTAAGGGGTGAGTTGGGTACTGAGGTGAGTTTTGGGTCACCCTAATTCGCCGAGGTTCCACTCCTCTGTGCACAGTTCTGTGTGAGAACAGAAACCCTGCGACATGGCGCCCAACGGTTTCGGTGGTCTTATATCATGACACTCGAGTAATA
Organism: Lissotriton helveticus; assembly: GCF_964261635.1. Lineage (NCBI taxonomy): Eukaryota > Metazoa > Chordata > Amphibia > Caudata > Salamandridae > Lissotriton > Lissotriton helveticus. The sequence continues at coordinate 875,228,037 of NC_136059.1, forward strand.
TATCGTTCATACCTTAACCCCTTCACCTCCGTTTCCGGAAAGCGGGGTGTCGGTGAAACCTACCTATTTTTTGAAATAGGTCTTATTCAAGCTTGATTCTTTCTTAAACGGTTTCTTTGAATTACTACCCAGTTGTGCTACAAAGTATTCTTTGTATTTTCTTGTTTCCAGTGTTGTCATGGCGGCGGTGGCCATTGCGCAGCATAGTCGCGTGGCGGTGCGCACACATCTTCAGACGTACCAAGTCCCGGTAGATGGGATGGCTGTGATTTTAGTGGTGGGTGCAGATCCGGCGTTCCCTTTCGAGTTGTTTTACTCTTGGGTTACGTTTCCGGCTGTGGACGCAACTTCTGGTTTGTTCCACTCCTACACCGCCTCAGCTGTCCCGGCTGAGTATACACCGTACAGGGCACTGGGAATACCTATTGATCATTGGCAGCATCGAGTTTGGTTTGATGGCGCCCTCCCCCACTCTTTGTCCGCTGCGAGGTTAGGTCCACTCTCAATTCCAGGTACAAACTGGCCTGCGTTGGGTGGTTTTACCCCGCACCCGAATCACGGCGCTTGTACCCTTGCAGAAATTCGTAGGCTACATGTTGTTTCCATTTCCGTGATTCGAGCATTAGTGCAATACATCGGTCGCCATCTACCTGGTGGTCCCCAGGGGGGTGCGGCCGTTCCCATGGATCGAGGCGGTATGCGTCTCAATCCAGTGATGGTAAATTCGGTTTTTGGTGCACGTCCAGTTGACAACGATGACTTCCCGTTCTGGCTAGCAGAGAAGTTTGATCAACTGGAGGCGGTTTTTCCGAATTCTACTCCTGCTGATAAGCATAGAATGTTGACGATTACTTTACCGAAGGATTTAACTCCTGAACTTGTTGACTGTGAAAGCTGGGGGAAAACATTTGCGGCCGTTTATACGAGGTGCTTCGGCACCCCGTCTATGAATGCCCTGCCTGACATCATTAAACGTGTTCAGAATGATCACGGTCCAGAGGCAGCGGTTGAATTGGGTATGCGCCTGTGTGGTTCTTTTGAGATTGTAAGTGATCTCATACCCTCCAATGTTAAAGGAGATGCTGTGAACTTTCAGGTGTCGAACGCTTTGGCTGCTCTGCCCGATGCCGATAAACCCCGTCAGTTAGCAAAGATTGTTGTGGCCGCTTATAAGACGATTGGCCGCACAAGTAGAGGTCTGAAATATTTTTCAGTAAAGGAGAAAAAACAACCTCAGGGACAATCTGCTGTTGCAGATGTCCAACCCAAGTCCAAAAAACAGAATTGGCCTAAGAAACAGATACAGGGGAAGCAAAATAAGCAGACTCAGGATTCTTTTCCTGCACTACAGGCTCCTGCGCCGACAGAGAAAGTTTATGATTTGCGCGATGATTAAATCACCTGATCGATTTCAGGGTTCTGATCAACGCTCTCCTCGTTCCTTTCAGGACACATCGGCCCCGAAGACCGGTGGAGGAGGGGGTGGACGTGGACGTGGTGGCCAACAAGGACGTGGTCAGTCCCGCCAGACGGATGGCGCAGTGAAGCAGGAGGATTCTACGCCTAAGCGACCGCAGTTTGCGAAAAAGAAAGTCGCAGCCTTGACAGCGCATAGATATGCCACAGATAGTGAGAACGCGGCTTCGGAATCTGACGTGGGCTCTGACCTTGCTGGACAGCGCGGCGGAGATAACCATAGTCAGAGAGGCGCTCCGTCCACTACTGAGGGTGACAGCGACTGAAGTGTTCGTTGTAATAGAAACAGCCGATACAAGACTAGCTCCCCCTGAAAGACTTTTTGAAATTGTCCTGTTAATTGAAGGTGACATACAGCGTACTGTCAGAGGGGTATTTTGGGAGAACCTTTCGTCTACGTACGACATTTTGCTTTCTGAAGCTGACTGGCCCCCACCTTTCGTGCTCGCGGCGCCGCGAGGGGAGGAGGTAATCCTTCCCAGTTTCGCGCACACTGTCTCAACTGAGCATGCGCAGCATTTTGCAGAAGAGTGGGCTCGGGCTCTTGCGCCGGCTCTGTACCGCAACCAATGTGGTTGGGATAAATTGTCTCCTTGCCACGAAATTCCTTTGCGATCTGAGCCACAGCCTCAGCCTCAATATCCCATACGGCGTGAAGCTAAAGCTGCCGTGGCAGAAATCCTTGAACAATTGGAATATCAGGGAGTTATTGAAACGTGTGTGTCACCGATGAATAATCCCCTTTTTACTGTGACCAAGCCTGACGGATCATATCGTTTGGTATTGGATTACCGGCATTTGAACTCGCATTGCCGTAACTGTGTGGTACAGAATACTCATGGCTCTGCGCTAGTGGATAGTCTAGTGCGTAAGCGTTTCAAGACAACGCTTGACATATCCAACGGTTTTTATGCCCACAGACTGGATAGCTTTAGCTCCCAATGGACAAGTTTTACGTCCGCTGGTGTGCAAAAACGCTTCCGGCGACTCCCGATGGGCTACAAAATAGTCCTGGAGTATTCACCTCAAGAATAGTCACTCTATTGGAGAGTATCGATCCGGATGCATGTTCTTATGTGGATGACATTTATCTCACAGACGACGAAATTTGGATGCATCTGTGTCGAGTGACTTCAATTATTTGTAATTTTGCAGATATGGGTTACAAGTTTAATTTTGCAAAATCGCACATTGCAGAACACACTGTGTTGTTCCTCGGCTATGAGCTGAACAATGAAGGTCGAGGATTGGCTCCTCACTTCCTGGAGAAATGCGCACAGTTGCGCGCTCCTACAACACTGAAAAAATTACAGTCTTTGCTGGGCTTCTTGAATTTCGGCAGAACTTATGTTCCGGAATATGCCCAGCGTATCAAGCCTTTGTATGCTTTGATACAACCAACTTTTTCAAAAACATGCTGGCTGCCTGAGCATTCGGCCATTTTGCAATCTTTGCAGGCTGATCTGCTCGCTTCTAAATACTTACTGACTCGTGATAATCACACCAACCTGGTGATAAGAATAATTCCAGGGGCGGTGGGTTTCACGTACCTGACTTTTAATGAAGGTGACACAGTACCAATTGCTTACAAGTCACACTTGTACACTTCAGCTGAATTGCGGTTTCCCACTGTGGAGAAAGTTTTAACTGCTGCACAGATGGCGATTCTTAAAGAACGAGCTCTGTCACAGGGGAAGCGCATGTTAGTGGTAACACCCTGTCCTCATTTGGAGGCAGTCACAAAAGCCAGTGTACCAAATTCAAAAGCTTTGCACCCTCGGTGGATTCAGTGGGCTGCGTCATTGACATCCACGGATGTCACGTTTATTTTTGACGCTTCCTTACGGTCGCAGGAGTACTTGCAGTATGAATTTGTTCATCCTGCTCCTCTGGCTATGCGACCTTTGGAGGACTTCCATTGCATCATTTACACTGATGGGTCAGCGCAGGTTGCGCATGGCTCTAAACATGCCTACGTTTCCGCATGCGCCATTGTGGTCGGTGCTATGTTGAATGATGAGTTCATTTCCAGGGAAGTGCACACGTTGCCCCTGGGCGATTGCACCGCACAATTGGCGGAGCTTCGTGCTCTCTTACTAGCGTTGGAGTACGCGGATCCAAGTGTTACTACTCTGATTGTAAGTGATTCTTACTACTGTGTCCAGTCTTACAATGAAAACTTGTTCTTTTGGATTCAAAATGATTTTCATGATTCCAAGGGTAGCACAATAAAACACAAAATGATCTGGGTTCGAGTGGCAGAGCTTAAGGCTATGTTGCCTCTCGTTTATGTGATTCATACTCTTGGTCATCAGCGTGTAGGAGTTCACGCTGTTGGCAATTCTCTTGCTGATGAGGCAGCGAAATCTGCAGTATCTACATACTTAGTTGCAGCGGTTACTAGATCCAAAACCAAGATTGATAGCGACATCTTGGCGGCAGTTGCTGCCTCTGAGAAGGGAAGTAAACATCCTGCGGGATTCCCTTCGAAGTACAAATACCACTTAAGTCCCGAAAAGGTTCCTTTTGTGACAATTCCTGACGTTGGGGAACGGCTGATTCCCAACTCGGATCGCAGAGCAGACTTGATTACAGCGGCACAGGAAGGTGTGGCGTCTGCGCATGCGGGCGTCTCGGCCACTGTAACTCAATTACAACAACGTTTCTGGTGGCGGGGACTGTACAAACAGACGCGTGATTATGTCCTTCTTTGTGACATATGCCAGCAGATTAAACCTTCAACTGCTACGCGTCCGCCACAGACTCAGTTGTACATTTCTAATAAACCGCTAGGTTGTGTTTATTTAGATCACTGCGGTCCTTTTTCATCTGATACTGCGTATAAGTACATCTTAGTAGCAGTTGACTCATGCACACGCTTTGTGTGGGTATGGCCACATCGCAGCGCTGATTCACGGACTGTCATTAGAGATTTGCGTGTCTTTATAGGGATTTTTGCCTGTGGTACCTTCCATTCGGATCAGGGTCCGGCTTTCGCCTCTAAGGCGTATAAGGATGCCATGACTTCGTTGGGGGTCCAAGTCAAGTTTTCGTCTCCCTACAGACCTGAGGGTAACAGTGTAGTTGAGCGAATGAACCGTGATTTAAAGCAATCTTTGACAGCCCGAGTTATAGGCACTGGCAGAAACTGGCTGGCTCACCTCTATGGCGTGCAGCGTGCTCTTAATAATCTCCCTAGAAGGTCTCTGGGTGGGCGGACCCCATACGAAATGCTCTTTGGCATCAAGATGTACGTCCCTGACCTTGACGGTCTAGACTGTGTGGTTCGCGCCTCTTGCTTTGACGCAGATGAACATTGCAATGTTTTACAGAATCTACAAAAGACCAGAGACAGTCTTGCAAAGGAACATTTGCCCTCCACGTCGGATGATGCGTTGCAGATCCCGGTAGTTGGCTGGCTACCCCAAGTTGGCGAACTGGTTCGAGAGAAGATCGATAACAAGAAAGAATTTGGTCCTTCCTATCGAGCTCCGGTTCCTGTCCTTGGAGTGAAGGGCACAAGAACAGTCATTTTACCGCCACTTCCTGGTCGTAAGGAAAACAGGTTTATTTCAATTGACAATGTCAAGATACACAGAGTGGCCGATTCTTCTTAGCATGACACCGGCTGTTTCCTGTCCTTCCATTGTGAGAAATTCAGTTATGCCCACTGCTTCTAATATTGAACCTGAAGTGGCCATCGAATTACCTGCTCTTTCCAGTCCTTTATTAAATAATTTACCCAGAACTAACGTTGATGAGATAGACTATGCCTACCCCACTGATTTGTCCATGCCTGACCTGCAAACACGTTTAGCCACGGAATCAAGATTTTCTTTTGACTCTGTTTCTCTTGCCTCAAAGAAACCCTCTCGTTTTGCAGTTTATGCTAGCCTGTTTAAAAAACATTTTTTGATACCCCCTTGGACATACATTTGGCTGGCCCTTTTTTCAATTTACCTGTTTATGTCAATTGGTTTTGTGTTTTATTTTTTTCGAATCATGAATGGACACTATGTGGAGGAAAGAACTTGCATTACTCATCTGAATGGAACTTTGGCCCCGCTTTCCTCGTCCCATTCTACACATAGATTTAAAAGAGACTTGACTTTGGTTAACATCACAGCTTGGCCTGTCCTTGATGGTATCGTGTGGGATGCAGTTCGGTTTCAGATTCATGGCCCAACGGAAGTCGTTAATGTCCCTAATGTACTTAGAGTGAATATGGGGGATGTGGTGAAACAAAACATTCGTTCTGATGACTGGGATGTCAATGCTGTAGAAAGTTTATTTTCTGATTTGCAGTACCATGCTGCATTTGATGCTGAGGATTTATATTTAGAATCTGCTAATTATGGTGAATTATTCTGTTACCAACATTATGGCAATCACTTCTTACACAAAACATCTTCCAGAAGGGATACTGTTAACTTTACTCAGTGGGAACATTGCCCAGCACCTCAACAAGGGAGTTCTGAAACGTTTCTAAAGAAGTATACTTACTTTACTGACTTTAACCAGTCCAATCCCGAGTCCTTTTATTTTAAATTTCAAAAAATGCCAATGTCCAAGGTTAGACTTACCGATACTAAATTGTTGTATTCGAAGGCCTTCCTTGATCGATTAGTTACTGGAGGCTATGAGTTATGGAAGGATACAATAGACCTTAAATCGGTTTGGGGTTCAAGGGCCTGGCAGGTACGAGGCACTGAGGCTTTGCACCGTGCATGTCTCATCCCGAATCATATGTTGTTTCTAAATGAAACGATTTCCCAGACCACATGCTTTGGATTGGCTACTTCTAAAAAGTTAAACACTCCTTCTTTCCCGGAGTTGGAGGAATATGATGGTTGGGGTAATTTTACTCAGTTGTCCATTAGAGAATTACAGACGCTACTTCTTAATTCCTCCTTTAACATTTCCAGTATGAATCCTAAGGGTTGGCTGCTTTGGCACCGTAGTGCTGATTCTTGCCAACATATGTTTTTGAATTTAACTGACGGTTTTAAAACTGTTAGATCTGATCCCCGATTTAACTTAGGTCATACTGTCACCTCGTATTCTGTAGGCAAATTGTGTCAAAATTGGCTGAAACATTCAACTTTACCTGCGGTTAAGGATCACCTTTCTAAACTAAATGCAGACGTGGACTTGAATGATTTCATTAAAGGCCCGGCTAGTGGCAGGTCGAAAAGGTGGTTATATGGGGTTTACAATGAAATTTGGAAGCTATCACAGATTGAGGCTGCTACACGCCTTAGGGCTATTGATCAAGCAAATCTTGAGAAAGTGCTTGCAGTTGTTGACAATAGCATTAATGTGCTTTCCTCTAGAATTTACACATTGGATAATATTGTGTCGTCAGTCGTCGATATTGTACATGATGAAGTGTCAGTATTATACCATGGTCAAAATCAATTACGATCAATCATGCAGTTTGCATGGACCCTTCAAACTCTAAAAATGGGTAAAGTTCCCTGGGGGTACATGAACGTTTCTTCTTTATTTGCACCGTTTAATTTGACTGACAAACAACGCTTACTTTCAATGCGTGATGCTTCCTTTTCTATGTTACATATTGAAAGGTTAGAATCTTTACCTTTTTCCGTGGCTGAAGCCACTGCTGCAACGTGGCTTATCCACGGTTTAATAACGCTGCCTTTTGCTTTATATAAGTTTTCAAATTGTATGAAATATGTACCAATAGGTCGTTATGAACCTTTAGGTAGCGGTTTCCTTCATGAAGTCTGGTCACTCCCATACACATACAGATGTTTTAAGGATGACCAGGAAGTTTATCTGACAGGGGAGGAGTGCACTGAGACGCCAGATCATTCTTTAATGTGTAGACACATACAGTTACACGGTTCATGCAACAAGGACCGACTGAATATGGCTTGCGTTTTACATGGCACGCCAGTTCCTGCTATCATCCCCACGTTTAAATTATTAGAGAATGGTAGTTATTTAATGCTCAATAATGAAAACTGTTGTGGGTTAATTAAAGGTATAGCTTTCATAGTAACAGTAAGTGAGCGGGTTATTTGCTGCAGAAATGTGCTTTATCCTCCCACACGTGAACATAGGGAGTCTTCCATCTGGCCACAGATACCAACCTTGGGAGCAGAATTCAGCGGCATGGCAAGAATAAGGGCTCTTTTGTCCCAGAAAGAGGTGGCCTTGAGCTCGGCCCGTGAAACTTTCGTGCTTCACATTGCAAACACCCGTACAGAGTTTCAGGCTCTTTTGAATACTGATTTGCCTTTGCATTTCGGAGCGATGGTTCGAACTATCTTTAACGCATCCTCCACAAAAGGCCTTGCACATTTTTTTAAAGTTGTTAGCAGTGGTCTCGTGACTTCCTTTGAAAAGATTTTTGGAGTCATCCCTGCTTTCTTCCATTCTATTTTTTCATCCTTGTTTGGAGGGTTCCCGTTTTTACTTGCATTAGCAGCTGGCGCACTAGTGGTTTTTTGTCTCTTTAAATATGGATGTCCTTCCTGTGCAAGACCCCGCGCAACAGCTACTGACGCGGTTTCGCAACCGCATGCTTGAATATTATGGCACACTGCCGTTGGCGACATTGAGCACGCCATATGGATTATCTTTTCGATTCTCCTACTTCACCTGTGTCCAGCCTGTATTTCACTGCCTGACCTGTGATTTCCATTGGGCCATTGATTTGTGTCTCTGTGGACCGGTTTCTCCTGACGTCGATTTTAATCAGCTGATGAGTCCTATCATTGCTCACAAGTTGGTTTGTTCTGACGAGAGGATTATGGCCTTAGCAGTGGCGCATGGACTAATGGGTCCCTGGGATATATTGTCGGCAGCACAGAATTTCTTGGACTTAAGTGTTCTTGAAAACCCACCGAGCTGTCCTCTGATGGTTATAGAGGATCCGGTGCTGGGAGAACACGTATGTTCTTTTCATCTTTTAAATTGGATGGCTGAACTGTTTTCGGATGAGGACAGTGATTTCCTACTGGAGGCTGTTGCTGCTTACTTTTCATATACAGTTTTATCATAGACACTGCCTCGGATTGACGTGCTGATTGATAGCATTTCATTGTTTTTATTGACTTATTTGTCAAATTTTTTTTATTATTTCCGTGCCTATTGGCTTGAGCCACGTTATATTTTTGGGCTATTTTTTAGCATTAGTTTTTAATGTTTGGTTTCGATTCATGCTCGTTTACTGTTGAGTTCTGCTCTCATGAGATGGCACTTCTGTTATCATATTTAGTCCGTTCTCGGATCATGGGGGGGTGTCATGTAGCTCCTGTATATCCTTATATCGTGTTAAGTTAGCATAGGTACATTTGAGGTTTAAACGCCATTTTTCTGTCTTGCAACTTCTGCACACGACACTTAGTTGTTGACTTAGCTTTCAACCTAGTAGTTTGCCGTGGTGTATGTGAGAATAATATGTTATTGCTCTGATATCAGCTTTGCTTAATAAACTATGTCTGCACGAAGAGTGCTGAAGTTTCAGGAACTTGCAAAAAACAACAAGTGATGGACTGAATGTGGATCAATGTCACACACTCCCCCAGTCAAAAGATCTGGGCCCAAATCCATCGTTTTTTTGCACTCCACACCACCCTGGGTCAGATAATGGCTTTATGCAAATCAGCTCTGACCCTGTTGCCCCATGGGAACAGTCCAGTCCGAACTACAACAGCCATATCTTTCCCAGACCGGAATCAAGCATCCGAGGACCGGACCGGTTTCGAGGTAACACCTCTCTTCAGCCCGGCTAGCTTGACTCCAAGTGGTGTGGAGTGCCTGGGACCCACGTCTGGGCATCCCCAGCGCACTTAGGGCGGCAATTGCAAAAAACAACAAGTGATGGACTGAATGTGGATCAATGTCACACACTCCCCCAGTCAAAAGATCTGGGCCCAAATCCATCGTTTTTTTGCACTCCACACCACCCTGGGTCAGATAATGCTTTATGCAAATCAGCTCTGACCCTGTTGCCCCATGGGAACAGTCCAGTCCGAACTACAACAGCCATATCTTTCCCAGACCGGAATCAAGCATCCGAGGACCGGACCGGTTTCGAGGTAACACCTCTCTTCAGCCCGGCTAGCTTGACTCCAAGTGGTGTGGAGTGCCTGGGACCCACGTCTGGGCATCCCCAGCGCACTTAGGGCGGCAATTGCAAAAAACAACAAGTGATGGACTGAATGTGGATCAATGTCACACACTCCCCCAGTCAAAAGATCTGGGCCCAAATCCATCGTTTTTTTGCACTCCACACCACCCTGGGTCAGATAATGGCTTTATGCAAATCAGCTCTGACCCTGTTGCCCCATGGGAACAGTCCAGTCCGAACTACAACAGCCATATCTTTCCCAGACCGGAATCAAGCATCCGAGGACCGGACCGGTTTCGAGGTAACACCTCTCTTCAGCCCGGCTAGCTTGACTCCAAGTGGTGTGGAGTGCCTGGGACCCACGTCTGGGCATCCCCAGCGCACTTAGGGCGGCAATTGCAAAAAACAACAAGTGATGGACTGAATGTGGATCAATGTCACACACTCCCCCAGTCAAAAGATCTGGGCCCAAATCCATCGTTTTTTTGCACTCCACACCACCCTGGGTCAGATAATGGCTTTATGCAAATCAGCTCTGACCCTGTTGCCCCATGGGAACAGTCCAGTCCGAACTACAACAGCCATATCTTTCCCAGACCGGAATCAAGCATCCGAGGACCGGACCGGTTTCGAGGTAACACCTCTCTTCAGCCCGGCTAGCTTGACTCCAAGTGGTGTGGAGTGCCTGGGACCCACGTCTGGGCATCCCCAGCGCACTTAGGGCGGCAATTGCAAAAAACAACAAGTGATGGACTGAATGTGGATCAATGTCACACACTCCCCCAGTCAAAAGATCTGGGCCCAAATCCATCGTTTTTTTGCACTCCACACCACCCTGGGTCAGATAATGGCTTTATGCAAATCAGCTCTGACTCTGTTGCCCCATGGGAACAGTCCAGTCCGAACTACAACAGCCATATCTTTCCCAGACCGGAATCAAGCATCCGAGGACCGGACCGGTTTCGAGGTAACACCTCTCTTCAGCCCGGCTAGCTTGACTCCAAGTGGTGTGGAGTGCCTGGGACCCACGTCTTGGCATCCCCAGCGCACTTAGGGCGGCAATTGCAAAAAACAACAAGTGATGGACTGAATGTGGATCAATGTCACACACTCCCCCAGTCAAAAGATCTGGGCCCAAATCCATCGTTTTTTTGCACTCCACACCACCCTGGGTCAGATAATGGCTTTATGCAAATCAGCTCTGACCCTGTTGCCCCATGGGAACAGTCCAGTCCGAACTACAACAGCCATATCTTTCCCAGACCGGAATCAAGCATCCGAGGACCGGACCGGTTTCGAGGTAACACCTCTCTTCAGCCCGGCTAGCTTGACTCCAAGTGGTGTGGAGTGCCTGGGACCCACGTCTGGGCATCCCCAGCGCACTTAGGGCGGCAATTGCAAAAAACAACAAGTGATGGACTGAATGTGGATCAATGTCACACACTCCCCCAGTCAAAAGATCTGGGCCCAAATCCATCGTTTTTTTGCACTCCACACCACCCTGGGTCAGATAATGGCTTTATGCAAATCAGCTCTGACCCTGTTGCCCCATGGGAACAGTCCAGTCCGAACTACAACAGCCATATCTTTCCCAGACCGGAATCAAGCATCCGAGGACCGGACCGGTTTCGAGGTAACACCTCTCTTCAGCCCGGCTAGCTTGACTCCAAGTGGTGTGGAGTGCCTGGGACCCACGTCTGGGCATCCCCAGCGCACTTAGGGCGGCAATTGCAAAAAACAACAAGTGATGGACTGAATGTGGATCAATGTCACACACTCCCCCAGTCAAAAGATCTGGGCCCAAATCCATCGTTTTTTTGCACTCCACACCACCCTGGGTCAGATAATGGCTTTATGCAAATCAGCTCCGACCCTGTTGCCACATGGGAACAGTCCAGTCCGAACTACAACAGCCATATCTTTCCCAGACCGGAATCAAGCATCCGAGGACCGGACCGGTTTCGAGGTAACACCTCTCTTCAGCCCGGCTAGCTTGACTCCAAGTGGTGTGGAGTGCCTGGGACCCACGTCTGGGCATCCCCAGCGCACTTAGGGCGGCAATTGCAAAAAACAACAAGTGATGGACTGAATGTGGATCAATGTCACACACTCCCCCAGTCAAAAGATCTGGGCCCAAATCCATCGTTTTTTTGCACTCCACACCACCCTGGGTCAGATAATGGCTTTATGCAAATCAGCTCTGACCCTGTTGCCCCATGGGAACAGTCCAGTCCGAACTACAACAGCCATATCTTTCCCAGACCGGAATCAAGCATCCGAGGACCGGACCGGTTTCGAGGTAACACCTCTCTTCAGCCCGGCTAGCTTGACTCCAAGTGGTGTGGAGTGCCTGGGACCCACGTCTGGGCATCCCCAGCGCACTTAGGGCGGCAATTGCAAAAAACAACAAGTGATGGACTGAATGTGGATCAATGTCACACACTCCCCCAGTCAAAAGATCTGGGCCCAAATCCATCGTTTTTTTGCACTCCACACCACCCTGGGTCAGATAATGGCTTTATGCAAATCAGCTCTGACCCTGTTGCCCCATGGGAACAGTCCAGTCCGAACTACAACAGCCATATCTTTCCCAGACCGGAATCAAGCATCCGAGGACCGGACCGGTTTCGAGTCAAGCTAGCCGGGCTGAAGAGAGGTGTTACCTCGAAACCGGTCCGGTCCTCGGATGCTTGATTCCGTTCTGGGAAGGACATGGCTTTTGTAGTTCGGACTGGACTGTTCCCATGGGGCAACAGGGTCAGAGCTGATTTGCATATCGCCATTGTCTAACCCAGGGTGGTGTGGAGTGCAAAAAAACGATGGATTTGGGCCCAGATCTTTTGACTGGGGGAGTGTGTGACATTGATCCACATTCAGTCCATCACTTGTTGTTTTTGCAATTGCCGCCCTAAATGCGCTGGGGATGCCCAGACGTGGGTCCCAGGCACTCCACACCACTTGGAGTCAAGCTAGCCGGGCTGAAGAGAGGTGTTACCTCGAAACCGGTCCGGTCCTCGGATGCTTGATTCCGTTCTGGGAAGGACATGGCTTTTGTAGTTCGGACTGGACTGTTCCCATGGGGCAACAGGGTCAGAGCTGATTTGCATATCGCCATTGTCTAACCCAGGGTGGTGTGGAGTGCAAAAAAACGATGGATTTGGGCCCAGATCTTTTGACTGGGGGAGTGTGTGACATTGATCCACATTCAGTCCATCACTTGTTGTTTTTGCAATTGCCGCCCTAAGTGCGCTGGGGATGGCCAGACGTGGGTCCCAGGCACTCCACACCACTTGGAGTCAAGCTAGCCGGGCTGAAGAGAGGTGTTACCTCGAAACCGGTCCGGTCCTCGGATGCTTGATTCCGTTCTGGGAAGGACATGGCTTTTGTAGTTCGGACTGGACTGTTCCCATGGGGCAACAGGGTCAGAGCTGATTTGCATATCGCCATTGTCTAACCCAGGGTGGTGTGGAGTGCAAAAAAACGATGGATTTGGGCCCAGATCTTTTGACTGGGGGAGTGTGTGACATTGATCCACATTCAGTCCATCACTTGTTGTTTTTGCAATTGCTGCCCTAAGTGCGCTGGGGATGCCCAGACGTGGGTCCCAGGCACTCCACACCACTTGGAGTCAAGCTAGCCGGGCTGAAGAGAGGTGTTACCTCGAAACCGGTCCGGTCCTCGGATGCTTTTTTTTTTTTTTTTTTTTTTTACAAAGACCTTTATTGTACGATGTCAGTTATACACAGCAACGTGCCTACAACCCTGAGGCCGGCTGCTAAATCATCATAATCACGTTATTTGAAGTATCATACATACATTCCCTGCTTCTTGTATATCGTACATTTATACAATTTCGTCATTATTAAGGTCTGAAATTTTCGAAAGAAAACAGCAACATGACAGTTGTGGATCTAGAAACTTACCACAGTAACAACATAACCAAATTGAGACTTCTTCAGTATTGCGTATGTAATAAAAGTATGCATTTAGGTGTCGATGGGTCGGACTTCCCGGGACCCACTCCTATACCAGTGTCTACCCTTGATGCCAACTCATGGCGATCCCTCTTCTCCTGTGTCCCGTGACAGTAAATAGTCTGTGAGATAGTACCAGAAATCTTTGGGCCGAGCCCTGGCAGGCAACTCCTCCTCGTAGGTGTGTAGTTTATCCCTGCAACTTGACATATCCAGGAGCCATCTACTTGTTTTGGGCGACTGCCTGCTGTGCCAGCATTGTGCAATCTGCCTCTTGGCCAGCAGCAGCGCTATCGCACAAAATTTACGTTTTGTAGCCCTAAGGTGTGGGACCACTCCCAATAAGCAAACCTTAAGTGTACATTCTATCTCAACCTGCAACATGGCAGATAGTTCGGTAGTGATCTCCTGCCAGTAAGACTGTACAGCTGTGCAGCACCAGGCCAGATGTATGAACCCTGCTCCCCCCGCATTACATCTCTTACACCTGTCATTATCTTGCAGTCCAAATTTATACATACGCTCCGGTGTGTAGTATGCTTGGTGTATAAACTTGTAGTGGATAATACGTAAATTACCGTTAGGTGTGAGGATCTGTGTAAGTGCACATGTTTGTTGCCACTCCTCTTCCGTGAGTGAAGTCTCCATCGCCTCATCCCATCTCTCCTTAGCCCTGGTCCCAGCTACTGGCATCTCGGCCTGTGCTGCCGCATACAGCCTAGATACTAGATGTGAGGTGTCCGGCGAGGTGATGACCATTTGTAGTGATTGCAGGCTTTCCGGCTCCAACGGAAACGTCGGGTAAAAGGCCTGCACAGCGCGTTGCAGTCGGTAGTGGGTAAATAGGAACAGCGGAGTTTTATTTTTAATATACTGCAAGTCCGCTGCAGTTAGAAACTTGCCCTCCTGGAACATGTCCCCCATTTTTTCAATGCCTACTTGTTGCAGTAGCGACATCCCCACTTTCTCCCCTGTGACGGAGAGCGCCTGGTGGTGCGGGAGAGGCATTGCTGGCGCATATAATGGCTCTTTGTGTGCCACTCTGGCCAATTTCCTCCAAGCTTTAACAGTGGTGTCAATTGTATTGATGTCCTGATTATGTAGAGGCTGGCGAGTGTGTGAGAGCATTGACGCTAGTGGTATGGGTGCAGCATCTCCCTCCTCAATGGCTGTGTGCGTTAAATATGGTATTTCGTGGAACCAGTACGCTGCGTACTGTGCCTGCGCGCATAGATAATACAGCAGAAAGTCCGGTACCCCGAAGCCCCCTCTGTGATATGGCAGTGTGAGTGTTTGTAAAGGTACTCGTGCTTGTTTTCCCGCCCATATCAATCGCAAAACCAGGGATTTAATGCTGCGGAAGACTGCAGCTGGTGGTTCAATAGGGATATTATTGAAGAGGTACAGTAGTTTAGGCAGGATATTCATCTTAACGATCGCTATTCTATCTGCTAATGACAAAGGCAGTTGTACCCAGCGGGTCACTTTATCCTCCAGTTTGGATATAACCGTACCATAATTTGATCTAATCACTACCTCCGGATCTCTGTGGTATAACACCCCTAGATACCGTATCGGGTCCGACTGCCATTCCAAAGGGTAGTCTGTTGCTTGCGAGGTTGTTGTTTCCGTTAAAGGTATTATGGAGGACTTGGACCAATTTATAGTCAACCCCGAGTGGCCTCCAAATTTTATATACTCTCGCATTATTGGGTTCAAATGAGTGTCAGGGTCGCGTATATACAGAAGCATGTCGTCCGCATAGAGTGATATATGCAACGGTCTGGATGGGAACTGTAAGGCCGAGGCCTTGTAATTCTGTCGTATTACACAAGCTAGGGGTTCCAGTGCCAGCGCAAACAGCAATGGGGAGAGTGGGCATCCCTGCCTAGTGCCGCGCTTGATACTAAATGCTTCCGAGATGTACCCGTTAATTCGTACCCTCGCACTTGGATTAGTGTAAATGAGTGTAACCCATTGTACGAACCGCTTGGGAAATCCCATCCTTAGCAACACCGTGATTAAATAGTCCCATTCGACGGAGTCAAACGCCTTAGCGGCATCTAGCATGACCGCCACAGCCTTGGTTGACGGCGTAAGATAGTGGGACAATGCAAACAGTGATCTAGTGTTGTGGGCCGTAGAGCGGGTAGGGATGAACCCAGATTGATCCGGCAATACAAGTCGTGTCATGAGTGGTTTCAGCCGTACCGCTAATAATTTCGCTAGTATTTTTGAGTCAGTGTTAATAAGGGACAGTGGCCTGTAAGACTCACAAATCTCCGAGTCCTTACCAGGTTTGAGGAGCGCTATGATAGCCGCCTCACGCAATGTTGGTGGAAGTTCTGATTTCTCGAACGCTGCACCAAACATGCACACCATGTGTGGGGCAAGGAGGTCAGCATACTGTTTGTAGAATTCATTAGTAAACCCGTCAGGGCCCGGCGCCTTCCCGTTCGGTAGGGATTTTATTATGTCTGTCACTTCCTCAACCGTTATGGGTGAAGCTAACATTTCCCTCTGCCCATCTGAGAGCCATCCTATCGCCACATTTTCTAGATAGGCGAATGTATCCTCTCTCGACGCTATCGGCCTCGACTTATATAGTTCCCCGTATTCAGAAGTAAAACAGCCTAAGATGTCCGCGGCTTGTGTGTGTATTGTGCCATCCTTTGCCTTAATGCGTAGTACCGGGTTGTGTCCCTTGCCATCACATATTTTAGCCGCCAATCTACTGCCAGGCCTACCACCCTCCCCGAACGACCTGCCTGTTATTTTTTTATCCAGATATTTGATCTCATCCTCCACAAATGCCTGATGTTCAGAGTGTAAAGTCCGCAACTCGCCTAGATGCGCTGTGTCGCATGTGGTGTCATAAGCTTGCTCTAGTTCCCTCATCCGTGTTTCACAGCGTGTGATTTGCCGTCTGATATCCTTTAAAATGCCTATCGTAGTGCTCATGCATATACCCCGGATTGTGGCCTTGAATGCTTCCCATAAAAGACCCGGGTCGTCCACAGTAGGTCCGTTAAGTAGGAAGTATTCCTTGATCGCTTTGTGTATAGTGGATGCATAGATCGTGTCCGTGAGTGCACGGGAATTGAATCTCCAATGAAAGGGAGGTGTAGTGTAATTGGGTATCACCAGTGTTAACCGTACCGGGTTGTGATCCGATAGCGTTCGTGGCAAGATCTTAACTTCCTGTGTCCACAGTGCAATGGCATCCGAGCCCAGCCAGTAGTCCAAGCGTGACCAGCTGTTATGAGCTGCGGAAATGTGAGTCGCTCCCGGAGCCTCTGGGAACCTGTGCCTCCAGATGTCGGTCAGTGAAAGGTCGGAAATCATGTGCAAGAGTTTAATCCTGGCCTGTTTGTGTGGTTCCAGTGAATTTGAGGAGCGGTCAACCCCGTCCAACAATGTCACATTCCAGTCCCCCCCACAGATGATGTGTGTGGTTGTCAGTGTCTGAAGATGCGTCCACAATTCCTGGCAAAAGTCAGGGGCGTCCGTGTTGGGACCATATACATTAAGCAATGTTATTTTCTGACCTCGTAACATGCCTGACACAACAACATACCTGCCACCCGAGTCACATATTACCTTATTGATTTCAAAGTTCACCCCCTTCCGTATCAGTGTGATCACACCCCTCGAGTACGAGGAGTAGTTAGCCAAGTACGTGGATTCCGCCCATCTGTCACCAAGTAGCGTACGTGTGTGTGGTGCAATATGTGTTTCCTGAATCACTGCTATATCCACCTCCCACCTCTTAAGATATGCGAATACCTGTCTGATCTTTTTGGGTTGAGTTAATCCCCTCACATTCCACGTTAAGAGGTTAAGATGCATTTTACTATTGCGACCCGTTACCAGTGCCATATATCATAACGTAATTGCCTTCCTGCCAACCGGAGTCTACCGGTCACAACACAATACTTCGATTTCCACTTGCAGAGTTGTGGAGTATCCCTCTTCTCCACCCCATCAACATTCCAGAAATGCACTCGCATAATCATTGTCAGTCTCAAAACAAGAACAATCCCCCCCTGCCCACCACCCCCACCCACTCCAGCAACCCAATTCTGCCGAAGCCATAGACCCATATTTAACTCCTACAATTAACCGTTCTAAATGAACAACTTTGGTGGGTGTTACCCTTTTAGAGGTCCGCCTGGGGCACAACTCTACACCCACATGCCTGGGTGCAGACGACTCACAATGACATTATATCTCCATGCAAGTCATCTGTGTCCTACTGCCACCCTCCCGCCAACCCCCGACCCACTTCCCATTAGACATGTTAGCAGTTGACCACCTTCTCATAACCCTCCCAGGTAGCCTGTACTCGTGTGACCTGCCCAGCCCGTACACTCCACACAGCTAGGTACCATAATGAGTGTTTGTGCGACATCCAAGCCCTATTTTTCAGCGATGAATCTAACAAGGAGTTTCAGTAACCCTCGCCAGTCTTTGCATGTAGTTCGCACATATACATCCGTAAATTAAAAGTACCAGAGCCCTGGAAGGCTAGAATGCCCACGTGTAGACAATGTCCTACATGTCGCTCCCATAGTCCGAGTGGTTCACCCGCACACGTGCCATTAAATACAGAAGTCAGCGTCCAGCAGTTGCTATGCAGCAGGCCCCATAGCGCCACCCAAAGAGAGAGAGGAACATTCTTACCACAATTCTGGTTCATACCCCCTTCAAGCTCACTCCTGTGAAGTCTTTGTATCTCTACATCCAGGTTCAACACACGCTGGTTCAATGTCTCACACCCAATGTCCACAGGTGTCTTGCATGCGCATATCCGTAGACCTCATAATCTGGGCCCGAACGCAGTAGGGTATCTAGGTGCATGTAATGTTTATCCCGCCCTTCTCAAAGCTTGTCCAGTGCACCTATACGCGCCCCAGCAGATCATAAGGCTGCAACTAGCATGTGCGTTGTAGGTGGAGCCTCCGGAGCATGAAGAGGGAACTGCATACCCGTCCACAAAGCAGGGCCAGTATTCGTGCAGGGTCACTCCGCTACATCCGAGTCCTCAAGTTGCTCCTCTCGTACTCGTTGTTTATTGTGCTGGACAATTTTTTTGACGAAGTCCTGCGCTGCTTTCGGTGATTGTAATATCACTATCTTTTCCTTCCATGCCACTCGGAGTTTCGCTGGATACAGCATGGAGTACTTCACGTTTAGTTCCCTGAGTTTAGCTTTTGCCGATGCAAATTCTTTCCTCGCCTGTTGGACCGCCACGGTGTGGTCTGGGTAGAACTCCAGATTGTTTCCTTGGTGTGTGATTTTGCCCTTCTCGCGCGCAAGACGTAGTATGGTGTCCCGATCGCGGTAGTTGAGGATTCTCGCCACAATTGGTCTCGGTGTCGCTCCAACTTTGGGTTTGGGTGCCAACGATCTGTGTGCTCTTTCAACTATGAAGATATGGGACAGGGCATCAGCCCCGAAAACGTCTCTGCATAGCTGCTCTATGTAGGTCTCCATTTTACCCGTGTTGGTCGTCTCCGGCAGGCCAGCTATGCGTATATTATTACGTCTGGAGCGGGCTTCCAAATCTTCCTCCCGTGCCTTGATCACCTCCAGAATACGCTCCATACCGTTACATTTGCTGGTCGTGGCGTGCGATTCGTCCTCCACCGCTGATATTCTTGATTCGGCTTCATCCAGTCTCTCATCATGTTTTTCTAGTTTGCTCGACATCCCGTCCATTCTACAAGTAAGACTGTCCAATTTACCGTTGATATCCTGCACATTAGCTTGAATGGACAACAATATTTTTTCCATGGTGGAGGGAGTGTCCGCCATCACTGCTCCCTCTCCTTCCGGCGCCTGGTCTGTGCCTTTCAAAGTTTTCTTGTTTTCAAAAGAGATTTTCGGCTGTTGTCTATCAGGTTTCCCCATTACCGGTGTTGCCTGGGGTTGCTTACTCTGCAGCTTCGTCGTTTGCTCTATAGGTCTGAGTAACGCCGCTGCGGCAGTACTCCTTGCAGTGATCCTTGTGGAAGATCTCGTGGGTCCGCGGGCTTCCAGCTTCCCTGCACCCCTCACACTCGATCCCAGATGCGCAACACCGTGTTTGTCGTCTTCCCTCTTGAGGGCCGTTGCTTATACCTGTGTGGCAACTGCGATTACCTTCATCGCGTATCCCGGCAAGACTACAGTACACTTGTGGGTACTAATATTCGTGGGGAAACCGCTTCTCTTTGCAGTGCTGAAAGTGATTATTCCACCCGTGAGCAAGCACCCCACCTGTCAGCTAACTTGAGCCACCTTTGGTAACGCCGTCACAGGACACGACCACCAGGCGTACCACGGGAGATTGTGGCGGGACCGCGCTGAAATCCCTCTGTGATGTGCCCGGCAAAATCTGCTTGTCTATCCCTCTGTGGGATGTACCGCTAATCCGCCTCTGAGATCTGCCCAAGGGCTGCGGGTGTTGGTCGTTGGTCTCCCCGTTTGCACTGTCCCGCCAATCCTCTCCCCTAGTTATGGCCCCAGCATGTAGAGAATGCGCTGCACCTCCAACCCAGGATCACAGGACACTGTAACCCGCAAGGAGGGAGGATGGTCCGCCGAGGTCAGTCACCAGTGTCTGCTGTGCGTGTCTCAACCCGACCGCTGCGACACGCTCCTCCCCCGCCTCATTCCGCAGTCGTTTGCCGTTTGTATGGATACGCGGCAGGGCGTCTCAGACTCAGACAAGAGCAGGCGCGGTCCATTTCCTAGCACCGCGTCTGGTAGACGGGCGCCGCCATTTTGAGCTCGGCCGATCCTGTGTCATTAAAGGGGCCATGCCGAAATGCGCACCAGTGGAGTGCGTTTATTATTCCCGTTTTCCCCAAAGTTCATCTGGGCTGCACCACCCCGTTAATCGCTCACCTGGCCTGGATAGGAAAGGCAATCGCCAGGGCTGCGGGGGTCTTAATTGTTCATGAAGCGCCCAGCGCACTCGGCGCCCGCCGCCATCTTGCGAGATCCTGCCTAGAGCTGCCGCGTTCTTCACCGTCTCATGAGCGACTCAGCTCCGCTCCGCAGTCGGCGTTTGCGTTATACTGAGCCCGGGATCTTCATAAATCCAATTTTGTGTCAGCCAGCAGTTGGGGTGGCCAACACGGACACTTATCTTGCATGTCCGCGAGTCGCCTGGCGGAGCTGTGTAGCTACCCAGCCATTCCGCTGTGCGCCCCCTAGCGCCTCCCCCGGTCCTCGGATGCTTGATTCCGTTCTGGGAAGGACATGGCTTTTGTAGTTCGGACTGGACTGTTCCCATGGGGCAACAGGGTCAGAGCTGATTTGCATATCGCCATTGTCTAACCCAGGGTGGTGTGGAGTGCAAAAAAACGATGGATTTGGGCCCAGATCTTTTGACTGGGGGAGTGTGTGACATTGATCCACATTCAGTCCATCACTTGTTGTTTTTGCAATTGCCGCCCTAAGTGCGCTGGGGATGCCCAGACGTGGGTCCCAGGCACTCCACACCACTTGGAGTCAAGCTAGCCGGGCTGAAGAGAGGTGTTACCTCGAAACCGGTCCGGTCCTCGGATGCTTGATTCCGTTCTGGGAAGGACATGGCTTTTGTAGTTCGGACTGGACTGTTCCCATGGGGCAACAGGGTCAGAGCTGATTTGCATATCGCCATTGTCTAACCCAGGGTGGTGTGGAGTGCAAAAAAACGATGGATTTGGGCCCAGATCTTTTGACTGGGGGAGTGTGTGACATTGATCCACATTCAGTCCACCACTTGTTGTTTTTGCAATTGCCGCCCTAAGTGCGCTGGGGATGCCCAGACGTGGGTCCCAGGCACTCCACACCACTTGGAGTCAAGCTAGCCGGGCTGAAGAGAGGTGTTACATCAAAACCGGTCCGGTCCTCGGATGCTTGATTCCGTTCTGGGAAGGACATGGCTTTTGTAGTTCGGACTGGACTGTTCCCATGGGGCAACAGGGTCAGAGCTGATTTGCATATCGCCATTGTCTAACCCAGGGTGGTGTGGAGTGCAAAAAAACGATGGATTTGGGCCCAGATCTTTTGACTGGGGGAGTGTGTGACATTGATCCACATTCAGTCCATCACTTGTTGTTTTTGCAATTGCCGCCCTAAGTGCGCTGGGGATGCCCAGACGTGGGTCCCAGGCACTCCACACCACTTGGAGTCAAGCTAGCCGGGCTGAAGAGAGGTGTTACCTCGAAACCGGTCCGGTCCTCGGATGCTTGATTCCGTTCTGGGAAGGACATGGCTTTTGTAGTTCGGACTGGACTGTTCCCATGGGGCAACAGGGTCAGAGCTGATTTGCATATCGCCATTGTCTAACCCAGGGTGGTGTGGAGTGCAAAAAAACGATGGATTTGGGCCCAGATCTTTTGACTGGGGGAGTGTGTGACATTGATCCACATTCAGTCCATCACTTGTTGTTTTTGAAGTTTCAGGAACAACACGATATGGAATTGTTATGAGGTCTGATCTCCACGCCTTCATAGTCATAACACAAGTGCAGCCTTTGCCAACTCTGGCTTCAGGCGGGATTGATATTGCTTTGCACGAGGCACATAGAACACACTTGATGCGGTGCACATGCAGAGAGAGCTGGTGTATGCTGATGTGATTCCTTCATGCTAGGACACTAAGGTATGGGCCCGCCCTAAAACAACCCAAAGAGACCTTCTTAGCTAATAATATAATATATGTGTTAGGGAGGGTGAGATATAAGTGTTGTTAACTCTTATTCATTACAGTATGTTGACATGCTGTCACCATTCGCTTTTTATGTCTTAGTAACTATGCTGGTAATTTTGCTACTGATAATAAGTATACTTGTATTATCTAAGATACTGCACCTGAGAAGACGGCATCAGTAAATAAACATTTCAAATGCACATGTGTTTTCTTTACTCCATGTTCTGGTTTGTAATGATAATATAACGAAAGAGTGTTCATGAGTTCCACGTACCCTGAGGTACAGTAAGTTCATGTTCTGGTTTGTCTAAACATTGGGAGTTTGATATGTCCAATGAGACACTGTAGCTAGCTCGGTAAGGGGTGAGTTGGGTACTGAGGTGCGTTTTGGGTCACCCTAATTCGCCGAGGTTCCACTCCTCTGTGCACAGTTCTGTGTGAGAACAGAAACCCTGCGACACCACCTTCTCCTGGTCCTAATGGAGCCATACCAGGATGATGCCTACCAGGGTGACCAGTGGGAGGAGGTCTCTGACTTTGCCTGACCACCTCTCTTCTTGGGCCCACCGCGAAATGGTGATCCTCGGTAATGCCAACTGTGCTATTTCCATGGGGCTGTGCAGGTCCCTGCTGATTAACCTCTTCCATGCTGGTGACGGAACCGCTCCGTCACCAGCCTCAGTTGCGCTCTGCTGGTGGCGGAGCGGTTCCATCAGGGCCCGCTCGTCGTTCCTGCACTGCGCTGCTTTCGAGCATGAGTGGCGCGTTCTATTGAGCAGGCGTGCCATGACGGAACTACTCCGTCACAAACACAGCGCGCCCGAGTCTCATGACGGAGAGGTTCCGTCACGAGCATGGGAGCGCTGCGCGGCCCCCCTCTCCCCTAGCTCTGCGGTGGAATTGCCGCCGCAGCGAAGGAGTTTAGGTAGACCCCAAACTAGGGACCTGGCCGATTCGTAAGCGGGCCCAATAGCAGAGGGAGGCCTCTTCAGAGAGCCTTTCCTAAAAGAACTAGGGAGGTTTGTGAACACCTTTACGTCATTGGACAACGTGCAATCTTCAATCAAAAAGGTGTTTCACCCTCTGGTTTTCCGAGGGGCCAGACGAGGCAGGGGCAGCTCGTCTGGCCGTCCTAACCAGCAAAGAGGACAAGGCTCCAACCACGGGCAATATCAAGACCAGGCCAGATTTGGCAACTTATATCAAACGCGAGGACGTCGGGGCAAGCACACAGGCGGCAGAGGCTGTGGCGCCTCCAACTCTTCTGGTGAGCTTTCTCCCTTCTTCCCTTCTAAAAGTGGGGGGCTTCTGGTGCATTTTTTCCAGGCCTGGACTTCCATCACGGGGGACGCCTGGGTTTTGCAAACCATAAGAGGGTTCTACATAGAATTCCACAGGGAGCCTTCACAACCAGTTCCCTCGCGCCCCCTCTCCTTTTCTTCGGCAGATGACGCTTTGGTTGACCAGGAGCTCCAGTCTCTTCTTGACAAAGGGGTGATTGCGTAAACTCTAACTCACCCCAGAGGCTTCATCAGCAACCTGTTCCTGGTGGACAAGACAAGAGGCATATCATAAACCTATGCGAATTCAATGAGTGGCTGGTTTACTGCCACTTCAAGATGGAGGGAATCCATCTCCTTTGCGATATTCTCAGGCCCGGTGACTGGATGGCGCGTCTTGACCTCAAGGACGCCTACCTCACGATCCCCATCTTCCCTCTGCACCAGAGGTTCTGGCAGTTTTCCTGGCAGAACAAGGTGTACGAGTTCACCACTCACCCGTTCAGCCTCTCCTCCCCCCCCTTGGTGCTTCACCAAGGTCCTCCGGCCAGTGGTAGAATGTCTGCGAACGTCCGGTATGAGACTTATTGTGTACCTGGATGATATCTTGCTGATGGCTCAGTGCCCCAACACTCTAGCTCACCAGCTTCAGACAGCGGTCGACCTCCTTCAGAGTCTGGGCTTCGTGATCAACGAGACGAAATTCACTCTCGTTCCAGCCCAGAAGGTCATTTTTCTCGGTTTCTCGATCAACTCCATAGACTCTACTCTCAGCCTTCTGTCTTGCAAAATGACGAAGATCTGTCACGAGATCCGGAGAGCTCTCTCACAGACTCAACTCTCCCTCAGGCAGCTAGCCCGGATAGTGGGTCTCCTCTCTGCCTTGATCCAGGCTATTTTCTCGGTCTGCTCCATTACAGAGCCCTCCAGCACCTGAAGGCCACACATCTACGCAGAGGCCTCTCGTACTCTCAAAAAGTGAGTCTCTCGGCGGACACCAGGGAGGAGCTCCAGTGGTGGCTCATCAATATGGAAGCCTGGAATGGGCATGCCATGTTCGGTTCCGCACCAGATATCATTATGGAATCAGTCGCCAGCAGATCCGGCTGGGGCGCGAGGTGTGGCGACTTCACTACGGGAGGTGTGTAGTCATCTCAGGAGAAACGGTTGCACATCAACTGTCTGGAGCTCTTGCGGGATTCATTTGCAATTCAATGCTAGACGAAGGAATCAATCCGCTCCTGCATCCTCCTCAAGATGGACAATATTTCGGCGGTCCGATACATCAACCATCTTGGAGGCACGCGCTCGGGAGCACTCTCAGACATGGCGGCGAACTTATAGGGACAGGACAACCAGGTGGCAGATTTCCACTCACGCCATTTCCATGACATGAGTCTCTGGAAACTACACCTGGGGGTCTTTGCAGACCTCCAGAGCATTTGGGGCCCATTTTCAGTGGACGTCTTTGATTCCCGCCTGGACTACCAGATTCCCCGGTTCTTCAGCTGGAGACCAGATCCTCTGGTAGAGCGGACGAACGAGTTCCTGCAGGACTGGCAGTGCGAAACAGGCTATGCCTTTCGCCCGTTCGCCATGCTAATGAGGGTCTCGGCCCAAGCTCGACACCAGAGAGCAGACGTGGTGCTTGTCTCACCAATTTGGAGGTCTCAAGTTTGGTTTCCGGTTTTTCTGGAACTTTCTTGGGATTCTCTGATCCCTCTCCCCTGCTTTCCAGCTCTCCTTCTCAGTCCGGACAAGAATCCTCACCCATTGATCACGCAGGGCTCCCTAGACCTGATAGCGATGTCCAAGGCCTGGATTGATAGTACCATCCAGAGCTACTGCTACACCTGGAGAAGGTGGTATCGTTGGTGTGTGCGATGGAGTCTCAATCCCATGGCAGCAGATGTGATTTTGATTCTGATTTTTTTGGCTGCCCTGGCGGAAGACGGCCTGTCTTATAGAACCATTAATACCTTTGGTTCTGCCATTTCAGCGGGCCACACATGGTGGATGGGTCTCCTGTGGGTGAACACCCCTTGGTCTGCCGTCTCCTTCAAGGCATTCGCCTCTCCATACCTCCTGGCACCCGAACAGATTCCTCTCTAGAAAAGAGCTTTTGGCAAAATTGGCCATGCTTCTTTGCCTTATCTCTTGCAGACGGTTATCTGAAGTCAGGGCCCTAGACCTTTCGGGCAGGATGTTCTCCTCGTTGGGAGTTACCTTCACAATTCGTAGACGCACTAAATGTGGGACGAAAAACATCTCTTATCCCGCCTTGCCGGATTCTCCGAAACTGTGCGTTGTCTCTTGCCTCAAGGCATATGAGGGGATGTTGGAGGAATTC
Organism: Lissotriton helveticus; assembly: GCF_964261635.1. NCBI lineage: Eukaryota > Metazoa > Chordata > Amphibia > Caudata > Salamandridae > Lissotriton > Lissotriton helveticus. The sequence continues at coordinate 875,253,903 of NC_136059.1, forward strand.
TGTCCTCCAGGAGAGCATCAATTACTTATTGCACTCAAGAAGCCCCATAAAGCTGTGTTTTCCCCCACTATTGCCCGTTGGGTAAGATGGATGATGCAGGAAGCAGTAATTGGCATACGTGCCTTCAGAGCTCAATCAACCAGAGGGGCAATGGCCTCTGAAGCGTTTACCCTGGGAGCTCATTTGGAAGAAATTTTGAATGCAGCAGACTGGTCTTCCGACTCAGAGTTGGGGATCCATATATTTGATTGTAATGCCCTCACACACCCTTTCAAGTGTCATGCTTCATCATTTGGGCTGCTCCTCTTTGGGTCAGCGGTGCAGTACCCAACGGGCTCCCTATAATAGGGGCACTTCGTCAGAGATCTTTTTCCAATAGCTGTATGGTGAAGTGTGGGCGAGAGGCCAGAATTGTGTAGATGTATGGATTTTAGGGAAGTGATTTAAAATAGGGCTGGGAGTACCAGAACATCCAAACTTTATTCTAGGGGTCTCCTACCCTAAATAAAAACAAACAATGAGGCGCTCTCCTAAGCTTAATGTCTTGGGGTTGAGTGTCCCTATTGATAAGTGAAGGTCAACATGTTTCTCGCTTGCAGTAAATTCTACCTGCAATTCTTCAGGACCGAAACAGTGAAATTATCTACACTTCAGAACTGGTGACATGGAATCATACTCACATCAACCAGAAATCTACCTAATAGTGTACCTGTTTGACCTGGAACTACCCAATTCTGTAGACTAACCAGGCTTCAACAGTACCCGGTAGGTCACCCGTAAGGTATTGCTTATATGTGAAGGATTTCTACGGCTTCCACGTTCGCCACGACCTACCCCCTTCTACCGGATCCGGGAGGTGTGAATAGTAGTTTGTTATCTTAACTTTGAATGGCTGCTATTCAATAAAGTGAAGAAAAAATAGCATAATCCTCACCTACGAGTCCTTAATACAATAGAACTTTCCATTACGATAGCTAGGAAATGTTTCATTCCCAATGCATTTCGGGGTTTTCCTTCATCAAAGATGGAATTTATGTAGATATACCAAGTTTCTGGTTAAACTGGTAGAACAAGCAACCCTTGGCCATGCAGTGTATTCCGGAGATTACCAACGATTGGAAAGAGGGTGAGCCCACCATAATTGTGGTGGACAGAAACCAGAGGGTGGGGCTGCCCTGGGGCGCATTTAGAGGATTTCTGCATCCTGGTTGTGGGAACAAATCAAAGCCAGGCGTACCACAAAGTTAGGTCACACCTACTCATACACCACTCTTTTCGAATTGGGTCCATTGTGAGGTGATACATTTATTTAGCAATCTCCCTTTTCAGACTTGGTTGAGAATTACACTTACAGTAAGAATCAAAGTGATGAGATAATATTTGCAGGATAAGAGAGCCTGGCATTGTTGTACCATGGTCATTCTCTGCCATTTTGCAAGGAGTACATAGGCCATCCCTTCTGTCCTTTTTCTTGTTACTCAGTTACTTGAGTACTTAGAGACACTGGTAGCACTCAAAATCGAAGTAGAATGGAGGATGTTCCAAGACTTTGGAGCATTTTCCTCTCTCTACTTCGATTTTCAGTGTTGCCTGCTCCTTCTTTTGTACCCACCACTACAGTCTACTGAATAGGAGGGAGAAGGACCATGCCAACTCCAATCTCCTAAGACTCTTGACTGTTAATTCCAGGACCCAATAAAAACCCTGTAATTCAGCTGCATCATGTAACAGGCTGTATGGAGATAGAACAAATGGCAATTTTATACAAGAATTGTACACCATTTGCCATACTGTTGTGCAGAATTTTTTTAGGAATTGTGCTTAATATTTGTCCCATGATATGGTGTATGGGACCTGTGTGTTTGCGTGTATGTCTTTGTGCATACGTGTGTGCACATTCATAACTATGGAAATATGTGGGTTTATGAGTATTATCATATTATTAATCATATTTAGTTGAATATTGAAAAAAGTAACTATGTTTTATGTTTGGGTATCACAAAGTTCCCTTCTGGTGTCGCCACACATTAGATTACACAATTTAATATGGCTGACTGCACTTAGGAGTACTTTTTTTTAACCCTTTGAAGTTGCTTCTGTTTATCTCCTACTTGCTGTAAAAGCCATGCTTGGATTAGAGCTTTCACACATAGCTTTGTGATTGTCACATGAGCCACCCTCCAAGTTTCCAATAAGGAGCTGAAATCAGAAATGTTCTTAGTCTCCTTTGGACGCTGGAATGTGTCAGGGCACATTTGTGTTGCATGATGTAGGGGGTCCCAAGTTCAAGATCTAACAAGTTTCTAACTTCAAATGGAGATTTACAAATTGAATAAGATAACTCTCCTAGCTAGGTTGAAAATTAATATTATTATTAATTCCTTTTTAATTCAACAGGACATGTTATTTAAAGCTCAATGGGTTACAAATTTCTGGACATAGCGGTTTTCAAAATATTAGCAATACAGATGCACTTGATAAGGTTAAGCGACACATTTTACACTTTAACCTCGCATTATGATAAACAAAGCAATGATGTTCTCTAAAGTAAGATTATTATAATCAAAAAGCTACTGGGCCCCAAAACGTTAACATCTATTGTGAACAGTGTAATGATTCGGCATTTCTTATTATATTTTAATAGTCTGCTGTCGAGGGCTATACGTTGTTAAACAGCTGAGCTATAGGCCCAAGATGCAGGCGAGGGCCTATAATCAGGGCCTTTAACAACGGATGTAGCCCATTGCAGATGGGTTGTAATGCTATTAGAACATTCCATCTTCAGAGGATAGAATGTTTGAAATTAAGAAGGTAGTAACAGAAAGACAAACATCAGGATGTCTTCCAGGGGGATCTCAACATTGCAATGTTCTAATCAGAAAAATTGAAAGGCAGGAGAAGGATGACATGCAGACAGAGTAACGCAGATCACTGTGCATTTGTTGTGCTAGCCCCTGGTTCAGGGAAAATGTATCATGCGCTTGATATAATGGTCAGGCGTTTACAAGAGATCAACTGTTTGAGGGTATTATGCTGTCTGGGCACAAACTCTCTACTGTTTTCATTCTTTCTTTGTTATTTGCAGACACATGTTATCTTTTTCGTACCATTTGCCAATGTTTGTATAGTTTCTCTTTATTCTTTGAAGCATTTGTTGCTTTTCTGTGGAGCATTCGCCAACTACTGGGGATGCAATAAACACAGCTCTATTGTGGGAACCAGGGACTGAAGCAAATATGTTCTTCCGTCCAAGGTTGCCCATAAATTGAATGCTCTGACTACTTATTATTAATCTGAATTCCACTGGGTCTTACTCTTCAAAGTTCTAACAATATGTGGGTGTGCTGTGTTTGGGAGAGGGGAAACAGTTGCTAGCCCTTTGAATTTAACAATGCACTTTTCTTCACTTTACCTTGCCCAGTGACTGAATCTCTCATCCATTACGCTGAGTTTTTTTGTGCAACCCAAGAAATGCCAAAATTGTTGAAGACATGGACCGCACACACAAATGTGGAGGCAGGGAGGTAATCTATATCTTTAATAATAAATTGTAGGACTTACAGCAAATAATTGATGACTTACCATTTCCTCTCCCCTTCTTTACACAGTGCTAACAGGGCACGAAGATGAACCAATCCATGCAGAATCTGTGTCCGTATCCACTACAGATGTGCAGGGGGCCATCGACCAACCACACTGTTAAGGAATTTGAGTCTCTGTGATTACCCATCTTTGTAAAGGCCACAGAGGTCCTGCCACCGAACACTCAGAAAGAGGGCTTATGACACCACCCAACCATAGAATTATTGTGTTGTGAAACTTGTAATAGGAATCTACAACAAAAACAGAAACACCAAAACAACGTCAGGAATGCTAAATATTCACATCACTTAGAAGTCAAGAGTATGAGCTTCCGAAATATTATTCACATCCTCAAAGTCACATCTGAATCTAAAGGCTTGGATGAACTTAACATTCAAATAATTCACAAGACAACCAGTGGCCCAGAAAATGTGATCCCCAAAACTGTTACCAGGTCGTAAGAAAAAAGTTGGTAAGAATTTAAGTAACTTCCACCCAGTTCAGTGCTGTATCAACTTACAACGTGGTCTAATTGAGACAATTTAATGCAGAAAGTATCTTTCCCTAACTTTACTTACTGCAATAATTAGATTTCAGGTGGAGAATGTCATTATGTTGATTAATTGAGAGGCTACACCAAGGGAGGCACATATGCACAATACGATGATTCCCGAGTTCTTAATGCTGAGAGGATGACACACGCATTCGCAATTTTTGTTCTTAGATTCATGTCATAAAAAGTATTCACGTGGTCCCTCTAAAACATATTTCAATGGAGGCTGTCTTACCCTGCTGCTAAACGTAATGTGTACTTGATGATTGTTTCAGAGACTATTGGGGAAGTATTAACCCCTTCCATGCTGCCGTCGGCCATTGGCCGACGGCAACGCTACCTCCCTGGTGCTGCCGTCGGGCCCGTTTTGCGGAAGTGCTGCACTTCCACAAAATCGCGGGCGCATGGGAGGGGTTAATGTAACTGCACTATATTTAGAGATAATCGAAGTTGATTCTTTTGCAGTAGCACTCGTTACTGAGTGAAAAACCACGCAGATTGACCAAGGGGTTATTTCTGAGGGGGTAAAACGTTGAGGATAGGAGTGATGTGCTTGTACTTTATATGTGCAAGTTTTAATTTCTAAGCAAGAAATGTCTCGGAACTAAATTACCTCTCTCCTAGAATTAAGTTGTAAAAAATCTATTTTATTAGAGGATCTCATTTCTGCTGCTTTCGTAGTGCATATTAATTTACCATCTAGTTATGAATAGTTTGCACTACAGTGCATTGTAATGGTCTGGATTACTGTCTAGCTGAGGACATTTAATATGATAATGCAGAACAATATTCCTCCGCTATATAATTACCTATGATTGTTAAACAACTGAACTTAAAAAATGATCTGCATTTTTTGCATTTGTGATTCTAGAGTTTATTGTAAATTTGAAATGTAAATATTGTGTTTTAAACTGCGTCAATAAATTGTTATGGTCTATTATGCCTGAGCTAAATTGAATGCAGTGTCGAACCAAACGACACTGAGCCCTTGGTGGCACTCATATGTGAGATGGTGTCTCTTAGGTAGCTGGCTTGTGATCAATTTCAATATATACAGTACCAAAATTCATTGGAATTCATCAAATAGTTTATTCAATTATGGTTGTTCAAGATTCCTGTCATCTGAACTTGATCCATATACGACAAATATCATTTATACTTGTAGCAATTCATCCGATTGTAACGAGTGAGTCCCTATGCATTTCGGGACTTGTGCCCTTCATCAGTGGACTTGTGCACAATCTGAAAACAAAGAATATTGTGTTCAGGAGTGGGAACTCAACCTCATGAACAAATAAATGGGGTAAAAAACGATGGTGAAACATTGAAAAATGTAAACTGAAGTAAACGACATATGCAATTAACGTAAATGAACAAAAGGTGATCTGTCAAGGTGGCAATCTGAAAAATTATTTTAGTGTAGTGAGAAAAACTAACCAATATCTATGAAAAGTGATTGGCGTTTGTGAGCGGGTAGTATGACTTCTGTGATCGTTGAGGAAATTCGAGTATTTATGCCGCATGCACTCCCTGGTGAGAAAATAACGGTGAGAAAAAAGACGGTGTGGGGTCAGACAGTAGCTCTTACCGGAGAACGCTATTCTGGTCGCGTGTGTCCGCAACGATGTTCGGTGTGTTTGTTCACCACACGGGTGTGTGTTAAAGAAGAGGCGTGGTGTTATCGGTGTCATAAAAAACAACAACGGACTAACGGAGTGGGCCGCCGCAACTGGGTGGATAATGTTAATATCAGAATGAGGTTTACACAAACATAACGAGACCGCCGAGGTGGTTCAACAAGAGTGTGTGGTGTACAGTGAGTGCGAAAATGGTTCATGAATGTTTATGATTAATGTCGGTGATCGGAGTCAATGAGTTAAAGGACGGACTCACCAAAGGCGCCCATCTTGGAGTGTGTGATAATCTCTAGATTGTGAAAGAAGTAGTGAATAAAGTTGTGGATGTGAAAAAAGACCACGTTGGTGTCGGTGTCGAACGTGTGAACATCCTAAACTGCAGGTATGGGCTGGATGAAACATGAGCTAAACAAAAGGAACAGATAAACAGTATAAACCATTCGAAATGACAGTGCTACAAAACTACTTATTAAATGGAGTTCCAATACTCATCGTTCTAAAAGCAATGAGAAAAGTTAAACAAGATAAAGGAGGAGGAAATGGAAAAAAAGGAAAAAAAGAAAAAATGTGTAGGGGAAAAGAAGAACAAGATTCAGTGGGAAATGAGCAATTCAATCAAACACGTTAAAGGAAGCAACTGTATTCCATCCTGTCGTTTAACCCTTTGGGTTGGCAAGCGTCAAGTCTCTTTATCCAGATGATTCCACGCTGCAAGAGTCTCTCCATGTTGTCTGTCCCCTGTCTGACAGGTACAATCTCCAAAACAAGGAACCTTAATTGGCTAACATTGTGATGGTGAGAAATAAAATGTGGAGCGAGTGGTGATTTTAAGGAGTTGTTCCTGATGGTGCTTTTGTGTTCGGTTATGCGATCTTTAATTTTTCTCTCAGTTTTGCCCACGTATGGAAGGCCACAAGGGCATTTCAACAGGTACACAACATTCATTGAGTCACAAGTGGCGTTCGTCAATAGTTTGATGGTTTTGCCAGATGCGGGGTGATTGACAGTGTTACCTTTGATAACATTATGGCAATGGCTGCAGTTAAGACAAGGTTTGGTGCCGGTGTAGATGATTGCTGATTGTCTTGGTGGAGCTTCCAGTAGATTTTTTATGTTTTTGGGGCGTTGGTATGCAAAGAGTGGTGTAGAGTTGAAAATTCCACCGAAATCTGGTTCATGTTGTACCATCTGCCAGTTTTTCAAGATTATTTTCTTGATTTCTGTGCTTCTGGTCAAAAATGTAAACACGAATACTGGTCTTTGTTTGCATGCTTGACCATTCTGCAAGGATAGTAGATCCATTCTATTCTTGGACATAATCCTCTCTTTGGCTGTTTGCAGAATAGACTCCGGATATTTTCTGTCTCTGTATTTCTGTAGCACGTTACTTTCTGTGGTCTGGTATGTTTCCGGTTCCGAACAGATTCTTTTTATCCTGAGCAGTTGGGAATATGGTAAATGTTTTTTCAAAGGTGTGGAGTGACAACTGTCAAAGTGCAATGCGTTGTTCCGATCAGTGGATTTGACGTGTAATTCTGTTTCGATCTTGTTATCCTTAACTATGATCATTACGTCAAGGAATGGTAAAGTCTGGGTGCTCACGGAGTGGGTAAATTTTGTGTGGTCATCAATGTTATTCATGTAGTTGATGAACTCAAGAATTTCTTCAGGTGGACCTGCCCAGATGAGAAAAATGTCATCTATGTATCGCCAGAATGTTCGGATCTTGTCTAGCCATCTTGGGTTGTTCAAAATGTGGTCCAACTCTTGGCGATGCATGAAAAGATTCGCATAGCTGGGAGCTGCACAGTTTCCCATGGATGTACCAACGAGTTGCATATAGTTCCTGTTCTCATTATGCCTGAGAACAGGAAAGATTTGATTAGTAATGTTCAAGTGAAGGGAAATAAAATCTATGAGTGAGGGTGACTTGGAGGGCCCACAGCTGGAAGACACATTCAGAATGCATAAAAAACATCCAAACCTAGCAGGATGCCGCGGCTATATTTTTGACCTGGAGAGCAATGTCCTACTCAACCAGTGTAATAATCTGTGGGAAGAAAAGAGGCAGAATATGTTCTGTTACAGCATCCAACACAAAGGGCTAGGAAGTTGGCTCCTGTCTTCAGCTGCCATGAGAAACATTATTCCTCCTGGAAAGACTTTGAATCTAGCTTTATCCATACTATTGGAGCAAACCAGGAACCACATGGTACCCTGCTCCACAGTCAACAATGCCCCAGGAAATTGGAATGATTTGACTACACAGTTCTTCAATAGAAAGTAGGCATTCAACACAATGGTTAAACGAATAAGCAAAGTCTGAAAAAGGCCCAGCAAACCGAAACAAACTGACAACAGTATGGCCCGGCCGGACAATAACAAGTGAAAAACTTGTAGCATGCCTAACTATCAGCAAATCAACAGCCAAACTACAAATGCTAGCCAGCACACCTCATCATCAGCATACATTTTTTATATAGTGCTGCTAAACCCAGAAAGGAACTCACGTTCTGCACATGGGAGAGAGTGAGTTACAATCAGAATATGAAGAGGACATGAAAGCCTACTTTCTTTCCTGGATGCCCTAAGCTAAGAGGAAAGGTGGCGGTGGCTCCTTGTAGGATGTGCACAGAAACAGTGAAATTAGAAGAGACAAAGCACAGCTGAATAGATCATCTGTGCAACCACACATAATCAAGAGAGGGTAAAGCCTGACAAAAAAGGTCCCCATCTAAAGGTAGACCCAGAATCAATCGTGGTACAGAAATGGCCCTCACAATCTTACCTCAGTGCTGCGCATACCAAAGGCAGAAAGCTTGCCAGCCTACATATGCCAATACATGCCATAAAATCATTACTCGTCTCATAAAACAACATGTAGGCGTATTGACCGGAAGGAAAAACTTTACAGCTGCATCAAGTCCAGCATTATATCTGAATCAAGGGAAACAAATAAACCACATTTCCAAACCAGAGGTCAGGTATTTATGCCCCCGTGTATGGGGAGAGACTAACACTGTACTGGTACAATTAAGGGGGTAATGTGACTGCCTGTTTGCCAGATAGTCATCTGTGTATAGTTAGGACGGTGACTACAAAGAAGGGCACAGAGGTCAGAGTTTGTGCTTTACCTGGGATGATCCACAAGACAGACTGTGCATTTGTCATTACCTAATGCAATCATAATCCAGATTGTGATTCTTTTGCGCCTAGAAATCCTAAACCATTCATATAGAAATGTTGATAAATGGCCAACTCTATCTAGGACTGAGGGTTTAAGAATGATCAATGATGTGAAATCAGAGTGGTTGTGTTCTACTGTGAAAACTCAGATGTTTGATTGGTGTTTGGACAAAATATTGGAGAAAAAATATTGGGTGGGCAAAACATTGTGTCATGAATATTGAGTAAAAAAATATTGTGAAGGTAATTTTCTAAAGGTAAGAAACGTTTTTACTATACTTAGCTTCACATATATGTACCGTGACAATCTAAATATGACAATTGCATCCACTACCTTATTCGAATGAGTTTGTAGATTTTTCATAAATGGGGAAGCAGGAAGAAGATATTCTTCAACACACACAAAACGTATTGCCTCACAAAACTTTATTTACTTTGGAAACTTTTGCAGTTGTGAGCCCAGGCATAACAAGGGAGCAGGGATGGAAGTGTCTTGTTCAATCAGACACATATGACAAAAACATTAGTTTTGTTTTCATTCCATTAAGCTGAGGCCAATTGTTAGCCCTCGTTGATTCAATCTTGTGAGAACAGCCTACAAAACCTCAAAGTCGCCTAGCACAACCCGTGTGTCTCTAGCTCAAGAATGAAAGAAAAATGCTATGTATGTCTGTGCACACTTCACCCTATGTTTTCATCCTTTGCATTGTGCTCTACTGACAGGAACAGCTTCTGGTAAAAGTCCCTCTGAGTGATTTTCCATCATACATAATTCTGCGAAAAGCAAACAAGTCTGCAAGCCAGGCAATACTAGCCTCCCTGTGGAGACTGTTTCAGCCTGTGCTCGTGCCATGTGCTTGTGTCCCCTGCGGTGCAGGCACCTTGGCACAAGCTAGCACAACAAAACAAGAAATGTACAACATGTCTCTCCAAGAGTAGGCAGTAAGTGCGTTGTAGTTAATGCCATATTCCTCCTCCTCAGCAAAAAGTGTTAGGATCACACAGGGAGACCCACATATAAAATACACCAAATACATCAATGCTTAACAATTTTGATTCAGTCTTTAGCCTACACTTCATCATTCTAATTCCCATGACACTCGAACATATAAAATAAATAAAACTCTTGATTATGTTTGAAGCATTAATGAAATTCAGTAAGGAGGCACTTGGGTCACTGCACGAGGACCCATATTACTGAAAGGGCGCACTTTCCCTGTTTGAGCCACGCTGTACCTTTAAGCAGGTGTGCCAAGTGCAAACTAGGGAATGTGCACCCTTTTATAAAGAATGCACTGCCCTCAGGGCAGCTGCGAACTCACACAGTGCATTCAAGAGAAATACGAAGCAGCTGTTTAAAAGTGCTCTGTGTTTCTCAGTGCATGCGGGTTGCCGCCTGCACTTTCAAAAGGGATTTCATACCCCCTTGAAGTCCAGTGCAGTGAGTGACTGCATCTGCCTGCAGGGGGATGTCCTAGGGGTCCATGGAACCCCCTTTCATCCTTAGAGAGGACTACCCTCAGGGGCAGGTGGCACACTCATGGGCGTCACCATTTTGTGCCTCCAAAGGGCATGTTTGACGATGTGGGTGCAGAGGCAAAGTGATTCCCTCATTTGCACGGGACCACACTCCAATGCAATGAGGGAACTCTCTCTCTCTCTCTCTCTCTCTCTCTCTCTCTCTCTCTCTCTCTCTCTCTCTCTCTCTCTCTCTCGATAGTGCTGGCGCCCCATGTGTGCCTTTGCTATCTGTAGTACAGAAGGGGTCGCTCAAGCGTCTATTCCCCCTTCTCCAACACAAAAGTGCCCTGGGGGCAATTTGTGAGATACACCCTCCGGTAATTTTACTTTACAAAATATAAAAAAAGACGCCATGGCAATTTTTCATGAACTTATGTAACCCATGACATTGAGACTACTAAACTAAATTATGAAATTAAGAAACATATTTGAATGCTTATTATTATATTAGACGTTGGAAAATACATAACCAAACACTGAACAGTTACTGTTAGTTGTTCGAACCTCAGACTCCCTGTTTTTTAAATCATGGGCAAATTAAACTTGTCCAGATTACATATGAGGTCAACATGAATGATCTCACATTTGACCAGGTTTAGATGCCACCTGTAAACTACGTCTGAGAACCACAGTCAAATTTGAACCCCATCAAAATTGTCAAGCTGTCACCATCTTCACTGATATTTTCATTTTCAGAAACAACCCCTACTCTGGGTGTGTGTGAAAATCAAACTAAATACTGAGTGAACTGCCATAAAATATTAGCTGACCCAGCATTCAGTTTCAACAAAGTGCTTACGCTGCACTAGTATAAGCACTTCCTTGCAAAGCAATCCCCAATGACACAGAAAGAATCTCTGGGCAGACAGCCCTCCAAGGGAAGATACCACTATGAGCCAGTAATTGGCTCCCTACAAAGTCACACAAATTGCAGTTGTACAGCCTTGCAGGCCACCAAACAGCCTTGATATCAAACGACCTGGTATTAAGATATTAATTTTTGGTGGGCACAGGCAGATTAAGTGATTCACCAAGAATCAATCACAGGATGTTGAGCCAAAGACGAGACTCATACCTAGTTCCCCAGCTCCGAATTCGGCAGGGGAAGGGGAAGAATGAGAGAAGATAAATAAAGTGGAGATGGGTGAAAGTAGGGGAGCGATGGTAGAGAGATGGGCGAGGAAAAGGATTAAAAGAACACATTATAAACCCGTGTCAGAGGCTTTGAGAGAAGTACAAAAGGAGGACAAAGAGGTAGGCTGACGAAATGAGTCTAGAAATTCTGAGGATGGTTGTGCATTTCACAATTTACACCCTTCAACAAACTTGCCCGGATTTCCTTTGTCAAGTTTTTCTCTCCCTAGCAAGATTATTTCTTCGTTAACAGAACCCAGCCAAGCCAGTGTGATTCATGCTACTTTCTTATGTGTCATAATTCCGTGCTAAAATGAACGCAGGTATTTCTTTGAAAATGTGCATTTTGCAGAGCAGTTTTGCAGAGAAGAACATCAACTTTCTTTTTACCAAGTATACCTTTTGCACCAGTGTTTTTGTATTGTTAACGGTCTGTGCGAATTAAATTGCCACCAAAGAACCGATTTTCATGCTGATGTACAGGTTCCCTGGCTCCGAAGTCAGCAGCTCTGGTCGTTAGGCTACATCCACTCCCCACTAATAGGGTGTGTTGGTTTTATGTTAAAACAACAGTTGATGGACAGAATGCAGAACTATGTCATACATTCACCCCAGTAAAGAGATCTGGGCCTAAATCCATCGTTTTTTGCTCACCATGTCATTCCAGTTTGAGCCCAGTCATATGCAAATCAGTCTTGACCCTGTGCCCTATGGGACCAGTCCAGCCCGAACTGCCAAGCCAGGTCCTCCCTGGACTGGAAACAAGCATCCTAGGAACTCATCAGCCAGGATAGCTTGATTCCAGTAGCATGGAGAGCACGGGACTCACGTCTGGTTTTATGTTAGACAGCGTTACAGGAGAAATGGGCAGGTCAAAGCTGTCTCCTAACCAGAGCCCCGGCACTTCTTTTTTTTTTACAAATGTAACCACTGGTTGGATGCCATGGAAGGGACACATGGACATGTGTATGTGATTCCACAATCTAAGGAGCACAGACAGTGCATGTGCACTGTTTGTTACTCTGATTTGAGACAGGTTCCGAATACCACCAGATCACTAGAACGAAAAAGGAGGCTACAAAGCATAGTCTTCTGTATAACCTAAGAAAGACAAAGAGTGCTCATTGTCAGTATTTCAAAAGAGAAGGGGACAAGACCGGGGCAAAGAAAGTCAATGTGTCTATAGTACGTCCTCTTAAATTAACGGACGAAAGCCCTCACCCACCCTAAGGTGGCATGCTTCATCACAGAATCTGGCCTCACACCACAATTCCAAGGGATAGTGTTATGGGCTACATCCCTCAGCAGATGTGAGCTCTTGAGGTGTTAATTAGTCAGGAGCAGGCTCTTCATAGTACTAGGTGTGTTTTTTTTTACAAGTACAGTTGTGAAGGCAGGGGTAAGGAGCTGTTGAAAACTCCTGGTGGGCCTATACTTTATGTATTCCTGTCCACAAGTTAAGGAACGTAGTATGGGTCAATACAACCAGTGGTGGCGTACAGTGTTCTTCATACACTGGCAGCAGGACCTGCAATAATCAGGAAACAAAAGACTAACACCCAAAGTTCTAACAAACAAACATTAAGGTACCCCAGTGCACAAATCAGACTGACAACTATCTGAAGAGAGTAGTAGCATACACAGTTCCACGGGTGAGGGAGCTGAGTGGGCACTGCATCCAAACAGCAGGTAGTTGTTGCAACTGACTGCAACAAGAGGTGCAGGAATGCTTACCCACATTGCATTGGGTCTAGGTTTCAACTTAGTTCCTATGGTCATGACATAGCAGAAAATAAAAAATGTTGTTGCATCTGGCTTTGAGGTGAAAGGTTGTGCACATCTTGTGGGCTGAGTGGAGTCAGGCCTCAGTCAACCTAGGTGAACTGGAGTATGTGCCGTGTCTCTGTTAAACCCATAACAGCATGTATTTGATCTCAGCATGTTGTCCCTAAGCCCATGAGGATAAAGGAAATACACTACCAAATCACAAATGTTCTCAACAGTGGCACCCAGGACATGAAATAGCAGGCCAGTTATGCGCTAGGCGCTGCACTTCTGTGATCTGTCAGTGCTTGTTGTCCTAAAAAAGGTCCGGAGTGTCAGATGACAAAGTAACCCAGGCTCTCAGAGTCTTCACCAATAGCGTGAAAAGCAGACTAATGGCCCAATTTAGAGTTTGACCGAGATGGTAATCCATTGCATGGCAACAAAGTAGCCTCTCCAACAAACTGAAGGTCTGCCCTTCTCGTGCCTCTCCACCAAACTGAAGGTCTGCCCTCCTAGTTTAGAGTCAGGCAGACATTGATTCCGCCTCTGCCACAGACATAAATGCCCAATCACATGATGAGGCAAGGGTCATCGAAGATGTGGCCTTGTGTCCGCCCACTCAAGGCTGAGTGAGCAAACACATGGCCAGTTTTCACTGTCCTTCGTAGCCAGGTAAAACCTGGCGGTAAGGGGCAGTGAAAACTGGAAAATGTATTGATGGTGGTGGTATTGGTGGTGGTATTGGTGGTGGTGGTATTGGTCATTGTTAGAAATGGGATTTCTGGTTGGCTAGGGCTTGCACCTAAGCCAGGCAGAAACCACCACTCTAGTCAGGGCAAGGGAGTTACACGCTGAAGATAACCCCTGCTCACCCCCTTGGTAGCTCGGCACGAGCAGTCATGCTTATCCCAGAGTCAGTGTGTAAAGAGTTTGTGCAGCACACACACAGCAACAACATACTAGGCATACCACCAAAGGTACTCCAAACAAGGTTATATATAAAAATAGCCTTTGTACTATCATAAACACATTAGACTAGTAATCACACAATATACACTGTGCCAACTGGCACTGCACAGTATTTACAGAGGATTATATACACATGACAGGGCCAATTGGACCGCTGTCAGAACCATCACAAAGTGAAAATAGTAAATATAGAACCAATAATAAACGTAGAACACAACAGGTAATTACTGGCAAACCCTGCAATCAGCATCACATTAGGTGTAAAATACATTATGCGCCAACCTCATAAGCCTAAACATATTAGACCATAACCTCATAATCAGGAACCACATTAGAGGCATAAATTGCTGTAGAGAATAATCTCACAAGCATAAACACAGTACGCAAATAACCTCATGCATAAACCACATCAGAGGCAGAAATCAGGGTGCATAGATCACAGTACATGAATCACATTTCCTGTGCACCACAAAAATCACATTAGGGCCTGCACCCTATCACCCTAACCGTCCCCCTGGCCAACTGGCCTTCTCAGAGGGCTCAAATGTCCTATGTCCAAAATGCCAGGGCTAGCTGCCAATGTAGCAGAATCCAGAAGTGCGCAATTGTGCTGGGGCAGAGGAGTGTATCTCACCCCTGTCTAACGCAAAATGACCCCAAAGAAATGATGGCCTAAATGTTGCAGCTGCTGTTAATTGCCGTGCAGCTGTGATGAGGACTAGACAATGGCACTAACTGTGCCTGATGAGCCCCACTGGGATTCTAACTCAACCAGTATGCCCAATCGTTGCAGTTGCCAACTGTCAAGCGGGGCAACTGTGGCCAAAAAGTACCGACCATGCGCCTCGATCGGCACCAACTCACCGGATCCCTCGGGGGCTATAACTAAACAAAATGGCCCCAACGTTGCAGCTGCCCTCTAGCAAGCGGGCCGCTGTAAAAAATAGCCAGACGGGAAGGGGCACGGGCCCCCCTGGGCCCTCTAAAAACAAATATGCCCCATCGTTGGAGCGGCCCGCTCTCTGGTGGGTCTGCTCATGGAATTGGCACTAACAACGTGCCAGGACAAGCCCTCACTCACCAGGTTCTTGGAGGCCCTGTCTCCCCCCTCTCTGGACTCCGCTCTTCGTGCAGCAACACACAGGGCTCTCCCTTCTCCACAGGAGCCCCACTGACCTGCCTCAGCACTTCTCCTCCTTCCTGGTGGCACTGCAGGCTGCGGGGCAGGGAAAGCCCTTGGGATTCCGTTTAGGCTCTCCTTTTCGGTTCGCCAGTGTGGGGTGGGCTCCCGCCTGGCTTCTGCGACACGCGGGGCTCCCACTGCTTGCCGGAGCCCCACTCACTTTCGGCGGCACGCAACAGGCCAGCCCACAACCAGGCAGGTTGTCTGGCTTCTGAGTCTCGCTGATAGCTACCCGGAGAGGATTTCTTCGGTGGCTTGGGCCACGGAGGTGATTTCACCAAGATGCGGGATGGGCACCCGCAAAAAAAAAGTATACGTGGGGTGGGCACCCGCCAATTTCAAATATCCATAAAGCGGGGTAGGCTCCCGCTAAGCAGGAAAAATGCGGGGTGGGCTCCCGCTTCTCTCCTCTCCATTACAGGGAATCCCCACATCCGGATTCCCTCTGGAAAGATCGCAGCTCAGCGCTGCGGAGCCCTCATGCTCCCTTTCTTGAGCAGATCAAAATAAAGTGCTCATAGTGCGCAAGTGGTCCCAAAAAGTCCTTAGGGATCAAGGGGGCAATGCTGGACCCAGGGAGGCAAGCCCTCATGGCGGTTACTCCTGGGCCCCAGCAGCAGCACGCCCCGCAAGTCAGGAACAGCACCAGAACCAGCACAAACTACATGGGGTCACAGCCCCTACATTTATACCACTTCTCTCCTTTGTCTGCAGTGTAGTGTTTGCGGAACCAGATGCAACTTGTTCGGTGGGGTTTTGGAGCACTTTTTGTACAAGGCTCCTATTCCCCTTTGTCAGGTGGGGGCTAGGTGATCAGACACACCACTGGGGGTGGAGCCAGCATTGTACAGGCTAGGCACAGATCTATTCAGGGTCACGGATTACTCCTCCCACTACTCCAAATGTATATGTCGTATTCAGCCAAGTGCTGACTCCCCCTCTCCCTCCTGGAGCCACACTCACCTCCCAGGCCCTGTCAGTCACAAGCCAGACATGCAAATCACATCAGGCAGGCAGACACATAGCACACATAAATGCCAATATCTAAAAGTGGTATTTCCCAAATAGTCATAATAAATCTGTGCACACCATTGCGCAGCATTTATTATTACAATTCCAAATATACTAAACACGACCACGCTGCTCCTCCCATATCAGGAATTACGCTGACACACTGATCAGGGAATCCCCAATGCATTTCCATGGGAGGGCAGGCCAATCTTCCCCAATGTAACACAGAGAGCGCTCGCACTTTACACTGGACAGCAGTGCTAAAGAGCCCAAAGTCCTAAAACCAGAGCGTAATTTGAGCAGGAGCTTTCAGGTGCTCAGCACATGCACTTCTTTCATCGGGCCGGGGCTACAATTTCTGACCCTGCAGGTGGTGGTCTCAATATTAATTGTTCAAATTCAAAATAAAAAGAATAACATACATGTTCATAGACAGCCCAGCATACGCCTGTCCAGGCAGGAATGATTGTGTATCACCAAGTTAGTGATGATGTCATCTCTCTGATCACAAATCCAAGATGTCATCGACAAACTATGTCTTGCATTCTATTCCCCGAGTCTGCTGCACCCTGCCACTGCCTGAGACTAAGCCTCCCATTGGATAATTGTAGCTGGGGGCTAGCTCATGACGGAGTTAAGGCAAGGACGCTGCAAGAGCGCATTTGGAACTTGGGAGTGAAGACTCTTGAGGAAGAATAAATTAAAGTAAGTGTGGACTTTCCACTTGCTGTGTAGCCAGGGTAGCATATCCTGCAGCTGTGCATTGCTGCTATCCTCAACGTGCTCGATGCAGCTGTGGCCTAACACAACTTTTGTGTGCCATGACGTCACCTGTAGAATCTGTGCACTGCACCCCAGCATGGTAATTGCTGAGCGTGCATGAGTCCAGTAGGCACCACAGCCATACTTACTGGCATTGGCAGCATTACGGCTGGGGACAATGCCTGTGCTGTAGCAGGCAGGGTCACAGCAACCTGAGCAGTAGATGCCGATGCCATCGCCATGCCTGGACCTACTAATTACAGGCAGCACTAGTAGTGACATCACCTGCTGTGCTCGAGCAGCTACCTGCTCTGCAAATAACCCAGTTATACTGCACTGATTAATATATTCAAAAAAAGAATTTTCATTTGGTGTACATTTTGTTTTTGCACTCGGTGTAGGTAAGAAAGTAAAACACATCATCTTCCTCTTCTTTAGGAAAGACAACAGGAAAACGCAGAGTTCAAAATAGCAGGGACATGTACAGGCTGACGACAGGGGTCACAGGCAGCAGCAGTGTTCTAGATGAGAGAGAGAGCAGGAGTAAAGAGGAGAACGAAACAACAGGAGAGGAGAGAGATAGGACGGAGCTAAGTAGAAGAAAAGGAGGGCAAATCAGATACAGAGAGAAAGCAGCCATGATGTGAAGAAGAGAGCATTAAGAAGAGAGAAGATAGAATGAAAGGATGTAGAGGACAGGACAGAGGAGAAAAGCAGACAAGTGATAAAACGGAGACACAGCGAATCACTGCTAGAAGAGTGATAGTAAAGAGCCAAGATCGAGGGGAGAGAGAGCAGAGCATGGATACAAGTGAAGAGGAAAAAGGGCAGAGGTAGCATTAATAGAGGGCAAATCAGAAATGTAGGGAATAAGGTAACACACTAGGTGTGAAAAAGATGATAGAAAACAATTAGAGAGGTGAGAAGATAGACTCTTAGTGCAAAGACGTAGGGTACAGACAACAGATCAAAGTTAGAAGATAGGGACTGAGGCAGTGAGAGTGTTGAAAGTGGGGCTCACCGGAGGAAGAAGTGAGCTGTGGCCTGCTTAGCAAAATTTTCAGCACCTGTACTTCTTTTTTTTTTTACAAATTAAGCAGTGTCTAAAACCACCAACACCATGTCATAAATAAGGCGGGACAAAGGCAAAAAGTTTAGAGATGACCCTGCAAAAAGGGCCAAGTCCAACAGTTGTAGTGATGGTAGTGTATTGGTGGTGATATTGGTGGTGTTGATGGTGGTGGTATTGGCATGGTGATGGTATTGGTGGTGGTGGTGATATTGGTGGTATTGGTGATGGTGGTATTGATGGTTGTGGTATTGATGGTATTGGTGGTGGTGGTATTGGTGGTGGTGGTATTGGTGGTGTTGTTGTTAATAAAAGAGGCTTTTGAAAGCAACCCGTCACTTGGCTTTAGTACAGATGACTTGTAACACAGATGTGCTGCTGTCAGCTTCAGCCCATTAGCACAGGATTATGTGCTACCTGGAATTCACATGACTTTAATTTTCCAATCATTTCTAAATCCATTTTACTTGGGGGGGGGGGAGGTTTATACAGACACAAGATAATGCTGTGTGAAAGTGATTGAAAGCCGGTGCATGTGTTACGGAGTCGGCCGTACTGCTTAAAAAAATACAAGCGGTTTCAGCTGAAGCAGCGCATGTCCGGCCTGCAGTAAGAGAAACTCATTAAAGTAAATAGTGCTTACAGACTAAATAGCAGGTACCGTGAAACAACCGAAGTAAAAGGGTCAGTCGCCATGGGAGGGTACAAATGAAGACAAGGCCGTACTAAGGAGGGATTGACAAGCCTATTAACAAATCCAAAGGCAGCATTTACGAAAGACAATTATACAGGCCAATTAAAAATATGGGAGGAGAGTGGGAGCGGCATCTCTCCCATACTCTACTACAGATGTTTTGCAGAGTGATCACACATGCGCACTGCGGCTAGGCTCGACCTAAAAATGAAAAGCAGGTATTGCTGTGACAAAAGGTTATTTTTTAAAAGTGTACATGATTTTCTTTGGGATTATTGAATCTATGTAGGCAAAATGAAAAACCTTACATTTTGGAAAAAAGTTTGTGCTTCCTCAGGAAATGTCACTTTGGTGTTTAAATGATTGCGTTTCCTTAATATAGTTAGATCCAGGCCCGCATAAGACTAACAGCGCACTGTCCCTGTTTACTCCATGGTACACCTTTAACTAGTTGCATCAGCCACTAACAGGGACAGTGTGCCCTGTTATTGATAATTCTCCGCCACTGAGCAGCCATTAACTCACGGTACCTTGAGGCAGTGCATTACCGAAAGATGAAACGGCTCATTGAAGCAGTTGTTCAACCTTTCAAACTGCACTTTCAAGGGGGATAGAAATCCGCCAGCAGGTGGGTGAAGTCAGTTGCTGCAACTGCCTACAATGGGATGTCTGTGGGGGTGTCCATGGGGCCTCCTTCACCTGCTTTTCAGATGGTGCCCTCAGTGGAGGGGTGCTGACTGTCTGCCTCCTCTTTGTGGCGCACAGTCAGTGCACCTCCTAGCGGCCTCTTTGCCTATGCGCCTGTGTCCGTAAAACAGTGCGTACACAGAGGAAAACCGTGTCTGTCATTGTTCATGGGGCTGATGGAGCGCAATTGTTCTCTTTAATTTGGTGGGGGGCTTTATAATCATGGGTAGTTTGCACCTATATCCATAATCCTTTGTTGTGTTAAAATTTTGTTATTAGAACATGTAATGTAATAACATGTAAAGTGAAGTAATAGGGGTATTTTCGTACAATGTGGAGAGATTAAAATTGTAGTCATGAGCTACATGATGGAGCTTTAATGTTTTGATTCTACAAGTGACTAATAAGAAATTAATTAATTGGTATGTTTCGTATTGATTTGAAAGTGAACAGTAATAATGCTCATGTAAACGTGTGCTTAATGAAGTTCAATACTGATTTTATGTTAGCCGCATTCGTAGGCCTCATGTGTATTTCTCCCTGGCTCTCTAGCCAAGTTGAGTGTAAAATATATGTATATGCAGAATCTTTTCTTTCTCACGTTTCTGTTGCAGGTGGAGAACCTCGTCTTTGCCATTCAGAATAACACTTTTGTTTTAGGAGTTAGGCCTAGGGAGGAGAGGATACATTTGAACAGGCGGTGCTGATAATGTGGGACGGTGTTCTTTCTCACTGGAGAAGGCCTAGGAATCAAGGTCATCGATCCAGCGCCTGGGATCATCGCAACCGCATGGGAGGTTACTTATGTGGGGGTGTCTAGCTGGATGGGACAATCACGTGATGTGACTATGGGCGTGTCCTAAGATTTAAGTTTTGGGGTTAGGGACAGAGCCCAAGGGACTTCTGGTGTGGCTGGAGAAGAAGGAGCATCTTAGAACGAGCTCTGTAGCTTTATGCTACTTGACCCATTTCAACGTGACTGCACTTCTTAGGATGTCGCCACACGCTGACACCTTTTTCTGTGCTTGCTTGGGAAATGCTAAGTAGGGATGTCACGTTAGTGGTAGTGTGGGACAGACTAATGCTTTTTACATACGAATCTCCAATGAAGAAGACTCTAGTTGTAGGCTTAGTTATATTCTGTGTCCTGATTCTAGAACTGCTCATCCTTTGTATGCTGCACAGACTCAACTTCACCAGTAAGTTTGGCTTTGCATTAGTTGCAATATATTTCTATACCCTCATTTTGAGGTGGTTGTATGCCCAGTTCTGGGCTTTGTAATAAACCAACTGAAATTAGAATCAGGAGTTGATGATTCTTCTGAATCATGGTTCATTGAATTTGGTGATATATGATTGGCAAATGATTTTTCTCCCCTCTAAACTTTTATCCGCTTTGCTGCAGCGCAAATTCCGCCGCTGTGCTGTGACATTCCAATCTTGGGCATGACTCGGACGGCCCCTGGCCCTTATGCGCACATGCCCACTGTGAATCATGACGGCCGGGGGCCGTCATGAGCACGGAAGAGGTTAAGCAGGAACCAACAGTCCATCGACCAGGGGTTCTAGAGTAAACCTAGAACGTGGAACCCGATTCCATCAGGGCCATGGCCCAGGCAAATGAGGTCTCCCCTTAGGATAGCACTAGCACTACATGTGCTCCAGTGCTATCTGTACTACAGATGAAGCTGCACAACAGTCTGTGGAACCTGTTGTGAAACAAAATGCCATGGGGTTGCAGAAAGTGGGTGCATGCATAATGCGCTGAGTTAGGGAGGCAAATCGTTTTCTGGTATCCAGTTGTTTTTGATTCATGTAGAGTCCCGTCATCTATATTAATAAGTATTTCTATGACCATCAATGCTGTGTGAGGTCTGCAGATTAGTTAAACCTTATCAGCTGTCAGAACCTGTACTTTGTATGAAGCATGAGTAGTAGCTGTGGTTTCTGAGCAACCCGAGGGACAATCTAGGTGTCAATTCAGTATACGTTTTTGCTTTTGTTTTTCCACCCTACCGCTCACAAGCAGATTCTCAGTTAAATCTATATGGAAGGGCAAGATGGAAGTAGATAGAAGTTCGAAGTAAAGGAAACTTTAAAATGATATTATTTTAAACATTATTTTGACAGTGGAAGGGGATATGTCAAGCTGCATATCAGATTTCTTGAACTACCTGTAAAACCAAATGCATTTTAGACATGTTTTTAGGACACTGGACTGAAAAATGCTCCACTTTTTTTGTCGTCAGTTGCCATGGAAAAGATGCAACTGAGATATTACATTGTAATATTTCATGAGTGTCCCTGAAGAAATGCCTACGAAAATTAGACCTTTTTATAACAAATCAGTGTCAAACATTTGCTGCAAAATGCACGCTGCACCATTTTTTTTACAATATTTATTGAGAAAAAGTGATTTTCTCAGCCTCTCTGGAGAAAGTTGGCTTCAGTATTATGAGTCTTATGACTCTAGGGCAGATTTACAAGCCCCCTACGCCATATTTACAAGCAGAGGAAAAGCCACCATACGTGACTTTTCCTCTCCTTGTAAATACGGCCCCTTTTCATGCAGCACTTTACGTTGAAGGGGCGTTCCATGGGTGTTACTGTGGGTGTTCCCACGCAACACCAATGGTCCAAGACACATCTCCAGATTTACGAGAAATCGTAAATCTGGAGATGCGTCTGAATGCTACGCCACCCTGAAGGTGGTGTAGCGAGGCGCAACGAGGAGAAATGTTTTTCTTTCTCCACGTTTTCTCCTCTTTCAATGCGTGCTGCATTCTACAGCACACATTGAAAGAGGAAAATGCCTGTAGTGATTGTTTTTGTGCAGGAAGGGGCACCTTCCTGCACAAAAACAATCTCCCCACGACTCAGGCATCCTTGCACCATGGTGCAAGGGTGCCTGCACCAGCGCATGGCTGCAGTTTGTGCACAGGGGGAAGCACAGAGATGCAACACATTCTTGTAAATATGCCGCATCCCTGTGCTTCGGAAGTGCCGCAGCGTAGGGCAGCCAAAGGGCTTGCGCTGCCACGCTGCGGCACTTCCTTGTAGATCTGCTCCTTAGTGTCTGTGAGTGTCTACACAGAACGTACTGAGAACCCAGTACTTGGATTGTGAAATTATCTGTGAAATGTAGCATTTGGCCCTATTGGTTTAAGAATGTTTCAATGGTGGACAATATACCAAGCCTTACAAGGTAGTTCTGGATTAGTTAATTTCAAGTGTTTCCTCAGTACCATTTAGGATATGGCCAGCCACGGCCCGTGGAGGGAGTTGCGGTAAGGCAGAGAGGCGGGGCGGGGGAGGGGCAGGGTGGGGGTTGCTAAAACCAGCATATGGATAATTGGAGGTAAGTAAACAATTGAATTAATAAAACGAATTTCCTAGCGTACCCTGCATCGCAAAATGCGATGCAGCGCGCTCTACGAAATTCGTTTTATTAATTAAATTGTTTACTTACCTGCAATTATCCATAAGCCGGTTTTTAGCACCTCCTACCCTGCCCCCTCCCCCGCCCCGCCTCTCTGCCCCACCACAACTCCCTCCACGGACCGCTGCTGGATATGGCTCAAAACGTGGGATGGCAGTAAATTCATGAGTCGTACTATACCACGGGCATCTTTGGAACCTTTCAACAAGTACATAATAGATAAAGCGCAGCCTATATCATCATTGCACTTAAAGCATATGTAAGGCATCAGCAGCAGCCGTGAGAGCTTCCTCACAATTTAATGATAAGGTCTAAGTAATTTGAACATCAAGGTTGGGCATCGCAGTTTTTTACGCGTGTCTGAGTCCCCTTGCAGGAAGATATGTTATTGAATTGACTTAGACTTGGAAAGCAGGAATATTTAAGGAAATTATGAACATGTAAAGAATTGTCAGTGCTTGCTTGCTCAGCAATTCTTTGCCTTGTGGTCGTGAGAGGCTGCTGCTTTCATAATGCTGACAAACTAAAATAAAAAAGCAAACATTGCATATTAGTATGTTCCTCTCCAGAGTTCCTGCTCTGTGCCGATAACCAATATACTTGTAGCAGCGGCCACTATAGTAGCAGATGGAAATCGCTATTCAATAAGAGACATTTTGATGCAGGGGGTCTTTGCTGTGATTATGTTGCACACTATTTACTTCATACATGAGTAGAGATAGTTTGATTTTATTTAGTCGTTTAAAGGGCAGTTTTGCAATTGGTAAGCACTGTAAATAACAATTGCAGTTTTCACCCTTTTTCATGGTCCGCAGTGAAATTACACGCCGACCTTCATTGGATATATTTTTGTGAACATTGCACAAGGGTGAAAAAAGACGTAAAAAGCATTCTCTGCAACTTTTCAGAGAGGTTCAACAAACATCACACCTGGACGAATATATGACGTTACCACGATATCAAATACAACGCATGGCTTTACCACGCGTATTTTACATCGCTAGAGTCTTTACCACGCTGAAAAATAGAACGCAGCATTTTACCACGCATAAATACGTGAGTATTCATCCAGCGTCGATTATGCCCAAAAAACCCTTAAATAAACATAATGAAACTGATAGGCAAAAAAAAATACGTCTTCACTAGTGACATTGTTTGTCTTTTTTCACTTTCACTGACCCTCAAGCAAGATGGCTGAATAATTCGACAAATAACATAATTTGTTAATTAGTAATACACGTTTTATTTACACATTCATTTATCTATTATAATTGTTTTATAATGTAGAATCATTAATGATTTGTAATATTTGTTTGGGGGGGAGACCCCCCCCAGCCCCCCTTTTTTAAATTTTTTTTATTTGATTTTTTTTGGGGGGGAGACCCCCCCAGACCCCCTTTTTTATTTTTTATTTTTACACCCACCCCTTTACTACTTATCACGTATTTAATTTATGCATGAAAACACCTATCAAAATAAAAAAAGGACTTTTCTTTTTAGTACACGCAGAACGTAGGATTGTTGACCGGGACGTTTCTTTCGTGGTAAAGACGATCGTTGAAGGCATACGCGTGGTAAAGACGTTTGCGTGGTAAGTGCCTCGTAGTAAACGTCTCGCGTAGTAATGCCTTAGTTGAAAATGATGTTTCCCCACCTGGACATCCATTCTTAGAATAAAGATGATATAAATAAATATACGTGTTCACTCACTAATTGAGGCTATGAGGCAGGTCTGACAGCAGGACATAGCAGGTTCAAGGAGGCATATGATAAGCTCCTAATCAGTAGGGGCGTGGGCATTAGCCCACTATGCCCATGCTTTCAAACGTTTCCGTTCCTATGAAAATCTTTGGACAAATTAACCACTGTTTACAATGTTTCCAGTCCAATCCAGTGGTGAGGTGTTGGGAGGGTCTCTGGCCTGTAAATCGGGGCCAAGGCCATTGGGTGAAATCAGGAGCTGTGGACCGCTCATCTATTTATTCCCTATTTATTGTCCACTGCTGAAATACGGAGCTCGGGCGGTTTTGTTCACAGCAGTGCAGACCGGGAAACTGCTTTGCAGTACTGAGCAGGAGCTTAATGTCGACTCGGCACAGTGCTTACCCGTTTTTCTAGTGCTACCCACACTAAGGGCCTCATTTATGAGGCCGTGCATCACTTTTACGCCTCCGGTGCGTCACTTTTTGTGACGCACCAGCATCGTAAAAAATGTGCCTTGTTGCACCATATTTACAAAGTGACGCATGTAGGTAGATGCGTCACTTTGTAAACCCCTGCGCTACATTATACCTACGCCAGGTATAATGTATGCAGGGGGGGCGTTCTGACGCAAGACAGGGTCATAGAAGTGACGCAGTGCAATCTATAAGATTACACTGCGCCACTTCTAGGACACAAATGCATCAATTTCTTACGCCTGCCTCACAGCAGGCGTAAGACTGATGCAGGCCCTTTCACATGGGGCTTGCCCCATGTGAAAGGACACATTGCTGGAGTTGCGTCACTTTTGTGACACACTCCAACAATGCGTCACTTTTGCACCATACAGCTATGTCAGAAATACTGACGTATCTGTAACTCCTTGCGCTATGATGCGTCATACTGTAAATATGACGCATCATTGGTCTCGCAAGGAGGGCGCAGTGAAAAGTGATGCATCGCTGTTTTCACGCAGCGATGCGTCACTTTTTAAAAATGAGGCCCTATGTTTTTTTGTAATGATCATGTGGGGATGCTGTAACTACACCCTCTGAAAGAAAACCACGCCCCTCCTTCTAAATGTGTGTTCTTCAACTTTGACTTTGCTACTCCTGTCCTCTGGAAACCATCCAACCTTAATGCCAAGTCACAACAAAGTTTAATCCTTAATCATGCACATCATCAACGCCTCGAAACCACGTTATGCTTCATGCACCCAGATAACTTTCTGAAAAGTATGACACTCGTAATCTTGTTGTCTGTCTTCACCTATTATTAGGGCCGAGTTCACATGAGCTCAGTGAATTGTACATTAAGTAAAATAAGCTGGGTCTCCTTCGGCTCCAAGGGAAGCTGCTCTGCTACCATTTCCATCGAATGTGGAAAGATGTAACCATGTGTGCGAGGCGCACGAAATGAGGAAAATGACACAAGGGAAACAGCTGAAAAAGACACACTCTGGTAAACTGCTTAAAAACAAAGAAAAAAGCAGTGCATAGAAAATGAGCAGTAAAAAGACAGAACAAATGCATTCATGCTCCAGGGGAGGGACACACACATGAAGAGGAATGAAGCCAACAGCAGCTGACCAATAAAAAACAAGGAAACGAAAGTGGAAAACACCCATTGAATGATAAGCAATGGGTGGCCTCTAAGCTCACTATTAGAAAATCAATCAGTTTCGAAGAGATAGCAAATGCTCTGTCTAGGTGAGATCTAAAAGCTGGTAAACAATTGAGTATGCCTTACTTTCTTACTAATTGAGGCTTTCAATAGTTAAGCACACAATGTAGTGCACATATATTTTACTGAGAAAACCTTTCTGCAAAACCAAGATACAATCACTGCTATTCACATGGTCAGCGACTAGCTGCCGCCTCCCCCCCAATCCGGCACCCAATACCCAGGAACGTGGACACGAGACGTCTTTACTTTTTGGAAGGCGGGCGCTAGTCGCCCGGCCGTATTTATTAAAGTATAAAATTAAAAAAGGTTTTAATTGCATAATCACCAATTTATACAAAAATTCAGCAGGACATTTAGGTACATACTTCTTAGCAACAAGTTTGAGAGCCTGACTTTAACAAAACTCTAATACATGTTGTTGCCTAACTTATACTAAACATCCTCATCTAGAATTTTTGTACATTTCTGGCCATATGGCAGGGTCACTACCGGTGTCAGGTCCTACAAGCTGCGCCTCCCCTCTGGATGTGCGCATGCGCAGTGTTACCCCGGGAATTGCCCGGTCTACGCCCTGAACTCCATTTACCCACTAAAGGAGGGCCCTTACTCTGCGCCGGTGGCGTCATGAGTCCACGCGCGCGGGGTGGCTACCAGCCTAAGGAAAGCGTGAACTACTCCTACCCGCGCTCCTTTGCTTTGCAGCATCTATTACCTTGCCCCTGGAGTTGTGGGAGTGGCCCGCAGGCTCCTCCCCCTGGGCGGGAACCTCCATAGGATGATGCCCGCCCCCTCAGACCTCAAATATGTGCTCACCGATAATGACCTTACCGCATGCCCCATACCTAATAAATACGACGACCTATGGGAAAAAATTCTAAAGGACAGCTACACTGGCTAATAAATAACAGTATCAACGTATAGCTACAAAGGGAAAAAAGGCCTAACGACACATGGCATTGCAATACAATTTGCTTCAGACATGTTTCGCTAAATAACAGTATCAACGTATAGCTACAAAGGAAAAAAGGCCTAAAGACACATGGCTTCAAATACAATTCACTTCACACCTGTTTTGCTAAAAAGGGATAAAATTCCTAGACAAAAGCATCAACAATATACCAACAGTTCCATCTCTGTTATCCTGTGAGACCCGTGGACCGTACCCTCAAAACTTACCATTCAACCAGACATAAAAACTGCTACAAAACTTTTGTTCCAAGGGATGGTGGGTGGGAAAACAAAGAAGCCCCGAGCGCGGGGCACACCGTTACGGCGAGGGAGCGTCCAGGGACAAGGGGGTCTCCTGGGCGCTCCCTATCTCTTTATTCTCGAGGGGCCAGGTGGCCCCTCCTATCGCCCGCCCCCCCTGACCCGGACCCACTTCCCAGGATCCGGGTCAGGGAGGCCGCCAGCCAACCGGCGGTGGGCCGCGCCCCCCAGGGCACGCCCCCACCGCCGAATGGCGACAAAGGAGAGAGTGGGGGCGACGGTCGCCGCGCCGCCATGCGTGCGGGGGGGCCGAGGGCCCCCCTTTTCACATGGTCAGCGACTAGCTGCCGCCTCCCCCCCAATCCGGCACCCAATACCCAGGAACGTGGACACGAGACGTCTTTACTTTTTGGAAGGCGGGCGCTAGTCGCCCGGCCGTATTTATTAAAGTATAAAATTAAAAAAGGTTTTAATTGCATAATCACCAATTTATACAAAAATTCAGCAGGACATTTAGGTACATACTTCTTAGCAACAAGTTTGAGAGCCTGACTTTAACAAAACTCTAATACATGTTGTTGCCTAACTTATACTAAACATCCTCATCTAGAATTTTTGTACATTTCTGGCCATATGGCAGGGTCACTACCGGTGTCAGGTCCTACAAGCTGCGCCTCCCCTCTGGATGTGCGCATGCGCAGTGTTACCCCGGGAATTGCCCGGTCTACGCCCTGAACTCCATTTACCCACTAAAGGAGGGCCCTTACTCTGCGCCGGTGGCGTCATGAGTCCACGCGCGCGGGGTGGCTACCAGCCTAAGGAAAGCGTGAACTACTCCTACCCGCGCTCCTTTGCTTTGCAGCATCTATTACCTTGCCCCTGGAGTTGTGGGAGTGGCCCGCAGGCTCCTCCCCCTGGGCGGGAACCTCCATAGGATGATGCCCGCCCCTTCAGACCTCAAATATGTGCTCACCGATAATGACCTTACCGCCACAGGCCAGCATTGTTAACCGACGATCTGGCCTCCCCCTGCCTAGGTCTACCCGACAAAGTTCTCCCTTTAGTAACCCCTTCCAGCCAGGCCCCGACATCATCAGACCACAGGACCCTCCCTTCCTCCGTCACATGGACTCCCGTTACCAGGCAGAGCCAATACACCCATTACCAGGTAGAACCAATACACCCATGTTGGATCATCTGCAAGCCGAGTGGGGGCTTGAAATACTTTGTCCCACTGTGTGTTGATCCCCTTTATCGAGTGATTCAACACCCTGACCGAGTCCCTGCCACCCCGGGATAAGTTGAGACCCTACTACCGTGCCACCCAAGTCCTGAAGACCCACCCACAGTGGAGAAGAACCCATCAATGAGTATTCGCCTCCCCAGTTTGGCCAATTCAGCCCCCCCCTAGGTGAAGTATCACCGCTGACAGGAGGTCGGGCTGCTGAGCTATAAGTCCCTGAAAGAAGCTCCTGAACTGACCATGGCACAGACCCTCCAACCAACTCTTCCCTGTCCTGCGTCCAGCTTGTTGTTTGTGCTGGCCCATTGTAGCTCCACCACCTCTGGTGATGAGTCCCTCCCCTGCGTGACAGGTTTGAGAAAACTGCAGCCACCAGGAAAAGACCAAGAAAACATGGGTGACAAATTCCCACTTCCACCGTAGGGGATGGGTAGCACTTACACCTGCCAGGAATACCTGGGCCCTTGGTGTCCTCTTTCTCGACGTTTGCTTCCCATTTTTTGTCCACCAGCTGTTGATGTTGCGGTGTGGAGCACTCCTCCGATATCCGCCATGGACCCCGCCGTGACTGACGTAAGTATCCCTTGGGCTGTCCACCTGTTGCAGCCATTGTAATGTGGGGCACTCCAGGTATTCGCCATGGACCCGGTCATACATAAATTGGAAAGATAGACACACACCATTAGTGTTCCGGCAATAACTGCTGTACACGCATTAAACTTACATTACCATCAGTCGCTAAGTTTTAGATAATCTTAGTGCCAGGCCACCACACATTAACACGTCGACGGAGAATGTTAACCCTGGTAGGCTGTAAAATTGGCCTCCCATTTTCACCATCATTGTTACACGAGAAAGTTGTGCTGCGGGCGAGGACATCGCCTCTTAATCCTGGTTTTCTACCCACGTCTTCATGCATAGAATCTTATGTGTAAAACAAGACAGCCTACTTAACAGTGCAGCATCCCAGTCTTTAGCTAAAAGAATTAGCACAGCCCCATCTCCGCCAGGCCATACGCTGGCCCAAGGACCGTTTCCGCTCGCCACTTTGGCTTCTGGGAGATATCATCCCAGCCAACCAGACATGATCACATGGATCCCCAGAACTATCTGATGCCGCAACCAGGCTCTTGGGCACCTTTTAGGTGCGACATCAGGGTGTGTATCACTATCAGGACCCCAAGTAGTCTGTCCAAAGGCTCTAGGCCCTGCCTCTATGCCATTCGAGGTTCCTCCACCATGTTATTAATACGTGGCTTTGGTACCCCCCTAGAGCTCAACGTATATGGTGCTAAAATTACAGTGTGCTATATAAGTTTCCACACTGTAAATATTCGCCTCAAATCTCATCAGAGGCTCAACGTATCTTGTGCCAATTTACTTGTGTGTGAACTAAGGTTACTGACTGAACTAAAGGGGTGTGTTTAGTACAAATACACCTATTCGTTGGCATACCCCTGTTCTTTTCCATTTACTCATTCCTGAGATTAAAGACTGGTAAAACAAGCTGCTCTATATTCCCTCATGACTCGGCTGAAGGCTGCACGCAATACAGCTAACCCTAGGATGGCTCACTAATAATGTTGACTTTAACCTATCATCCATGAAGGGTCCTATGGACAGGTGCAATGTTTGGACTGGTGCAATGCCCCCCCTAGAATAGTCAACAGCACCTCATATGGTGCTTACCTCCACAGTGCAATAAGCCATTGGTTATACCTTATTCGTGAATGGTTCCATGATTGTTCTAACTATCACCTCAGCAGACACCAATGATAGTCATTCTAGAGCGTCAAAATTTGACTTAGGTCAATGGCCGTTCTTTGCGTAAGCTAACTAAGCAGCCACCATGGCTTGGACAAAATATTGCAAGTGCCTGGAGCACATCAATAAAGGAGCCCAGGGATGAACACAAAAAGGCATATGGAACCCGGGCATCACGGCTATTAAGGAATGTATTTAACGCCCGCACCCGGGTGATCACAGGAAACTTGTAATCACCGTGCCAAAGTTTTACAAACATGGTGCACATGAAACAGCCTGCACTATTCCCAACTCTGAACTGTCACAGTCCGAGTGTGTGTAATTTGAGCGTGTGTACCATATTCACCCCTGCGATAGTGTAGATCCCTACATTTCTGTTTGTACGACCTTGTAAACAGCTCTGAATTCCATGGCACTCGTTCTGCACACTCATCCTCCGTAGGTGTACGCTACTTTCGCAGATGAGTCAGTAATCCAGCGCAATGTGTCTGGATACCTATATATGTACGACTAATTCTATCCCATTGTATTCTATGTGTTTTATAAAGCGCTGAT
The DNA here is from genome assembly GCF_964261635.1 of Lissotriton helveticus. NCBI lineage: Eukaryota > Metazoa > Chordata > Amphibia > Caudata > Salamandridae > Lissotriton > Lissotriton helveticus. The sequence goes on from NC_136059.1 coordinate 875,285,255, forward strand.
TGTACCCGAAGGTGTCAGAGCACTGTGACATAAGACCCGTCAGAAGAGTAAACTGTGGTAGGAATAGAGCAAAACAAAATGTAGCATGAAACCGACTGGCCAAGCAAAAGTCACCCAGTCTGACCAATGTTGATGGCTCGCGAATTTCCTGGCGAGCAGTAGCAGGCCGGATAATCACACAACACGTGCGAAAATAACACCATTTCAAACCCAGTATGCACATGATGTACTCCCTGCGAAGCAGAATTAACCCAATGCGACCAATTACCAAGAACAAAATTGCCTTTCCAGGCAGGGTCTGAGAAGGGGGGGAATTACTTTACAGGGCACAGCTTCACGAAATAGTGAAAACTGAATCCAACCCAACCGCAATAGCCCCAGCGCAGTATTTTTGCAATAATGAAGTACAAACACTGCAACCCAAAAAATTAGCAGAACACATCACCTTCCCCTTAAAAATGTCACCCAATTCGGTAACAGCCAAACCCTGCCTAAATTTACTACAAAAGACATAACAATGTTCTGTGACCTGGGACATTCTGGTGTGTGTTTAAAATTACTTCACGCTGTTCAACAGCTTTATCCACGCAGTTTAACAGCTTTATCTTAAACGAAGGGCATTTAAATGGGCTTCAGTCTCTCGCAGTGCGTATTTCTTCTCTTCCTGCGCATTTAAAATTGGGAGTTTTGACCTTGAGCAGACGTCTGGATTTCATAATTCCCTGCTTTAACATAAAGGCTGCTGCATAAATGTTTAATGAATCGGACCTTTAAGGCTTCTGGGGAATGGAGATTTTCACTCCATTAAACCTGGTCTTCCTAGGCTTATTAGCTGGTAATTTTACCCCCGGATTGAAATATAAAGCGTTTTATGCTCAATATAATAAAAAATTGCGTGAAAACTTTACTCTTTATTAATGAACATTATATGCTTCTATCTGGCGGAACCGTATCTGCCAACGTATTCTACTCTTTCTACACATGAAAATGAGACTTGCCCCGGTGCAGGAAGGCGCTGGGTGACACTACCCGGCTTAGAGAGGCGAGGGCAGATGCCTTCCTCCCAATACTGTATGGAGTAACCACCATATACCGCTCTACCACTGGAATACCCCTCCAATGACCCCCTTTGCTGGTTTCTGGCCCAGATAAGATGCGGTCCCAGTGGAGAGTGGTCATTTTGAAGAGCATGTTCAAAGGCCTGTCTCCTGGCCATACTCATGCATAGGAGTCAACTGTTAGTATTCCTTAAGCCCAATGTTACAGTTAAACATATTCTTCTAATGATTTCCTCAATAGAGAGATAACTCATGAACAAGTAAGGTGAATCAACACGCCGCGTGGGTGGCGAAACCAGACCAGGCAGACGCAAACAGGGTAAGTGGATGTAATCTTATCTGCTCGTACACCAAACCAGTTTATTCCAGGAGATAGCAGTTTGTCGCTGCATGAGTAGGTCGCCAGACTGACCCCCTTGTAAGAAACACTGCCTAGTACTCTCAAGTTCACATGTTCATTGGCCCAGGAAGGATGTGCCTTACGTATGGTGAAGAGGTAGGTGGCAGCCTTGTCAGCTTTCCTTTGTCTCATGGATAAACTATATCTTTTAAAGTCTCTCATTTTGGTAAAGTTATTGAAAGGTCTGACCAACATATATCCTCTGCCTCCATTCATTATGCCTCAAAGGTACTTAAATGTTGTCGCAATTTGAGCCCCTAGACAGTTGTTCTCTAAATCTCTTGACTATTAATACCGTTTTTCTTACTGCTACTGGTCATACCATTTTGTTAGTGAGCTGCAAGCACCGAGTGTTAGGCGTACTTGTACTTTATTTGGTCACATTCCCTCTCCCACAACCTCATCCCATAAACTAGATGGCAAGATTACATAGGCTGGATCCGAAGAGACCAGTGTGTTTTCTCTTGACCACACAAAGGGATTCCGTGTGGACGACTAGCTCTTCTTTTATGTGGGCAACAGGAAGGGTAAAGTGGCAAAAAAAAGGACCTTATACAGATGTATTATCTTTTGTAGAGTTATGGGTGAAGTTTTTCTGAACCAGTCTGATGTCGGGGGAGTATTCAAGAGGTGAGGAATCAGCAGCAAAATTGAGTATCCACCAAAAACATTGTTAAAAATGGTAAGTAACTTTTTCATTTGTGCAGCCTCTAGCAGCAATTTAAAGCACGTGTGGACAAATTCAACAATTGTTGGAGGGGAAGAAGATAATTTGCGTAAATGAAAATAAGCTAGAGGGGACTCTTAAAGAGCTTGTCGACTCATTTTACTAGGACAGCAGTAATCTCAGTTAATGCTCTCTTAGTGTGCTTCATGAGTCGTTCAGATACAGAACATTTATCTCACTCAATCATCAAATGTAAGATCAGTAGGAGAGAACACCAAGAAGACAGCTTAAATTAAAAAGGGCATTAAAGCCCAAGCTGTACCAAGCAATGGGTGCAGCGAAGTGTACCACAACACCCATGTTTCATATTTACAACAATCACCAGGGAAAATAATGAATCCTGTAGTTATGCATCAGATTTCAGTGCAGTCAGGCTTTGCTAGCGTCGCCATCATCCAAGAAGGGACCCCCAAAACGTGATTTGGCCCATCCGTACAGAACAGGTCAAGCCATTAGCAACCAGAGAAGACCCCTACGTGACATGGCTCTTTCCTGCAGGCTTTGTCAGTGCCCTCGGCAACAGAGCATAGACATCCAAAGGTGACGTTGCTCATATCCGCAGTAAAGAATTAAATGTGTACGGTAAAAGAAATCTACTGCGAAACTCTTCCGGTTTTCCATCAGTACAGATCCTTACACAGACCGGCAAAGCGAAGACTTAATTCTTGCAAATAGCTTACGCAGGCACCGAGCGCTCCGCTTACCAATGAGTCCCCTGCCTCACGTTTACGGGCCGGCCACCAGGAGCGGCTACCGCCGCCTCTCCTCCCCGACTTGCGTCCCTCACGCGCTGCTCTCCTCGCCGGCTGAAGTTCACGCGGCGTTGTTGAGCGTTGTTCCTAGTCTCGCTCAGGCATCGCGAAGTAGAACACCGTCGCCTCCGCTACCGCCGCCGCTGCTCTTCCCTGAAACAAGAAAGGAAAACCATTATAAAAACAAAGAAGCCCCGAGCGCGGGGCACACCGTTACGGCGAGGGAGCGTCCAGGGACAAGGGGGTCTCCTGGGCGCTCCCTATCTCTTTATTCTCGAGGGGCCAGGTGGCCCCTCCTATCGCCCGCCCCCCCTGACCCGGACCCACTTCCCAGGATCCGGGTCAGGGAGGCCGCCAGCCAACCGGCGGTGGGCCGCGCCCCCCAGGGCACGCCCCCACCGCCGAATGGCGACAAAGGAGAGAGTGGGGGCGACGGTCGCCGCGCCGCCATGCGTGCGGGGGGGCCGAGGGCCCCCCCTTTTCATTTTCACAAGTTAGAGAATTCAACACCCGCTTTAGTATCCTATGATTAAATTCTTTCTAAAAGAGTTGAAAGATAAAGGTAAAAGCTTACACAAGCATTGCCAGTGCAGATAGATGTAGCTTTTGTATATTTGTGAACAACATTGCATACAGGACAACACAACACACTTATGCACATATAAACAGACTCAGTTACAAGCACCCATGCATACACATGGCAACAACTACCTCCACCAATGTATACACACCAATGAGCATACAACCAACAAACACATAGGCTTCTAGACATACAGGTACCGTTGTTTTCAGGTCTACGCACAAAGACCATCAAGAATACAGCCAGCACACAGATCAACACATACTCACTTTCCCTCTGTCTCTCACAAACACACATACTAATAGACTACCAATGATAGACAACACATCATGGGCGTAGCAAGGGGGGCGGGCAGCAGTCCTCCCAGGCGACATGAGTTTTAGGGGCGGCAAACGCAGGAATCGATCGCCAACAAACCCCCCCTACTCTTACAGACGCAGCAAAGGCTGAGACAAGCGGTAAAAGGCCTAGCTAAGCCACTGCAACAAATACACTGTTGGATGGCTTGCAGGCAGCACATACAGACAGGCAAAGGATGACAAGCAGAAAGTGGGGCTCAGGACAGATGGATGGCTACCAAATATAATTGAAACTGGGGGAGATTTAGGCTTCAGGTTCACCTCTATTTAGCCCTTCTGTAGAAGTCATATATCATGCATTTTCACGCTTACCCTCGATGCCCCAAAAAAGATAATGCAGCTGGGTGGAGAACCATTGACATGTGTGACAGCCAGGGTCTGGTATCTGAGGGTTCGCCTTTATCACTCTCAACAATAATTATTTGATGGCAACCTACAGCGGTTGTTTACAACCCTTAAGTCTCAAATACAGTTTTGGCAGTGGTTACCGTTGGCCCTAGCAGGTAGAATCGCTAAAGAGATTGTCCTTCCCAAGTATTATATTGCTTTGTCAATGTCCCGGCATTTCCTAAGTGGTGATTTTTTCTTGACTTCGATCATGCTGGGAAAACAAGACACATAGGGTGGCCCTAAATTAGTTTCAATTACCAGCGGGGGGTGGAGGGATGGGAGCATCAACTTTCAAGGCCTATTACCTCGCAGCAGATCTACAATGGGTGGCCAGTAGCTATCTGGAAACAATCTTTATGAAACCAGTGCTGGGGATGGTAGCCTCCCTTTGCATGTAATACAACAACTTCTTCATCTGACCGTTAAGCGGCACCGTTCATGGACCCTCCATGTTTGGATATCTTAGAAGTGCTTGGTACAAGTCATCTAGCTCACAAAGCACATACTCCCCGGCCACACTGCTGCAGGGTTTACCTGTACCCGTTAGCAACCTTGCATGAGCATTCCATTAATGCTTCGGGGAGTTTGTTTCAAGACGTCACTTGATTTATAAAGCCATTGGGGTGCATACTGGGGTCCCACTGACCCAGCTCCACCAGGAATGGGAGGAAGATATGGGGCTCCCCCGACATGGCACTGAATGGGCGCTGGCACTTGAATCGCCTCATGCTATCTCCAGAAATGTGCAATTCAAGAACATTCAATATATTATACTTCATAGGGCTTACCTCACACCTTCCCAAATAAATCATGTTTTAATCTGCCAAACGTGCCTGCTCCAGATGTCAAGCACTGTCAGCTCACTTTCATTCAACACATGCTTTGGTCATGCTCTGGTATTACTGGCTTTTGGCATTCTATGCAAACTCTGTTAGCCTCAGTTACCAGCTAACAACACTCAACTCATGAGAAGCTACAGCATTGTGCATTTTTCCAAGGAGGAACAGCCATAACGTGCAGGAGCACTTTGCAAATGTAGCCCTTCTTTTAGCCAAGTGCTTACTGACCATGCATTGGCGTACACATCAGCCCCCGTCCTTCCTCCAATGATGTTGAACTTTGCTCTATTGGGGTGATGCAGAGAGTCCTGAGTTGCCCAAATAATCCAGAGACGCCTCTTAGCAGCAGCCGGGACACAATGCTTACACAATTTATGGAACACATGGCTGAGTATTCATCTGTCCCCTCACATTGCCCTACTCCTCCTCTGCCTCAAGACTCAGAACTGGTCAATGCCTCCGAGAGGTGCCCCCTGACCAGTGCATCCTTCCCGTCCATTCACCCACCTAGCCATGCTTTCGCCTCGTAAACTCCTCTCTGTTTCCCCACTCCAAATTAGACTTTTCTAACTTTAGAATTTCCTAACTTTATAAACCTCCTCTTGTTCCATGATCGAGGACCCAGATATTTGCTGATAGAGTACAATAACTCACATAGTCAACTGTTTAAGATTAAAACCTCTAAGATAATAGAGGCATTGAAATACATTTTTCTTGTGTATTATATGTTTTGTATTGCCACTCTAATGAATTAATCTCTCTTTGTAATATCACTCTAATGAATGAATCACTCCTAATGTATATAATGCAAAAAAGCTTGTCTAATGGTATTACTGTATTGCACAGCATGGAATCATCTAAAAACGAAATAAAAATATTGAAATCAATGAAGTGAGGATGACAAATGTTAAGACACTTAGTAACAGTCTGGCGGGGGGGCGGTGCCCCCCGGTAAAATAAGTGGGGGGACGCTGTTCACCCGCGTGGTACCCCGACTCGAGCCCTGATTGGCATTCACAAATTCTGCAGAGATTCCGTCTTTGCCTCTGTGCATGCAAATGTTTCTCCCTCACATACGAACCAGTGTAGCGCATGAGAATTCTACACACTGAGTGGCTGAATTTGTTTCTCGTTGACACCAAAGGTGCTACCCATTTCCTGCCCTACGTTGGAAGTATGTTTTAATGATGAAACAGATGTATGTAATACTTTCTGGTGAGTTTTAGTTGTGCTGAAACTGTATGTTTTGTTTTCTTGCGAGTTTACTGTGAGCCAGCAGTGGCCCGTCCATAAGGGCAATATAAAAGAAAAGGAGGACCCCACACAGACTTGTAAGGGACTGGGGAGAAATGAAGTATCAAAAACTAAAAGTCCCAATAAGATGGACAGTAAAGAATATGTCCAATTATAATAATACTCATTGGTGGTATATTTCTTAAGACAGCATGCCAACAAATGGGCGGGAGAGGTAAAGGTACAGTAAGGTGTATAAAGTATAAAACCCTATCAACAATTGGGACAATAATGGATTTGTGCAAATTACCAACAAAATTCACAATTATAATGACAGACAAAATAACAATGTATGTTTGGTAAAACTCTGATATACAATTTATTCATACAATCAATTAATAGTTCATTATACAAATCACAGTGTTAAAAACATATCACAATAAACAATTATTATAAAAATTGCAAGATCAAAAAGAATCTTGCAATGTTTATAATAATTGTTTATTGTGATATGTTTTTAACACTGTGATTTGTATAATGAACTATTAATTGATTGTATGAATACATTGTATATCAGAGTTTTACCAAACATACATTGTTATTTTGTCTGTCATTATAATCCACTGCTGTGAGTTAACTGTGAAACCAGCTGAGCACTACACTTTCTACGACTTCCTCAGCACTTTGAAGCTGGAAGAATGTGTGCAAAGCATTTTTCACAACCGGTTTCTTTAGCCATAAAACTTCATTTTTGGATGTTTGAAAGGATTTCAATCACACTGCTCAATCTTGGCACTTTCATGTTCACTTATGATGCATTTAATTATTTTTAACCCAAGAAGAGTACTAGAGGAGTAGACTCTGCTCCTGTTGTACAGGAGTTGCCACATCCAAATTCATGCACTCCCTACTGTTTGCTCATGTTTAGTGACTCCCTGATCATTTCTGTTCTGGATAACTGATGGCAACCATCAAATACGACACAATCCTTTCTCTACCTTGTTCCCTGTATTATTTAAATCAAGTACTTTCTTGTAAGACATTTCTGTGTGGTATGCTGAGAGTTCAGACATGAGTTGTAACAAGTATGCATTTTTTATCTTTTTGGATCATTTTGTTTTTTACTAATTGGTGGGGGACCTGAGAATACATTCAGGCCGAATCAGGCCCACGTAGAGATTGACAATCACGTGGCCTGGTGGATTGACAATGCTTTCTTAGCAAATTCTGCTTTCATGCCAAACTTGATGTTTTTTTCCCTCCCTGGTACACGTTTTCCCTTGCATGGATCTGCAGGAAAATGTGTATGCAGAACATTGGCTAACTAGGCAAAACACATTGGCGTAACCCACATTGAGGCCAAGAGCTTCTGCACAGAAATCGTAATTTGGGACGATATCCAGGCTTAACGTCAAATGCGCTGGCCTCCCTAGGGCCACAGAATAGTATCGACATCTAAATAAGAGAGAGGACCAAAGGGAATTAGGACCCTACGATAACCACCATAAGGACACTAGTTATAAACTTGGATGCTTGGTCACCCTCAGGATTCATCCTCAAAAGATTTGAGGTGTGAGGAGTTTGTAAATATGTTTTGTAAATATGTATTGTAGAACCGTACCGTCAGTCATTTTTAAGTCTTTGTAAAGGTAACATTTGTGCAAGTTAAAGTGTCGCACGTTGTCTGAAATAATGTCACATATTAAATGTCTTATATTGTCATGGTGTAATATGTAAATAACCCATGTATATGTGAAAATGTGTATTTAAATTTGAATAGAAAAAAATATAAACACAAATTTGACAAACTATCGGCAAAAGGGCATTCTTTAGAACTAAAAATCAAGTATGGGGCAGTACCTTCTATTTAGAGAAAAAATAACAAGATACAAAAAGTTCATTTTTGGACTTGTTTAAGAAGACTCATGTAGATTCTTATTCATAAATGAATGTAAATCCATGATCTGGGAGGCACATTGCTGTGACACTTTACTGGGATAGAGGAAGGCACTTATATTCGGACACTAGCCCTAGACGAACGGCCAAACAGTCAGGTGCACTTAGTGTGTGCACACCACTCCTCCCGCTGCGTCATCAGCCCTGTCCCACAAAGCTGCCACAGTAGGAGTAAATAAAATTATAATAGCAGCAAGTTATAATCATTTTATTTTCCTTTATTTCGCTGCTGCAAAGCAGTGGGGTGACACTCCTCTGACTGAGCCACGACTGGAAATGTCTGAACCTGCAGAAGATCACAAGAGGACTGGACCTGCTGTTCGTGACCTGAGAGAAGCCCTAAAGGACTGGACCTGCTCCCTCATGTATCGAGGACAAACAAGTGGACTCCAAGCTTCACTTGGTTCACCTCATGTGAGTCTAAAGGAAGACAACTAGGGGTGTGTGAGAAATTCTGCTCTTCCGCAAATTCCTCCAATCACTGCTTGGCAGAGTCTTTTCACAAGTGCCGCTCACCAACGCTAAGTTGGCAAATGCAAGAAAGATTTGGCTTCCCCTAGCATGAGTTTTAGCCAACGAGCGGTTGCATCTATTGACGGTCAGATAGCTGCTGTTCGAGTAGAACTCCTCGAGTGGCAGCAAAATCAATGTGTGAAGCCGTGCTCTCTGTCGTACTGCGTGGGGCAGTTCATGATGACCTTAAAGCATGCAACTAACTTTCGGTGCTAGAAGTCAGCACAGCGGTGACTTGCCGAATTCTGCCTGTTCGTGGAGCCCTGTGGAATCTTGCAGAGTTTTTATGTAACTCCGTGCAGTTCCACTGAGCGAAATTCCACGAGTTCCATCCACCCCTAGAGACAACAAGCTGCATGAAGTAATTTCCTGGAAGTACCAAACTGACGGTTGGCAACTGGGCCTGGACAGGACCATTCTGTTGGCCTCTTCAAGACACTCTGCAAGTCTGTAAGTGCTGTTCTTCAATTTACAAATGCACTCCTGTGGTGTATTGGGAATGAAAACACTAAGTCAGAGGGTCTTTGACTGGGAAAAACCTGGTTGGTGTGTCTGACCCAATTAATTGTGGTCACCCTCACACTGCACCTATTTCCTGATTTACCGTTGCTATTGTCCATCATTGGCCCTGTGTGCTTTTTTTGTGCTATTTCTACTTAAAACTTTAGAAATTCATATCTCTGGTTCCTCTCATTGGATTTTTGTCATTTTTGGTGTCGCCTTGGTTTTTAAATTGTACTCTATTCTTCTGATTTGGTTTGAGATTTTGATTTGTTTTGCATTTTGACTTTATTATTGTTTTGGCATTGTGTAAATGCTTTACACAATTCCCTAAGTTAAACCTGTCTACTTTGTGCCATCATTATAGGGAGTTGAGCTCAGGTTAATTTAGTGACCTTGAGGGTTCACCATGACATGGGTTGCAGGTATTCCGTGAGGTGGGTAGTTACCCAACACAAATGTTAATCCACTTTCTTACATAGTTGTAGGATTTTCAGTTAAGCAAGGTTACTGCAGATGGATTGAGTTCCTTCAATATTTAAAACCCTTGATAAGAACGGCATATTTTGTCCAGAAAGAACGACAATCCCCTAATATAACAAGGTGGTACATAGATGAGAGTCCAAAAGAAATCTTTCACATCTATCACATCTGACTTTTTTATTGACAAAATCCAGGCTATACAGGATTCTCTAGGGTCGGACTATATTGAGCAGACCGACGCCCACACCTCAAGTTCACCAGTTCCCCCTCTGCCCGCCCCCTCACTAACAGCTTTTCTGAGGACTCTCTATCTATCCTCTCATCTCTCAAATCCGGATCTCCCTCTGATCCGTGTTTTGCTAGGCTGCTTGCTGAGGTGGCTGAGGTAGTTAATCCGGAGGTGAATACTTTTATAAATCTATCACTTCGGACCGGCGTTGTTCCCAAGGTTTGGAAGGAGGCTAAACTTATACCACTTTTGAAAAAGCCCTCCTTAGATCCAAACATCCCTGCCAGCTATTGCCCTATTTCTCTTCTTCCGGCGGTGGCCAAGATATGTGAGAAAGCAGTTTTTAGGCAGCTAATCACTTTTGTTGAGTCATCAGGTGCTCTTCATCCTGCCCAATCCGGATTCAGAGCCTCCTATAGCACCGAGACTGCTCTTGTGGAAATATCAGAAGCCATAAGGGAGTGTTTGGAAGGGGGCGGCAGAGCGGCCCTGATTTTATTGGACCTCCCTGCCGCCTTCGATACGGTCCCTCACCAACTACTCCTTTCTAGGCTTTCCCACATTGGCGTGTCTGGGCAGGCCTGGAAGCGGCTTGAATCCTTCCTAGTAGATCGCACACTGCAGGTCTGGATGCCCCCTTTTTCTTTCACCCCACGGACAGTGGCTACTGGAGTCCCTCAGGGCTCGACTTTGAGCCCCCTGCTTTTTAACGTTTATGTTACCCCCCTGATCTTCCTCGCGGAGGAGCTGGGTGCAAAAGTCATCGCATATGTGGATGACACTCAGCTCCTCTTTACCTGGAAGGAAGGTGAAACATCTCCTTCAGCAGCCCAGCGCTGCCTTGCAGCGGTCTTTGGTTGGCTGGCCTGGGCACAGCTGAAGTGCAATGAGGGTAAATCGGAATTTCTCCTCTACGGCCCTTTTCCGCCGTTCTTTAAAGAGACTTTGTGGCCCCCAGAGTACCCCCAGCCTTTGTCATCTGGCAATCCTGCTAAAAATCTGGGGATCTGGTTTGAGGAAGATCTTTGATTCTCTGCTCAAATAAAGCGACTGGCAGGGGTATGCTTCGGTATCCTAAAATCTCTTAGGAAGTTCTTCCCTTTGCTACCTCGATCTGCCAGGGAAATGGTCACTCGGGCACTTATCTTGTCCCGTATCGATTACGCCAATGGCTTATACGTTGGACTCCCGGGATACCAGTCAAAGAAACTGCAAGTAATTCAGAATGCGGCGGCCAGGGTTCTGCTGCAAATCCCTGGGCGCACAAGCATGAAGCAGCATTTACCCGACTTGCACTGGCTGCCTGTTGTCCACCGTATCCAGTTTAAGGCCCTTACGCTGGCTCACAGAGCCCTGCATGGTCTTGGCCCCGTTTACCTCCAGAGGCGCTTTTCCTTCTACACGCCTCATAGAAACCTCTGCTTTACCACTCTGCGCCTGACCACCGTTCCCCGCTTTCGCAGGGTTCGGCTAGGGGGTAGCTCCATCTCTGTTAAGGCTGCGGTGGCCTGGAATTCCCTTCCTCTGGAGCTGCGTAACATCCAAGACACCATGTTATTTAAGAAACAGCTGAAGACCTTCCTTTTTAACCAACCCATCTATAATATGCTGCTTGTTGTTATGGTTCACCTCCGCGCCGGGACACTCTTGAGTATCCGTGCGCGATATAAATGTTTAATAACATAACATAACATAACATCTTCTGGCAGTAGAGTAAGGCTCAATAGACCCCCTCAGATAGATGCTTTTAGGTAGGAAAGGTGAGAAATTCATGTTTGAAAATTGATCTAATTATTGAAATGGCCCTGAACATTTCAATCTGGAAGGTATTGGAAATTTCTTCCAAGTCTTCCCCATGTCTACTTTACACTCTTACTTGCAAGAAATGACACAATGCCTTTGGAGGTCAAGAACAGGGTATAATGTGACCAACAAGAATGTTTGTTGGGGTCACCCAATTATGTGTGTCTGTGATGTTTTACAGCCTAAACAGCACATACAGCCCAGGTTTAGAAATCCAAAACCCTCTGGAAATAACAAGCTTAGCCAACTTCCCAACTTGAGTCGGAAATTGTGAGGACTGTAACTCATGATTCTCCCATGGGTAATGGATGCCCTAATCCTTTTCACATTATATGTATGGATGTTACTATGAAAATAAACATAGCAGTTGCAATAGGACAGCTGGTTAAACAATATATTATAAAGAATGGCAACATTTTGAGGGTCTTCATTATATCAGAGCATTGAATGATGAAACCCAGTCTATGTTAACACTCCTTGCTAGCTAGCCCTAGTTAAACCATCTTAATACAAAAGTGTCCATCTGAGTCTCTTAGGTGGCCTCTGACAAACATACCTTGCCTGGATAACAATGGTGTAATCAATCAGCTAATATGTAATGAGAATGTTTGTAGTCTGTCTCCATAATGCTGCTCTTGAGATGAGAAAAATCTAGATAATGTCTGTCTATGACAGGCCAAGGCCTTCAACTATTTTCAGTAGGCAGCTCAGACAAAGCTCCCAATGAAAGTTAATGATGTCTCTCTCTAAAAACGTCTCTGTCAGACTTAAGTACCCTTTTCTTTTTTTATGAAAAAGTTAGACCTTGTGATTAACAATGTAGAATGCAACCTTTAGCTACAAACTCTGTTGCACATTCACTAAAATCTGCTTCATAATATGTCATACTGAAACATTGGATACACTGTCAACCTACGATATTGCAAACATATAAGATAAACATGCAAAATATAGAAAATGAAGCATGTATTAATACATGAGAAATGTGCACACAAATACATGAATACATGAGATGCAATGGAGAGCACATGAGCAGAAAACACAAAGTATACATCAATTGCATTAATCGGAAGCACATAGTGGAACAATAGTATAAAAAGTAACAGTGACAGGGCATTGGACCGAAAAAAAGACAACATTTCCTTAGGGAATGATTAGGACATCTGTGAACATCAGGATACAACACCAGAAACAAGGATTTCACAGTACAACCGTGAAGCTATAATTACTTCTGATTTTCATCTGACTAGGATGCTGACAACAACATGACTGCGCATCTCCCAAAGGGTGTGTGGCCTCCGGTAGTCATACGGGGACACTAGCTCACATAAAAGAGAATGCCAATCATCCAGTCATTGGGAAATTTAGGAAAGAGAGCCTTAAGCAGTGAGTTGGAGAGAGAAGACCCAGAGGGTGCACAGAGGAGAGGGGAGAGTGATGTTAAGTGAAGGAAGAGCGGGAAGGAGAAGAAAGAGGATCAAAGACAAATAAGTGAGACAGGGAACAGAGAGCAGTGGAGAAAGAGGATACAGAAGCACCAAAAGGAAAAATACAGAGATCCAACCAACTACTGGAGACAGAATCTATGTCTGCTCCAGTCACACACCATGGATGGATCGTTGCCTGAGGAGAGTATTTTGATAATCCTTTTGTGGATGGGGACATATCAATGTACCTAATACTTCAGAGGTGAATACTTCTAAAGATAGAAATAAACATACTCAAGATATGTAGGCTTCACATGTTTTCATGTCACTATTATAGCATACATAGCTGTTAGAAATGGGGTTTCTGGTTGGCTAGGGTAGGCACCTAAGCCAATACACAGTATTTCAATATCAGGACATGTTACACAGACCAATACATGTCCTACCTTTCACATACGCTACACCCTGCTTGGAAGTACCTTGACTTCACCCATTAACGGTGTCTTACATGTAAGGAAAGAGCATGTTTGGGCCTGGCAAGTGGGTGCACAGGGCTACTCATGTGGGTGGCACAACCAGCACTGCAAGCCCACTAGTAGCATTTGATTTACAGGCTCTGGCACACAGTGCACGTTACTAGGGACTTACCAGTAAAACAAATATCCCAATCATGGATAACCAATCATTGTCATAATTTATACAGAGAGCATATGCACTTTAACACTCATCAGCAATGGCAAAGTGCCCAGAATCCTATAACCACAAAAACAGGGTAAGAAAAATAGGAGGCAAAAGGTCAAAAATGGCCAGGTCTAACAATAGCTTTTAAAGTGCGCAACACTATTAGCATTATGTATGACTATGAATAATATGCACGGGCTTGTATATTGTGCAAAAGTTTCAGTTACAAACATTGCAATCTCACATAGCATCAAGCTTTTTGTTATGACGCTCTCAAGAATTACAATTTGATATAAGACCAACATATATGCCACAGCTTTGAAAAAGCCTAAATGTAGCAGTCACATGAGTGAAACATGTGTCCGATTAATGAATGAATACATTTTTATTTGGGGTTACTCAAAACCATTAAAATAAGACAAGAACATGGCATTATTATAAAAGATTAAATAGTTAAAACCATAAGCTTTGTTAACAAAGAAACATTAAAATCTAAAATTCATTAGTCCGTTTATACTCAGCCGACAGTCTTCCTAGTCACAATGGGAAGGGCTGTACAGTCTCGACAGTGTAACACATCAGTGCGAGTACCTGCCCGGTTAGTTAGCAGGGGAAGTCCATCAGTTTCCGATGGGTCTGTTGTATAAATTTGCCGAACATAGCCATATGTTTCACTGTTTCCAGTGTGTACAGATGTTGCACAGCCTCCTTTGTCGTTCTGATCCCTTGTTGCAGTAAAATTGGCTTGAGGTTCAACTTGGAATAATTCAAAGGAAGAAACATGATAGTATATAAATATAATACTAAAGTACAAAAACGAGCCTATATGTAGTCTCATGTTTAAAACCTACCATTTCAAAACCTCATGTATTAATTAAGCTGGGACACCTGGTCTCTTTACAATGACCTTAAGGTTTATTGAACTAGTGAAAGCTGAAGATATGTGATAAACTTGATCAGATGATTTCTTCATGTTAAGAAGGGCTATGATGATTTTGTTGTCAAATCCACAACAAAGCAAACGAAGAGAACTACTTGACTTGTTGCATTTTCATATATAACAGTGGCGTTTTCTTACTCTTTCTTTCTGACGTCATAGGAGAAACCGGAAGCGGCGTGAGTCCCCTTCCTTCAGTAGCAGAGCATTCAGATAAACAGAGTGGTGAAGGGACTCATTTAAACATTTACAGGATTGCATATACTTTCGATAATGGTAATTGCTGATATTTTCCTCGTTTTGTATGAGCGATGACGACATTCCTAATGAAGGATCCTGAGAAGACATGGAGTGATCTAGAAGAACGAACAGAGAAGCTATTGTCGGGATGACTAGAATGCTCAGACCTCGGTGAACTACGAACGGCGAAAAAACCCTATTCTACTTACACCTCTATGAATATAGACGTGTGGAAAGATCAAGCAAATAGAATGAACCACCACACACAACAGTCATAAAGATAATTTCTTTTTCATAGCAACCCTCTCGATGGTGTCTGGAAAATATGATGTAGTATGCATGCCTAAAGTGTGTGATTCCTAAAGGTAAATTGCAAGTACAGCGGTCTTCTAATCTAGTCGCGTGTGCTGGTCTCTACACATGCATACATCATGCTTTTACATTTCCATCCAATGTATACACGCCGGGTATTTTCAAGGGAGTGTCAGCTCAGTTGCCTATTATTTATTTGTTTTAAATGTTGTTGAAATGCATTAGGTTACTACTGCGCATTGCCACCTCCTAGCACTAATAGCAGCATCCACACCATTGTTGGTGACTAATCATCACGTTTATTGAATGGCACAGTGAGGTTGTAGAGTATTTGGTCATGAGAGAAGCAAGGTCAGATCCAGAATTTGAAGGTCAAACCTGGAGCCATCCTCATTGATGAGTTTTTGTTTCTTAATTGCCAATTCGGGTTGCTTCTTCAGGTTTGAACACAGAGCATTCCAGCGCTGATTCCCCACAAGGGAGATTGATATCACAGTATAGGTTACTCGTTTTACTCTTGCCTGAAAGAGCAGATTTTAATTAGGTGTTCTCAGAAGGATGTATAATATTAATAATTACTTGTGTTTAAGTTTAAGGTGTGTGGCGCTTGTATCATTTATGGCAAACATCTTGTATTCTAGTTTACTTTGAGAGGCCTTGGGTCTGCCTCCTTCAGTCATTTGCTTATTTACCCCCCCCCCCCCCCTTCAGTCATTGGCTTATTTAACTTAACCCCTAAACGTTTAGGTGTTGAGGTACGGTCTATCCTATCTTGGCTCGGTGCACAGGGGGTTTGTAGTCTGATCATTTTTCTAATGACTGTTCTAATGTGTCCATCCGCCTCTGTTGTAATGCACGAGGGATTATTTTACACTCAGCGAGTGGCCTGGTAACACTGAAAAGCAAGTCCTGTTAAAAGTATCTGAAAAAATGTGCTTTCTTTTATTACATTTATTTTATTTTATGTAGCATTCATTTTACATATACTTTTGTCTGCACTGCTTTATGAATCGGCCCGTTGTGAACGTGTGATTCTTACACTTAAATTCCTCAAGGTACTCCCAACTTTATTTGGGTTTGGCAATTTTTACTTCGATTTAAGGACTTTATTGTGTCATTTCTAAGGAATTAATCAGCTGCTTGTTCGATGCATGCATACAAATTCTAGGCCAGACGTAGAATGGCAACATGAAGGTCAAATAAATGAGCTTAAATTGTAGCCTTTTCAAGCTCTGAAGCACAAACAGCAAGATCTATCCAGCATCCTCCAATTGTAAAGGAGGATTTGACGTGTTTACGTAATTATCTTGTGTGGATCCTATTTTCGGCCTACATGTGTTTCCTGTACAAACGTCTATTGTTAAAGTATTGAACATACCCGCCCCCTCCTTTCCCACACGCAGGAGCGGGAAAACGTGGTGCCAACTCTCTTGTTACGGAGCTTAAGACACGCAGCACACTGTCCTGGAGCGAAAACAGTGCCCTTTAACCAGAGGCACAGCCTTGACCTCCAACCATGCAGTCAAACTAGGCGAGGGCTATTGGGAAGTATGTTCCCAAGCCTTTTTCTAAAATGTTGTTAAAACAATTCCCATACGGTTGCCTAAAAAACAGCCATTTCTGATCAGCAAATGCTGTGCTTGAGTTGCCTTAGGCTTAAAGGGCAGGAGGGGTCTCCTGTACTGTGAAGAGAGGGGGAGTGCAGATGCTAAAGAAGAAACAATCTTTCTCTTCACGTCTGCTGTGTGTAGGAAATGTTAATGTGTGCACTTTTTAATTAGCAAATATAAAGGCTAGTTGGAAGCCAGTAGGTGCTTTTATTGATGGTGCCATTTCAGACTTCATGGTGGCAGACTTTTGTGTGAGAAGTACTGCAGGGTAACACTTTTTAGAATGCATTATTTTAATGGGAACCTATAAAAGTTTGCTCTAGCTACCTTCGATTACTGTTACTAAAAATATATCAGTTGAAAGCACTGTTACTTAAACACTGAATCATTTGGGACAGCCTATCTTACACTATGTACAACTCATATTATATAATGTGTAATACATTTAAAATGTAGCAGGCTATTTTATACTGCGTATAACTTTTTTTAATATAAACTACTGTATTCTATATTTATAGAGCTTTCTGTGGCCAGCAGGGACATCATAGCACTATAAATATATACGTTGCAAGTGCACCAACCACAATTTAAATCAGTGACCCTCCGGTTACACACACAGACATCTGAAGTAATCGCTATAACCAACTGAGCTTTCCTTCAAGAACAATACTTTTTCCACTGATTAGCTTACTTTCCATTTGATTTTCATTTAAGGTGTGTGCATTATATTTAAGTGACAGGGCAACAAGCTAGTTATCAGTGGTCGAAGTGGGCGGGAACGGCAGGGCACGGCGTGCCCCTACTTCTTTAATCTGTAAATTCCGTTCCCCTACTTTTTTATTATGAACATGCGTCCCTGGACGTCAGAAATATTCTGTTTGTGGATGGGCGGGGAGCAAAAGATCTCTGTCTCTTACTTCCTGCCCAGACAAGACAAGGAAGGTGTCCGCTTCTGCTCTGCCGCTGGCAGCTGCCCCCTCTTTCTTACTTCTATTCCCTCTCCTTCTGTCTAACTCCTTCTCACTTTTCCAAAAATCATGAATCAAGAATGGTTCTCACCGTCTCTTCCTGTCGTCCATTTGTACCCCTGTGAAATGGATGCAAAAAAGAAAAACACTTTTGTTGGAAATGCCGTTTTGACATTTTTCTATTCCAAAGTGCAGCCTCGGAAATAAAATGTTCAAGCTCTGAAAAATAATTAAATAAAGCAAGATGGAGTGTTCTTAAAGTGGCCAGATAATTTTTTTCAAACCCCAGCACATTAGCGCCACTTTACAGAGTTTGCCAGTAAAGCGCTACTTTTGTTTTCTTGTCTTTCTTTGAACAGCATTGTTTTCCTCCAGTACCTCCTACCTGGAGGCAGGGCCGGTGCTAGGCATGGGCAGTGTGGGCAGCTGCCCAGGGCCTGGCACTCTGCCTGCCAGGATGGGACACCCCACAATGGCAATTAACACCCCACTAGCCCTCGTGCATGTCTGTCGATCAGAGTGAAAGAAATGCTTCACAAACGGGCTCATGGGAGGGGCCCCCCCTCCTGGGGCCTCTAAGGTTGGTGTGGGAAGACCTAGGGGAGGGTACACCTCTCAGGCAGCCAGTTCAGAGACTCGGCAGGGCGCCCATTGTCAGCACTTTAGCCCACACAGGTTTAACTCAGCCCCCAAGCAATTCACACACCTTCAGTTCGAAATGGGCTGTACAAGAGTTGCTTGGGGTGGCTGAGAAGAGGAGCTGTGGCCCAAGTGGAGTCTGCACAAAGCAGCTTCCCCGAGATCAGAAGGTGTCACTTATGTAGATTTCAGGGGCCTCCCACATTCCCTTTTGCACAGGGCCCCGAAAACCCTAGGACCGGCCCTGCCTGGAGGTACTGCAATACCTGGCTGATGGGTGGATTGGAAAACGAAATGTGGTCTTTTGAAACCACACTGCTTACGTTTTGTAAGCATATAAGCAGTGGTCATTGAAATGGGTCATTTCTGGAACCTGTAGTTATGTCCTTAACTTTTCAGGCAAAAATACTTGTTGATTTCTGAATAATGACTGTAAAAGCGTTAGGTTCACCATGTTCCTGCTTACATTTTACATGCTTTATTAAATCTTTCATTCCTTATGAGTGTTTGCTTTTTCCAGGATGTTGTTACCTTTTCTTTTAGGCAGCATATTGCTCTTGCCTAGTGTGTAATTTGAATTGAGTCGCATCCAGTTATTTATAGCAGGTCAAATTGGATTGTAGCTGAAGGCAGTATGAGTTTCTCTCAGTGGGGCAGTATGGTGTTCAGTGAGGGAGCAGATGTAGCACTGGAGGCAGAGCTGCTAAATTTAGAACTGGGGAACCAGGTTGAGCCTTCATGAACAGTCCCCCAGACCACTCTCCTAAGGGAGCACATTCCCATGCCAGACCATAGAAGGCACCAGAAAAGCCCTGGTGTGTTAGCACCAGCAGGTGGACCCTAGCAGTGGCAAGTGTGGGTTCACCTTGAAGGCTTGCCCACCACAATCCATACTGAAGGTCACCTCCAGTCTTGCCGGAGGGCTTACGAAGTAGCAGACCCTAGAGCAACAGTGACTCTGTCACTGATGTCTGAGGTCACAGGACCCCGGAGAAGAGCTGGCTCTAGGGCGGTGCGACTGGTGTGACCGCAATGGGCGCTGACTTTGAGTGGGGGCGTCGTATATTATGGTTTTAAAAGCACTTGCTGCCTCCTTCCTGGCCGTCAGCTATTTTCGGCAGTAATAAAAATGTCATGATAACTCTGATGAATAAACTTCTTTCTAGAGCGAGATCGGAGATTTGTCTAGTGGAAGTTTTGACTCATGGAAAGATAGCGCAGATGGTTAATGTGCCTGCTGCAAAGAAAATGTCCCAGGCCCATCACAGAGTGTACATATTGTAAATAGGTCAGTGGGTTACTGCTTTTGTCAGTGAGATCCTTTTGCTACATGGAGTTTATAAGTTAAAATCCTAACAAAGAACAGTGAGCTATTAACTTTCATCTAAGAGCTGCATACAAACTGCAAGGTATAAACTAGAGCGTTATGGTTTTTTCCCTAAGCCTTTGATTACCCTAATGTTGCAAAAAGTGTTATTTTTGATACAAATCAATAATGATTTTTAAAGAGAACCCCCAATCATGGTATTAAGTTTTAAATTCTGAGTTTGTGTTTCTCCAGGTCAATCACTATTAAAATATACTGTCTACTAGTATGGTTATCATGTGACTCCTACACCTTGTAGTCCTTTGTCTTATGTAACATTTCCTATACAGTCATTTACACACGTAAAATTGATTGTCTCTGTGTACTGTAACAACTAAATCGACCCATAACCAATTAGTCCCACACTATAAATCACCCGCCCCACCCAGGCTTCTCATTATCACGGAAGCCACTGACGGAGGAGGAAGCACCGAGGTGCTGGGGGTAGAGTAAGTACGGCATAGCCGATAGAACAGACCAAGATCTCTTGGTCTCCACACTTTCCCAAGAATATGATTATATTCAGTATAACAGGGCCCCTGAAAACCTCTTTTCTTTTTTCATTCCCATTTCTTCCTAATCTGCAGGTGGACCCTCAATTACCCCTGCCCAGCCTTGGCTCATGGGGCATTGACTCCTTTGTTTCTTAAGTATGTTTTTTTCTTTTTTTTGATCAGTTCACCTCCCTCCTGTGATAGCAATGGCATGTTCTTTACTATGTTTTGTGTGTTCCTAGTGTTTGTTTTAAATGTTTGTTACCAATACCACTATGTCGGATAAAATGGCTGTCTCAAGATTCCTCTAGGTTGCCATGTACGACAGCCTACACGTGTGTTTTCTCTTTCTTTACAGGTATCCACTAGTCGAGCGCATTGGGATTCGCGCATCGCTAACCATGTGCTCTATTTCTTTCAGGCTTATCACTTCAGCATTTCTGATAGGGCTTTAACACGTATATTTATGTAAACATATCTATACACATTGATAAATTATCATATTTACACCCATTATTTGTGGGATAACATTAGTGAGTGACAGGGGGATCTATACCCGGTCCTGACGAAGGGGCATGGTGCCCCGAAACATGTTGACCCACACAGGAGAGTAAGCCCAGTAACTTGCTTTACATCTCCGCCTCACCCCTTTTAACAATACCAGCCAGTGCCTATTAAATAGTTTTTTGTACCACTAGGCCAGGTATTTTTTAACCTCACTTTCTTTATCACTCCTGACCCCACTGACACTCACTCCAATTCACTCACATAGTACCCACACAAATAAAAGGTGCTCCAGCGTAGTCGCTTGTCGCAGCACTGCCCCGTCCCGCAGCGGGGCGGGAAGACCCCGATGATGAAGCATGACACCAAGGGCCCTTTTGGTGTGTGAGGGGTATTTTAAAACACTGAGTGTATTCCACCAACATCGGAATACAAACTAACTTCATATGAGGTGGTCTTTGTTGATTATGCATACTTGGATACAACATACTCCGTTTTCATCAAAAAAAGGTTGATGGCCTTGAGATTCGGCAAATTTCCAACTTTGGCCGACGAACCTGTCTGGAAGCATACTGATTCTGTTACTTGTCGCCTCTGTGGTAACACAAAAGAAGATTTATTTCACATTATATGTCACTATAAGATGCTGAATACGGAGTGAAGGTTCTTCTTAAAGAACATCTTTTTGGTTAAGAGACTATGCACTTGCAGGACTGCAGTTATCGGTGGCTTGGACTCAACGTCCCCTCAAATAAACTGTAAGATGGTAAAGTTCTTGCAGACCTTTGAAAAACGCCTGAAAGCAATCTAATATTTTTAAGACTTATTAGGACAATGGATAAAATATCTTGCTTCTTTGTCATTTTATACCGATTTTAGTTCTCTTTCTGGAGATGTACTATTTGGATTTTACCACGCTGCAATTTAACTTTTAGTTGATTTTACTCTATGTGATCCTACTTTTAAACTTTGGATGAGTATTGTAATAGAAATTTGTTATGGTTTTAATTAACTAAACAATAAAGATTACATTCTAAATTCACTCTGTCCATCATCCCCTTTGGTTGTATTTTGATCGCCCTAAGTTGGCAAGGTATGCCCAGATGTGGGTCCCTTGCTCACTTTCCCACTGGATTCAAGATAGCCTGGCTGATGACGGCTGATTAGCCAGAAACCGATCCCAGGATGCTTGTTTCCGGTACAGGGAAGACATTGCTTGGAAGTTCGGGCTGGACTGTTCCCATGAGACACAGGGTCAGACTTATTTGCATATGGCCATGTCTGAACTGGGGTGGCGGAGTGAGCTAAAGAATGATGATGGATTAAACCCAGATTAGTTGACTGGGGGGAGTGCTTGCAATGTTCAACACTCCGTCCATCATCCCCTTTGGTTTTGCTTTGTTCGCCCTAAGTTGGCAGGGTATGCCCAGACGTGGGTCCCTTGCTCACTTTGCCACTGGATTCAAGCTAGCCTGGCTGATGATGGATGATTACCAGAAACCGGTCCCAGGATGCTTGTTTCCAGTCCAGGGAAGGCATGGCTTGGCAGTTCGGGCTGGACTGGTCCCATGAGGCACAGTGTCTGACTTATGTGCATATTGCCATGTCTGAACTGGGGTGGCGGAGTGAGCTAAAGAATGATGATGGATTAAACCCATATCAGTTGACTGGGTGTGAGTGCTTGCAATGTTCAACACTCCGTCCATCATCCCCTTTGGTTTTACTTTGTTCGCCCTAAGTTGGCAGGGTATGCCCAGACGTGGGTTCCTTGCTCACTTTGCCACTGGATTCAAGCTAGCCTGGCTGATGACGGCTGATTAGCCAGAAACCGGTCCTAGGATGTTTCATGAAGGAGACTAGACACCAGATTTCTAACTACAAACATTATTACACGGCAATTTTAAACAGTGCATGTTCAGTTGTAGTATCGCACATATGTTAATGCACACTCTTAGGCCGTCATTTGAACAGCTTGCACGTGTTTATCACGAAGCGTGCTTGATGCTAGTTCCCTTCCGGATGCTCTGGGCACAGCTAATATTAATATAACCTGGTTAATGATACTCAATATTGATAGAGCATGCACACCCTCTCAGAGTCACACATAGTCCCTGAGTCACCAGAACAATGTGCATCACCTTCTGTTACATAAGCTGTCATCACCTACCCACCTGATCCTGATAATTCTTTTTATCCTCTCTCGGATTAGAGCTGCAGACTCCCTTGATTCATTCGGGATCGCAGACTTGCAGATCAATATGGATTAATTTCACATTACCTTTGGATCTATGCTTCACCTGGACCAAACCTACTAGAATTCCACGAGTAAGTGACTTCACCCTTAGGCAATCAGTCCAATTACCTTTTGCCTTACCAACTAGATATTTCAGCTGACTGACAGGCACCCCATTTATTGCAGGTGTTTACTCACACCTTCCATCTTACTTTTGGGAACCACTGAGCCCATTGTTCCTCCACCAGCGAATTGTGAGAGGCCCCACTCCCGACCCATTCACAGTAATTATATTGCCTATTACCCTTTTGGTCACTGACTTTATCTTGCTTTTAACCTTAGTTATGGTCCTGATGCACCTCTTTTATCCCTGTCAGGTGCCCCCCACACTCCCCCCTTTCGTCCTGAGGAAGACCCCACCTGTAAGGGTCCGAAGAACCTCCACATACACAGGGGTGGAAACGTCAACACTGTGCTAGTGCCAGTCTCTCTCAACAGTACTGACTTTACTATGGACTTGTATGCTTCATGGCTAAATATGCACTAATGTTCTAAAATGTGATTAATATCCAATTGTTTCTTGGGCTTGTGAATATTATACGCCCCTACATTTGACTGTGATATTCATATCACCACCTATGTATTTTTCTTACTTCACCACCTTACACAAATCACTTTCTCTCCCCCTCCTCCCCCACTTCGGGCACTGTAATGATGATTTTTTTACAATTTATGCCCTTTAATACCTGTTTGACTATATGCTACTCAGTTTTAGTGTGATTAAATAAGGATGTATGACATTACAACGCATGCTTTTACCACGCATGCCTTTACAACGCGTTTTTTACAACGCAAACCTTTACAACGCATAGCGCTTTGGGGTGCTGGATAATGAATAGTTTAATTTACTATTCCAACTCCAGTCCCCATGGACACTAGGGAAGGTGTTGGATAGTAAATTAAACGTATTCCCTATCCTAGAGCGCCCCCCAGCGCAATGCGTTGTAATGGTTTGCGTTGTAAAAGTTGCGTCGTAAAGTCACTGCGTGGTAAAAGTTGCGTTGTAAAGGATGTTTCCCATTAAATAACACTGGAACCACGGATTCAGTCTTGCATTTACCTTTTGTTTCAAGTATTATTGTATTTTCTCCTCCCCTATTTAACACGATTTTGATGTTTTAATACTGGGACCAATGTAATATATACTGTCTTGCACCCAGGTCCCAGGGATTTTGAGTTTACACTTTATTAGTAACCTGCCTAAAGGTAAGGCTACAGGCACCGATGGGCTCCCGGCA
Source organism: Lissotriton helveticus (assembly GCF_964261635.1). Lineage (NCBI taxonomy): Eukaryota > Metazoa > Chordata > Amphibia > Caudata > Salamandridae > Lissotriton > Lissotriton helveticus. The sequence continues at coordinate 875,309,787 of NC_136059.1, forward strand.
GAGTTTTATAAAGAGTACAAGGATATTTTAGTACCACAAATTCAAGCTATGTTTAATAAAGCCTATGAGCAGCAATAACTTCCGGACACACTACGTGAGGAATTAATTATAACTTTATTGAAACCAGGTAAAGCGCTGGATAAATGTGACTCCTACAGGCCACTGTCACTAATGAACACTGATGTTAAAATATTAGCGAAGGTGTTAGCCACCAGGTTAAGATTATTGTTACCTGTCATGGTGTTGCCGGATCAATCAAGGTTTATTCCTGCCTGATCTACGGCACATAATTTGAGGACGGTGTTAGCAGTGATGCACCTCTTGGAACCGAAGCTGCCAGCAGCGGCGGTCTAGTTGGATGCCGCAAAGGTGTTTGATTCCATTGCCTGGCATTACATGTTCGCAGTATTGCATCGTATGGGAGTGCCATATAGCTACACTAATTGGATCAAGCTATTATATACAGATCCGGTGGCTCGTGTGCGTGTTAATGGACAGACATCAAGCGCTATACGGATTGGATGCAGCACGAGGCAGGGATGCCCTCTGTCGCCCCTACTATTTGCGCTGGTGCTGGAACCGCTGGCCTGTGTGTTAAGGAAAAAGAGAGGAGTTATGCCCAAGGAGACGAACCACAAGCAGGGCTGTATTATAACTTCTTAAAGAAGAATGTGCCTGTGCCTCACATTTTTTTTAAAATAAGGCATAAATGTGCAAGACAACATATATCACAAACACTTTTTACATGAAAAAACATTTTAACAAAAAAGACATCCAATACATATATCGCTATTGGTGATATGCTTATGGTTATGATCCTTTAAGACTTGATTCAGATTGAAAGAAATAATTAAGAACATAAAATAGTGATAGTAAAAAGGTGAAAATAAATACACCGGTTCAAACTAAAATAAATGGGTTTGTCTATTTAGCAAAGACACCTAGCTTTAAAAAAAACGCGAGGCACAGGCACATTCCTCTCTAAGAAGGCCTGTGTGTTAAGGCAGGGGCCTGCGCAGGCGGCACTGCATTTTCTCTAGCGGCCTTTAGGGGTAGCCATGCACGCAGACGACATGGTTCTGTATGTGCGGGAGCTGTCGATCTACCTGGAACAACTCATTAGGGAGTATGTTAATTTTGAATGGTACTGGGGCCTCGCGATTAATTGGAATAAATCAATAGTGTTATCTCTGACTGAGAGCACTGCACAAGTGGCATTGGGGTACCCCTTAGAATAGGCTTGTGACCCAGTTAAATACTTTGGAGTCTGGGTAAACCGGGATCCGCAAGTTGTAATCTGTACTACTTATGGTAGAGCAGTATCCCGCCTAGAGGAACAAGTATCCCGTTGGATTAGGCTACCCTTGACGTTTGCCGACAGGGTGGCATCAATAAAAATGGTAGTGCTGTCGAAGTTTTTATATTTAGTTGTGAATGTACCGATCCATCTGACACAACATTTTTTCACTACACTGCGGGCCTTATTGATTACGCTAGTATGGGGTGGCAAAAAAACGAGGATCAAGTGGGAGACGCTGTCACAACCATATGGGAAGGGTGGCTTCACAGTGCCTGATATGCACTTGTATTACTTCTGTGCGCAAGCCTAATATGCCTTTTATTGGCAGAATGCGCCGCCGTTCACGCCGCATGTTGCTGTTGACGGCGGTGACGGTACATCCAATCCCACTCAAGGCGATGATTGTTAATAACACTACTGTCTTCGAACGGGTTGAGGTGGACACGGTGCAATGCACATCTCAGGCCTGGCAGGCACTGGGGAGGCGTGCACGGAGACTTCCACTATACGCATCGGCAATGCCCCTGGTACATCATATGGATATCTCTGTGACGGGTGAGACGGGATCCCTCAGGGCAATGTATAATATTGGGGCACCAACAATGGGTGACATATATCCCAATGGGCAGTTTATTACTCTGCAGGACTTTGTGGGGGACAAGGATGGAAATGCTATGTTAGTATTTATTTATAGTAGGCTGAGAGCTGCGGTGCGAAAGTTATACCGCTGTTTCACAAATGAGTCACAAGTTCTGGGGGCCTTGCAGCTTAAATACACCACACAAACCCGAGCTAAATTAGTTACACGTTTGTATGCGGCAACCCAATCGGATGAAATGTCTTTTGTATTGGGCCCTATGGACAAATGGAATGCGATTTTGCCTCAGCCATTAACTGGGGAATATTGGGAGGTGTGTTGCAAACTAACGGGACAATTTGCTGCTAATGACAATCTTAAGCCTATACATTATAAATATATCCATCAGATGCAATACACGCCAGCGCTGCTCTATAAGTACGACCTGAGAGCCTCACACTGCAGTAGGAGGTGCGGGGTTGACAATGCAGACTTTCAGCATTTGGCGTGGTCATGCCCCAAGGGGGTGAATTCTGGGGGAAAGATACGGTAACACTAACAAAAATTGTAGATGAAGCGATATAATGTGCTATGAAAGTCTGTTTATTAGGAAATGTATTGCAATTTGTGGCAATGGCGTTATAATTGGCAAAACGCAGAGTCTCACTTCATTGGGATGGTAAAACTGCGCCTAAATTATCCCACTGGTTACAGGATATAGCCTATTGTTGTGATCAACTTACCTGCTATGCGGAAAAGCTGCCCAGTGCTTCAAGACCACGCAACGTCTGGGGCCCATTCACTGCATATATGCTAGTCAACGCTGCGGAATGATGACATTCCATATGTAAACAATGAACACTTTTTCTGCTTTCAGGTAAACCTATGCTTGATGCTGCCTTGAACTCCCATAATGCTTTGTCAATTTACTGATATGTGTTCTGTACTAATGTGAACATGATGTACTGCAATGTTTGCTGGTTATATTATGAAAATCATAAATAAAATTCAAAAAAATAAAAAGATATTATTGTGCTTTCTCTAATACATATTTCAATTTTAGTTTATTTTTGTTTTGAAATGTTAATTTTTATGTTTCAATACCTATATAACGTCATTTTAACCTTTGTTTTTTTGCGTGAATTTCTGCGACTTTTTTTTAATTTAAGTTAGGATCTTATTACCATACCTAACTACAAGGCCACTTTAACCATTGTTTTTTTAAGCTCATGTCTTGGTTGTCTTTTTAAGGTACAATTGATCGTTTTACTGTACTTAACTATACAGTCAGCCTAACCTTTGGTATTCAGGCAACTCCTCTGCTGTACCCCGCCTTTGACTCAGGCCTGCAGTCAACCCACCATGGGTGACCAAATCCCTGATGGTGCACAGCCTTTGGCTGTTTGCAGCGGAGGTTGACCATTGGGCCAAGCCTGCGAGAGCCATCCCTCAACTGCTCATGTTCTTTGGGCTTGCACAGCAGGGAGTTTCCCGCAATGCCTGGCCTCTGGCCAAGCCCAGCACCCAAACCCCCTTGGACACCCATCCCCCAGGTGGATACCCAACTCAAAGTTTTTTTGGTTTATTTTTAGGATACCTTGCTATTCTTGCAGTACCAAAGCTGGAGGTTTACTCCCACACTACTGCTGTGCCATGCTGGTGAAGTGTGAGTGATGGGAGTTTCAGTGTCCATACAAAGCCACCTTACAAGATTTTTTTGTTTAGCATTTTTAGGACATGGGGACCAAGTCCCATATTCCTGTATGGGTGGCTGCAACATTTTTCTCTGGGTTGCGGCCAACCGATCGATGGTATCTCACTCAGATGGCCCTATTCTGTTAATTTACAATCTACCCGAGAATCCTGTAGGCCCAACAGTTCAGATATACATACCTTTTTAACCCTTTCAAGCACACAATGAGCAACTCTTTAAATGAAAATTTCTCGAAAATTTCCAAGCAGATTACCACCAAATAGCTTTCTGAGTAAAGTTCAAACTTTCTGCCAAATTTGGTATAATTCAGTTCAGTTTTTTCTGTATCAAAGAGCAAAGTTTGCTATAGGAATTAACATAGGAAATCAATATTTTGGGACACCCTTTTTTCTTGGTCCCCACTTGACATAGCGTCGTGAAGCTTTTATGGAAGAAGCTGAGATGGATGAACTTTGTTTTTGGGAAGTTTTGTGCAGTTCATCAAATGTCATCAAAATAATTAGTAAAACAAAAAAGGTCTTCCTATGGAAAAAGGTGAATATGATATATATATCTATATAGCCTTCTTATTAAAGTCTAGTGTAGTCATGAACAAATCTCGGAAAAAATAAGCCCTTTGTATTAAAAGCATTCAGCCCATTAGCTGTAAATGGCTTATCTTTACATTTGATACACTATCCCTATCCTCTCATCCTCAGGACTCTCTAACCCATGATTGCCTGCAAGAAGGTTAGGTATCTCACACCAAATATTTTGAAACAGTCCCTGGTTCTTAGGGTGTGTTATGTAAGAGATTTCAGTGTATCTGTTGTTTTCTTGTAAGTTTGGATAGCAGCAATGGAGATACCCCTTCCTCAAAGAACAGGTACACCATGGACAGAGTGCAATCTTTTCACGGTAAAGTTTCTTTACCGTAAAGGCCAGTGCGGCCTGGAATGCTCTCCCACTCGAGCTTCGTTCCATCCAAGACACAGTTTTGTTTAAACGGAAACTGAAGACCTATCTGTTTGTCTAATCTGGTTGCTCTGTTCTTTTTCTTTTGGTCTCTCGTTCTCTCTCCTGTAGCATCGCGCCGGGACACTCAGGAGTAGCTGTGCGCGTTACAAATTGTAATAACATAACATAACATAACATAACATATGACAGCAAAACACACAAAATGATGGACCGAATGTTGCACAATGGCAAAACATTCACCCCCGTCACAGATCTGGGTTTAGTCCATCGTTATTTTACTCACCAAACCACCCCAGTTCAGACATGGCCATATGCAAATCAGTCTTGACCCTGTGCCTCATGGGAACAGTCCAGACCGAACTGCCAAGCCATGTCTTTCCTGGACCGGAATCCAGCATCCTAGGACCGGTTTCTGGCTATCAGCCATCTTCAGCCAGGATAGCTTGACCCCAGTGGCTTAGTGAGCATGGGACCCACGTCTGGGTATACACTTCCCACATAGGGTGAACAGCAAAACACACAAAATGATGGACGGAATGTTGCACAATGGCAAAACATTCACCCCCAGTCACAGATCTGAGTTCAATCCATCGTTATTTTGCTCACCAAGCCACCCCAGTTCAGACATGCCCATATGCAAATCAGTCTTGACCCTGTGCCTCATGGGAACAGTCCAGACCGAACTGCCAATCCATGTCTTCCCTGGACCGGAATCAAGCATCCTAGGACCGGTTTCTGGCTATCAGCCGTCTTCAGCCAGGATAGCTTGACTCCAGTGGCTTAGTGAGCACGGGACCCACGTCTGGGCATACCTTTCCCACATAGGGTGAACAGCAAAACACACAAAATGATGGAGGGAATGTTGCACAATGGCAAAACATTCACCCCAGTCACAGATTTGGGTTTAATCCATTGTTATTTTGCTCACCAAGCAACCCCAGTTCAGACATGGCCATATGCAAATCAGTCTTGACCCTGTGCCTCATGGGAACAGTCCAGACCAAACTGCCAAGCCATGTCTTCCCTGGACCGGAATCAAGCATCCTAGGACCGGTTTCTGGCTATCAGCCGTCTTCAGCCAAGATAGCTTGACTCCAGTGGCTTAGTGAGCAGGGGACCCACGTCTGGGCATACTCTCCCCACATAGGGTGAACATCAAAACACACAAATGATGGACGGAATGTTGCACAATGGCAAAACATTCACCCCCAGTCACAGATCTGGGTTTAATCCATCGTTATTTTGCTCACCAAGCCACCCCAGTTCAGACATGGCACAAATCAGGAAGCAGCAGGGCAAGATTTGGGGCCAGATGTAGGTAAATATCATTTACCGATTCTAAAATACCGAATTTTATCGATTCAGTATTTTAGAATCGGTAAATGCTATGTAGCAATAAATTCGGTAAGTATTACCGAATTGGTACGATTCGGTATTTACCTAATCGGTATTTACCGATTCGGTAATTCCTATTCATTCCTATGGGCCTGGAGGCCCATAGGAATGAATGTGAATTACCAAATCGGTAAATACAGATTCGGTAAAATAGGGAAACATTCAAGGGTGGCAGGGTGTCACATTAACACCCTGTTGCACCCCTGAAAAGTGCTTGTGTGCACTTGTGGCACACATACATGCCCTAAGGGCATGTATGTCTGCCACATGGCACTGTTGAAAATGCACAGATTTGCATTTTCAAAGGTATTTGGTATTTACCACCAACTAATAGTTGGTGGTAAATTACGAATCCTTACAGCACATAAGCACTCTTAAAAGTGCTTCCTACATGCCATTTACCGATTCGGTATTTACAGAATCATCCCCTACATCAGAAATGGCTCAATTTACCGAATTTCGGGTTTACCGACCGGTAATGGGACACCTATATCTGGCCCTTGGTTTCTTACAAATCATGTGCAACATGGCAGGAGCAAGCTAAGCCTCCCTCTCTTACAGAAGGCAGTAATGTGCAATCTTCAATTCCTGCAGAGCAGAACCAACTGGGCAGATTAGAACATGACTCACAGAACATGTACAGTTAACACATGTGTGACATCTAAGTTACTGACATATCTCTGGAGTTAGTCTTTACCTCACTGAGGGTAATATACAGGTTGACAAGTGAATGAATATATGAGATCTGTCTCCATTCTCACTTAGGTGATACCACATGTCAGTATCTTAAAATTCCTGCTGCTGTCACTCAGAGACTCAGAGACCTGCCTTTTGTGTTAATTCTTTGCTTTTGCACACACTGAGAAGTAGCCAATACCTAGTAGGTTATAGCCATTTAAAGCAGCCTCACTTCAGCCTAAGAAATTAAGCTCCAGAAAGACACAGATGGTGTGCAATCCCACCTTCTATGCTATGCCTGTTCAAAAGTTGAGGGTCACCACTGCATCCAACTGCGTTGTGCTACACTGCTGCATGTATGGTATACCACTTCTTAAAGTGAGGAAAGAAGATTATATTTTGTCATCTAACTAGTGCATGGGAAATCAGATGCAGTGGTGTTTAGTGTTTACAAACTGCCTGACGGACAGAAAACAGAAAACTTACCAGGAGAGTCAGGCAAGGAGTCCTAAATTGCTCCCTTAGAAAAAGCAACTAAATGGTTAACATGAACCATGAATAATTTACACGTGTTCCTAAATGTTTACATTCAACTCTCCCATTAAAAGCCACACATAACAAGCATTTGGTGTTCCTGCTGGGAGAGTTTTGGTTCACCTGTGTGGGGTTGTCTGGTATACCTGGAGGGGATGTTGTGATGTGCTGCAGGTGGGTGCTAAGGTTTATCAGCAAGAAGTGCTGCAGCCACCTACAGGGAGTGCTGTTGTTTGCATTCAGGGGTGCTATAGTGTGTTTGCGACTGGATCCATGCTGCTCTGCTGTGCCTGAAGTTGGTTCTCTAGTGTGCAATCTGAGCTGTATTCTACTTGTAGAGGGTCTATGTGATTCATAAATGAAATTCTATGGTGTACCTTTCTGCAGGTGGGCTTTACAGTGTACATAGAAGGGGTCTGCATGGATGCAACTCTCAGATGCAGTGGTTGTTAAATGAATGGTTAGGCCTTGAATCGATGGGGACATGGGAGTGTAGCGAGTAGTAAGCTCTTAGGGCATGTGTGGAAAGAGCGTCTGTATGTGTGAGCAGTGCGCGCACAACAGGGGGATGCCCCTCCACCACTCATCCTCTCCCACCTCTCTGCCATCAGTCTTAGGTGTTGGTGTGCTCCAGCCAGTAACCTAGGATGCCTTGTTATAAGCTATGTCTGAACTGAAGTTTACAAGCAATTGATGTGTATTCTTGAGCTGTCACCACATGCCTCTCCTGTGTGAGTCATGCTCCACTCATGGAAGCAACAGCAACTAGCTGGATCTTACAACATCATGGCATCTGGCTTTTAAAATGTTATTTATAATGAAAACAGGGAAACACATTCTAATCCTCTATTTGTAGTCATAATAAAGGAAATTGCCTATTCCGTTCAGTCTATTGCATGGTAAATGCTGATGCACGAGAACAGCACATAGCTTTTCACACACTTCACAGGTGCGGAATTGTGATCTTCATGGGACCCGTTAGTGAAAGCACAAATAAAAACAGAGAATGTCTCAGTAAACTTTCCTCAAGCAAAATCATGTATCCGACAGTAAGGCTGCTGATACAGTGCCTAAAGCAATTTGAGGGAGCGAGTAGTGCATCTATCTATATCTATCTATGTTATTTTAGATGTCATCAGTGATGTCATAAATTATGTCATACAACATGTCATGAGTGATGTAATATATGAGGTCATAAGGAGTGCATGGCAGGTGCACAAAGTTATAGTTAGAGCTAACTATAACTGATGAATTTCTGTGTTTATTTACTTCAAAATGTTAATGATGTCACTGTCAAATTCACCAAACTATAATGTCAGTTTAACCTTTAATTTTTCAGTGGGAAAATATATATATATACTACACTTGATGAATATCGTTTTTTACCACAGAACCAGGGGCCAAGACGGAAACTGCCAAAAGAAAAAGAAAAAGAAGGAAACAGCTCAAATGGAAAACAAGGAGGGGTATAGGAGGGAGATACAACAGAGAAGCCGCGTGGGAGAGGAATACGGCAGGGCAAGAGAAACAAATGATGGTTAAGCTAACTCTTACAGTCATTAATCTGTCTTCCCACACCCTCACTCATGAACAGACCTTGTTGGAACTGGGTCTCTCTTTCTGCCCCACAAATGATTTTGACTACTCACGAACACGCATTGACATGTTCCTTTTTGCTAGAAAATTCAAGCAGCTGTAAATCCATACTCTGAAAGAGACGAGAGCCTTGGAAGATGTCACAGCAATGGGGCGGGACACTATTAACCCCAACACCACCTCCAGTCTCCTCTTCATTGGAGATTTTGCCGAGCTAGCTTCCCGCAGGGAGTTGGAATTGGGTGACAGGGATTGGTGTACTGAGAGGGAACTCTTGAGTAGTTTAGATCCGGAGACTGGCAAGAGGAGTCGCAGTAAGACCTAAATGAAGGTTTATCCCTTATACCCCACATGATAACATTGACTCCTTTCATGAAGCCGTGGTGCATTACATTTACAAATTGGGTATGAGGAATTTTAACTGAGCAGCCACGAACTTAACCAAGGGACAACAAGCAGCACTAATCTCTTTGAAGCAAGCAGCCTCTTTTGTAATCAAGCTTTCTGATAAAGGGGGTAATGTATTCTGTGGGACGCTAAAAAGTATATGACCGAGGCAAAGAGACAGCTTGATGTTGGTCAATATTTTGCGACAATTGATTGCATCCATGATATGCTCTCCAAATGGCACACTTCAGGGCTCTTAAATCAAGAAGAACTTTTGTTTTTGACTGTCAAAAAAACAGTCAGACCGTGTTTCTATATGCTACCTAAGGTCCGCAAACACAGCACTAATCCACCTGGTAGGCCTATATTCTCAGCTAATGATAGTCTTTTGGAGAACGCCTCGAAATACTTGGGCCAGTTCCTATTTCCCTATGTCTGCAGCCTACCCTGCTACTTTTGGGACAGTATGGATTTTATATCTAAGATCTCTGATATACCACGCGAACTGAATCCTCTGTACTGTAGGTGTGCTTTCACTCTACACATGCATCCAATACGAACTGGGCATCCAGGTCTGCAAACATTTCTTTAAGGACAGATCCATTGCCACATATGACCATTCTAGTCTACTCCTCGAGAGTCTCCCGTTTTGCTTGAAAAATAATTTTTTCCTCTCTGGCAAACAGTGGTACATGCAAATGATAGGGACTGCGATGGACAGTTGCTTCGCGCCAAGCTACGCCTGTATGTTTATGGGGTGGTGGGAGTCAGAATGTGTGTAGTCGGAGACCTTTGCTAAATACACAAAGTATCTGGTCCATTGGACCAGGTACATTGATGACATTTTCCTCATCTGGGACGGACACAAGCCATCCTGAATAAGTTCCTTGAAACCATCTCCATTAATGTCCTTAACCTCACATTTACCAGCAAAATAAGTGTAGAGAGAATCGATTTCTGGGATGTGGAGGTCATAGTTCAGGATGGAACTTTTCAGACAAATTTGCACAGGAAGGAAACTGCTGAGAACAGCATCTTGCATGCGAGGAGACACCACCCACCCAAACGTAAATGCAGCATCCCCTACGAGGAACTCCTCAGAGCTAGGAGAAACTGCAGCACCCTGGAAGGCTATGAGTTAAGGGAAAGGGAGATGATTAAGAGATTCCTCCAAAGGGGGTATACACGTAAAGTCCTGGATGACTCTAGACACAAGATCAGGGATGTGGACAGAATGGCTTTACTAAAAGCCAAGACACGCGCATCTGCAAAACCCGAGATCAGACTCATAACGACCTACAACTCAAGCTGCACAAATATTGGCATCTGGTCAAGCTGGACCAGATCATAGGCAAACTGGTCAGTCCCAACCTACAAATCACATACCGCAGAAGTTAGTCTTTGAACGACATATTGGTACACACAGTGATGGAACCAGGTAAACCACAAAGCAACACCTGGTTTAAGAAACTACCCAGGTTCTACAAATGCGGCAAGTGCAAGGCTTGCGCGCATAGTACCAATATAAAGTCTGTTACATTGTCCAATTGCAAAGAACACAAGATTATGCCCTTCATTAACTGTAACAGTGACTAGGTTGTCTATGTGCTTGTGTGCGGCATGCGATACGTGGGAGCACCATCTTTCCTGTTACGAAACACATTCTAGAACACCTTAGGGCAAATTGAAACAATGATAGAACATATCCTATGGCCAGACACTGTAACATCTCACAAAGCTCCACTGAAGCTGAGAATCTAAAAATCGTTTTTTTGGGAATTGACAGGGTTCCTACAACACCAGAGGTTGAGGCAGGGAATAGGTCATCAGAAGGATGGAATCCCGATACATAATCTACCTATGCAGCAAAACCCCGAGAGGCCTCAACCAGGATGAGGAGCTTCATGTACATTTGGGATAATTTACTCTGAACGCAAGAACAATGGACATTTGACAACGCTATGCCATTCCATTCACCTTCCACCTTCTCCACGTTTTCTTCTTTTATCTTCTTTTTTTTCCTCCCCCTTCTCCTTTCTCTCCCTCTCTCTCCCCCCGCTCTTTCCGCCCCTCTTCGGGCCACCCTCCTCTTATTTGGCCTTATATCAAATTCTTCCTCACACCCTCTGTGGATGCCCCTCTATGTTCCCTAGGTCACTGGACCGGTACTCCGCTATGGCATACTCCAATTGGGGCACCTTATGGAATTACTGTTGCACCACAGTATACAAGTGCTTGCATGATTCAGGATTCACTTGATAAACTATTTCAAATTGGTATATTCTTCTTTTTAGCTCAATTTGTTTATTATTTTTTCTAAGCATTTATATTTTTATAACACATGATATACAATGTTTTCATATAATTTAAGTGAAACATTTCTTTATTCTTTGTTATGTTTTTTTGACATATGGGGTCTTTCCTTTAAAACTGAGTGGCACTTTTATGTAACAGTGCCTAAAGTCTTTTACCTATGTTTATCAATTATGCAACAGTGTCTCTTTGGCTATATAGAGAACACTGCTACAATGTTTCCCCAGCTTTGATAAAGACCGCAAAGTCGAAACGTGACAGCGATAAATAAACTGTTTTTGGACTATACCTGTTGTTCCTTGTTGCCACGGCAGCATCAACGAGGGATTGTGAATATATATCTATATATATATATATTGCGACTAGAATATTAAAAACGACGCCTCGCAGAAATTTGTTTTAGTGTCAGTAGCTATCTGTTTGCTATCAAATTATTGAGGGAAAAAAAAGCCTAAAATAAAAATAAAAAAAGACCTATAATTTTATTACATTGCTTGTTTTTAATCTACATATGCACTTTGTTGCACTAGCACTTTATATCCACCCCGCATTCAATAAAAAGCACTAGATATTTCTATGAAGCAGTTATAAATGTATATACAATTCTTCATCCGAATTCAGACCATTTGGTATCTTTCTGTTCAACTTAATGATGTAGCGAGGTTCCAATCTATGCAACTTTTGCTCTCTGTTGCCTCCCCTCACATGCCTCGGGACTGAATCAATGATATAGTATACCATTACTATTATCCCCATGGCTTTCGTGGATATGTCGTGCTACAGGGTATGTATTGTCATCCTTTACAATAGCACTTAGGTGTGGTAAAATCCGTACGTGTACCATATGTTTGGTGCTGACTACTTAAGGCATGAACATTGTCGCACATATACCACAAAGTCACTTTTACAATTGTAGGAGTGACGATTCTTGATAGGCGTATTGTACATTGGGCTTTGGAATTCATTATTGTTCTGACCAATAGAGCAAGCCTTACATTTATGGCATTTTCTGAAGCCAGGGGGGGAGGTGAGCCAAAATTCTGACTTGACCATTTTAGGACTGCTAGTGCAAAGTTCGTCTCTCATGGATGTCGCCCGCCTAAAAGAGAGGATTGGATATTTGGGCATAGATTGTCCAATGGTTGGGACACTATGTATCAGGTTCCAAGGAGATTTGAGAATGTTCCTCACTCTCTGATGGTACATGTTATAGCTTGTGATCATTCTCACTGCTCCCTGGGTGTTAGCCTTGCTGCTTCTCCCTTTAAAAAGTAATGCCTCCCTAGGTATGGCCTTAATGTTAGCCCTTGAACACCACAATAGTGCTTGGTCAAAACCTCTTGCTCGTAATCTTTGGTCTAATTCCTCTTGTACTTGTTATAAGGAGGGGTTGTGAACTTCATGCGTAGGTTTTCAGCATAGGGAATGCTCTGCAGCAATTTCAGAGGATGAAAACTCTGCACATGAATTATTGAATTCCCTGCAGTTTCCTTTCATGAAGTTTTGGTGTGGATCTTGTTGTTGTGTACAAAAACCTTCAGGTTTAAGAACTCAACCTCACTCTTACTTCTCTTGCTAATGAAGGAGAGGTTTAGATTGTTGGAGTATATGCGGTTGACAAAGTCCCTGGCAGAGTCCAGGGAGCCTTACCATAGAACAAAGAGGTTGTCGATGTATCAGACCCAAAGGACAGTGTTGTCCATCCATTCCGTGGCGAACTCAGTGGTGAACACCTGCTCCTCCCATCAGCCCATGTGCAGGTTTGCATAGCTGGGGCGAAGTAGGTAGCCATCGCCATTCCCTGGATTTGTTTGAACAGATGCTTGTCAAACAAGAAAAGTTATTGTCCAGTCACCACTCCATCATCAGGAGTATCGTCATAGTGTGTTGGAATGCACTGATTGGTCTAGCACCAAAAAAGTGTTGGGTTGCCCTCAATCCTTGTTCATGTCGGATGCTTGTGTACAACGATGATACGTCCAGGGTCATAAAGACATAACTCTCATCCCATGTGACATCATAGATCTCCTTGAGAAAATCACCTGTATCTAGCATGAATGATGGTAAATTCCTAACATGCTCTTGAAGGAAATGGTCTATGTATATTGAGGTTGTTTCGAATAGTCTCCATATTGCTGATATAATAGGTCTCCCCGGGGGAGTTGGTCGCATGTTTGTGTATCTTGGGGTTCAGATACAGGATTGGAATGACCGGATGCTCTACCTTCAAGAATTTGCATTAATCAGTGGTGAGTAAACTCATCTCATGCCACCTGGACAACTCATCATGAAACCTATATTTAATAGCAGTAAAACGACTCTGGGACTTTCTGCTGTAACATCGTCTATCATTAAGTTGGAGGTATGCTTCAGCTTTGTACAGTGTAAGGGGCCATATGGTAAATTTGCAGCATACAAAACAGGATTATCCTGATTTCAATAATCGGACGTTTGTCCCTAGTAAGGATGCTGATTCTTCTCTTCCTTACTTTTATTCTAGCCTCCGTTCACACACAATGACAGGCGGAACCAACTAGACGGCCACACCATATCACCATTTACTGGCTTCCACATCCCGCACAAGTTGGTGGGTAAGCACATTCACATGCATAGGCATCAATTCAATTGTGTGTTTTCATTAGTGAAACCACATGACTCCCACCTTCATATTTGCCCCCTAGGTTGTGACGAGGCCCTTCACCCACCCCAGTCCTGAAGAAGACCCGCAAGGCAGAGGCTTAAACTACCCACACGGCCATAAGTCGGGTCGAAACATCGACCCCCCTGAATAGGGCCTGGACCCCATACAATTCCATTGTGCCATTGAGAATAATACTCTACGTAACTTAGGCCAGGCCTAATAGGACGGTGACTTACAACCGGTCCATATTTTACGTGTATAAAGCTTCCATGTCACTTAACTGAATTCCTTTCATCTCCTTCTCACTTGAGCACCCTTCTTTCGTGCACGTTCTACTTTGGAGCAACCTCCTTTGACTTAAGTTCATACTGTCAGAATGTTTTGACCCACTCTCACCATTTGACATACAAAATAAAATGCATGGTGGATGAGGTCACGTTGTGTTGCACTCTTTTGTTTATTTTTTAATATTGTATTGAGTACTGTGAGCCTACAAGTCGTTTTTCAGAAGCTCATGAATTTAATAATATACGAAATAGGAATTTGATTTGTATTTTGTCAGATTAAGGTCTAGGACCAGTGTTTTTTGTCTCATATTGTACCCAGGTCCAAGACCACTATTGGGTAACCCCATTTTTGAAATGGCCATCTTTTGCATCACAGCATTGTATTCATGCATTGATCCTGCATTCTCTAGTTGATATCTTTCGCTAGATTCTGCTGCCAGACTTTTCAGGTCCGAAGTTACCAGTTCTGAGAACATGTCCAGCTCGTCTCTCGGCATGAGTGGTGTGAACACAGACTTGTGATTGAATGGTGATTCCACCCTGCAACATAGATCCACCCCCAAGTTATCACCAAATTGGGTACTGTTAGTGCTGCCTTCCCTTCCCAGTTGGTTCAAGTCCTGGAGTGATTCTAAATCTGCTACAGCCAAATTTCGGACGGGAGACTTTCTTCATTCCGGGCAGCGGATTCTGTTGCACACTAGGGGAAGTGCTTCTGTATCTTAAGCTTTCTCACAAATTTGTACAAATCCGTTTTTGTTTGAAAGTAATTGAAATTCGTTGGTGTGCAGTATGAAAGGCCCAATGCTAAAATGTCTTTTTTTATTTGATTAGCTCCATATCTGATAAGTTAATGACTGTTTTTATATTGACCAAGTTAATTTCTTCTGATGGGTTTGTTTCTGTCGTAGTGACTGCTCTACGCCCACTGGTTCTGCTTTTCATCTTCCTCCTCTTTTGGGATTGCCAACTTTTTCTTTTTTTGGAGGCCGGGGGCTGAGATTTAGAGTCCGATCCAGCCTTAAAAAATGCAGTTCCTCTACAATGCATGGAGGCAGGCTGCTGGGACCCTCTTCTGGTTCTGTTTCCACTCCTAAACTCAGGTCCGAGCTAGTTTTTGCTATTTGCCCCTGTATATATATATGTAAAACCTACTGCTGTCTTCAGTTTTGCCAATAACTTTGGCACCTCTTGATGCATCTCTACGAAATTTTCAGAAAACTTCCACTTTTTGGTTCCGTTGCTGTGTTGAAAGTTTCGAGGTGATCCGTCAATGGGGTTCCCAATAAGCATTTTTCCCATGTTATATCTATTGGATTTTTTCTTTTTTGAACACAGCTACAGCCCGAACTGCTGAACGGAATTACACCAAATTTGGAAGAAAGCTATATGTTGGTCCAAAAGGCATGCTTTTTGTGATTTGGTGTAAATCAGTACTTTTTCAGATATCTAACTTAAAAAAATATAGATATGTGGGGACGCGAATTCTTGTGGTGGACTCGTGGACCCTACTAAAATTTGATTGGCTGCCAACACTTCAGCCAGGAAGTGTTGTCAGCCATCTTGGGACTCGGCTTGAAGCTGAGACCCAAAAACAAAGTGAAAAATAAAGAAAAAGAGGTAAGGTATGAATACCCTGTCCCCCTCCGGGGGTAAAAATATATATATTTTTAAATATTGCCGTTGATCGAGAATCTGCAGCAAAACTTTTTCTTAAATACGCATGGTCTCCTGCACGTCTTTTTTATAAAGTTCCCAGGTGGGCCAAATCCCGGGGGCATGAAGAGGGGGCTTGTGGGCCCCCCTCTTGGGCTTACGCAAAGCCCGGGGACGCCAACTCCCCAGGGCTGTAAACAATAAAAATGCGGGGAACCCGCTGGTACCCCCCACTGCCCCAGAGACCACCACCTTCCTGGGGCACACTTTGCTGTAATTTAACATCCTACATCCTCAACGGAAATGAAAAATAATGTGGCAGAGGCCCTACAGCCTACACCGCAGCCCTGGAGATCACCACCTCCCTGGGGCTAAACATAACAGAAATGCTGGGACTGCCACCTCCTCTAGGCTGAATCAGAAATTAATGTGTGAGGGGGCTGTGGTCCCCCACGCAGCCCTGGAACTGCCACCTCCCAGAGGCAACTCTTTTAAATCAAATACAGGGGCCACGCGGCCCCTACAGCCTCAGGACCACCACCTCCCCAAAGGCTTAAATACATTGGAAGGGGGTCACTCGGCCCCCCTCGTGTAGCCCTACACGGCCCTGGGTACAGCCGCTCCCCAGGGGCGGCTCCAGCAAATGCCCCGGGATGCCAATTCCAAGGACATTGCCATTTTTTATGGCTTGGTGGGAGCAACCATCAATACAACACTATCATATGCACTCACATATATATATACAGACACTCACACAATGCCACTCATCCATAGAGTTACTCACACACCTAGTCAGTCATGCAAAGAATGAATCACGCTCCCATTTACTCACCTATACAGTTATACTCACACCACCTCACTTATTCAAACATATACTAACACACACTTACACTCTTATACAATAACTAATAGGCACACTTATCTATACAGCCACTCTCACAATCACTCACTCTCATATATAGTCATTTATATACTCCAACACTCACATATACTGCCTTTCACTTATGTAGTTACTTACACATGTACCACTGAGACATCTAAACAATCGCCAATACACCCAAATATACACTCACCCACACATACAGCCCTTCACAGATGTACTCTTGAACCATACACCAGAGAATCACCCACTCAGACATCTATGCATGAAGTCACCCCCCCCACCCACCCACACAGACACTCAGGTACCCATACAGATACTCAGACAACCAATCAATAACCCATATAGACACTGATTTAGCTACTCACCAGCCCATGCAACACTTACACACTAACTGACAAACTAAACTGTGTGAATGTCTGTATCAGTTACTAAGCGACCCTTGACCCTTCCAGGTAGGTCACTCCCCCTCCGTACAGCACCGCTTGTGTGTCCCTGCCCCAGCTGCGCCTCATCCCTGGTGGCCAGTGGTAGGCCGTAGGTTTGCTCATCCTCCATTGTATTACCTGTATTTTCTTTCATTGCTCCCGTTGTAGTGAATGCATTTTCATTGTTGTGTCTGTGACTGCTGTTGTCTTCTCCCCCGCTGCCTGTACGTGGTCTGTGCCCGTTCTCTCCCTCTGTTCCCCTTGCTGCCCCCGTTTCTCTCTGCCCAGTTCCCTTCTGCTCCCCTCGCTGCCCCCGTGCCTCTCTGCCCGGTTTTTCCTTCTGCTCCCCTCGCGGCCCCCGTGTCTCTCTGCCCGTTTTTGCCTTCTGTTGCTTAGCTACCCCTGCATTTCTGTGACCTTTCTTCCTTCTGTGCCACTCATTTCCCCCCGTTTTTTGGGACCTTTCTGTCCTTTTCTTTTGATCTTTTGCCTTCTGTGCCACTCGTTTTCCCTGTTTTCTGGGACCTTTTGCCCTTTTGTGACCTTTCTGCCCTCTGTGCCACTCGTTTACCCCTCAATTGTTGTGCCCTTTGCCTTCTGTTTCCTTCATCGCCCCTCACCGCCCCGCCGCTGCGTCCCCTGTGGCTCCGCCCCCTGACTGTCCATTCGCTGCCCCACCTCCCGCCTCCCAGCTGCTCCTCACTCCCACCTCCCCATACATGCCGGCCGCTGTACAGTCGCGCCGCTGGTGCGCGGCAAGCCAGTATGCGCCTGTTCGCGTCTGGTCCGCGCCCAGCGCTAGCACCCCTGGCCCCCGCACCCGCCATGAGAACCACTGCCACTATGACGCCAGCATTCTGCACGCTCTCAACCCCGGACGGACCCACAACTGCTTCAAGGCCGCTCCTAAACGCACACACGGTCCCTTCACCTGCCGGAACTGCAGCTACACCAGCCACAGAGCCAACGAACCACCCGCCAAGAAAGACCTCAACCACCTCCGATGCAGACTACTGAACACCCGCTCCGCACGCAAACACGCTGTCGAGCTCTGGGACCTGCTCAACACAACCTCCCCGGACGTCGCCTTCCTGACAGAAACCTGGTTGAACAACTCCTCCCCACCCAACATCGCCATAGCCATCCCAGACGACTACAAGATCACCTGCAGAGACCGCATCAACGGAGTCGGAGGAGGAATCGCCATCGTCCACAAGAACAGCATCAGGGTCTCGACTAGCACAGACGACACGCTCAGCACCGCCGAACACATGCATTTCCAGATCCACACAGACCCCAACTCCACCCTCAGAGGCACCCTCGTCTACCGAACCCCCGGACCCCGCCCCCAGTTCAGTGACTCCATCGCTGACTTCATCAGCACGCACGCCCTGACCTCCACCGACTACATCCTCCTCGGAGACCTGAACTGTCACCTTGAGAACAACAACGACAACTACTCCACAACCCTGATCGATAACCTCGCCAACCTCGGACTGAGACAACTCATCACAACGCCCACCCACTCCGCCGGCCACATGCTCAACCCCGTCTTCTCCTCAAGCCCGCACGTCTCCATCAGCCACACCACCAAACTCCTCTGGACCGACCACCGCTGCATCCACTTCACCTTTCAGAAACCCACCACACACCACCGCACCCAACAGATCCGCTGCCGCCCCTGGAGCAAAATCACCGAAGACCAACTACATGCAAACCTCGCTCTCAGCCCACCCACTGAACCCTCCAACACTGACGTCGCTGCCCACAACTTCAGACGCTGGATCGAGGGCTGACCCAACACCCTCGCCCCGCTGAAGAAACCACCCCACAGAGACACCAGCAAGAGGGCCAGCTGGTTCACAGCAGAACTCCTAGATTCCAAGCAAGCCTGCCGGAAACTAGAGAAGAAATGGCACAGTGAACAAACTCCAGACAGCCACGCAGCACACAAGGATGCCGTCCGCAACCACCACCACCTCATCAGGGCTGCCAAGAAGACCTCCTTCAAAGACCTCCTCAACTCACACGACAGCAAGGAGCTCTTCAACATCGTGAAGGAACTCTCTAACCCAGCTCCAACGGCAATGACATCCCGCCATCGCAAGCCCTGTGCGACTCCCTCGCCACCTTCTTCCACCGCAAGTTGGCAGACATCCACAACAGCTTCAATACCCAGACAGCCCCAACAGACAGCAACACAACAGACCCTACGCACACCATCGACCACGTCCCCTTACTAGCCTGGACCAGCGTGAGCATCGATGACACCATCAAGACCATGAGCAGAATCCACTCCGGCTCTCTGTCAGACCCATTCCTGCACCACGTCCTCAACAACAAAGCAAGCAGCTCCATCGCACCCCACCTACGCAACGTCATTAATCTCTCCCTTGAGACCGCGACCTTCCCAGAGGGCTGGAAACACGCCGAGATCAACGCCCTACTCAAAAAACCCAAGGCAGACCCAAGAGACCTCAAGAACTTCCGACCCATCTCTCTGCTCCCCTTACCGGCCAAGGTCATCGAGAAAATCGTTACCAGACAGCTAACCCGATACCTCGAAGAGAACAGAATCCTGGACCCTTCCCAGTCAGGGTTCCGTAGCAGTTACACCAACAAAAAATAGCAGTAAGTCAAAGGACTAACTAAATTATGTATCTAACCAAAAACAACAATGTGTTGATAAACAAGTAAGGAATCTTGTGAGAGAACCACTCAGCATGAACAAGTTCCCATCAGTCCACCTTCGAGACCGCCCTTCATCATCTGGGATCTCTTACACATCAAGAGTAATGGTACCCACAATAAACCGGCAGATGTTACAAACCAATTCAAGGGTGTACCAGAAACAAACACTCAGATGTGAACAAAGTGTATCTTGCAGGGAACTGGAAAGCAGTGCTCAATAAAGTGAATGTGATAAAGTGAAACATAAAAAAATTGTTCTAAAATTGGATAGTGATAGGGAAGAAAAACTTTAATATGCACCCTTTCACTCCCAAATCAATAAAAACAGTGCAAGTAGTATTATAACAAATGACTACCAACGAGATTGTTAGGTCGAGATGTTTCTGCAGTCACTCGGAGCTAAACAGTCTCCAGCTGCTTCTTCAGGACCATTAGTGCTACTGCTGTATACAAACATTACAAAATATCACCTGAAAAGTGCGATATGTACTCATCCTCCTGATTTAAGATCACAGTATTCAGCAGGGGAAAATATAGATACATAAAAAGAAAGACCAAAGAGAGCACAGTTAGTAATCATCACAACGTGCATGAATCATGAAACAATTTTTATCATGAACAAAAACAAAAAGCCGGCTCTTAAATGCCAGCCATCTGTGGACCGTGTATTCTGCCATATGTTTTTCACTCACCCAATAAAAGGAAGGGAACAGCCCCACCTCACCTGGCACCAGCTCAGGTACTGGGTGCACCGCTCTGTAGTAAAATGAAAAGGTTTTGATTTGGTATAGGGAAATTAACCCTCAGACTACCATACATCACCGGCTCTTCGCGTACCAAATCCGGCGCCCCATTCACTCACATTTACGGTCATCTTCCACATTGTCAGTGTACACCAGCCTAGATGGTAAATACATGCTGGTTTCACTCAGTATATCACCGAACTACACGTGACACTTTCTCTACTGGCTCCAATAATCATCACCCTTGGGTGTTGAGTCCGCCATAAAAAGCCTAACACCTTACACGGAACAATAATTAGAATCGTTAGCAAACATAGTTGTTATGTTTGCATCTAGTTGTTAGAATGCCACTCATCTAGGTGTTACATATTACAGTTCTAAATAAATCACCTCACGAGTAATTCTCAAGAACAGGATTATTGCCGCAGTCTGTTTACTTCTCCCCAGTTCAAACAGCACCCTGCAAATTAGCATAGTTGCAAGCGCCCAAGTGATATCTATAGCGCGCCAGACTGCCCTTACCTCTCCGTCGGTACACAGGTCGTCCCTCTGGGCTGTTTCGTGGGGAGGTGCCGACACGGCGCACCGGCGGTAACTAAATTGTTTCCGTCTTCGACGTAGTGCGTAGTACGTCATCATATCACGCCACATTGCGGCGCTTGGGAAATGTAGTTCCCATATCCTACGGCACTCATTCGTAGGTAGTAATATATGAGGAGGCATAGCATTTATGAAGCTCACTATTCTGTTTAGGGTAGAGTCACCATTATTCCAAAACTCGCCACGGTAGTATAGACAGAATGTAATCATTCACAAATTGCAACAGCAGCAACCTTATTTATTTAATCACATGTCCCTGCAAAATGAAATATGTAGGGATGACTATTAGGAAAATTAAGGTACGAATCTCTGAACATAAGAGTTCTCTCAGATGTTCCAGACAGGCGACAAAATTGACCAACCATTTCCTAGAGGTGGGGCATCAGCCCACGGATTTACATTGGACAGTACTGGACCAACCTTGGATTCCACGCACTACGTCGAAGACGGAAACAATTTAGTTACCGCCGGTGTGCCGTGACGACACCTCCCCACGAAACAGCCCAGAGGGACGACCGGTGTACCGACGGAGAGGTAAGGACAGTCTGGCGCGCTATAGATATCACTGGGGCGCTTGCAACTATGCTAATTTGCAGGGTGCTGTTTGAACTGGGGAGAAGTAAACAGACTGCGGCAATAATCCTGTTCTTGAGAATTACTCGTGAGGTGATTTATTTAGAACTGTAATATGTAACACCTAGATGAGTGGCATTCTAACAACTAGATGCAAACATAACAACTATGTTTGCTAACGATTCTAATTAATGTTCCGTGTAAGGTGTTAGGCTTTTTATGGCGGACTCAACACCCAAGGGTGATGATTATTGGAGCCAGTAGAGAAAGTGTCACGTGTAGTTCGGTGATATACTGAGTGAAACCAGCATGTATTTACCATCTAGGCTGGTGTACACTGACAATGTGGAAGATGACCTGAATGCAGCGCCGGATTTGGTACACGAAGAGCTGGTGATGTATGGTAGTCTGAGGGTTAATTTCCCTATACCAAATCAAAACCTTTTCCTTTTACTACAGAGCGGTGCACCCAGTACCTGAGCTGGTGCCAGGTGAGGTGGGGCTGTTCCCTTCCTTTTATTGGGTGAGTGAAAAACATATGGCAGAATACACTGTCCACAGATGGCTGGCATTTAAGAGCCGGCTTTTTGTTTTTTTTCATGATAAAAATTGTTTCATGATTCATGCACGTTGTGATGATTACTAACTGTGCTCTCTTTGGTCTTTCTTTTTATGTATCTATATTTTCCCCTGCTGAATACTGTGATCTTAAATCAGGAGGATGAGTAAATATCGCACTTTTCAGGTGATATTTTGTAATGTTTGTATACAGCAGTAGCACTAATGGTCCTGAAGAAGCAGCTGGAGACTGTTTAGCTCTGAGTGACTGCAGAAACATGTCGACTTAACAATCTCGTTGGTAGTCATTTGTTATACTACTACTTGCACTGTTTTTATTGATTTGGGAGTGAAAGGGTGCATATTAAAGTTTTTCTTCCCTATCACTATCCAATTTTAGAAATTTTTTTTTATGTTTCACTTTATCACATTCACTTTATTGAGCACTGCTTTCCAGTTCCCTGCAAGATACACTTTGCTCACATCTGAGTGTTTGTTTCTGGCACACCCTTGAATTGGTTTGTAACATCTGCCGGTTTATTGTGGGTACCATTACTCTTGATGTGTAAGAGATCCCAGATGATGAAGGGCGGTCTCGAAGGTGGACTGATGGGAACTTGTTCACGCTGAGTGGTTCTCTCACAAGATTCCTTACTTGTTTATCAACACATTGTTGTTTTTCGTTAGATACATAATTTAGTTAGTCCTTTGACTTACTGCTATTTTTTGTTGGTATAACTGTTCAGTTAGGGGGCATAGCAGTCGTGGTCGTTAAACCTCCCCTGGGACCTCCTTTGTGTGTTATAGGGTTCCGTAGCAACCACAGCATCGAAACCGCCCTCATTGCCGCCACCGACGACATCAGGACCCTGCTAGACAACGGGGAGACAGCAGCAATCATCCTCCTAGACCTCTCCGCCGCCTTCGACACCGTCTGCCACCGCACACTATGCGCACACCTCTACGCCGCAAGGATCCGAGACAAAGCTCTGGAACGGACCACCTCCTTCCTCTCCAGCAGAACCCAGAGCGTCCGCCTCCCCCGTTCTGTTCTGAAGCCTTCGAGATCATCTGCGGCATACCCCAAGGATCCTCCCTCAGCCCGACACTTTTCAACATTTACATGGCCCCACTTGTACACATCGCCTAACAGCATGACCTCAACATAATCTCCTATGCCGATGACACTCAACTGATCCTCTCCCTCACTAAGGACCCCATCACCGCCAAAGCCAACCTCCATGAAGGAATGTAGGCCGTCGCGGACTGGATGAAGATCAGCCGTCTGAAGCTGAACTCGGACAAGACAGAGGTCCTCATCCTTGGCGCCAACCCGTTAGCCTGGGACGACTCATGGTGGCCAACAGCACGGGGGGCAGCTCCGACCCCCACCGACCACGCACGCAACCTGGGAATCATCCTCGACTCAATGCTCTCAATGACCAAGCAAGTCAATGCCGTCTCCTCCTCCTGCTTCAACACCCTCCGCATGCTCCACAAGATCTACAGATGGATCCCGACAGATACAAGAAAGACAGTCACCGAGGCCCTCGTCATCAGCAGACTCGACTACGGAAACGCCCTCTACGCGGGAGCCCCGACCAATCTCATCAATCAACTACAAAGCTTCCAAAACGCCTCGGCATGACTGATCCTCGATGTACCACGACACGCCACATCACCCCCCACCTGTGAAACCTGCACTGGCTCCCCATCAACAAGAGGATATCCTTCAAGCTCCTCATCCACGCACACAAGGCACTCCACAAGACAGGCCCAGCCTACCTCAACAGACGTCTCTCCTTCTACACCCCCAACCGCCAGCTACACTCCGCAGACCTCTCACTCGCCACAGTCCCGCGCATCCGAAGAACAACCACCGGCGGGAGATCCTTCTCCCACCTCGCCGCCAAGACATGGAACACCCTCCCACTGAGCCTACGACAGACCCAAGACCTGCTGACCTTCAGGAGGACACTAAAGACCTGGCTGTTTGATCAGTAGTGGCCCCCACGTCCCACCCTTCCCCCAGCGCCTTGAGACCCTCACGGGTATGTAGTGCACTTAACAAATGACTGATTGATTGATTCACTAAGACACATTTAGTCACTCACTTATACAGTCAGTCACACAACTACTAAATCATCCATTCAAACACTTATACACCCACTCATTCTTCAATACACCTTGGCATATATATATATATATATATATATATATATATATATATATATATATATATATATATATATATTACCTACTGGCGGTCGCCAGTAGGTATATATAGTTAGGATTTTTTCTCTATGGGATTTTTGAAAATTCTATGTCTAATAACTTTGGCGTTTGTGGACGGAATTGGCTGAAATTTACAGGAAAATGGAACATTTTGTTTCTGAGCAGCCCCTGAAAATATGGGGGGGGTTCGTCAAGGGGGGGCCGAGAAAAAAGGGGGGTCCCAAAACGTGTTTTTAACATTGAGTTTTCCATAGGGCGGTTGGCCTCACTTTTAGCCCGAACGGCTGAATGGATTTGCACGAAACTTGGCAAAATTGTAGGGACTGGTAGCCCGATGTGCCTTTTGTAGGTCTCAATATATGTGCTCCAGTGGATTTTGAGAAATTAACGTTTAAAAAAAGATATATATCTGTAACAGCGGACCGGGCAGCGCTCCGGTTCGCGGACTTTTCGCGCAACGGAGCTTTGTGAAGCGAAGCTGATTGGTTCTCCGGCGTCTGTCAACATTCCAAACAGTCCGTAGCGGCCGCCATCTTGTCTCTTGGTAGGATTGAGAGACAAGAGGAGGCCAAAACAAAGGGGGAAATAACCATAAGGGGGCATAGTAGATCCTCCCTGACCCCCTAGGTTTAATGTGGAGGTTTTAAAAGGGCCCCGCGGGGCAAAAAAAAATAATTTTTTTTTTGTTTTTTTTGCGTGGGTAGCGCCCGGTCCGCGAACCTTAAGCGTTACGGGAGTCTGTCAACATTCCAAACAGTCCGTAGCGGCCGCCATCTTGTCTCTCGGTAGGATTGAGAGACAAGAGAAGGCCAAAACAAAGGGGGAAATAACCATAAGGGGGCATAGTAGATCCTCCCTGACCCCCTAGGTTTAATGTGGAGGTTTTAAAAGGGCCCCGCGGGGCGAAAAAAATAAAAAAAACTTTTTGTTTTTTTTGCGTGGGTAGCGCCCGGTCCGCGAACCTTAAGCGTTACGGGAGTCTGTCAACATTCCAAACAGTCCGTAGCGGCCGCCATCTTGTCTCTCGGTAGGATTGAGAGACAAGAGAAGGCCAAAACAAAGGGGGAAATAACCATAAGGGGGCATAGTAGATCCTCCCTGACCCCCTAGGTTTAATGTGGAGGTTTTAAAAGGGCCCCGCGGGGCAAAAAAAAAATATTTTTTTTTTGTTTTTTTTGCGTGGGTAGCGCCCGGTCCGCGAACCTTAAGCGTTACGGGAGTCCACCATTTTGTGTTTCAGTCGAATTAAATGGAGGGCAAATAATGTTCAGAATGGGTAGAAGGGGGCACGGTAGACTTATCTTGACCCCCTAGGTTTTGTGAGGATGGCTGAGGAGGCTTATATGTGCGAAAAAAAACATTTTTTTTAAAAATTTCGCGAGGTTAGCTCCCGGTTCGCGTACCGGGTAGCGCCCCGGGGAGCGTACTTTGTTGAAAATTTTGTGAAAAAAGTTAGAGTAAAATAATAATTGTGAGTGATCAGATGTAGGGTAGCTCTGAGAAGAGCTTTTGGGTTTATGGTACATTTAGGTACTTATAAGTAGGTACCAATGCACATTCTTAAATTCAGAATGAAAATTCTGTTGCCCTCATCTGAGAAGTGAACTCCATCTCCTCTGTAGATATCTTGCATGTAGTAACGCAAGTTATTGTTGTACAGGGAGCCCATTCCATGGTCTCTCATGTAAGCTGAAACAGATTTGTTTACATGCTTCCTCGACTTCTCAATTTGTGGACAAAATTGGTTTGACCACCTCCATTTCTGTCTTTGGCATATATTTGAATATACCAAGGCAGTCTGAGGAAAAAGTGCCATCAATTGCTCAAAGGTGTCCTTTAAAAGCATTTCCAGACCTACCCCAGTCAAAGTGCCCAAATCATTACCTCCACAGTGCACAATTAACAGGTCAGGTTTGGGCAAATGCATAAAGGTTTTCACCAATGGTATCAATTGGTGACATTTTAATCCTCTGTGGCCAAACCACTTAATTTCCACATCTTGTAAATTGAGGTTAGGTAATTTTCTGTTCTCAGCATACCTGTGAGCCCAGTGGATATAACTATGTCCAACAATCCAGACAGAAAACATGGTGAGAGAAGGTTCTGCTGCAGTCAGATGAAGTGTGGCAATGAAATGGCAGTTGAAAAAATGAGAGTTTAAAATGAAAAAAACTGTGGAGTTTCTGTGTTAATGAAGCAGTAACAGTGATTGGTGGATTTTGATTGCTGAAAACAGAAAGTTAGGGTGCATGGGTGAGTTCTTTGAAAGATGTATTTTGAATGGTCAATAAATAATCATTAAATGAAAGATTGCAGTGGATACGCAGGTGCACTGAGAGTTCAGAGTTCAATTGCAACATTGTTGTGTGAACTTGCAAACACCAGAGGTCTTGCAAGAGGTGGTTGCTATGCAGAAAAGGCATGAAATGGCAGAGGGGGAAGGGTTTTCATTTGAAAAAAGTGAGGGAAGAGTTTTGATTGGGTGACATGAGAGATATGTGTGAAGAATTACAGCATTTCTGTGCTTTTGATAGCTGCAGACTCTGGAGTGCATACCTTTTGCTCTGCTGAAGACAAATTGGTGTGTTTCTGAGACTGTTTTCAAACTCAAAGTATTTGCTAAGGTGAGAAAATATTTCTTTAATTTAGATAGAGAATAGTGTGCTTTAAGGAGGAAATTATGAAGAAAGTTGTGTTTTTCAAATGTTGCTTTGTCTCAAGTGTTTTACAAATAGATTTTGTTTCTTTGAGAAAATGTAATTGGAGAAAATGTGAAGTATTAGTACTGACAGGGTGTTTTTCTGCATAGGAGCTGTGGAGTCTTTTCAAATTATGACTTGAGAATCGTTTTTGAGGAAGATGAATGGTTATAATATTTCTGACAAGGACATAATGGTGTATGCTTCTTTATAATGCAATTGAATGTCTCTGATGTTATTTTTCCCATTTTAATGTAAGACCTTTCTCTGTGGCGCAAATTGCTTGTAAATATGCTCCCACCTGTGCATGGTAAATTTAGATTTTGAATGTTTGTGTTACATAGCCATGTTAAAAGTGATACAAACATGCTGCAAAGGCAATCAAAAAACGCTTTTATGTGTCTTAAGGACATTTAAAGTAATTTTCCCATGTGCAGTGTTTTGAAATTATGATTTGAAAATCGTTTTTGGGGAAAAGGAATTGTTTTTAAAATTAATAACAAGGACATAATGGTGTATGCTTTTTTATAAGGCAATTGACTGTCTCTGATGTTATTTTCCCCATTTTAATGTAAGACCTTTCTCTGTGGCGCAAATTGCTTGTAAATATGCTCCCACCTGTGCATGGCAAATTTAGATTTTGAATGTTTGTGTTAAATAGCCATGTTAAAAGTGACCCAACCATGCTGGAAAGGCAATCAAAAAACACTTTCATGTGCCTTAAGGACATTTTAAGTCATTTCCTCATGTGCAGTGTTTTCAAATTATGATTTGAAAATCGTTTTTGGGGAAAAGGAATGGTTTGTAAATTTATGACAAGGATATAATGGTGTATGCTTCTTTATAAGGCATTTCTGTGTCTCTGATGTCATTTTTCCCATATTATATTAAAAGACCTTTCTCCGTGGGCCACATTCATTGTAAATATGGTCACACTTGTTCATGTTAATTTTGGTTTTTACTGTTTGAGTTACATAACCATGTTAAAAGTGACCCAAAAAAATTGCAAAGGCTTTCAAAAAACACTTTCATGTGTCTTAAGAACATTTTAAGTAATTTCCCTGTGGGCAGTGTTTTAAATTATGAATTGAAAATCGTTTTTGAGGTAATGGAATGTTGTTAAAATTTATGTGCGCCATATGCCCCCAAATTTCTTTTTCAGGGGTGCAGCAGGGTGTTCTTGAGACACACATGCACCCTTGGAAAAATTCCTAATTTGCGATGAGCTAATTGCTAATCGCAAATTGCACCTTCATTCCTATGAGCCTCCTAGCCCATGGAAATGAATGGGTAATTTGCAATTAGCAATTTGCTCATTGCAAATTAGGAATGGTAAAGAATTGCTATTTATTCCTTAAAATTTGCTATTTTGGAAATGCAAAATAGTTATATGATATATATGCCGGTTGATGTCTAACAAGATAAGAAGCTTAGGGATACATTTATGATGACTGGCGCAATGAAGTGGACATTACTTACTTCATTGGTAGAGCTTTACATGTATTATGTCCTCTGTATTCTTCATCAAGCGTAACTTTAATCTGCAATCCTGAGTAGGCCTCACCTTAAACAAACCTCTGGATAGGCCACACCTTATCGTCATCATGAATTAATCATTTAAAATGCTAGGGACCGATTTATGATAGGTGTATGCGTCTTTTGCGCCACTTACAAAACACTGTCCACGGGGAAATGACTTAGAATGTGCTTAAGACACATGAATGTGTTTTTTTAAAGCGTTTGCAATTTTTTTGGGTCACTTTTAACATGGCTATGTGACTCAAACAGTCAAAATCTAAATTCCCCATGCACAGGTGGGAGCATATTTACAAGGAATGTGCTCCATGGGGAAAGGTCTTATAATGTAATATGGGAAAAATGACATCAGAGACAGTGAAATGCCTTATAGAGAAGCATACACCATTATGTCCTTGTCATAAATTTGCAAACCATTCCTTTTCCCCAAAAACGATTTTCAAATCATAATTTCAAAACACTGCACATGTGGAAATGACTTAAAATGTCCTTAATTCAAAATTTGCTATTCCTTATTTTGCGATTGCACTGAAGGATTTGCAAATTTTGCGATTTCTTAAATGCAATGTATCAAACAAAAAATATGTAAAAAATGACATTAAGGATTTGGAAACTACCACCAACTTCTAGTTTGTGGTAATTTGCGAATTCTTTTCAAAAAGAATTTTTTTAAAAAAAACAAAAGGTGCCACATGACGCCAATACATGCCCTTAGGGCATGTATGTGCGCCATATGCCCCCAAATTTCTTTTTCAGGGGTGCAGCAGGGTGTTCTTGAGACACCCATGCACCCTTGGAAAAATTCCTAATTTGCGATGAGCTAATTGCTAATCGCAAATTGCACCTTCATTCCTATGAGCCTCCTAGCCCATGGAAATGAATGGGTAATTTGCAATTAGCAATTTGCTCATTGCAAATTAGGAATGGTAAAGAATTGCTATTTATTCCTTAAAATTCGCTATTTAGGAAATGCAAAATAGTTTGATGGTACATATGGCGGTTCATCTGTAACAAGATAAGAAGCTTAGGGATAGATTTATGATGACTGGCGCATCACCAGGGATGTGCCAGTCATCTTGCGCCGCTGTTCCGCCACCCATGGTGTGCTGCATTTACAATGCGGCGCAGCATGGGGCAAAAATGGCACAGATGCGTGACGTATCTGTGCTGTAAAGGTGGCGCATTGCTGGAATTGTATCGCAAGTGCGATGCAGCTCAAGCAAGGCTCAGGGGTGCCCCATCTCCACAATGTTGCGTCAAGACCTATGCCTGCTTAAAGCAGGCGCAGGGTTTTGACGCAGCTTTCTCCTATCTGATTGTAAATACGGCACACCATGGGTGGCAGAGCAGCGGTGCACGTTAACTGGTGCATGCCTGGGGATGTGCCATTTAACATAAATCTGCCCCTTTACATTTAAGTATGTGCAGGGGACACAGAGTTGGTGAGGCTTATCCAAGGTTAAGAAGAGACAGGCACCCGATATGACTAGGTTTACAGCCGGCAGCCCCGCGAGAGCGACGTACTACACAGGAGCGGGACACACTAAGAAGATGTGTCCTGAGATTGGATACTTAACCCCCCCCTGGCCGCCCTGTTAAGTTAAGTTGAGAGATTTTCCTCTAATTTTAGAAATCACGTGCACTTACAAATCTTTTGGTCCTGACGAAATGCCACCGACCTCTGGGCGATTATGAGCATGAAACATGTTGACCGTTAATTCCTTGATTCACCAGGGGAAAATACCTATTAGAACAAGAACGTCTTTCATGGCTACTACAGCTTGAGGTTTATCACTACGACATTTTGTTGCGTACAAACCCCCTCCCCAATTTTTCACTAGGCACTGGTTTTTCCCTCACTTTACCCCATATCACCTTTACCCCGCACACCTACATGCACCATCCGGCTGTCCAAAAAAAGATCTCCAGCAAAGTGTCCCATCTTGGGGCCCGTGGGGGATTGCAGCGCCGGCCCCACGTGGAACTGTGGCCCGATGATGAAGCATGACATCCGATGGGTGTATGATGACACATGATATCCCAAGGGTGTGTGAGGGCTACGAAGGACAACATTTGCCTTTGTTACGAAGGGTGATTATACCTAGGCTCCTTTTTCTCCTTCTCTTTTTTCTCTTTAAATTGTTTGTGTAGGTGACTTTTTAGCACCCCCACGGTTTGTGATGACTATTTGCATCCGACGTCCAAGTTGCAGTGTCCCTTTATGTTTTAGTAAGAAGAGATGAGTCCTGTTCACTGAAAAATTAGACATAGGCTTCACCTGCTCAGCATCGCTGGACATGGCTAAATAATAGCTGCAAAATGTTACTCTTGTTAAACAATTTTACTATTATAATCTCTGAGATTTGTCTCTTACTCTGCAACATCTCATTGTTGTTACCTTTTTTAAAGATAAAGACAACATCAACATGAGCGACAATCTGCAATCAGTTGATTTTGACCTCATCATTGAACTTGTAATTGAAACATCAGTGGATGTTGATCCCTTGGATGATTTAAATCCTGAGGATGAAGAAGAGCGTGATGAGGATGCAGATTTGTCCGAATTATATGACATAGGGTGGGAAGCTGACCTGCTTGAGCCTATGGAACTATAAACATTTATTTTTAAAATTTATAATAAATAAAAAGTAAAAGTGTAAACCGTTTAATTTAAAAATAAAGACACCTTCAAAAACAGGTTATGTGTAGTGTCTTCAATAAAATATTAAAATATGCTCATAAAATTAGATCAGATTCACATATAAAATAGCACAGGTAACATGAATATAAATTCCATTTCTTTTCTGCTATTTCTGTATTGTAAATTTGCCAAGGACTAAAAAATCTTCTATTTAAAATGTCAAGTAGTGTGTTAAGTTTTTGATCACTGTTATTGATTTACTGTTTGGTAATAGTGGTTAATAACATTTTTTAATATATTTTACCACAGATTCAACTGCAGATCATTTCAACATTTCACCATGCCAACGAAAGAAAGAGAGAGAAAGGCTGCAAAACGTCAAAGACAGCAGGCCAATCAAAAGAAGCAGCAGTCCTCTAACAAAAAGATTTGTCAAGTCACGAAGAAAGCACCGGGTAAGAGTACAAAAACATTCATAAGAAATATGTGTAGTAAAAAAAATATTACTACAGAAAATGTTTCAGTCCATAAAAAGAGAAGCAATTCAAATGGAAAGGAAAGGCCAATCAAAAATGTTACTGCTAGAGCAAGAGATAACTCTGTGCATGATAGTAGAAGGAAACAACAGTTTAGGGACATTCGTAAACGAATGTTCCGCAACAGGATAATTGGCAATTTGTTAAAAAATATTAAGAAAGGTCAACAGAAAGTGGTTTTTTATAAGAGAAAAAAAAAGTTGAGAAAGTTATTGATCAGGCATTTGAAATTAAACGTAAGTTATTTATTTTGATAATCAATAGAATTAGGAAGCTAAAGAAGGCAATTTATGATTTCAAAAGAAATAGTAGATGGAAGAGAATAGTTAATCGTAGTAATTTTTGTGAAGTTTTTTCTGGAGAATGGATGCATAGTTCAAGCTCTGAGGCATTTTTTAATGAGGAGAGCTATTTCCAGGATAATGATTTGGTGCATGCAGTTGACACCAGTGGTCGTGCTTATGAAGTGAAAGATGGTTGTCCAGTTGAAAAAGAAAAACTTGTGACAACAGAGGCAGAAGAGGTGTTAGGTAATGAGGTTTTAGGAAGACGTGCTAAGGGTCCTGTGTACACCTGGAAGTGTAGTAGTATTTGTAGTGTGCGACAGGATTCCATCAATTTGCTATGTGATTTTGTACGGTCATTTAATAAGAAAAGTTTGAAGCAGAAAATGATGTTGTTGCAAGAATTAGATCCTTGCAGAGTGAGAGAAGTGGCAGGTTTGCATGGTCATTCACTGGCTTGTCTTTCCAGGAGAGTATGCCAGAGTGTTTTTCATCATTTCAGGATGCTAGCAGTGCATCATAATAAAGTGAGGAAATTAGTTAGAATGTTGTATTATGCTAAGAGTCCAGCAATTATGCTTAAACAATTATGCGCTGCTCTTTTGCATGGTTCTGAAATAGATGTGAAGAATATATGTGAAGAAATTGAGTTTTGTTACTTTGGAAGTAAAGAGGAGAATGTTGAAATTGACCAAGAAGAAGCGGTTAATGTGGAAGATAGTGTACAGGTTTCCAGTACAGATAATTTCCAGAGGGAAATTGCGACGTTTCAGGTCAAATCAAGTGAGAGGCCAAATTTCACTTGTGTGTGTTGTCGACGCACTTATTATAAGAATCAGACTAAGTTAGTGGATTTATATGCAAAAAGTGAAAGGGAAAATAATAGTGAATGGAAAGATTTCACAACATACTTGATGGTAGAAAATTGTTTTGATTTGGGATTGGATCAACGTGTGTGTACTTATTGTTGTAACAAATTAAATCAAAACCAGATGCCTGCTAGAGCAGTTCATAATAATCTGGAATTGATTGAGATTCCTTCTGAATTGAAGGATTTAAATACTTATGAATCTATTTTGCATCAAAGTATCCATCCCTTTCAGGCTATTGTAAGAATGGAGCCAAAGACAGGGAAATTGCCTCCATCAGATTTACAGAGAGGATTAAAGGGAAGAGTTGTTTATTTGCCTCTAGATTTGAAGAAAAACATTAACACAATTGGAGTAGAAAAAGTGGACGAGGAACCTCTGGTTATCTTAGTTAATGGGGTTCCGACAAAGAATAAGAAAATATGGCAAGATTTAGTGGATGTTAGGAAAGTCAAAAAGGCAACATTGTATTTGAAAAAAAATAATAAATTCTATAAGAATGTATATGTTGCAGAAGAGGAAGTAAGTGAGGAAGAGGATAGCAATTTGTGTGCTGGTCAAATTGAGAAAGTAGAACCCTCTACTAGTGAAGAAATATATGAACATTATAGTGTTCATCCTTTGCATTCCAAGGAAGTCATGGGGAATGCTATTGAGTTGTTTCAAATGAAACAAGCCAAAGGGAGTCCCATTAGTGTTTGGGAGGAAAGTTTGGAAGCTCGGTGTTTCCCACAGCTTTTTCCAACAGGTCAGGGAGGAAGATATGATGAGCGACCTCATCAAATTCCTGCTTCTGAATACCGGACTTTGCGATTGTATGCAGGAGATGCTAGGTTTCGACAATGCATTCCTTATTTGTTTCATCTCCTGTTTGAAAGCGATCTGTCTGGACTGTCATATGCAGTGAACCACATCTTGAAAAGTGGTATACACATGCAAAACTTCTCGGCAAGTGACTTTATGGATAAAGTCAATGTCCAAGACAGTATTTTGGATTCTCACCTGATTAATCTCATGGCGTGTCAGCGTGGT
Organism: Lissotriton helveticus; assembly: GCF_964261635.1. Classification (NCBI taxonomy): domain Eukaryota; kingdom Metazoa; phylum Chordata; class Amphibia; order Caudata; family Salamandridae; genus Lissotriton; species Lissotriton helveticus. The sequence goes on from NC_136059.1 coordinate 875,344,127, forward strand.
ACTAATGAGTACTGGTACCGTCGTCATGGTGATTTAAAATGTATGCTGAGGAACTTAGGTACTCCCACATGGTTCCTCACTCTGAGCTGTGCCGAGTATGGCTGGGAAGACTTACTTGAATTTCTACGAGAGGCAAATGCTAACGTAGATAACATCGAATTCAAGACACCCGGAGAACTGTGCTCTTTGGATCCAGTCAATGTATGTAGGTACTTCAATCATAGATTTGAAGCTATGATGTCTTTCATCATGAATAAGAAGAATCCACCTCTTGGAGAGGTGTTGGATTTCTTCTGGAGAAAGGAGTACCAAGCAAGAGGTGCTCCTCATATACATATGTTGTTGTGGATCAAGGATGCACCTAAATTTGGAACGGATCCAGAAGACTCAGTGATGAGTTTCATCCAACAGTATTCTACGTGTGCTGTTCCAAACGCAAAGGAGAAGAAAAGCCTAAGAGAAAAAGTTCTGCGTTTCCAAAGCCATCGATGTGGAAAGTACTGCCGTCGTAAATTCCGAAACAAGGAGAAGTTCTACACCAAATGTCGTTTCGGCTTTCCACGACCGGTGATTTCTAAAGGAAGAGTAAACAGTTTGATGTCTTCGCTGCGACATAATGTGATGAAGAAATCACCTAAAAACACATACAATTTGAAGAGGAATGAAGAGTCCAAGTACATCAACGACTACAACCCGGTGATTTTGTCCATGTGGAATGCTAACATGGATATACAGTTTGTGGCTGATAACTGTATGGCTGTGGCTCGGTATGTGACATCTTACATCACCAAAAAAGAGAAGACAGAATTGAAGGATATGTGGGAGGACATTTCCCATGAAAAGAGCCTCAGCAAGAAGTTGTACAGTTTCAGTCTGAAGATGTTGTCGCATCGAGAAATCGGAGCTTACGAATGTTCTGACCGGTTGTCTTCAGCAAGTCTCTATGCCAAGTCCAGGAGTATCGTTTGGGCGAGTGTTGGTCTTGCTGCAACGCGTAATCGAGTTCTGAAACCTGTGCGGGAAATTGAGTATTTGGCGGAAAAGGAGCCAAACAGTACCGACATTTTGAAGAGCAACATGTTGGATACATATTATCCAAATCGAAGCAGTCACCTCGAGAATGTTTGTCTGTATGAGGTTCTGCAAAATTACATATTCAAGAGGAACATCAAAGAAGATACTGAGAAAGGAGTGTATGCTGTAATAGGAAGTGAGGGATGTCTGGTCAAGCAAAGAAAATGCCACTTGATAAACCATCGAAAATTGAGTGGCGAATCTCCTGAAAAAAAGGAGTTTTTCTATTTAGCACTTTTGCAACTTTTTAAGCCATGGCGTGCAGAAGAGGAACTGCTTGGAGATTTCCTTTGTTACGAAGACTCATTCAATGCTGCCAAGGAGACCATAGAATGTCCTGCTTTTCCCAAATATGTAGAAATGTTGAATGTGGAAATTGAGCAGGAAGCAACGATTGCAGCCGAGATTGCCAGAGACAGTTCTCAGGACAGTCAGAGTTCTGCTTCATTGAGTCAGGATCCACTAGGAGGACCTCTTATCGAAAATGAAGCTGCCACTGCTATGAATGAAGTGGAAAGAGCCATGGCACATGCTCAGGAGGATGCGGTTAACTTAGAAGAGTTGGAAAGACAACTCAACGTTGAGCAGAGGAAAATATATGACGAACTTACCATGCAAATTGATCATGGATTAAGTCTTGACAAGAAAGAGTGCTCATGTACGTCGTTGAAGCCTGTCCGACTGTATGTGAGTGGAGAAGCAGAAACTGGAAAAAGTTTCCTTATTAAAGCAATTTCATGTTATTTGCAGGAAAGGACAGAGTCATCGCTGTCTTGTGTTGTCACCGCTCCAACTGGACTGGCAGCACATAACATTAAAGGGATTACTTTACATCGTTTACTGATGCTGCCAGTGGAGCATGACAACAAATTAGAATATCACAAGCTATCTGGAGATGCTTGTTTTGAAGTTTCAAGAGTCTTGAGGATAATGAAACTTCTTATCATTGACGAAGTAAGCATGGTTTCCAATGTCATGCTTGCCTTTGTGCATTTGAGAATGCAAGAAGTTCTCAAAACAGAGTATGATGTGTTATTTGGTGGCAAACACATCATTGTTTTCGGAGATCTTCTGCAGCTGACACCAGTGAAAGGGCAACCTGTGTTCAAAATGCTCACGCATGAAGATACCAGGAAGTGCTTAGGGAGCATTGGCAACGTCAATATATGGTTAAACTTCAATTATGCTGAACTGCATGAAAATATGCGTCAGGCAAAGGATGAAGTTTACAAGACTATTCTACAAGATGTTAGAATTGGAAAAGTGACCGAGCATGGGAAAGAAGCTTTACATGCACGATTACTGACAAATTTATATCCAGACGAAGATGTTGTGCCTGAGAATATTTTTCAGAAAGTTACTGAGAAAAAATCTGGAATATGTTTGATGCCAACTCTTGCAGAATGTGCCAAATTCAACAACAAAATGTTGCATTTAGAAAAGCAAGAGATTGTGAAACTGGAAGCTATTGACAGAGTAGAGCATATGGGATCAACAATTATTTTGTCTGAGAATCTGAAAACAAAATTGGATTCATTAGAGAAGAGTATATCTAAAACTGCGGGTTTTGAAAAGACTCTGAATGTGTGCTTGAACTGCCGTATAATTTTAAGAAGGAATTTACATGTTGAAAGAGGTCTGGTAAATGGATCAATGGGTAATGTTGTTGATTTTGTGAAATACAGAAATAGAGATGGAATTGAATTTTTAAAAATTAAATTTGATGGCATTGAGGAAGTACAGCTAATTGCTCGTTGTTCTGCTAGATTTTTGCTTGTAAAAGACTTATATGTTCGTCGTAAGCAGTTTCCTGTTTGCTTGGCATATGCGGTGACAATCCATAAATCGCAAGGTTTAAGTGTAGACTGTGCATTGGTGAATATTGGCAGTTCTGTGTTCAAGGAGGGTATGGCATATGTGGCATTGTCACGAGTTAGAACTTTATCGGGATTGTACTTGATTGAGTGTGATGTCACAAACATTTGTGCGGATCTAGATTGTGTTAAGGAATACAATAGGTTAAGAAGAGAGTATGCGCCACATTTGCCTCAGTATCCTTTGTTTGAGAAACGTGTGGTAGGCCGGAAACGAAGAAATGTGACCAATACTGGGGAGGTTGTAGCAAAAAGACGAAAAGTCGATGAACCTGAAATTATAAGCAGAAACAAAAAGGATTCTGTTGAAGATGTTGTTGGTTTTCAATTTGAAAACAGTTCTGGTGTCAACTGCTATGCTAATGTAGTGGTTAATGTTTTGTTTTCTCTAGAAAATGTAAAAGAAGAGATTGTGGTCAATTCTGATCAAAGATTTTGCAGTTTGTTAAATTCTGTGTTAGAGAAATGTAGCACTGATAGAACAAACATAGAAAGTGTGTCTGAAATTCGAAATCTGTTAGACAGATGTTCAGGCCAAACACAATTCTCTCAAAATAGTCAGCAAGATTGTCAGGAGTTTTTAATGTATATGCTTGATGTATTGCATGATGAAGGTGTAGATGTAGATCACCTGTTTGGGCTTTCTTATCAATGGCAGCATGACTGCGAGAACTGTAGGGTATCAAGTACTACTAGTGTAGACTCAGAAAGATTTATATATTTAACTTTGCCAGACAGTCAATCAGTCTCTTTTAATAAGCTAGTAAAAGCAGCTGATCACAACATGGAGTGTAGCCAATGTAAATCTGAAATGATGTCCACATTATTTATACGAACATATGGCCAGTATGTCATTTTAATGTTCCAACGATGTAGGCCTGATGGAACAAAATTGACAACTTTAATGAAAAATTTTGTGGCTTCACAGTTGTCAATATCAGGAAGGACTTTTGTAACTGTAGCAATTATATATCATGATGGTCCTTCAATAACATCAGGACATTATACAGCTTATTTAAAGTGTAGAAATGGCTGGTCATTCTGCAATGATTCTGTTTTAATTTTCAAAAAAAAATTGCCGTATGACCTTAAAAACTCTTACCTGGTGTTTTTAAAACCAAAATTTAGGGAAAGAATCTCGGGATGTGCTCTGAGGAATTTCAAGAAGTTCTAATGGCTCCTACACGATTTGGCCTTGAGGATAAGTGTAGTACAGAGACATAACTTCTTACCATAACACTGGACGTCATGGAGAAATACGTGCACTTTGAATGAGTTCAGAAAAACTGTTTCTTTTTATAAGCTAATTGAAGCAGCCAATCAAAACATGGAGTAGAGGGAATGTAAGTCTGCAATGCTGTCTACTGTTTTACATTGCTTTGTCATTAAAAGTGATGTAGAGAATTAAATAATTGTACTAGTCATAAAGGTAGTGTAAGTCTGCTTCATAGTAAGCAGTATCAGTGTGATAGGAAATGTAGAACATGATTGAGCAAGAAGGGGAAGATATTACTAGTCCAGGATTGTGAAAATGATCTTCAACATTTTAATTGTGAAAGTTGCGGAAATACAACATGACGGGATTGGCTTAAAAGAATTCTAAGAGTTATAAATGGCTCAGACACGATTTGGCCTTGTGGAAACGTGTGGTAGAGAGCGAGAAGTCATTTATTGTATGTAACATGTTTTTGAAAACGATGGAGGTTTTCTTTCAGAAAGTGGCGGGTTGAAAGTAATAACAGCACAACAGAGTGTAAGCTGTTCATAGGACATCCTTGGCCGTCATGGAAAGTAAGTTAACTTTAAGGAGTTCTGAATTCTGATTTGTTATGTTGTATGGGTTTTTTAAACACAATCATTTTGATTGTGTTTTTTTTTCCCCGCTGTTATATGATGAATACCTTCAAGTCACTGTTTTAGTGAAATTTGATACATTCTGAGAACAGCAAAAATAAACCATTTAACATGTATAATTAATTCTGTTCTGTTTGCATTTATGATGTACATGTAGAACTGTGTAGGAGGCATGGAGAAGGTGAGGCTTCTGTAAGTGTCAAAGTTGTTGCATACAGTGCTCATGTCCTACGTAGTCTTTTATATTTCATTACTTTCACTGTTTCTGACTGATCTAAAAATTTTTTTTTAAAAAGAACAGTAAGTATAAGGGAAGGAAACAGACAGTTATGTTAAAAGAAACACAGCTATAGGGAATAAACTAGGGATACTGTTACCCGCAATCCTCTGCTGATGATGTCACTGAGCATGTCATGAATGATGTAATATGTGACATCATCAGCAGTGGATTACGGGTAATAGTATCTCTAGTTTACTCCCCTATAGCTGTCTTTCTTTTAACATAACTGTCTGTTTCCTTCCCTTATACTTACTGTTCTTTTTAAAAAAAAAAAATTTTGGTTCGCTTCCGGTTCGCGTACCGGGGAGCGAACTGGGAAGCGAACTAAGAGAAATAGCGGTTGGCACAGTTCCAAATATTGTACCAATTTTTTAATAACGGGGAGGTAGTTCTGAAAAGAACTTTTTTTAAATTGTTTTTGTTGTTTTATATTTTTTTTATTATTTTTCTGAACATTTTTTTACTTTTTTTGAATTTTTCTGAACAGTTTTATATTTTTTTTGTTTTTTTTTCGGAGGGGGCAACGAAAACGATTCCTTGTAAAGGGCTCAACAGGAGCAACAAAACAAAAAAAAAGAATTTATTGTTTGGGGCGTTTCGGACAAACATGAGCATGATTGTCAATAGCTCTGTTGATCAGAGTGATGCTACTTTCTCCGTAGCAAATGAATCCACTGCAATGTACGCAGACTTGTTTTACTTCACGAAATCTCGTTTGTATATTTGGCACCATCTCCCTGCCCTCTGGTCCCGTTACTTCCGGTACAACAGATCTTCTGGCCATAATAGGGAGATTATCTAGGTCGTCCTGTTCCTCTTCTTCCTCTTCTTGCTGAATTATAACTTTAGCAGGTGGTCCACTCTTCCTTGGATGTGGTGGAGGTGGTGGGGAAGCACCAGCTGAAGCTACTAAAGAAGCCATTGCTCACTGGTAACAAAGGGTCTTTCTCTCACAATGATGAAAGTCAGAGTGAGGAAAGAAGGAGGGATTTTCATCATTTGGGAAAAACAATAGTTCTCAACCAATGAAAAGTGTTCATTTTAGATTATATGACCTAGTCTTACATCATTAGGAAACCAAAAGTGAAATGAACCAATGAAAAGTGTTATTACCAAGTCACATGACCTGCTGTGTTTACGTTACGCGCTTTGCAGGGCCTCCCGGTTTGCTTCCAGAAACCTGTGCTTTGCGACTCGGTAAGCGTACCAGTTCGCTAACGTAGCACGTCATATGACGTATCACGCGACAACGCGAAACGTCATGCGGACGGGAGGCGTCACGATGTTGTTTTCTAACGCGGCAGTTGCGGTAAAGAAACGTTTACCGGCTCGCGGTCTATTTCGCGGCATCAAGGTCAGCTAACGGGAAGCTTCCCGATTCGCGAAGCGGGAACGAAGAAAAAAAAATATTTTAAAAAAAAGTTATTAATAAACATATAAAATATATTTTTGGATTTAAAGAAGAATACATTTTACAGCTACAGATATTAGCTGTTAAAAAAACCAATGAAATTCACTGAAAAAACCATAGGTTATAGACCATATATAGTTAGGAATTAGCATTTACAAAACCTTGAAAATTCACTGAAAAAACCATAGGTTATAGACCATATATAGTTAGGAATTAGCATTTAGAAAACCTTATTTTACTCACACAAAACCATTGAAATTCCATATATAGTTAGTTGCACTAACTATATATCGCGCACCCGCAATCCACTGCTGATGATGTCACATATTACATCATTCATGACATGGTCAGTGACATCACTGATGACATCACTGATGACATCTCAAATGACATCACTGATGACATCACTGATGACATCTCAAATGACATCACTGATGACATCATGACACACCAATACCAGTTACTACATACGCACTCACTGATTCCTACGTCTACACACACATTCACTCATTCACCCATACAATCACTCATACATACAGTCACTTATTATTACAACACTATCATATGCACTCATACACCTATGCAGACAGTCACACACTGCCACTCATCCATGGAGTTACTCACACACCAAGTCAGTCCTGTAAAGAATCAATCACACTTCCATTTCTTCATCTATACAGTTAAACACAGAACACCATACTTCAGTGACATCACTGATGACATCACTAATGACATCTGAAATGACATCACTGATGACATCTCAAATGACATCACTGATGACATCATGACACACCAATACCAGTTACTACATACGCACTCACTGATTCGTACGTCTACACACACATTCATTCACTCACCCATACAATTACTCATACATACAGTCACTTATTATTAGAACACTATCATATGCACTCATACACCTAGTCAGTCCTGTGAAGAATCAATCACACTTCGATTTCCTCATCTATAGTTAAACACAGAACACCATACTTTTCACACATATACTAACACATACTTACTCTCTTATACAATCACTGATACAAGTACACATTGATATGCACAGAGTCACACACCTCCCAGCCAGCCACACACACACTCAGTCTTCCATACATCCAGTCATTCTTCAATATGTAAAACGTATTTAAACTTTACAAAAACACACAGACACTAGATGATGTCATCAGTGATGTCATCAGTGATGTCACTGACCATGTCATGAATGATGTAATATGTGACATCATCAGCAGTGGATTGCGGGTGCGCGATATATAGTTAGTGCAACTAACTATATATGGAATTTCAATGGTTTTGTGTGAGTAAAATAAGGTTTTCTAAATGCTAATTCCTAACTATATATGGTCTATAACCTATGGTTTTTTCAGTGAATTTTTAAGGTTTTGTAAATGCTAATTCCTAACTATATATGGTCTATAACCTATGGTTTTTTCAGTGAATATATATATATATAACATATTTAAACTTTACAGAACTACACAGACACAGGAGGATGACATCAGTTATATCATTTGAGATGTCATCATTGATGTCATCAGTGATGTCACTGACCATGTCATGAATGATTTAATATGTGACTTCATCAGCAGTGCATTGCAGGGGCGCGATTTATAGTTAGCTGAACTAACTATAACGGCTAAATTTCTCTGGTATGGTACGAGTGAAATGTCCAACTAACTATAACATCCCTGAAACCTGTGGTTTTTTCAGTGAATTTCTAAGGTTTTTCAAATGCTAATTTCTAACTATAACGTCTCTGAAACCTATGTTTTTTTCAGTTAGTCTCCAATTTATTACAACTCACTCCAGCATTTAGCATTCATCGTTGACGGACTATGTTATTCAGTCAGAAGTATTCCATATGGGGAACTGTTGCATCTCAAATGCAATTGCTCTACATCCGACAGTTATGAACAGGCAGAGAAGAAGGTGATTGAGAGATATAAGAGAAGAGGGTATTCTAAAAAGATCTTAGAGGAAGTATCTAATTGGGTGAAACAACAGGACAGGCAACAACTATTGGCACAGTCTCGTAAGGATCAGAAAGAGGATTCTTTAACTAGATTAATTCTAACGTTTTCTGCCAAATCTGAGGCATTTCGAAATATTATAGGTAAACATTGGAATATCTTGCAATCTGGCATAGGGATCAGCCATCTAATCCCCTCACAACCCAGTGTGACCTATAGAAAGAGTACATCTTTAAAAGAGTTATTGGTCCATGTTATTGTTAATGTTAATATTGAGAGGATTAATAGAGTGCGTGGCTACCCGAAGGCTTCCCAGTGCTAAGCAGTGGACTGATGAAATGACAGCAGGAGAACAGGCAGTTAGTAGACCTCGGTTAACAACTATGGTTTCAATTTTTTTCTAACTTTTGCCTCAACTGACGTAAATCTCAACTGTCGCGGGAGTGAGTTGAAGAGCATGGGGGCCAAGTGGGAAAAGGCTCTCCCACCCCGTCTGGCCCTTTTTATTATGGTGGTTTTTAGCAGGCGCTCAGAGCCTGACCTCAAACATCTGTTGGGAAAATGTTGGCACACCAGCTTCCTAATCTTGCTGGGCCCTTTGTTATTTATAGCTCTATGGGTTAGGCAAAGTGCTTTAAACCTGATTCTGGTTTCGATCGGAAGCCAGTGTAAGTGTCTGAGGTGTGCCAAAACGTATTCTGTCATTGGGATTTGATACAGAAGTCTGACCGCAGCGTTCTGAGCTACCTGTAACTTCCTTATCACATATTTGGGTGCGCCCAAGAAAAGTGAATTCCTGTAATCCAGTCGTGAGGTGACCAGGGAACGTATGACCATTTTCCTTAACTGTGCAGGGATAAGCATAAGAATCTTGTGCAGCATTCTTAGCAGCCCAATGCACATGCCTGCCACCTTCCGTGCTTGGGTTTCCATGGTCAACTCGTGGTCCAACCAAATTCCAAGGTTCTCGATGGCCGTACTAGGGGTTGGTGCAAACCCCAGGCAGCTGGGCCAGCTTACTAGGGGCCTAGGGATCCCTATATTACCAAGGACCATCATTTCGGTCTTATTCCCGTTCACTTTCAGACAGCTCCTTGTCATCCATTTAACTACTTGTTCCAGACAAGGGGAGAGCTGGCCTGACTCCTCGTTTGTCCTGGAGTCTAATGATACCACTAACTGGGTGTCGTTAGCATATGACGCCATGTTCCTGTACTACATTAGCCAACGACGGCATGTAAACAATAAACAATGTGGGGCTTAATGAGGATCCCTGTGGAACTGAGCACTTTAAAAGCTTCCTGTCCGACAGGAAGTTATCCTCCTTGACTTGAAAGGGCCTCCACTCAAGGAAGTATTTTAGCCACTGCAATTCTTTTCCTTTAATGCCTGTTTCAGTTAGTCTGTGTGCTAGCAGTTCATAATCGACCGTATCGAATGCTGCACTTCGATCTAGCAAAGTATTGCAGCAGATCCCCTCTGATCAAGAGTCATCTTTAATTCTTCGGCCACCGCTAGTAGGGCTGATTCTGTACTATGCTGTGGGCGGAATCCCATCTGTGTAGGGTGTAGCAGGAGATGATCTTCCAGGGATTGTGACAAAAATGTATTAACATGCCTCTTAAAATCTTGCTGTTAAATGGAAGCAATGATATTGGACGAAAATTCTCTGGTAAGGCTACATCAAGATTCGGTTTCTTTAGCAGCAGTTTCACTATTGTTTGTTTCCAAGCGACAGGGACTCTGCCTTTCTGAAGGGAGAGATTTGCATATTAACTATTGAGGGCAGGAGGTCCTCCATGGTCTTTGCGAGGATATGTTGGGGCGCCTGATCTAAAGCGGAGCTCTTTGATAATCATTTGTACTGTGTCAGTGTCCAGATCTGGGAAAAAGGAAAGGACAGGACTTACGACCTCCTGCTGACCTAATTCTGTAATGGCAGAGTCATTCCAAGTTGAATTTCCCTGAAGGGAGCTATAGATATTTGAGACCCTATCTTCGAAGTGGCTAGCGCATTACATTTCTCTTTAGAAGCTCGATGTTGAGGAGTGTCTTGATTGATTGTTGTTAAAGATTTTACCACTGTAAACAACTCTTTAGAGGAATTGTGCGCCTGCATGATCTTAGGGTCATATGTAGGTAGGATTAGCAACATTTTTTGTGAATCCCACTTATTCCTTATTTGCGAATCGCAAATTGAGATTCGCAAATAAGGAATACCTTCTCATTCATTCCTATGGGCTAGAAGGCCCATAGGAATGAATGGGAAGACATTCTCAATTTGCGATTCTCAATTAGAGAATTGCAAATTGAGAATGCAATTTCAGGTTTGTAAGGGTGTCAATAGGACACCCTTTTGCACCCCTGAAATTAACATGTGTGCACATGTGGCCCACATACATGCCCTTAGGGCATGTATGTGACCCACATGGCACTTTGAAAAATGCCAAAAAGTGCATTTTTCAAAGAAATCGCAAAATACCACCAACCTGAAGTTGGTGGTATTTTGCGATTCCTTAAGCCAAAATTTGCACAACTTGGGTGCATTCCACATTGCATTTAAGGAATCGCAATTTGCGATTCCTTAAATGCAATAGCAAAATAAGGAATCGCAAATTTTGCGATTCCTTATTTTGCATGTGGATTTTTGTGTGCTACATAGCACACTGCCCTAATTGCGATCGCAAATGCTGAAATCAGTATTTGCAAGCGCAATTAGGCTTCCTACATATGGCCTTTAGTCACTTTATGAGGAAAACTAGAGAGCAACCAACTGTGAGGGGTTTCTTTCCCTGCACAAAATATATAGCATGCAGGAAAAGTGTAAAGATCAAGGATTGCCCAGTACCAGGGATTCAAACTAGAAAACCAATCACCAAGTTACTCGACTGCTACACAGGTTTTGCTCTGTATTGCCTGGTATATCCATGCAACTTACTGTATGTGGGAAGCACGGTGCCCCAGGCCAAGAAGAGAGTAATCGAACATTTAAGGGCCATAACTAATAGGGACAGCAGGTACCCTGTGGCCAGACTCTTTGCCTCCTGCCATCAGAGCAAAAGCAGTCTCCTTAACTTCTACTGTGTCGATCATGTACCTTCATTAGAGGGGGTGGGGTAGAGTAAATTGTAAATCGGAATCGAAATATAAAGTGGATTTGAGGACTTATACCCCGTATGATTTAAACAGCGATGAAGAGTTGTCGGTTCATATTGACTGAGTGCAGTAGGGATGATGTGGAGATGGAGCCTTGTTCTAGAAGCCGCTATTAGGTAGGAATTTCCTCCTTTCTTCCTTCTCTTTCATCAGAATGCTGGAAAATTAGTCCCTTGAAACATTTAAAATAAGAAGGAGATAATATTGAGTGAAGAAACACATTTATAGGAGTATTTCTAAGCACATAGTCACGGTAATCAAGTACATTTGAATAATACATAAGCACATAGTCACTTCATTTTTGGAAGTAGTAAGAAAGGTACGTAGTCACTTTATTGAATATTTCATAGCAACATAATTGTGATGATATGTGATGATTCTCAGAAGGAGTAAAAATTAGCAGGCTAATAAGAAATATTATGAATAGAGATTCAAGACTGCATTTGCACCCATCTATGGAAGTTGTTGGAGGTAGTTATTAGATTAATTGCTATTATGAAATCTCAGACATATGAAAACAGGGCTCTAAACAAAGTAGAATTGTACATGGATCATTGGGAGCCCATATTGGGCGTAATATAGTTTGGTGCCATGTGTTTTGAGTCCATGTTAGATTTACATGGGTAATTATACCTCTCAAAAGCATTTATTAGTGTAAGACGCTGCATCTAAAACAAAGTGCTAATTAAAGAGATCCCATACAGGGCATCATTGGCCTTTGCAAAAGAGGTTTTAAAAGGAGTTTTAAAATTTCAAATGTTTGATTATCGGTTGAATTATTTATAAAATATGTTCATTTTGCGCGTTTAAAGATGGCTGTGCCGCTTTTATCATACATGGGTTGCATTTGAATAACATAGTACGTTTACGATTAATGCTAGATGCTGGAAGTGACGTGTAATAAAAAAAGGAGACTAACTGGGTGAAACGCTGACATTGAATAAGGCCAGTTCAGGCCAAAACAAATTTGTCAGTTAATGGCGGTGGAATAAACACTTTTAAATTGTGTCCTGGAGTGCGCTATGTTCTTCCTGCGAAGGAGTATTTTTTAAATAGACTTGATTTGCCCCCACTAGTAGCGGCACCTGGCGCGCATGAGAGCGGCAACTTTGGCGATTGGAGGGAATGTATACAGCGTGAAAGCGAGTGAACATTTAAAAGCAGCTGGTGAGAGACACTGTTGTTTCATGGCATTTGAGAAAGGCATACACGCCGAAACGCGTCATGCCATTGCTTTTAATAAAGTACTTCTCCTCGTATCCCCGTTGTGTTCCAACGGTCACTTCAGCAGAAGAGAATCTTTTTTGTTATATTTTGCGCGTTTGCCCCTGGTGGACTGGGGGACCCGCCCAACAAGAGTCTGGAGCAACAAGGGCAACTTTCGTGATGTGTTCCAACGTATTGGATTGACTCCAGACTGCAGCATTCAAGGACTTTAACCCCTCCCATGCTCATGACGAGCTGAGCTCGTCATGACCTTTAGAACGCTCGCACGCTGGGCAAATTCCCCTTCTGTGCGAGCCTTCTAAAGAAACGGGTGTGGTCATGACGAGCTCAGCTCGTCATGAGCACACGACCACCATGGCTCATGACGAGCTGAGCTCATCATGAGCACCTGGGTGCTGCGTGTGCTCCCCCTCCCCCCAGCACAGTGGGGGAATGTGGCTAGCAGACAAGGGGTTAATGCACCGCTGCAGCTGCAGTCCGTGATTACACAGAGAGGCCAGATCTTGGTATCAATGTCTCAGGGCACATTGGACATTGGCAAATGCGGCTGGGCGTTGGGGAACAAGGAGGAGGTTTTATTATAGCAGCAGCATCACTTTTCGCCAGAGGGACTCCTTCAAAGCTCTACAAATTTTCATTTTCCAGCACTCACTAGGGGATTCAGCCGTGATGGGTTACTCACCTAGTAAGCCAGGGAAGTGCTCGCTGGGAACAGCAGTTCGCCGATGTAGACTGTAGCGAGGTCTCATCAATTAACTCGACTCAGCTGGTCTGTCGCTTCCAACGTGAGAGCGAGTGAACATGTAAAAGCAGCCGGTGAGAGACTCTGTTGTTTCATGGCATTTGTGAAAGGCATACACGCCGAACCGCTTCATGCCATTGCTTTTGATAAAGTATTTCTCCTGGTAAACCCGTTGTGTCCCTCCGGTCACTTCAGCAGAAGAGAATTGTTTTTGCGAAACTTTGTACGTTTGCCCCTGGCGCATTTTCACAAGAGGGACTCTTTCAACGCTCTACAAATTTTCATCTTCCAGCACTCACTATGGGATTCAGCAGAAGAGAATTGTGTTTGTTATATATATTTATATATATATATATATATATATATATTCATAAAATTCTGCTGTGTTTCGCTTAGAATACACCAGCTTCATCAGGGCTGTGTTAGTAATGGCCGTTTTTGCAGTGTGACCCCCAAAGGTTTTGCCTTTCTCCTTCACTTTTAGGACTGTAAGCACTTAACCACTGCTAACCAGTGCTAAAGTGCATGTGCTCACTCCTTAAAGCATGGTAATATTGGCTCATACCCAAATAGAATTTTTAATGTACTTGTGAGCCCTAGTAAAGTGCAGTGCATGTACCCAGGACCTGTAAATTAAATGCTAATAGTGGTCCGGCAGCAGTTATTGTGCCACTCACTTAAGTAGCCCTCTAACCATGGCCATTTCACAGCCTGTGTGTGCAGTTTACACCGCCATGTTGACCTGGCAAAATAAAGCTTTTGCCAGGCCTAAATCTTCCTTTTTAATACATATGCCACCTCTCATACGGCCCTAGGCAGCATAGAGGGCAGGGTGTGGTGTATCTAAGCAGGGCATGTACTCTCACGTTTTACATGCCCTGGTAGTGAAAAACACTTACATTCATTTTTCACTAGTGCAAGGCCTAGCTCTCCCATAGGATAACATTGCAGTTGCCTTATTACAATTTTATAAGAGTCATTTCAAAATTGGAAGAGACAATATTTTCAAGTTTGCTGTCTCTGGAATGCCAATTTAGAATCCAAGCTTATGGTGAAGTTGGATTTTAAAATGCAATTCTGAAAATGCCACTCTTAGAAAGTTGCAAAAACAACAATAGGGGGTTGGGCCCTTACCTGCAACCACCATGGACTTCTATATACAATCAAAAACCACAACAGTTGGTGGTTGTGTTTCTTTTTGTTTTTTTACTTTTCACAAAAGGTCATTCTATTCAATAAACATGACCTGTAAATCAATTATAACATTTTATCATTCTAACATAACATTGCTCAATATTTAAGAACGGAGAGTGATAACAAAAAGAATAGCAAACCTAAACAAGCTTTTTCCATATCCCAAAATAAATCATACATTAATAAACAATACGAATCAAAAATAGCACCAATCAGTGTTCAACCAGTCCAAAGTTATAAACCAGAGCGACCCCTTTTAAAGCTATTGGTGTCAATAATAGGTTCCGAAATCAGCACATATGGAAAATGAAAAAAAATATATTGCCTTTCATAGAAAGTCCTTAGTCGTCCTCCATACTAGTGATGTTTGAATATGAAAACCCAAAATTAATAGTCTACGTGTTTCAAACTATATATATTATAGGTTCTTCTTAGGACCAAGGCTGGATGATTTCTTAGATATTTAAATATGATGTAAAAAGAGGAGCCTCTTTCATTCGTGCCTGGGTTTTCTATCTGGATATAATACTAGGTGGCAGCAAAATACAGTCCTACGTGGTGACTGTGTTTCATTCCATCATTAGGAAATATTTTGAAGAATATAGACCTTGGACTTTTCGTTGAAAAACGAGGGAACAAGATCTCAGTTTTCCTTTCCTCCAGCTTCAATTGAATTTTCAAATGGCGATCTGCTGCGCAGCAGATCGCCATTTGCAAATCCAAGATCTCCAGATAGAAAACACTGCCTAATTAACTGCCCACCCTGTCGCCTTATAAACACTAAAACCTACAACTGTACAATAAATTATTATTAACAATCAAATAAAAAATAATCTACAAACAATAGCATAAACAAATAATATATCAGCTAAAACACATTAATGTAATAAATCTTTTTACAACTGTAATATTGAAAATGGTATTAACCACAACGATAGTCATAATAACAATATTACTTAACTGAAAACAACGATATTCTTGACAATAATATTTCTGCATCATGATATTTTTGAATCACAATATTCTTTTTTCTGATATTTTTGTCTTCCGATATTAAAAACTCAATATTTAGTTTTGCGGGGTTTGCGGGGTTTGGCTGAAGGCCGTGCTTGGTAAGGGATTGACTTTACCTATGGTAATAAAATATTACTTTTCATTAGAAAAACCTAGCAATTAACTGAAGAAATAAGATAAAAAAATAGCAATTCACTGAAAAACTAAGATTGGAGTTATAATATAGTTAGGGGAAATTTTCAGTGCCAAACACTGAAAAAACACTGCAAATTTACCCGTTATAGTAACCAAACTAACTATAACTCTTGCCCTAAGGCAACTATAATTTCCCCACATATTGCAGTACTTAAGAAATGTTCTATTACAATCTACACTACAAAATCTAAAATAACATCATTGATGACAACACTGTGCATGGCAGAGACACGAGTTATAGTTACAGTTTTAGTTGGAAATTGGGTTACTGGCTGAGGAGGGTGAAACCCCACTCAATGAGAAGCTACAGTTTCTGTCATTTTCTGATCCGGAGGCTGGCCAACCAGCTCCTGGAGTCACAATGGTGGCCCTGGATTCAAGATGCAGGTCCAGACATTTCCCTTAGGCAGCAGGGCAGCAAGCAAAAGGGTAACAGAGTAGCAGTCCTTCTTGCTGAGCAGCGCAGCAGTCATTCCAGAGGTCCAGAGATGTACAGAAGTACTGAAGAATTGGGTATGAAGGTCCATTTTTTACACCTGGTGCCCACTTTGAAGTAAGAGAAGGTTCTGGAGGTTTCCTCCGTCAGAGGTGCTTGGAATTTCCTGCTTCCCTGCCCTTGCTCTAGCTTGCCTGGGGTCACAATAGACTGTTGTCAAACCTTTTGTGAGTGTTCTCAGGCAGAGCCTTTATGATGTGCAAGTGTGATAGGTGATATCTCCTCCTCCACATCAAGTCAGAGATGGCCCATCCTGCCACAACCTGTTCTCCCATGCCTCTCTGTCTGGGAGCAATACGCTAAGACCAACTGTCAGCTACACCTCGTCATATGACATTGGAAACAGGCTATAGGCACCAAATGGTTGGTACAAAAATGCTAACTTTCTAAAAGTGGCATTTTCAGAATTGTGACTTAAAATCTGACCTTACCATTAAACAGGGTTGTAAAATACAATTCTTTAGACACTAAACTTGTCATTTCTACCTGCTCCAAATTGAAAGTTGTCACTTATTAAATGTATGAGTTGTATGAGAGTAGTTGGCCTAAAGGCTAGGGTGGTCGACCTCGAAACTGGGGACCCGGTTCGAGTCTCGGCAATGACACTGAACATCCTGTGATTCTGGGCAAATAACTTAATCTCCCTGTGCCTAACAAAAATTAATGTGTCCTCATGTAACGCAACTGGTGCTATGTAAAGCGCTCTGATACCTGTGAGGCAAGTTTGCGCTATATAAAACTCCGTAAATAAAAAAAAAGGCAACCCAATGTTATCCTATAGCCCCCAACACCAGCATCTTGCAGACCTCCTCTTTGATATATCCCTCACCTTACCTGACAACTGTAAATTTTGTTCTTGATAGGCATACTGTCTCCAGTATCTAAGTCGTGGGTACACACATGTGTAAGCCCAGTAGTAAGGGAGAAGAGAGAAGAAAACTGCCCAACAAGTGGCTACAGTCACTCTGCTGGTCTGTGGTCAGAGTAGCAGAGAGGCTAACACCCTCTACTGTCCCATCATAATCCCTGGAAGATCGGAGGTCAGGGAAAGGCTTGCTCTCCTCTTCCACTCAGTAAGCTGTCACCAAGAACATAGTAACCAAAGACCTCTCAAAGTGTGGTTTGAGGTGGTTTATGTGGAGCACACTTAAGGGGTTTCTAGGAGTCTTGAGATCCACTTGTTGGGTCGCATCACCCTTCCTCAGCTTCACCTCATGTGGGCTTTGACAGTGATTCTTGAGAGCTCCAGGCTCTACAGGCTCCATGGCCAATAACTTCTGGCCATGCTGAAATTCAACCAGAGTGGCCTTCTGGTAGTACAAGAATGTCATTATCTCTTGACAGGCCTCAAGATTATCTTTCACATTTTTCCATAAGTTCTGCACCTGGTTGAGGAGTGCCAGCATGTAGCTGACAACATCCTGAGGAGGTTTCCTGGGAGCTTGCTCCCACATATGCCTCACAAGGCTGAGAGGTCCCTGAACAGGAGTCTAAAGAGGCTAAACCCAACCCCTTTCTGTGGCTCCTCCCTGTCAGCGAACAGCAAGCACAGCAAATAGAACGTCACACTTCTGCCTCTTGAGCTCAGACAGGACAAGTATTATGACTTTCAGAGTATTGTTCAATCACTCAACAAGCCCATTGGTTTAAGGGTGGGAAGATGTGCAAAACTTGAGGGCAAACCTACATTCATCCCACATGGACTTTATGTACACAGATATGAAGTTGATGCCTCTGTCAAACACTGCCTCTTTGGGGAACCCCACGCTGGTAAAAAATTCACATCAGGTCCCTAGCCACCTCAGATGCAGTCACCGACCTGAGAGGGATAGCCTCTAGGTACCAGTTGGCATTGCCCACCAAGTCCAGCATGAGTCTTTTGCCTTGGGCTGTCTCACGGTCCAAAGGATCAACAACATCAATCTATATCCTCTAAATGGGTGCCAATGACAGGCTAGTTAGTCATCGAAGCCTTCAGCTTTTTCTCTGCTTTATGTCTAGCCTTGTAGGTGGGATTAGACCTACAGAATGTATCTGAGGCTGTCTTCATCTGTGGCTAATAAAAGTGGGGGAACAAGCCAGAAAAATGACTTGTCCTACCCAGATGTCCTTCCATGGTTATATAAAGAGCGAACCCCCAGTAGGAAGGCACTGTAACACTGGGGACCACCAGCACACGGGTGGGCCCAGGTCCAGTAACCTTATGCTCATTGTATAGATCATTATCCCCATAGTTAAGTTGATCTCCAGAGGTATTACCTGCTGTTTGGGCCTCAGCTTGCCACCTCAACCCCTCTAGACTTGTGCACTCTTTCTGCATCTTGCAGAATTTTACTTGTGAGGCTCACCCTCAACTTGCCATCCAGTAGGTTCAGGTAGGTCTCCTAAGGTTGCTATGTGCTCCGTGCTAACCTCTAGGGCATCTTGCTCAAGTGCCCCCTCAACCTGAACCTTCAGAACTTCAGGGGCTGGTTTTCTGTGTCCTCTGCCCTTACCTAACTTGGCAGCTGTCTGGGCCATTGTTCCAGACTGCCTTGATTCGCATCTTGGGCAGCCATGACCTGTGTGGTCATTCAGAGCTATTCAAGCATGCCTAACATCTCCAGGTGTGACCTGAGCTCCAGTTCCTTCTAGATAGTGTGTTCTAGCTCATTGCATAAAAGACAATCTACAAGGAGGGCAGGGCTCACAGCTACTTTTAGAGACCCCTCACACTCAAAGGCAACCAGAGCCACTGAGTAGTGAATCTCATGGCTATCTGCGACTTTGACCTCATGAAATGTATTAGGGTTGACCTGCTCTGAGAACACCAGATCACAGTTCACAGTAGTCATACTGGTTCCTGTGTCTCTCAGAGCCTCCACCCTTTGCCAATTGATGGTGACCAACTGCCCATACTTTGAAGTATTGGAAGGCATGTGGGCTTTTGACACCATCTCTCTATCTCTCTATTTCCTAGGTATATAAGGTAACCTCTGCTCTCTCCCATGCTAACATGGGCCACCTCCTCCCCAAATGCTACACTCATCAACCTAGGAGTCTGCCCACCAGTAGGGGGCTGTTCCCTCTTAGGACTTTTGGATTCTCCAGTGGAATGCCCATACTGGGAGTACTCAGTACATTGGGGGACGAATCTCCCTGTCTATTTATCAAAGAACCCCTTTCTTTTAGGGTCAGACTGGGACTGGCTACTATTGTTACCTTTGGAATTATTTTCGGGGTCTTTAGATAACTCCTTATGTTTATGTTTTTCTACCTCTCTTTCTTCTGGGTGGACCACTGACCACCCTTCTGGTAATCACCCCAGATACCTTTTTGGACACTCTGGTGCTGACCCATATATCTGCCTCCTTTTCAAGCTCCCTGGGGTCAGTGAGCTTACTAGCAATTAGGTGCTGGTGCAGCTCTGTAAAACAAATGTTTAACATATTCTCTCTTATTATCAGATTAAACAACCCAGTAATAGCATCAACTGTGCTGCCCCACGCTTGATCATTCAGCGCCCTGCTGGCTTTATCATGAAAATCCACAAAAACTGGTTCTGCATCTTTTGGTTATTCCTGAATCTAATGCAGTATTTCTCTAAGGTGAGTCCAAACTTGGAGACAAGGATGATTTTCATTAGGATGTACTTCATTTGGTTCCCCACCTCTAGTGTAAGCAAGGCACCCTGCCCCACTGGAGGCATGTGTTTCCAGAATAAGGGTCCCTCAAAACTCTCATGGGACCCTTGTACATCTCAAGCACTGCCTCATAGCCAGAAAACCACTTGTCTATATCATTCCCTACCAAATAGTTGGACACCAGACCTTTGGGTGTGCATGCTTTCTTGTCCCCTTCAGACACTGTTAGTATGCTGCTACCATGGTTATTGAACTCTGCTTGTCTGACTCTGCTATACAGCTCTCTGAGACATAGCTTATGGGCCATCCTCCTCTCTTCCATGGCCAATTTAATTTCCTCCATTTCCATTTGGCCATTTGCAAAAAACCTCCCTCTCATCCTTCCTGTCTGCCAGGCCCTCTGTGGACAGGCCCTATGGACATGCACTGCTTTCTGCTCTGGCAGGGAGGTCCAATTCAGGAGAGCAGTTCTCACCCTCCTCTGAGAGCTGCGTCTCAAGAATGTTATCCAGGACCTGCTCCTGTTCACTCATCGATATCATCCTCCTCATTACCGGCCTCTATTTGCTGTAAGCAACTGGTGAACTGCCATTGATACCATCAGACATTTCTAAAGCTCCAATTTCTTGGTGCATTTCTTGGTTTGCAGTCTCTTTTCCTTGCAGCACTGTTTGAGATCACCCACAGTGTAACATTCCAGGTTGGCCAGCTCAAATTTCATTACTGCAGGTATGGTCACAGATAGTCATGTAGCAATGAGAGTAGATTTGAAAATAGCAAAAAGAGCCAAGCAAGGTTTAAAAGAAACTTGTAATGGTCTCAAATTATTTCTTTTGGACTTTAGTGTTACACAAAATCACAGTATGCAACTGAAAAAATCCCAAATCCCTCCACTGCAACCAATGTTGGAAATTGGGTTGCAGTTTGAGAGGGTTGAAGCCCTTCCTAAGTACCAGCCACAAATTCTGTCAAGGTGATGTCACAAACAAACCCCAAATTAACCTATGATTATCCCTCTGGTAGCTTGGCACAAAGTAGTCATGCTTAACTTAGAGTCAATGTTTAAAGTATTTATGCAGCACTTCAAACAGTAATAAAGTGAAAGAACACAAGAAAAATCCCATATTAATTTCGAAAAGCAGAGTAAAATGTAATAAATTATTTGACATCAACAAAGCAAAAATCCAATCAGTAGACCTGGGAGATAAGCAGTTCTGAGGTTTTAGGTAAAAATATTTCCTCGAACCGCAAAGTGCCAACTGTGGTTATCTGGCCGCGCCAGACAGGGACAAAGTCACAAATTCAGGTTGACCCCTATAGACCACAGGTTGGATACAGGGGTCAAGTTAGGCCTGCTGAACAAGAGTACCTTAAATCCTGGTTTGCGGAGCATTGCAAGATCCTGCATTGTGGATATGTCATGCAGCAGCGAGTCAGAAGAGCTGTGATGCTGCAATGCAAGGTCCTGCATCGTGGTGCCATTGATGAGGAGCTTGCAGTGCAAAGTCCTGCATTGAAGATGCATTGTGGAAAGGCATTTCTAAAGAACCTTCAGGGCAGAGATGTAGAGTCCTGCCTCATCGTCGAGTATGTTGTTGAGGAGTGGCTTGTGATGTTAAGACCTGCATTTAGGATATGTGCCCTGCAGCGGTGGCTTGGAGGAGACTGTGGGCTGTGATGCAAAGTCTGGCATCATTCGGCGGCAGTTCTGATGAGGCTGCTATGAGATGCATTGCCTTTATTGGTTCTGGTCGAGGACTGGGGTGGCACCACCTGGGGACATACAGCTGACAGAGTGCATGTGCTGGATTCAAGGTGGATGGAGCCTTTTCTGTCCCTGAGGCTCTGATCAGGAGGCCAGCCAGCTAGGCCTAAGAGGTACTCTGGTAGTCCTAGATTCAAGATACAAGTCTATTCCTTTCACTCAAGCAGCAGGGAAGCAGGCAGCATGGTAACAGAATAGCAGTCCTTCTTACAGAGCAGCACAGCAGTCCTTCTGAATCTTCCAGAGGTGTACTGAAGAGTTGGGTCTAAGGCTTCAATATTTATACCTGATGCCCACTTTGAAGTAGGTGAAGGTTCTGGAGGTTTCCACCCCAGAGGTGTTTGGAATTTCCTGCCTCTCTACCCTGTCCCAGCTTGTCTGGGGTCACAATAGAGTAGTGCCAAACCTTTTGTGAGTGTGTTCTGGCAGAGCCTTTGTGATGTACAAGTGTGGTACAAATCAGAGATGGCCCATTCTGCCAACACCTATGCTCCTTGCCTCACTGTGTGGTAGACATTCACAAAGACCATCTGCCAGCTACTCCTAGTCATGGACCCAGGCTGCAGGCACCAAATAGGTATGACAAGAAAATGGAAACTTCTAAAAGTGGCAATTTCAGAATTGTGACTTAAAATCTGACTTTGCCATTAGAGAGGGGTTTAGCTTATAATTCTTACAGCAAATTCGGCATTCCTACCAGTTCCTAATTGCAAGTTATCACTTATTAAATGTAATAAGGCAACGCAATGCTATCCTATGTGATAGGTAGGCCTTCTAGTAGTGAAAAAGTAATTTAAGAGTGTTTCACTACCAGCACATGCAAAACTAAAAACGACATGTGCAACTTTTTAAATACACGGCACCCTGCCCTATGGGCTGTTTGGAGCCTGACCTAGGGGTGGCTTATATGTATTGAAAAAGGTTTAGGCCTGGCAAAAGGTTGATTTTGAAAGATCAAAATGGCAGTTTAAACTGTACACACAGGCTGCAGTGGCAGGCCTGAGACATGTTTAAAGCACTACTTAAATGGGTGATGCAATTAGTGCTGCAGGCGCAGAAGTAGCATTTTATTTACAGGACCTATGTGCATGCAGTACCACTTCACAAGTAAATTAAAAGTGCCAATTGGTTATAAGTCAATTTTACAATTTTTAGAGGAGAGAGAACACATACTTTAGCACTGGTTAGCAGTGGTAATGTGCACAGAACCATAAGGCCAACATGTAAGAAAGTGGCTCCATATATATACTGGACCAAAGTAAGGTCCAGTGTGCACAGTGCACAGAGTCCACAGTCCCCAGAGGTTTGGCAGAGGCTAAAGTTAGATATAACCTTACTCTTTAAAGTGGTAGCTTGGTCTAGCAGTAAGGCAGTATCAGAGGACAGTGTAAAGCATTTGTTGTACATACTCAGTCAGCAAATGGTCCCACACACGCAGGAACTGAACACAATATAACAATGAGCTCAATGGGAATTTCTAGTTAAATGCAATTGATTACTTTTCAGATTACTTTGCTAACCACAGGACTGGATCCTGGATTCAGTCCCGGGACATTTCCTGTAAACAAGTGAGTAAAAGCGTTTTGGTTACAGTAGTGATTTTTAAGGAATAGTATTGTATTTTAAAAGTTGACACTTGGAAACTTTAATGTCATTCCTATGGAAGGAAATTCAATTTGCAGGTAAAGTATGATCACGTTTCTTTTGTAATCCAGTGCTGGGCTCCTAGGTGCAAAACAACAGTTGATGGACAGAATGCAGAACATTGTCATACATTCACCCCAGTACAGAGATTTGGGCCTAAATCCATCGTTTTTTGCACTCCACATCACCCCAGTTCAGACATGGTCATATGCAAATCAGCCTTGGCCCTGTGCCTCATGGGAACAGTCCAGCCCGAACTGCCAAGCCATCTCTTTCCTGGACCGGAATCAAGCTTCCTATGACCGGTTTCTGGCTATCAGCCGTCTTCAGCCAGGATAGCTTGACTCCAGTGGTGTGGAGAGCATGGGACTCACGTCTGAGCATACCCATCCCACTCGGGTGACAAATGCAAAACAACAGTTGATGGACAGAATGCAGAACATTGTCATACGTTCACCCCAGTACAGAGATTTGGGCCTAAATCCATCATTTTTTTGCACTCCACATCCCCCCAATTCAGACATGGCCATATGCAAATCAGCCTTGGCCCTGTGCCTCATGGGAACAGTCCAGCCCGAACTGCCAAGCCATGTCTTTCCTGGACCGGAATCAAGCTTCCTATGACCGGTTTCTGGCTATCAGCCGTCTTCAGCCAGGATAGCTTGACTCCAGTGGTGTGGAGAGCATGGGACTCACGTCTGAGCATACCCATCCCACTCGGGGTGACAAATGCAAAACAACAGTTGATGAACAGAATGCAGAATATTGTCATACATTCACCCCAGTACAGAGATCTGGGCCTAAATCCATCTTTTTTTTGCACTCCACATCACCCCAGTTCAGACATGGACATATGCAAATCAGCCTTGGCCCTGTGACTCATGGGAACAGTCCAGCCCGACCTGCCAAGCCTTGTCTTTCCTGGACCGGAATCAAGCATCCTAGTAACTGGCTTCTGGCTATCAGCTGTCTTCAGCCAGGATAGCTTGACTCCAGTGGTGTGGAGAGCATGGGACTCACGTCTGAGCATACCCATCCCACTTGGGGTGACAAATGCAAAACAACAGTTGATGGACAGAATGCAGAACATTGTCATACATTCACCCCAGTTCAGAGATCTGGCCCTAAATCCATCGTTTTTTTGCACTCCACATCACCCCAGTTCAGACATGGCCCTATGCAAATCAGCCTTGGCCCTGTGCCTCATGGGAACAGTCCAGCCCGAACTGCCAAGCCATGTCTTTCCTGGACCGGAATCAAGCATCCTAGGACCGGTTTCTGGCTATCAGCCGTCTTCAGCCAGGATAGCTTGACTCCAGTGGTGTGGAGAGCATGGGACTCACGTCTGAGCATACCCATCCCACTCGGAGTGACAAATGCAAAACAACAGTTGATGGACAGAATGCAGAACATTGTCATACATTCACCCCAGTACAGAGATCTGGGCCTAAATCCATCGTTTTTTTGCACTCCACATCACCCCATTTCAGACATGGCCATATGCAAATCAGCCTTGGCCCTGTGCCTCTTGGGAACGTCCAGCCCGAACTGCCAAGCCATGTCTTTATTGGACCGGAATCAAGCATCCTAGGACTGGTTTCTGGCTATCAGCCGTCTTCAGCCAGGATAGCTTGACTCCAGTGGTGTGGAGAGCATGGGACTCACGTCTGAGCATACCCATCCCACTCGGGGTGACAAATGCAAAACAACAGTTGATGGACAGAATGCAGAACATTGTCATACATTCACCCCAGTACAGAGATCTGGGCCTAAATCCATCGTTTTTTTGCACTCCACATCACCCCAGTTCAGACATGGCCATATGCAAATCAGCCTTGGCCCTGTGTCCTAGGTTCAGCATTCGGACATCTATCTAAAACAGTCAAGTAATTACGTTTTTATCGTTGGCACTATTTTTAAAGAATATTTGTAAGTTTCAAAAGTCGACACTTAAAAACGTTTTCAGCAGAAAGCAGGTAATGATATCCTAAGGAACGAAATTCAAGTCACTGGTAAGTACAGTTAAAATTACTTTTCAGGGTCAGTACTGGGCTAAAAGATGCAGCACTGAGGTCCCTCCTTATAACAGGTGAGTAAGTCAGAATTCGTTGTTCGGCTAATTTTAGATGAATATTTTAAGTTTCCAAAACTCCACACAAAAGAATTTCCAAGTGAAACCAGTTAATGTTAGCCTACGGAAAAAAGTGAGTTATTGGCTTTTAGATAGGTACTCAACTGGCAGAGTTAAGGTTCTGGGCATAGACTCAGGGGTCTCCCAGGTCCAGGTAGGTACAGTTGGTACACCCTCAGCGGCACAGGGGCAGCCAGGTGCAGAGGTAGTTAGGCCCAATGTTATCCAATGAGAGGCAGGGGGTCTTCGGTTGGTGGCTGGTGGCTAGCAGGCCACGCGGCTTTGGGAGCAGGGCTCCTGGTTACTTGCTCAGGGCAATTGGGGAAGTAGGATAGAACAAAGGTTGAACTGCCAGGGGCACTTGGGCGGCTGGGTGCAGGGTGCTTTTTAGCCGTCGGGCTCTCAAGGTTATTCAATGGAGATCTTGAAAAGGGAACAAAGGCTGGAGGCTCTGGACGGTGATTCTTCAGGAGCAACCAACACTTCGAGGGGTAAGTTGGGATCTTGGATGATAGGTAGGTTCCTCGGAGTTGGGCACAGGAGGCCGGGGGGTTCCGGGTGCAGGGGTGTCTTTTGACATCAGGAAATCTTACTCTCTGCTGGTCGCGGTTTGGAGGGGTCCCTGGTTCTGAGGCTGCAGGCGTCGTCTGGGTCATCGAGGAGGGCCCTTGGGCACTGGATTCCAGGTCAGAATTGCCGGGGGGACGTCCTCAGGGTCTTTGTTCACTCGGCCACAGGACGGGCTCGGCAGGTGCAGAGTGTGCTGGATTCGCAGTTCCTGGCCTGCACCAGGGGTATTGCTGTTTGAGCAGAACCACTGCTCGTGGGAGTCCCAGTCTCTAAGAGGGTCAAGGCAGGCAGGTCCTCCGGGGTTCTCGAGGTTTCTGTCTGCAGGAGATGCCGGGATTTAGCAGGAGCAGGTTCAAGGATCGACAGGCCGGTAGGGCTGGGACCAAGTCAGTTGGTGCTGTCCTCTTGTTAGCAGCTGCATGGCAGGTCCTCTTCTTCTTGGTCTTTTTTCTTGTTTCGAAATCGGGATCTGAGGAAGGAAGGTTCAGGGTGCCCCTAAATAATAAATTTAGGGGCCGTTACAGGTAGGGGAAGGGCAGGGACCAATTGGTCCCTGTCTTGGGGTGAGTACACCCCCTATCCTGCACCTCTCCTGTGGGAAGGGGGCAGGAGCCTATCTCTGATTGAGCAGGGCTCCCCATCCTCAAGATGGCCGGAGCCCGGAGTTGTGCTTCACCTCGCCTCTCCCACCTGAGGGGTGGAGTTGGCACAGGATGGCACACCCCCTTTCCTCACGTACGGTTCCCCGCCAGAGTGGGGGTCAAAACTGTGGGGTCAGTTACTGAGCACAGCAAGTGGCCTGGAGAAGCTCACAAAGGCGGTATGCCTTTGAAGCTTCACCCTGCCAATCCTGGGGGAGGAGACCTAGCTCCTCGCCCAGGATGTGCATTGTTGCAGGTCCAGGAGAGTGAGGGGCTCTCCACCCAGGGGTCCAGCAACATGACTGCTGTGTGGCAGCCTAGGCAGCCTCTCAGACAAGACGTGGATTGTAGGTTATGTTTCAGGTGTAGTGCATTTTACATTAAATCCCACACTGGCATCAGTGTGGGTTTAATGTGCTGAGAAGTTTGATATCAAAGTTGTCAGTCTTCAGTGTAGCCATTATGGTGCTGTGGAGTTCGTAATGACAACCTCTCAGCACCATATACTCTTAATGGCATCACTGCACTTACAGTGCCCAGGAATGGCCTTGGGTACTGTAGGGGCACAGGGCTCATGCACCTGTGCCCACACCACTGGCATAAGGCACCCAGTTAGAGGGGTGACTGATGTATGCCAGGGCAGTGGGTTTGTGGGCATGGCACACAGGGATGTGTGCCATGTCGACTCTTTGTTTAGTTCTGCACCAGGACACTTAGCCTGCAAAGGCAGTGTGTGTGTGTCAGGATGCAGGTCCCCTAAGGGTGGCACAATAAGTGCTGCAGCCCTTAGGGGTCTTCTCTGGTCACAATGCCCTGTGTACCTAGGGTACCATTTACCAGGGGCTGACATGTGGCCAGAGATGCCAATTGGGTTTTAGCTTCAGCACAGTTTTAAGGAAGGAACACAGGCCCCGGGTATGTTTGACGAATCTTCACGAAACATTCCAGAAAAAGTGCTCTTCTTTGCCTAATTTTTGCATGGAAAGTTTTGAGATTATTCTTCAAGTGAGGACTGAGAAAAAAGGGTTCCAAAACGCATAATCCCCATGCATTTTCTATAGACTTCTTTAGGTGGGGCTACAGCAAAAAGTACTGAACAGAATGACACCAAATTTAAAAGGAAGCTAGATCTTTGCCCGCAGATTGTGCTTTGTGTCATTTGGTGTAAATCCCTTCAGTAGTTTTTGAGCATGGGACTCACGTCTGAGCATACCCATCCCACTCGGGGTGACAAATGCAAAACAACAGTTGATGAACAGAATGCAGAATATTGTCATACATTCACCCCAGTACAGAGATCTGGGCCTAAATCCATCTTTTTTTTGCACTCCACATCACCCCAGTTCAGACATGGACATATGCAAATCAGCCTTGGCCCTGTGACTCATGGGAACAGTCCAGCCCGACCTGCCAAGCCTTGTCTTTCCTGGACCGGAATCAAGCATCCTAGTAACTGGCTTCTGGCTATCAGCTGTCTTCAGCCAGGATAGCTTGACTCCAGTGGTGTGGAGAGCATGGGACTCACGTCTGAGCATACCCATCCCACTTGGGGTGACAAATGCAAAACAACAGTTGATGGTCAGAATGCAGAACATTGTCATACATTCACCCCAGTTCAGAGATCTGGCCCTAAATCCATCGTTTTTTTGCACTCCACATCACCCCAGTTCAGACATGGCCATATGCAAATCAGCCTTGGCCCTGTGCCTCATGGGAACAGTCCAGCCCGAACTGCCAAGCCATGTCTTTCCTGGACCGGAATCAAGCATCCTAGGACCGGTTTCTGGCTATCAGCCGTCTTCAGCCAGGATAGCTTGACTCCAGTGGTGTGGAGAGCATGGGACTCACGTCTGAGCATACCCATCCCACTCGGAGTGACAAATGCAAAACAACAGTTGATGGACAGAATGCAGAACATTGTCATACATTCACCCCAGTACAGAGATCTGGGCCTAAATCCATCGTTTTTTTGCACTCCACATCACCCCATTTCAGACATGGCCATATGCAAATCAGCCTTGGCCCTGTGCCTCTTGGGAACGTCCAGCCCGAACTGCCAAGCCATGTCTTTATTGGACCGGAATCAAGCATCCTAGGACTGGTTTCTGGCTATCAGCCGTCTTCAGCCAGGATAGCTTGACTCCAGTGGTGTGGAGAGCATGGGACTCACGTCTGAGCATACCCATCCCACTCGGGGTGACAAATGCAAAACAACAGTTGATGGACAGAATGCAGAACATTGTCATACATTCACCCCAGTACAGAGATCTGGGCCTAAATCCATCGTTTTTTTGCACTCCACATCACCCCAGTTCAGACATGGCCATATGCAAATCAGCCTTGGCCCTGTGTCCTAGGTTCAGCATTCGGACATCTATCTAAAACAGTCAAGTAATTACGTTTTTATCGTTGGCACTATTTTTAAAGAATATTTGTAAGTTTCAAAAGTCGACACTTAAAAACGTTTTCAGCAGAAAGCAGGTAATGATATCCTAAGGAACGAAATTCAAGTCACTGGTAAGTACAGTTAAAATTACTTTTCAGGGTCAGTACTGGGCTAAAAGATGCAGCACTGAGGTCCCTCCTTATAACAGGTGAGTAAGTCAGAATTCGTTGTTCGGCTAATTTTAGATGAATATTTTAAGTTTCCAAAACTCCACACAAAAGAATTTCCAAGTGAAACCAGTTAATGTTAGCCTACGGAAAAAAGTGAGTTATTGGCTTTTAGATAGGTACTCAACTGGCAGAGTTAAGGTTCTGGGCATAGACTCAGGGGTCTCCCAGGTCCAGGTAGGTACAGTTGGTACACCCTCAGCGGCACAGGGGCAGCCAGGTGCAGAGGTAGTTAGGCCCAATGTTATCCAATGAGAGGCAGGGGGTCTTCGGTTGGTGGCTGGTGGCTAGCAGGCCACGCGGCTTTGGGAGCAGGGCTCCTGGTTACTTGCTCAGGGCAATTGGGGAAGTAGGATAGAACAAAGGTTGAACTGCCAGGGGCACTTGGGCGGCTGGGTGCAGGGTGCTTTTTAGCCGTCGGGCTCTCAAGGTTATTCAATGGAGATCTTGAAAAGGGAACATAGGCTGGAGGCTCTGGACGGTGATTCTTCAGGAGCAACCAACACTTCGAGGGGTAAGTTGGGATCTTGGATGATAGGTAGGTTCCTCGGAGTTGGGCACAGGAGGCCGGGGGGTGCCGGGTGCAGGGGTGTCTTTTGACATCAGGAAATCTTACTCTCTGCTGGTCGCGGTTGGAGGGGTCCCTGGTTCTGAGGCTGCAGGCGTCGTCTGGGTCATCGAGGAGGGCCCTTGGGCACTGGATTCCAGGTCAGAATTGCCGGGGGGACGTCCTCAGGGTCTTTGTTCACTCGGCCACAGGACGGGCTCGGCAGGTGCAGAGTGTGCTGGATTCGCAGTTCCTGGCCTGCACCAGGGGTATTGCTGTTTGAGCAGAACCACTGCTCGTGGGAGTCCCAGTCTCTAAGAGGGTCAAGGCAGGCAGGTCCTCCGGGGTTCTCGAGGTTTCTGTCTGCAGGAGATGCCGGGATTTAGCAGGAGCAGGTTCAAGGATCGACAGGCCGGTAGGGCTGGGACCAAGTCAGTTGGTGCTGTCCTCTTGTTAGCAGCTGCATGGCAGGTCCTCTTCTTCTTGGTCTTTTTTCTTGTTTCGAAATCGGGATCTGAGGAAGGAAGGTTCAGGGTGCCCCTAAATAATAAATTTAGGGGCCGTTACAGGTAGGGGAAGGGCAGGGACCAATTGGTCCCTGTCTTGGGGTGAGTACACCCCCTATCCTGCACCTCTCCTGTGGGAAGGGGGCAGGAGCCTATCTCTGATTGAGCAGGGCTCCCCATCCTCAAGATGGCCGGAGCCCGGGTTGTGCTTCACCTCGCCTCTCCCACCTGAGGGGTGGAGTTGGCACAGGATGGCACACCCCCTTTCCTCACGTACGGTTCCCCGCCAGAGTGGGGGTCAAAACTGTGGGGTCAGTTACTGAGCACAGCAAGTGGCCTGGAGAAGCTCACAAAGGCGGTATGCCTTTGAAGCTTCACCATGCCAATCCTGGGGGAGGAGACCTAGCTCCTCGCCCAGGATGTGCATTGTTGCAGGCCCAGGAGAGTGAGGGGCTCTCCACCCAGGGGTCCAGCAACATGACTGCTGTGTGGCAGCCTAGGCAGCCTCTCAGACAAGACGTGGATTGTAGGTTATGTTTCAGGTGTAGTGCATTTTACATTAAATCCCACACTGGCATCAGTGTGGGTTTAATGTGCTGAGAAGTTTGATATCAAACTTGTCAGTCTTCAGTGTAGCCATTATGGTGCTGTGGAGTTCGTAATGACAACCTCTCAGCACCATATACTCTTAATGGCATCACTGCACTTACAGTGCCCAGGAATGGCCCTGGGTACTGTAGGGGCACAGGGCTCATGCACCTGTGCCCACAC
Source organism: Lissotriton helveticus (assembly GCF_964261635.1). NCBI lineage: Eukaryota > Metazoa > Chordata > Amphibia > Caudata > Salamandridae > Lissotriton > Lissotriton helveticus. The sequence goes on from NC_136059.1 coordinate 875,375,440, forward strand.
CACTGGCATAAGGCACCCAGTTAGAGGGGTGACTGATGTATGCCAGGGCAGTGGGTTTGTGGGCATGGCACACAGGGATGTGTGCCATGTCGACTCTTTGTTTAGTTCTGCACCAGGACACTTAGCCTGCAAAGGCAGTGTGTGTGTGTCAGGATGCAGGTCCCCTAAGGGTGGCACAATAAGTGCTGCAGCCCTTAGGGGTCTTCTCTGGTCACAATGCCCTGTGTACCTAGGGTACCATTTACCAGGGGCTGACATGTGGCCAGAGATGCCAATTGGGTTTTAGCTTCAGCACAGTTTTAAGGAAGGAACACAGGCCCTGGGTATGTTTGACGAATCTTCACGAAACATTCCAGAAAAAGTGCTCTTCTTTGCCTAATTTTTGCATGGAAAGTTTTGAGATTATTCTTCAAGTGAGGACTGAGAAAAAAGGGTTCCAAAACGCATAATCCCCATGCATTTTCTATAGACTTCTTTAGGTGGGGCTACAGCAAAAAGTACTGAACAGAATGACACCAAATTTAAAAGGAAGCTAGATCTTTGCCCGCAGATTGTGCTTTGTGTCATTTGGTGTAAATCCCTTCAGTAGTTTTTGAGAAATTAATGTTTAAATACAATTATATAGCTGTATGATTGGGCCACGAGTGACTCAAGAGAGTCTAGGTGCAAATTAGTTTACGCCCCACCACTTTCAAATGTCACCAGCCGCCCCTGGTTGGTTGCATTTATGTCTCAAGCCGACACGTTTCATAGACCACATCGTACGCAGCATCATCTGTTCGCAGGTTGAACCGTGTCATTCATGCCTGTAATGCTGTTTTAGCGTTCCCATACGATTCGGTCAGATCGGGTTGTCTCTGGATAACTTAGTCGGATGATTCGGACCCCGAACATGTCTGTTGGATTGTGCATCCATTGCAATGTACTCAGTCATTCAGACAGTTCGCGGTTGACTCGTTTGGAAAGCATTCCACGACAGAGTCGGTAGGAATGCTTTCAATATGAGATCGGAATAGGGCCCTTAGTAGTAAATGTGGGAGGGATCAGGGGGAGTGGTTGAGAAATAGGGAGGAGTTACTTTAAAATAGGTGGGGCCAGGAAGGGGTATGGGGAAGTTCAGGGAGTGTTAGGGAGGTTTTTAGGATGGGATGTGCGCCCACTCAAAAGAAGAGTAAGCCCATTTTTTATAACAAACTCCACTTCAAAAGTTACTGCAGTCAAAAGGGACCCAAAACAGTAGTACATTTGCTCCAACTCAGAGGAGGAGTAAGCCTAGCACCACACATGGCCAACCACTAATACCGCAACACCCTCTTAAATACAGTAATGGAGGTCGGTGCTTAAATTAAAATCCCATGAGAAATAATGTTAAATCAGATATTTTTATTCAAAATTGTTACAAACATAAATAAATAATTTCATGTAAAATTATCTCAAAATAATATATATCATGTATTTTAAAATATTTTAATAACTTTTAAATCAAAGTAACATCATTTTCAGCCGACAGAACAGACTCGGGAGCTGGGGCTCCAGGATCGAGTCTCGGCATCAGCTCAACAACCTCTGATTCTGGGCAAATAACTTAATCTGCCCATGAACAGAAGCTAAATTTTTATTAAAATATTACTTTTAATTAATTCTATTTATGTCTTTTAGCAGGTAATAATGCATTATAAAAATACTGTATTTGGGAATTTATTTTCCACAATTTATTTTCCGCAAAATAATTTGTATTTCATTTAGTATATTTAAATTAATTAAATATTTCATTCAAAATTAAGTTAATGCTCTATTACTTACCGGTAATCTTCATTACTCCGGGTCCCGTTGTCCTCGTCCCATTCATAAACAAGTGGAGATAACTATCTCCCGACAGAAAAAAAGATCAGAAGAATGCTGGGACACTAACCCCGCCCCTCCCACCGGGAGTACATAAGGGGTACTTACCCAGCATTCCACCTGAACAACCAAGCCCCCAACAGGAAGGCCGGCCGTCCGGGAGGGAGGGCGGGGCGTATGAATGGGACGAGGACAACGGGACCCGGAGTAATGAAGATTACCGGATAAGTAATAGAGCATTACCTCCTGGTCCCTTATGTTCTCGTCCCATTCATAAACAAGTGGAGAATACCAAAGCAGAAAAAGCTGGCCTTCCCAAACCAAACAGAAGCCAACCCAGGAAACCACACCAAGGCAGCAACCGTAGGAAAAAAAAGGCAGAACCGGCGAAACCCCAGGCAGAGCCCCCGACAAGAGGGACCCCCACCAGACCAGCACACACCCAACAAAACCATGGGAGCACAGCCAGACGACCAGACCGGCAACCACAGAGGTCAACCAGCCCACCGCAGGAACACCCCACAGCCAACCAGCAAAGGGAAGAGCACAGACACTGAAGCCAACATAGGCAAGAGGAAAACAACAGAGAGGAGGCCATCCAAAGCGAAAGGCCAAGAGCCACCAGGCCAGCAAGCCAGCAAGCCAGAACCGGGCAAAAGGAGCCAAACCCAGGCACAGAGACCCCACGCCAGGCAAATCCAGACCCCGGAAAGAAAGAAAACAGGCAGGGGACAAGCGGGCAGAGGAACACAAAGTCCCAACCAAAGCCGACCCCGGCAAACCAAAGGGCCGAGAAGCCCAACAAGGGCAGGACCAAAACCCGAAAAGAAGGGAAGTAAACAACCCGACCACAGAGAGAACAGAGGAAAAAATCCCCGGAACCGCACAAAAGAGCAGCAGGCCACAAGAAAAAAAGGGCCAGCAGCCGGCGGAAGCCCACCAGCACCCATCCCGGTAGGCAAGACAGAGCCCACGGACAGGGAAAGAGGGAAAACCCGGGCACCTGGGAATGAGGAGCAAACCCCAGGAAGCCAAGCCACCAGGACCCAAAAGACGAGGAAACAAGGCACCAAAGGGAACCTGTGCAGCAATAACCAACAAGGGCAACCAACCAGGACCATGAGACCCGGAAAAAAAGAGGAAAAGGGAACCGAAGTAACCCCAGGAAACCCAAAACACAACTCCAGCCAAACCGGAGGAAACGGGAGCAGGAAGCAACAGTCCGAAGAAGGCACACCCCGACCACCATATAAGGAGCGCAACCTGACGGACAAAGGACCCGGAGAACCCAAGACGACAGCAAGGGAACCCGAAGGAAGCCAGCAACAACCACAGCCAGAGACAGGCCAGGCACAAACGACCCCAAACAGCCCAAGCAGAAGGCCGGGGCAAAATCCCAGAGGCCAGAGAGACCGAGGCACAACAACCTCAGAGGACCCCACAGAAGCAACAGAAGTCAGGGAGGAAAGCACAAGCAAACCAAAACCCACAGCCCGGCATGACCCAAGAAGGGCATGCGCAAGGGACGAACCCCAGGGCATAAACGGCAACTGAGGACACAGCCGGGAAGCCAAAGCCGAAGCCAAAGCAACCCCCAGGACCAGAAGGACCCGAAAGCCCCAAAACCAACCCGGAGGAAGGCAAAAGAAGCGAAGACCCCAGCAGAGCAAAGGGCAGAGAGCATACAGCCCCAGCAACGCCCAAATCAAACTCAAGACGAGGGAAGAAGGGAAACAGGAGCGGGAGAAGCCCCAAAGGCAGGAAAACACCACACCTGCCAGGGAGCGGAAACTGCAACACAGTCCCAACAGACAGGCCAGGGCAGGCGCAAGAGCACAACCAGGCAACCTCGAGCAGGTCGCAACAAACAGGAAGCAGCAGACCAGCCAAGAACAGGAGCCAACAGGGAAGAAGGTCGAAGGACAAGCAGAAGCAACAGCAAGCCCGCAGACCAGGAGCCACCAAAACACAGCCCCCCCCGGAACAACAGGAGCACAGGGAAAGCTGAAGCACCACAACGCCAGAAAAGCAGGGACAACAGACCACTCCACAGCTAACCAAGCCGGAGAAGAACACCGCAGGCCAGAAGAGACCCAACGGAGGACAACAGAACCCGTGGAAACCACCCAGGCACCACAGAATGACCACCCGGCAGCACCAAGGAGACCAGACCAGACCAGCAGAAGCATGCAGGAAAGGCCCAGCCAGCAGCCAAGGGGCCAAACAGAAGACAACCCAGGGGAAGCCAAAAGCCACCAAGGCACCACAGCCGACGAGGCGACCAGAACACCAAGCAGCATGGAGGAACAGAGAGGAAGGAGCAGAGCAACCCAAGCACACAGGCAAGGGAAATAGACCCGAAAGGAGGCCAAACAGGGACCACAGAGCCCGCCAAGAACCAGCAGCCCGGGGTCCCGAAAAAGAGGGAATAAACTTCAACCAACGGAAGACCCCACACAGGAGAAAATCCAACCCCAGTGAGGAACGGGCCCAGGCAAAAAAAAAACGGAAGCCAGAACCACAGCAACCACGTCCAGGACACAGCCAAGAACCACACAGAAGCGCAGGAAAAGGCAACATGGAAAGGGACCAAGAGAGGCAGAACAGCAGCAGGAAGACAGAGGCAACAACCGGCCCTGCAGCTAACGGCAGACCAACCAGGGAAAGCCACAGGCACAGCCCTCTAGAAGCAAAGGACTTACACAGGGAAGGGCCAAGCATAGGAGAGGCTGAGAAAACCCGGAGGGGAGGCCGAGCACCACCAGCAACAACGCCCCCACCCCAACAGACAGCCCAAGGCAGCCACGAAGGCAAAGCCAGAGCCTAGAAGAGAGAGCCAGGCCCGAAAGACAACGGTAAACACCACAGCCACCGCGATGGAGCCAAAAGGAACCAAGGGGGCAGAACATAGGACCCAAAAAGAGCACAACAACAGGGCCCCACCCCCGAGGAGCCCGAAAAAAAGAACATGCGGAAAAGCGCAGCAGCCCAAGGGCAAGAAGCAAAAACACAGTCCGTCCAAGGCACCAAAAACACCTTTACAGACAAAGTGCAGGCAAACCAAAGCAAGCCAAACAGAAAGAAAAGGAGAGCAGCACGCCGCCCGGGAGATGCAAAAACTCCACCGGAAAAATACGGGTCCGCTCCAGAAGCACAACCCACCCAGCCAGAAACCAGGGCAGATATGAAACACACAACCCAGGCACATGGACCAAAGGCGCGAGCGCAAGCTCAAGGTCGCAACCACGGGCGACAGAAAGCAAGCACACACAGCAGGGAGCACACAAACACAGCACACCCCAAACTGCAGAAACAAGGAAAACCAAGGGAAACGTCCAGAACCCATGATCCCCAAGGAAGAGCACCCACTCCCCCAAGAACAGAGCCGCAGGAAAAACTGCGACCCATGAGCAGCTCAGGAAGCAGAAAAAGACCAGCCAAGTGAAAGTCCCACACCAACAAGGTGAAAAAGAAGAGACACAGCCCCTTGCGGCAAGAAGAGGAGGGCAGAAATGGGAACAAAGCACAGAGGCAGAGCCCAAGGGCAGCAGGGACGAGACCAATGAGGCCAAACTGCGACAAATCCAGGAGCCCCCGAAGAGGAACGTGCAACAGGAAAGCACACGGGCAACAAGGCGTCGCACAACAGATGTGGAGAGGCACCCAAAACCAATGACACACCCCAACGACCTCAGAAGGATGAAAGGCGGAGCGGACAACCGGGATCCGAGCCTGAGACCATGAGGGGAAACAGAGGCCAGTACAGCAGAAGCAGAAGTGAAAAAGGAGCAACCACGGCAGCACCAGACACAGCGCCCTGCGAAAAAAAAGGGGACAGCACATAAGCAGGACATATATGCACATGACGCCGGGCGTGTAGTAAGGATGCCTCCAACCGTTCATCATCCCACACATGGCACCACGCACCCTTCCAGTGACCGTGAAGCACAGTCACCAAGCACCCCAGCGTCCCTAAACGCTGCAGCGGGAGTGACACCAGATCTTCCGCACAAAAAAATAAGGCAAGACACGGAGACCAATGGGGTCACATACACACGCAAAACACAGTAGCATTAGAGAGTAATTTTCTCGATATTTTGCATTTTGACCAGGGCTGCGAGATGTTGCAGAAGATTATCATGCTCGTAGTCCCAGAGATACAGCGGTTGCACCGTCTGTACTCCTTCTGAAACAGATACCGAGAGAAAGATGCCACTGCAGTCCAACGACATCAAATAAACTAGCAGCAAAAAATTTTAGGCAAGGCTAGACCATGCAAGACATCAGCCCGTCTAGGTATCACCAATGCCACAGCAAAGGGCGCAGCAGGGAAGCACCGCCTCCGCATTCCCGTCCAACGGCCATGGGAAGCGGAAACCGTGTACCCCTCCAGAAGTGGCACAAGACTTACAACCACGGAGCGAAAGCGCCCGGCAGAGGAGAAGCGCTGAAGTTCCACATCCAATCGGCAGGAAGAGCCCCCAGCACCGCACTCCATACCCCACCCTGTCGGAGGAAGCAGCCCAGGACAAGGTGTACAACAGCACACCACAGCAGCCCCCAAACAAAACACCGCTATGCGGGACTTACCTCAGGCGGGGGCCGCACAGGAACAAGGCCCCCCACCCCAAGAACCAGTAAAATCCAAGGAACGGAAATCCAAGGACGCCGCACAGCAACCACCCGGCCAAGCCAAGGAAGAAGCACCTCTCAGAGACCCGGAAGCAACCGGGAGGCGGCGCACCAGCCGCAAAGGGCCGGCGGATTTCCAGCCAGGGACAGACCTGCCTCCCAGCAAGCCCGGCAGGCAGACTACAGAAGAAACATCCTCCGCCCGCGAAGCCAGGCAGCCGGGCGGGAGGAGTAGAAAAAGTGCACGCCACCCCAGCCCAGCAGGAGCAGCACCAGCATCCAAGACCAAACTGTCGTCAGACAGAAAAAAAGAACAGGTGGAATGCTGGATAAGTACCCCTTATGTACTCCCGGTGGGAGGGGCGGGGTTAGTGTCCCAGCATTCTTCTGATGTTTTTTTCTGTCGGGAGATGGTTATCTCCACTTGTTTATGAATGGGACGAGGACATAAGGGACCAGGGGGTAATAGTGCTGTATCTATTTTTCTTTTCTTCTACACTAAAATAATTAGATAACATTAATTTACATTAGTATCTAAAATAAAGCAGTTTTACAAATTTGTGTTGCTATAATAAGCTTTTTAATTTTCACTATACTTTACTATAAAGAGACACTGCAATCAGGGCAGATATCTGCATATCAAATTAAACAAAAATTCTGAAGCTTTTGTTATTTTTTCTGAAGTTTAAAATAAATCCCTACCTAAAGCATGAAAATATTTTTAGTATACAATAGTAATTATTAAAAACGCTGCAACGAATTAATTAAAAGTATTTAATTATATTTTGTTAAACTTTAATGTTAGATTAATTTTTAAATTCAAACCAGGTAGTTAAAATATTTTAACAGTGAATTATATATATTTTCATCTCTTTTAAATAATTCAGGCTATTTTAGCAATTTGTCCGACAGAGATTTATTTTAAATCCCTACCTCGATTACTTTCTATGTGTGGGATTGCAGTATCAGTGGTTGACTATGTGTAGTGCTGGACTTACTAGTGTTTCCTTTTACAAGTAGTAACTTACACTCATAGATTTGGCTTCACCCCAATTTCGAGGTGGAGACGTGCATTTTGCGATGCAGGGTGCGCTACGACATTCGTTTTATTTATTACATTGTTAACTTACCTCCAATTATCCATATTCCGGTTTTTAGCACCCCCCAACCTGCCCCTCCCCCGCCTTTCTGCCCCACCGGAACTCCCTCCATGGGCCGCGGCTGGGACCCAGAGCTATTAACCTTTTCCATGTGCTTTCCTCACCATGAAATCTAGCATTAGCCACAAATTCATGGAAACTATCGAAGTGGTACCTGACCAATTTCAATTTAATGTGGTGTTAATAACTCTATTGAAATTACATTTTCTACAGACCCTATAGCACATTTACATAAAGTAAGGGAATAGAGGGCAAGTGTGTCATAGACAGTTTCTTGGCGTACTTCTAGTCTGATTGCACCAGACATGGAACAAAGGGGTAAACTTAAATTTGATTTTAAAATGCAATTTGGGAGGTTTTTGTTTTCTTTACTTAGTACATGATGCCTCACTTTGATGTTGTATGTAACACCCGAGATGGGGTAAGCTAGAATTCTTTAAAATTTAGGGTACAAAACGGCACACCCTATTTGTGATGGAGCCTTTCTATGCCACCTTGATTCATTAAACATAACTGACTAAGCATGGTCACTTTATTACCACGCTTAGCCAGTTTCGATATTCTGAAACAAAGTGTCTCAGATACGGATATTAATTTGTCCTTCTTATGATTTTTCCAACTTCCATTTGTACCTTATTCGCAAATCCCCAAATATACAACCTTTATTTTTACCACAATGAGTTCCAATTTTCACATTAAAATTATCACTGGCTGCTACAATCTCACAGCCTACAATCCAGTAGAGCAGTATCACCTATGTACAGTAAGAATCTATAAAATGCATTGTTTCATTTAGGAGGGTCATACTGTTAACTGGCCAATAATCAAAGTCTACCAAATGGCAGTCTACAATTAACGGTGTCAGAGCTCATCCCTGCCAAATGCATGGATCCATTTGTATGAGTGAAACTGTGCAGCAATCTACTTGCATGAGTTTCGCTTATCTTTCATATTTAAAATGATCATCAATTTCAAACTGTGATTTGACAGATGCCAACTTGCGTGGGGTTAACAGTTAATTTCAGATGAATTCACTGTCACTTCAGAAAGTGCTGTAAATTCTCCAGCCGCACCTTCGACTCTGCCTTCGATGCTGTGTTAATCTACAAATTCAACAGCTTCAATCTTTGATCGCATCATCTCCAGCTTTTCTGATATAAGGGAGACATGCTTTATTTTGATATGTTAGGATATTTTTGTGTGCATGAACATCGAAGCTCTATGGTACTATTTATACCAAGCAGTGAAAAATGTGAGAGGATTAAGACAGATTAAGTGCAGTTTTAAAGAGAAAGGTTTTTAGATCCTTTTTAAACAGAGCCAGAGAAGGATTAGTTCAGCCGTCTACTGGGAGTAAATTCAATTCTTTTGCAGCTGCAGAGAAAACACCTTTCCACCGAAAAGAAGCAGTGCAGACCGTGAGAACATCTAAGATGATTTTGCCAGTAGAATATACATTGTGAGTAGAATTGATGTTAAATGTTTCAGCCAAAAAGGATGCAAGCAACCATGAATGGTGCTATTCCTGATGGCTAGACTTTTAAACAGAATGCTATGTACCACCTGAAGCCAATAGAGTTGGTTCGAGGGGGAGGGGGATTAATATGTTCTTTTGTGGTGCTCGTAGGAATAAAACGAGCTGCAATGTTTGGAATTTTGAAACAGCTGAAATCTTCTGCATAGTTCGTTTGGCAGAGCAAGATAGCAAGATTTAGAATAATCAGCCTTGATCAGACTATGGTACAGACCACTTGTTTGTTAAGATAAACATGAATAAATAGCAACATTTGCTCCAAAAATTGAAGGTACCAGCAACAAGAGCTCAAAATATTGGTTATTTGAGGTTTGAGTGTGAATTAACATCTAAAATAAAGCACATATTTTCTACTGCCTTTATTGTAACAGGTGCCAGGCCAAAAACATCTTTCCACAGAGACAATTGCCTTTTCTCAATACTATTTTTTAGTAATCAATAATTTCGCCTCAAAATGGTTCTTTTAAGGGACCCAATAAAAAGGACAGTATGGTAAATGGTATAAATTGCTGCAGAGAAGTCAAGAAGAATCATTACTCCAACTTCTCTATGGTCTAAGTTTAATGCAACGGCCAGGCCTGAATCCAGCATGCAAAACACAATACAATATTGCTTTCAACAAGTTTGAGGTTGGTGAAATGCAAGTGTTTCCATGATAAGAACCAAACAAGGAAGAAGAGAAACCAGACTGTTATTTCCTAAATCATTCATCAAGAGGTCTGGTCTTTTCACAATCACCAGAAAAGTGTATTTAAACCTCGTAAGCGACATGTATAAAGCAAAGAGGCATCTCCAGCTTGCTGGGAGCTTCATGTGAGCTGAAGGCCACTGGTGTCTCTGAACAAGGAGGTCCTTATCAGCTTGGGGAACTCAATTACAGGGATAGCAAGAGATCTACCTCAAGTACAGAAGCCAACTAGCAACAATTACATTGCTTAGAAATGTGGGTTGGAGGTCATTTTAAAAACATGAAGGCCAGATTTAGGGTTTGACAGACAGAATAGTGTCAGTCGGGATGGTGGAGAACACAACTCTGTCTGCAAATGTAGTGATGACCTCCTGCCCAGCAGCCATCTCTGCCACAGCAGGTCCTTTCAATATTCTAAAAGTTTAGTGGATGGTGACAATCGGTTTAAAAAGTCATCCACTAAACTTTGTTTCAGTAAAACAGGAAGAGTTTGTTTATGAAAAACACATATATGAACAGCCCCCCACACCCTGGGAGATTCTCCCACGATGTTCGGGCCATTGGTGTTTTGGTCCTGCCCTTCACTGCCTGGTTTTTCATGGTGGAAAATGAACTGGAAAAAAAGACACTACATCATGCACCCTTTTTAGGGTGGGCAGTGTTATGTCCTTCCTCTGATGGTCTGTTGGACAAAAGAGTAAGTATTCTGTCAACAGTGGCAATGACCCTACTGGGTCTCCATTGACAGAATACGTAAGGTCTGCTCATTCCTAAATGACACCAACAGTATATCCTGTCCTCCAAACTCTGAATCAGGCACTTAAAAAAGCCCTTGGTTTAACTAAGGCCTAGAAAAAGGGGGGTTCTTGCCAAAGACTGATTTTATCATTTTATGGAATGAATTATTGAAATACTGTGGCAATGTTGTAATTATTTTTAATATTTTTTGTTCACTTTCTCTGTCACTGTTGTGTTTATTTTTATAGATATTTCTAGTCATAACATTTGCGCTAGACTAGGGTATTCATTTTAATTAAGTATTCAAAATATATAGCGTGTATTTCTTATATGTGTTCATCTACAAGAAAAGAGGTTCAGAACGAACAGATAAAACAAATAGTCCTGCCGTCTGACAGGACTGATCGTTGCACGCAAGGCACCATCCACAAATAATGTATAGGTGGTTGGTGGGTTACAGTCGGCCAGATTCTCTGCCTCAAGATGGAAAATTCGCTTAGCCTGCTCTTTCCCAGTTGTTTTAGGGTTTCTAAAGCTCTGCAATGTCTATGTTTTTTAAATATGATACAGGCTTCATGATCTTTCAGCGTGAAGGTTTGATGGAATCCAACTTTTTCATGCATTGCTGAGATGTGCAGCAGCTGTACTAGTAGGTAGAGCTTCACTTTTTTCAGGAGGGAGAGCTAATATCACACTGTTACTGTTTTTTTTCTTTTGGTGATGTGTTTCATGAAGTTATGAAGTGGTGATCTGGATTGAGGGTAAATTCAAGTAATTTTGCCTTGTGGGACAGCTGGGAGCTGAAGTTGTTGAAGGTCTATGTCGCACAGCACAGCTTGATTCTGTGGGTATTTAGTGTCGTTGGCCACTATTCATGTTTGAACTGCCAGTACAAAATTCTGCTTGGTTTGTGAGAAAAATCCTGTTTTCTACTGTCCTCTAACCAGTTTTTTTTCATTAACAGCTTAGTAAACGCTTTCTGTTCTACATCTGTTAGCATTATTGGCCTGTAGCACTTTGAATCTGAGTTCATACTTTTCTTAAATAACGAGAATATTCTAACTAGGGATGTGCAGAATTAATGTAATATCCTTTTGCGTTTTCTGCAAAATTTCTGGAGAATTACGCAAAATTACACAGCATGGCAATTTCAGAAATCCGAGATGTGAGGCCAAATTTAATCTTAAAAATAAAAGTATAAAACACAAGGGTGTAGCAAAACAACATCCATCCACATTCTAGGCATTCAAACTAGTCCCATGCTACTGTAAGAGGATTTTTGTATAAACAATCTTTAATTAGGTGACCATGCATAGTGCTGTAATTTGGGAATTTTGCTTAGTAAACGAATGGCAAAATAGTGGAAATTACGCAAGGTTATGCAGGTGTAACAAACTTTTTACCTGCCCTTCCCAATTTTTATCCTGCACGTTGGCAGTAGCATGGCTTAAGCAAATTACATTGCCAACCATGTTGAGTTCATTCTAACAACATCGAAATGTACCCTGTATGATCATTATTTTATAAATCTTTAAACACAAAAATATAGAACATTTCATTTAATATCTTAACTTTACAGGTATATGAAAAACTGAACTCCCAAAATGCTATTTAATTATAATTATTTTTTCTACACTATTAAGCAGACTATCTCAAAAGAAGGAAAATAAATGCAATAGATATCACTGCAACTGATCCACGTTGAAGGGCTCAAAGCAACTTCAAAAATAAAGTTCCTATAAAATGGAAGAGTGATGCATCAAATGACAACAAGTATCTTTTGAGTACAGTTGGGGGGGTCGCGTTATCGGAGCTCGTGAACGCCGTGAGGGAAACGGCACGAGCGCGCCAGAGACTGTCACCTTGCCGGGCATTCAGCAAGCGCCGTGAGGGAAACGGCAGTAGTCCTTACCAGCAGACTCTATTACCCAGCGGCCACAGGGAGGGCGCCGGCCGTGACGCTGACCACGCGCCCGGAGGCGCAATAAGAACAGTGAGCGCCGAGCGCTCTGGGGGTCGCGTTATCGGAGCTCGTGAACGCCGTGAGGGAAACGGCACGAGCGCGCCAGAGACTGTCACCTTGCCGGGCATTCAGCAAGCGCCGTGAGGGAAACGGCAGTAGTCCTTACCAGCAGACTCTATTACCCAGCGGCCACAGGGAGGGCGCCGGCCGTGACGCTGACCACGCACCCGGAGGCGCAATAAGAACAGTGAGCACCTCCCGCCCCGCGGGACGCACGCGGGACGTGCCGGGCTAAGCCCGGGCAAAGGGCGGGCCCTCTGTGGCCCTTAGAGGCCTGAGGAGACTGGACTGGGCCAGTGACCCTATATCATTTTATCTGGACCTACACTGTTTATGACTCACGTGAGGCTTTATTTCCTATTGTTTTATTCATTTTTTTCAATTCATGAGTAAGTAGTGGTTCTATCTGCGTTCAATATCCTACACTATAGTTATCTAGGATGTCTAAATCAAATAGCGATAAACCAGCACAAGGTCCAAGCACCATTGATAACTACTTGGTGAAGAAAGTTAGCCAAATAAACAATGAAAGACGTGCCTCTCTAGGAAAGGGCAATGTGGTAGTGGAGTTGTCTGAATTGCCTGATTTGTCTCCCACCAGGATGACTGGAGATGCAGGGGCTAATACAAGTTGTGTCACCATAGTAGAACCACTGACGCCCATTACAGTTAGGGTGGAGGTTCACCCAGAGGTTCACCCAGATCAACATGCCCTGCTAAGTGAGGAAATAGGTGATATTAGTGAAGCTCCGCCTGTTATTAGGCCGATGCGAACTTGTAGGATAGCACATCTAAAACGGGGGGGGGGGGGGGGGAAACATAACGCTAATACTAAAAATAAGAACGGGAAAGAAGCACATAGCCCTGCCATAAATCCCTTTGTGTTTACAGGAAATAATGCCAATGGCCCCAATCTGAATTCTGATCAGTTTGCTTCTCTCATTAAAAACCTAGAAGCAAAACTCACAATGAAGATAGAGGAGCTAATTAAACCACTAACCCGCCAGATTGAGACCCTGGTCACGGAAGTGGCTAGGCTGGGCGGCCTGATATCTACACATTTGACTGTACCAATTAATGGCAGCGTGAAGGTGGGTGGAAAAGGGTGGGATGTGGTGAAAGCTAAAGACCACCAGAATACCGGGAGCATTGCTGCAGTAGCCACCACTGGGAAGGAGGCATTAAGTACATCAGCCGCCCTAGTGCCAACTGCTCTGCTGACTCAACCCATCATTGCCCCATAAAGTGGTCCACCCCCTAGACCACCCAGGTATAATCGTTTTTTGAATTTACCACCTGACTGTGCCCCGTTCGTAGCAGTTCTGACCAATGTTCCACCTTGTGGGACCCATCCCGCCTCACCATATGATGAATCTCATGCATCACTAAAAAATAAGACAGTAGCATGGCTTAATAAAAATTGTGGTTTTCCCACCTCTTATTCAGAACAGATAATGGCAGTAAGGAGGGTGAATTGGGTAGGACCATCCAAAAAGATGGGAAGTGGTGACTGTATTGTGGTCAATTTTAAACATCCTCAGCATGTGGCAACTGTTCTCTTGAGAGCTTCCTCACTAGTTTATAACGAGAACAGCATCTGTGTGCCCCACTAGGCTACTTTTATGCACATTTATGCAAACTCACACCCCAACAAAGGTTAACCAGGCGGGTGTTTGAACCACAGACGCCAGCTATGGATGCACATTTCATATATAACATCACTAATTCCTGTGGCTCTGGTAGTGTGAATGAAAATTATAACAGGATTAATAGTGTTGGACGCTACCAGCATGGGTCTAATATTAACACACAGAACAGGTATGAAGTCCTGTCTGGATTGGAGATGTGTGATTGACGGGAGGCACCTGCGGCTCAGGGCACTGGGACTTCAGGTGAACCTATACACACAGAGAACCCACAGATTATAGCATCTGGATGTTATGTTGTTTCATGGAATATTGCAGGCCTGGCTGCCAAATTGACTGATGAAAATTGGGTTCACTACATAAAGCAATTTAAAATAATCTGCTTACAAGAAACTTGGTTGGTGGGGTGTGATCTTCATCTGGAAGGGTACAAGGCCTTCTATGTGCCAGCAACACCATCAATAAGGGGCAGGCCGAAGGGGGGACTTGTAATTTTTGTTTCCATTTTATTATCATGTAAGATGCGTAGAATTGATTCACAGCACACAGGAGTGATGGGCCTAGTTTTATATGGAGAAAACTGTCGGGTTGGCTTAGTGAATTTTTACAATGCCATTTATCATAGTGCAGGCTCTAATCAAATTTCTGTTTTAAATTCTTTTGTTTCAACTTATTCGGAAGTTCTTGGTCATAATTTTATGATCATGGGAGATTTTAATGTGCACCCTTGTGGCGACCCACTGAATAAATGCCTAACAGAGCTTCACTGTGAACGTATGGGAGGTCTACACATGGAACATACTGTGGAGGGTGAACTATGCAATGACCTGCTGAACAACTTTGACCTCTCATTGGCTGTGTCACTTAGGGACCCGTTAAAATGCTTTGATATTCCTACTTTTAAAGGGCACGGTAGGGGCACCTTCATAGATCATATGTTAGTTTCTTTAACGATGCAGACTTTCCTAGACTCGTTTAGTATTGTTCTAAGTGAGTTCAGTGACCATAATCCTCTAATAATCTGTTTAAAAGGATCCTGGGTGAAAAAGGTACCCCAGAGCAGCAGCATAGGTAGGCTGGGTACAACAGATGGGAGGAGGCGACTCAAATGGTCAATGGTCACCCCGGATATTCTCTATAAAAATATTACTGAAAGTTGCGCAGAGGATATCAACAATTGTACTCTTGAGGGGGGAAATCCTAGGCAGGTCCTAGTCACTTATCAAAATCTATCGGAGAAGGTGTCAAATTTACTGTCAGTCCCCAATAAGAACGTGGGGAAAGTGGGTCCTAGATGGTTTAGCCATGATTGTACTAAAGCTGCACGCAAACTTAGGTCTGCCCTGTCAACCACCCCGAGGATTCGGGAGGAGGTAAAATTGTGCAGAAAGGAATTTAGGGCTGTCATTGCATTGCGTAAGGAGTCTCTGAGAAGAGAGGCCTGGGATGAATTACTTGATCCCTCCACCTTAAATTGTAGTTCCAAATTCTGGGCTCTAGTTAAAAAACCGTTCCTGGCAGAAGAACCGGGTGATGGACTAGACTGTTGTATAACCAAGGAGGAATGGGAACTTCATTTTAAAAGACTGTATAATTCAGCTGACCCGGTTATAGTTGACGACGTTCCCTATGTTAGGGGCGGTAATATCAATTTTGATAAACGCGAGGTACTGGACGCCATAGAGGGTCTTACGGCAAAGAAAGCCCCTGGACCTGACGGAATACCACCAGATCTCTATAAATCAGATCCAGGCTTTTGGGCACCCATCCTGGTAGCTGTGTTTAATGCCGCTGCTTTACTGGGTTGTCCTGTGTCCTGGGGAGTGTCAACAATTGTCCCTGTCTTCAAGAAAGGAGACAAGGGCAGTCCTCTTTGCTATCGCCCAATATCCTTAATAGACTCTATGGTCAAGATCATAGGGAGCATTTTACTGCAGCGTTTAACAAATTGGACAGCTGATAATAACATTCTGTCCAATTCACAATATGGTTTCTGCGAAGGTCGCTCCACTATAACGCAGTGTCTCAACCTGTTTCTCATATTGAGTAAATATACTGTTGTACAGAAGGGAGCTGTCCACCTTGCCTTCATGGATCTGTCATCAGCCTTCGACTGTGTCAACAGGGGAAGGCTGTGGCAGACCATGAGGGAGAAAGGTGTAGACAGAGGGGTTGTGGACTTTCTGGCGGATCTGCACAGTGATACCAGAGCTAACGTCAGGGTCTCAATCAGTGGGGAAACTACAGGTAATTTTAATATTAAAAAGGGTGTGCGGCAGGGTTGTATCCTGGCCCCATTTCTTTTTAATTTTTACATCAACGACTTAGATGCTGCACTACAGGAGGTAAAATCAGACTGTCCTAGAGTAGGCAGGCGGGGTATTCCTGTACTTTTATACGCAGATGATGCGGTTTTAATTTCGAGAACGGAAAAGGGTCTCCAGGCACTTCTGGATGCTTTTAATAATTTTATGACTAATAGGGACCTTTTGGTCAACAATTCCAAATCCTATATAATGCATGCTGGCCGTCAATCAAAAAAGAACTTTCTTTTTAAACTAGATGATGTCCTGATTCCCATCACTCATACATTCTCATACCTTGGTGTTTTATTTGACTCAAAGCTCAGCTGGGCCCCACATGTGACAAAAAAGAAAGGGGAAATGACCAGGGTAAATCCCTCTATCTTTAATTTTGCCACTAAACTAGGAAAAAAAGCCAAATACTGCCATGATGAAACTGTATAATGCTAAATCGATAGCTACTGCAGTTTATGGCAGTGAGATATGGGGCTATGTAAGTGGGGAACAGCTACAGATTACTGAAAATAATTTTTTTAAGCATTTGCTCTGTGTCCCAGCCAGTACATCAAACCTGGCGGTACATGAAGAGCTGGGCAGTCAGTACCTATCCGATATTGTTGGGTTAAGACCACTGACATGTTGGGTAAAATTATGGCTAAATGAAGACATTCCGTTAACCCACTTGATAGTGAAAGACCTTGTATCTCAGGAATATTCAATTCGTGTGCCCTGGTTAAAATATTTGAGGTCTCATTTTCTGAAGCTTGGATTTCTGAACTTATTTGAAAACCCGAGTGAGATATTAAAGGGTGATGTGGCAGCAATTAAGCGGGCTTTTGATATGGATAGAATGGCCCAAAGAGAAGAGGTTGAGCTTATGAAACCTAACGTTAGGAAATATGTCATGTTTAATTGTTGTGATACTATGGAACCTTACCTAACATGCTCCTTTACTTCTCATGAAAAATTCTTGCTGACAAGGTTCAGGTTTAATATATTTCATCATCTTTTAATTAGACCTAAGTCGGACATTTTTAATAAAATTGCAGCGCCCTGTGGCTGCGACGGGAAGTCTCCACAGGATATGCTTCATTTTATATTTTTATGTAAGCTCTATGAATACCCCCGAAAACGCTATCTTGTCACTCTTTTAAAGAAATTAAATTTTAATCAAATAAGACCTGCACTTTTGTATCTACAGCGTTTGCACAGTGATAGTGTCCTTCAGGTGATAGAATTTCTAAAATTGACTGTTAAAATGAGAAAGTGCCTAGATGAGTGATTATATACCCCTGTAGGATGATGAATTTATCCATTTTGTTGTAAATTCTGTATTATTCGCACTTTAGTCTTGATCTTGCCTACTTACTCATTAATGTGATTTGTATTATATGTCTTTTAGTAACTGTGATTTTAACTATGATTTGTTTCATGAATTTTTGTGCTTTTATGGATTGAAATACATCCGAAATAAAGTCTTATTGAATTGAATTGAGTACAGTTGAAGCTGTAGCACCTACCTGTCATGAATATAGATGTGTTCAGGACCCAAAATAGAGTTGTTCTGACAAGGTGCAATAATGTAAAATGGAGATATTCATTGCTCTGTGCTAATAAATGCTTTAAAAAATGTTAGGATTTTTTTTTTGCAGACTGTGACTGTTGCTTTCTTGAGAAGATAGCTTCTGAAGCGTGTGAGCACACAGCAAAGTGAAAGTATTCAGTAAAAAAAAGGTGTATACTGGAATGTATAGCGCGATACTGTGAAGCTTGCGAATTGACATCTTTTGGGGTTTTGCCTGCATTGGCCAGCTTGGTTTTCGCTATGAAAAGAGGAAGCTATTTGTTAAAATGTGCTTCCCAAGTTGAATGGTCAGAGCCTTGGAGTTCTTGTGCTTTCGTAGGAGTGGTTGGAGAACTTCATTGAGGGTTTCCATGAGTCTTAGCTACTCTTCATAAAGCTCTCCTACACACCTACACACCCGTCCAAGCTCCTGGAAACCCTCTCAAGAGATTAGTGTGCTAAGCAAATCACCAATGCATACCATAAGATAACATGCTGCAATCAGCACTGCAGAGCCCTTTACAGTCTCAGTAACAAGCAATTGTGGGGTAAGAGACTCCATTAAATGAATGTTTCCAATGTTATGGGCATATATGGTAGCTAAAAGTAAGGGGATTCCTTTCAGTGTTCCATATACCAATGCATGCTGTCCCTCAGGGTCTGTGTGTGTCTGTTAGACCTGAAAAGGATCTCTGGGGGCCACCCACACCAAGGCAACTCTTGCCAACATAGAGTAGCCAGTGCCTAATATTTGTTCGCCCTATGTATGTTTGAGTTCCTCCAGATCCACCAGTAGAATAGGCATTTCTTGGAGACGTCCTTTCTTTGCTCCCCAACATTTTAAGCAAGAGTAAACTTTATGATGTTTAGACAGTATGACCATTCTCTTGACATCCCAGGTAACCCTTGTATTCATAGTGTGTGTCATTACTGTGCACATTAACCACTCAACCGTACCCACCTTCAGATCATCACTCCCTGTTTTCTGACTAAATGCAATACAATGTGTCATGTTAGTCTCCGCAACACATGATCTACTGTCTCACAATATCCCATACACTAAACATTTCTCATTCACAACCTAACATCACTCTACATATTTCAACAATGTAACTACAAGTCATATATGGCCCCACACCACAGACCTGAGCTCTTCAAGGAAGAGGCAAACATGTAAATTAACTCTCTGTTATGTCTCAGAGGAACTCAGAGCCCAGTCCTGCATTCAAGGACTGGGTTCTGGGTTCATCTGTGACATGTCTTGGTGCTAGCTAACAAGCATTGAATGACACAGATGGAAAGGAAACTGGAAGGCTACGAAGAATTAAAAAGCCAGGTCTTCAGTAGTTTCCGAAAGGCCAGTATGTTGGAGGTATTTTTAATGTGCAGCAGAAGTGCAATCTAGCATTGAGAGGCACACAACAATAAGTACCGTCAGCGCCAAGCTGCCCGCTTGAATCTAGGAACAACTAGGAGTTTGGCATGTATACAGCATTAAGTCCTGCCTGGGTTATATCATCTGAGTCTGTGATTTCAAGATTTAGGGCCAGAACCGAGAAAAGCCTTGTAAACAATACAAAGTTACTTGAAGGTGATCCTCTGCCAAATGTTTTAGGCATTCTAAGCTTGAGAAACGCGGAGGATGTCACCGCATTGACTTGGTTGGTGAAGCACAGTTAATCATCAATAAGGTACCAGAGATTGCGTGCCTTTCTGACAGGTGTGGGTATTGAACCCATATCCTGTGGCCAGCAGGACGGGGACCAGAAGGAGGATTGGGCACCAAAGACACTCACTTCAGTTTTGTCAGAATTCAATTTTAAGCAGATCCTGCCTATCCAACTTTTACTCGCCTGCATGCAGTTGCAGAAATTTGATCCTGCAACTGGCTCTTTATTAGCTAAGGAGATGGCAATTTGAGTGTCATCTGCATAAGAGGCTAAGGGGAAGCCAAAATATTGCATAAGCTCAGCCAAAGGGGTAAAGGAAAGGTTGAAAAGTGCCAGACTAAGCAAGGACCACTGAGGGACCCTACAGGGGAGCATGTAACAACTCGAGACAAGCTCACCGAACTGCACCGACTGCTCGTGTCTGAAAAAAAAGATTTCAACAGATCCCAGGGTGAGGCACAAATACCTATTTAGATATTCGCTCCAGTAACAGCCGGTGACTGACCATGTCAAAGACCACCCAGAGATCAAGCAGGATAGAGCCAATCCCCCTCCATGATCATCTCCTTGTGTTAGCTTTGTTTGCCCTAAATTGGCAGGGTATGCCCAGACGTGGGTCCCTTGCTCACTTTGCCACTGGATTCAAGCTAGCCTAGCTGAAGAGGGGTGTTACCACGAAACCAGTCCCAGGATGCTTGTTTCCAGTTCAGGGAAGACCTGGCTTGGCAGTTCGGGCTGGACTGTTCCCATGAGGCACAGGGTCAGACTGATTTGCATATAGCTGCGTCTGAACTGAGGTGGCAAAGTGAGCTAAAGAACGATGATGGATTCAACCCAGACCTGTGACTGGGGGTGAGTGTTTGAAAAGTTTAAGCGCTCAGTCCTTCATCTCCTTGTGTTAGCTTTGTTTGCCCTATGTTGGCAGGGTATGCCCAGATGTGGTCCCTTGCTCACTTTGCCACTGGATTCAAGCTAGACTGGCTGAAGAGGGGTGTTACTCCGAATCCGGTCCCAGGATGCTTGTTTCCAGTTCAGGGGAGAACTGACTTGACAGTTCGGGCTGGACTGTTTCCATGAGGCACAGGGTTCAGACTGATTTGCATATAGCTGGGTCTGAACTGAGGTGGCGAAGTGAGCTAAAGAACGATGATGCATTCAACCCAGATCTGTGACTGGGAGTGAGTGTCTGAAAAGTTTCAGCGCTCCGCCCATATTCTCCTTGTGTTCGCTTTGTTTGCCCTAAGTTGGCAGGGTATGCCCAGATGTGGTCCCTTGCTCACTTTGCCACTGGATTCAAGCTAGACTGGCTGAAGAGGGGTGTTACTCCGAATCCGGTCCCAGGATGCTCTTTTCCGGTTCAGGGGAGACCTGGCTTGGCAGTTCGGGCTGGACGGTTCCCATGAGGCACAGGGTCATACTGATTTGCATATAGCTGGGTCTGAACTGAGGTGGTAAATAGAGCTAAAGAACAATGATGGATTCAACCCAGATCTGTGACAGGGAATGAGTGTCTGAACAGTTTCAGTGCTCCGTTCATCTTCTCCTTGTGTTAGCTTTGTTCGCCCTAAGTTGGCAGGCTATGCCCAGACGTGGGTCCCTTGCTCACTTTGCCACTGGATTAAATCTAGCCTGGCTGAAGAAGGGTGTTAACCCAAAACCGGTCTTGGATGCTTGTTTCCAGTTCAAGGAAGACCTGGCTTGGCAGTTCGGGCTGGACTGTTCCCATGAGGCACAGGGTCAGACTAATTTGTATGTAGCTGGGTCTGAACTGAGGTGGGGAAGAGAGCTAAATAATGATGATGGATTCAATCCAGATCTGTAATTGGGGTTGAGTGTTTGAAAAGTTTCAGCGCTCCGTCCATCATCTCCTTGTGTTAGCTACAACTTGTGTTTGGCAGAATTTTCTTTTGCCATTCCCACTAGGGGTGTCCTGAAATCGGGTACTGCAATGGGAACGCACAAGACATTCCAGAATGGCATGGACTGTGAAGTTCATGCTGTGGTGGAACTTGGGGTGCATGCAAACAGGGGGCCACATGTTGTGTCCCCCTGAATGCACCCCATGGTGGCAATGACATGGGGGCCCTGTAGGGCCCCCTTTGTTTCCTTACCACTAACCTGTTCATTGCGGGCTCACCGCCATGAAAAGACTTGCAGTGGAGAAACTTTCAATATGCTCGGTGAACTGTGGCGGTCCCGCCTTGTATATTGGATTCCCCTGTCAGTTGTGCCACTGTAAGAGAACGGTAGTTCCCTTGTACAGCTGGCACAGCAGTGGCGGTCCAAATGGCCACCTCGCAATAGGTCAGCCGCATGATCGGCCCCAGCACCACCGCAAGTCTGGTTGTCAAAGACATCAGACTCGTAATCAGCGCCTTAGATTTAGTAGTAACTTTACGACTGCGAAGACTCTGCAGTCAGGAAGCAGAACTCTGGACATAAAAAGATAGGACAGCCCTATCTTTTTATTTGCGAAATTCTCAACCAGCAGTCACAAACTTACTATTACATTTTGGTTTGTGAATACCAAACATCAGTAAACTTTCACAAAAGTGAATGTACCTTTGTGAATTAAGCCCAGGTTTTGTAGATTCTCTAGGAAAGGCTCTGGAACAGTTTCTAGGTGACACTGCAATGTTGGATATCCCTCTCAAGACATGACATTCACATTTTTTATTTTTTGAGTTTCAACAAGAAGGATTGTGGAGGTTGGTAGTCTCTGACTCGGGCTATGAGAAAAGGCTAAATTTTGTCTTGAAGCATGATATTTATTTACTATATGACAACTTGTCAATTATAAGAACACCGCAGTACTAAGTAGAAAAGGTTTTTGAGCAAATGTTCCTCCGCTTCAAATATATATATATTCACACCCATCAATGGTTTAATCTCTAGATTCATTATTTTGAAGACAGCACAGTACGGATTCATCAGAGTGTGGATAGTTCTTATTATTTATGTTTTCCACTTCATCGTATCATTCACTCATTTTTCAATTTTCCGTTAGTTTTAGTGAAACAAAAGACAACCTTTGTCATTTTCCATATTGAATATTGCAACGTGACAAAAAAAGAACAGCCGACTCGTGTTTCGCTCTGTTCGGCAAGTAGAGCCAGGGCTTTCTCAAGGCTAATTAGGATCATCCAATTATACAGTCTGTCAGCATAACTTTCTTGCATTTATACATGTTTGATCGAGTTATTATCGACATACATCCAAATCTGTACTCAGTGTTTTCAGCTTGATTACGCCAATTCTCCTAGGGGTTTCTCTCGGGCCGCAGTACTAAGTGCATTGAAGTAGACTAAAGGGATCCACATGTGGAAAATGCAGATGGATAAAATGTTAAACGAAAGGATTGGTGAGAAAGAATGAAATAAATTCCGTCTTGTTAATAATAATAAAACAGATTGTTTGTACTCAAATATTCTATATCGTGATATCTGACAGGCAGTATTGTCCAGCTAGAATTACTGTGAGAGAAGGTTCATTGAAAAGGTAAACAAAATACGAGGAGAAAATTAAAATGTAAAGATAAACACTGATAGATTTTGATTAAAGTAAAAAAGGACTTAAATCTTGTAATGCACTTTATCTATCGTCACCCTCATCCTCATAGCACTTCAACAACACAGCATACCTACTACTAGGAGTGGACATCACTTCCAAAATTTGCTGTAGTGTATTTAAGCAAAATTACAGCAGAATTACACAAGTTTGCATGGTTTTACGTGAAGAGCGTAGCCCATCATTTAGTGCTTTTTTCTGCATTCTCCACTGAAAATAGGTCTTAAATGCATGAGAACATAAACAGCAGCAGCCAGCAACTGCTTGCACTTTCTTCCTTTGTGTTTGTGGTTGGCATTTGTATTCCAAATTACTCTGAATTACTCAACAGAACACAATCGATTACTTTTCAGCAATTTTGTGTCACAAGGGTTATGAGAAATTACTAAAATTGTTCAGATTACTCTGGTACAATTACATTTTCCTCCAGGTCTAACTTCTACATTTGTTCAGCTTACACAATGTTTGTATCAAGGGATTACATCTGTAATCATATAGCAAAACTCAGCAACATAAAACTAAATATTAACCATTTCTAAGGATTTCAAGAAAATTGACTCAATCAAAGGTCTAAATACAGTAAATAATGTATCCTCTTCCAGATCATCCAGCAATGGCCCCCATATTTGGCCGAAAATTGTTTGCTGGTCTTACAGACTGTATATGACATGTTCATGCAATATTGGTATTGCCATTTACATTAACCAATTAACCCTGTTTATCCTGATAGATGTTTTTGGTGGCAGCATTGTCCAAGCGATGGCTCGGTTTAAAATTGTAACATGATATAGAGTGTAAACCTACCTCTGTAGGTATGAAATCCACATAGCTATGTTACAAGAAACGCATTTGTCGGAATCGGAGTCCAAAAGCTCCATAAGAAATGGAGAGGACAGATGTTCTCTGTGGCTTACTCCACCTATGCCCGGGGGAGGGGAGGGAGGGTGATTTGGGTAGCCTCACTGGTCCCATTCCGAGTCCTTACTTTTGAGGCGGACATAGAGGGGAATCTACCTACTGAATGTCTACGCCCCGAATGTAGAAGACAGCACCTTAGGACTTGTAGACTCATCTACTGCCATATGTGGGGACCCCTGTACTGTGGGCTGGAAATTTCAACTGCTTATTGGATGGTGCACTAGACATCGAGAGTACACACTAAACCCAACATGACTGCTGCTCTCTGAGGCGTCATGGACCAATTGAGCTATGTAGACATATGGCGTGTGACACACCCAGGGTGTGTCGTTACACTTGTTATACCCCCGAACACTCAGCCTTTAGTAGACTAGATTGCTTTTTAATCTCTGAGGGGGTGGCTACAACAGCACTACAGACATGGGTACTGGTGCGATTCCTTTCGGACCATGCTCCTGTGCTATTGGAACGGGGGACGGGGCATGGGCGGCCACAGGTTCCCTTTTGGCAACTGCAGTCAGAGGCTTTGAAATACAATGTATTTCAGGGAGAACTCAGAGAGGTAACAAACGATTACTTCAACAACAACTGACGTACCACCGCTGGGAGGGAGACAGAATGGGAAGCACTAAAGGTGGTGACACGTGGAGAGTGCTGCTCCAGGGTGGGTGGATTGAGAAAGCACCTGAATAGGGATCTATCTACAGCGGATGATGCCTTGGCTAGATTTCAGGGAGAATAACCCAATGTGGAAGCTCAGGTGGAGGCACTGTTGTGTGCCCAGTGCAGAGAGTGAGATGTATGGGACAGGTTAGACTATTGACAGTTGCTCCATTGTGAGGGGGACAAATTGGGGTGGTTTCTGACATGGCTACTTAAACGTGAACGCCCGATCATTCTGACACTAAAGCAGGTAGACAACGGTCCTGTGTCCACACAGAATGGCATTCATTCTCTACTACACACTCACTTAATGACAGTGTATGGAGAGAATTCACAGACCAACTCATCGGAAGAGGTGTGGCGCAGCGGCCAGGGTGACTGACTCCAGAACCTGGGGGCTCATGGTTCGATCCCCGGCTCCGGCGGCAGGTTAGCCCAGCACCATGTGACTCTGGGCAATAGCTTGCTCAATCTTCCCCACGGCGCCCAGCGCCTAGAGACCCTTATGGGTGATTGTTCGCGATTTACAAATGTGGATTATTAATATTATTATTATTATCGGTCATGGGGCAATCCCCGGATGACCTTGAGCTTCCCTGCCTTACAGAGAAGGTCAACATAATGGCCCAAGTGAGGAAGTTCACGGCCATATCTCCGGACACTTACGGGTTACCAGACCTTTACAGATCTTCTGCTCCCTTGGTTGCTGGAGACCTTGCAGTTGTCCAAACTAGTGGGGATTTTGCCTCCGTCAATGAGGGAGGCATGAATTATAATTCTCCTCAAACCAGGCAGGAACCCTCATATGCCTGACTTCAATCGACCCTTATCCTTTCTGGGTGTCGACACTGGGATTTTGGCTAAAGTATTTGGCAATGCGCCTGGGCAGGGTGGTGACACATTTGGTCCATGGGGACCAATGCAGGTTTATGCCAGGCAGAGGAACACACATGAATCTGCAAAGGTTGTCTCAATTTCTACATGCAACGGCCACCATTACTATACGAGATGCTGCCTCAGATTTAGATATTGAAAAGACCTTTGATACCCTGCAATGGGACTACCTATGGGAGGTTCTGGGAAGAATGGGCCTTGGTCTGGAATTTATATTTTGGGTTCACCTACTATATTATCAACCGGCGGCACAAGTTTGTAGTGGGGGTGTGGTTTCCGACACTATTTCCATAGAACAGGGCACAAGAGAGGGATGTCCAGTACCCTGCTCCTTTTCGCATTGGCGATGGATCCGTTGATGATCCGACTACAATGTGACATGGATCGTTAGGGCATCATTGTAGACGGCCGCACCCTTGTCAAGTCCCTATACCCATGCAATGCTTTGCTCTCAGGGCTTGCTTTAGCACTGGTGGCGCCCAGTGCGACAATGTTAGTTGGCGCCCCCAATGACCACCTCCACCATGGATTCTCTCACTAGCACCCTTTAACAGCGACCCAGGGCCAGATGTACGATCGCCAAAAGAGCACTTCGCAAATTGTGAGTCTTTTGCGACTCGCAATTTGTGAGGCACTATTTTGGATGCACAACAGTGTGTAACACACCGTTAGTGATTCCCAATGGGGTCACAAATAGAGAGGCTCATGAATATTAATGAGCTTCTCGCAATTTGCGTCCCCATTGGGTATGGCAGGCCCTTCCCGTATGGTGGCCTGCTGATCTCAGAAGACCACCCAGTCTGGGACTGATTTTAAATAAAGAAGTTTATTTTTTTAATGCAGCATGTTTTCCTTAAAGGCAAACAGGATTAATTAAAAAAAAATAAAAAATTAACTTCACCACTGGACCACTGCCTGCCCTTAAAAAAATATTTTCTCCTGCGTTTGCAAAGGTGAAGGTGTCCCATGGGGACCCCTTCCCTTGTGCGACCTAGGTGAAGGTGTCCCATGGGGACCCCTTCCCTTTTGCGACCTCATTACCACCCTCTTGAAGAGAGTGGTAATTTGAGAGTGTTTTGCACCCGCATTGGCGGACACAAAACATTCTTACATAGAGTTGCACTCGCTATTAGGAAAGGAAGGCCCCTTCCTAATAGCGAGTCGCAAAATAGGGTTTGTACATTCCCCATGCTGTTTTTTCATGCGCAAACAGGTTCGCATACCTGTTTGCGCATGCAAAAATGGTCGTACATCTGGCCCAAGTCTCCATAACCACTTTCTCTCAGATGCATTGTATTAGTTATATAGCGGCACTCATACCAGTAAAAGATGTCAGAGCACTTTGTATCACACACATATTACACAGAGACACTCAATCATACATGGGTAAATCAGTTCATAGGAATTGTTACATTAGCCAAAGGACTACAAGTGTAGGAGTCATATGTCATCCATACTGGTAGGCAGTATAGTTTAGGAGTGCTTATTGTGGAGAAGCACAAACAAACTCAGAGTCGATGAAGAAACAGCATAGTAGGGAGTTTTCTTTAATATTAAGAGTTGATTCCTACTCAAATGAACCTTTTTTGCAACGTTAATCTATGCTCTAATGTATGCTTTGCAGTGTGTATGCAGTTCTATGATGAAAGTTAATAGCTCACTGTTCTATATTAAGACTTTAAGTTATAAATTGCTAGTAACAAAAATATGTCTCTTTAAAAAGCAGTAGCCTGCTGAGCCATTTACATTATATGCAATCTGTAATCTGGTACAGGTTATTTTCAGCAAGCATATTAACCCTCTGTACTACCTTCTCATAAGTCAAAACCGCAACTATACTAAACTCTAATCTCTGTCTAAGAAGAACATTAATCACAGGAGTTATCTTGGGATTTTTGTGATGCCTGGTAATTGCCTGAGGAAAGGAAAGCGGCAGCAGGTGCTTTAAAAGGTGAACACCCTAAATATCGAATCCAAAATATAGACTTCCCTAAATATCGAATCAAAAATATAGACAGCCCAGAATATCAAATCACCAAAATATAGACAGCCCAGAATATCGAATTTAGGGTATGAAATATCGAATTCCATAATATCTAATTTAAAATATTGATTTCCATAATATTGATTTTTTTTAGTGTTATGTATGGTAGTATATGTTTTACAATTATATATTAATTTTGTAATGTATGTTTAATTTTTTTCAAGTAATGAATGTTATGTAATTTAATTTTTGGGTAATTTAATTCTGTAGCGGGTTGTGGGTTTATAGGGGAATAGGGTGGGAAGTAATTGAATTATAGTAAATTAAATATTAATTTTTATTTATATGTATTGATAATTAATTGATTGATAATTAATTTTTAATTGGTAATTAATTTTTATAAATTGGTAATTGATTTGTATTAATTGGTAAATAATTTGTATTTATTGATTAATTGATACGTTTTTATTTGGAGCGGGTTGTGGGTTTAAAGGGGAATAGGGTGGGAAGTGATTTAATTGTAATAAAGTTGAAAAAAAATATTTATATGTATTGATAAATAATTGCTTGATTATTATTAATTGGTAATAAATTTGTATTAATTGGTAATTAATTTTTATTAATTGATTCATTGATAATTATGTTAATTGTATTATTTATTATTTGGAGAAGGTTGTGGGTTTATAGGGAAATAGGGTGGGAAGTAATTTAACTGTAATAAAATAAATATTTACTTTTATTTATATATATTGATAATTCATTGATAAGTAATTATTAATTGGTAATTAATTGTTATTAATTAGTAATTAATGTGTTTAATTGGTAATTAATTTTTATTAATTGGTAATTATTTGAATTTGTTTTATTGGCATTGATAATTTATTTTTATTTTAATATTAAATCATTATTTTCCCTACTGTTGCACTCTCTGGAGTGGGAATAGTAATTTTTACCCCTACGCTATCCAACAAATTCTCTACTTTTTTTTACATTACATTTATTATTTTTATATTTTAAGATTTTTTACATTATTTTAAGTATGTTTTATTTAATAGTTTTTAATAATTAATTAATGTTTTATGCAATCAATCAATTCAATCTTTATTTCGATCTGTTAGATCATCAAAGATATACAAATAATCACAGTCATTATACTTTGTGCAAATCAATAAGGGCATTAAATATAAAAGTTCGACTGGCAATATATAAAAACAATTCATCAACAGGAAACTAAAAATCATTAGTAAGATAAAATTATTATGAGTCCGCCTCCGCCTTCAAGATGCGGATGCGAATAAACCACATTGCTGTGAGAAATTTTGCCAGTGCAAAGACAATTGGAGGTGACACATCAGAAGGGGGACGAGCCAATATTTTCTAATGCTTTGATAGGCTTTGCAGAATAGAACCACAAGTAAATCATTTTCTTGGGAATGTGCACATGACGGGCATTGCTCAGTGGTTGGTGGCGAAGACCAAGAGCTTGTGAAAGACCTAAAAGGTAATGTGCCATATCTCCACTGGAAAAATTACTTCCTAGTTAGCACAGGGGTCATACCATCCAATACACTTTCCAGGAAATAGAAGTCTTTACTTTGAGTAAATAGGTTCGTCAAGGAACCCTCACGCTTGCTGTCCAAAGCAATAGTAAGCTTTAGGTCATAGTAAGCTTTTGACAGAGCTTTGCGTGGTATCCTGGCAGATGCATTTGCTGGGTCAGTCCACAGTTCTGAGAGGCCCAAACTCTCGCATGACCTTTTTATATAGTTTAGCCATGGAATATGGGTGGCTTTTGGTAGGGTTAAAAACTCCTCGAGCTCAGTCCTATAGTTAATAAGTTCTTGGCTGCTCCATAATCTTCACCAGAATGTTAATGGTTTGAGTCCTAATTCTTCTACGATTGGTCTGACTCCCAGATCTAGTCTCAGAGGGAGTAGCGGCGTGCTTGATGGAAGAGCAACCAACTGTCTGATGAATTTATTTTCCGTTATCATCATGTTTTGATACAGAAAAGGGGGTGGTGATGAACAGAGTGTCTGAATTAAGCAGACCACTCTTACCCAGTCCAAAGATCAGGGCTTGATCCATCACCGTTATTTATCTCACTGCCCCATCCCAGCTCAGAACCTGGCTATATGCAAATTAGTCTGTCCCTGGCCCAGTGCACCATGGGAACAGGGCAGACCAAACTACCAAGCCAATTCTTCACCAGAAAGGAGACAAGCTACCGGGGACCGGTTTCTGGCATTTCAGCCTCTTCGGCCCGGCTTGCTTGAATCCTGATGGAGCAGTGAGAAAGGGACTCATGTCTGAGTATACCCTGCCACACCTATAGTGGCCAAAACCGATACAGAAAAGGGGGTGGTGATGAACAGAGTGTCTGAATTAAGCAGACCACTCTTACCCAGTCCAAAGATCAGGGCTTGATCCATCACCGTTATTTATCTCACTGCCCCATCCCAGCTCAGAACCTGGCTATATGCAAATTAGTCTGTCCCTGGCCCAGTGCACCATGGGAACAGGGCAGACCAAACTACCAAGCCAATTCTTCACTAGAAAGGAGACAAGCTAAGACCGGTCCCCGGAAGCTTGTTTCCTTCCCAGTGTAAGAATTGGCTTTTGTAGTCTGGTCTTCCCTGTTCCCATGATGCACTGGGCCAGGGACAGACTAATTTGCATACAGCCAGGTTCTGAAACTGGGATGGTGCAATGAGCTAAAAAACGTGTTGGATCTAGCCCTGATCTCTTGACTGGGTGAGAGTATTCTGCTTAATTCAGAGACTCTGTCCATCACCACCCCTTGTTATAATAGAAACCGGTCCCCGGAAGCTTGTTTCCTTCCCAGTGTAAGAATTGGCTTTTGTAGTCTGGTCTGCCCTGTTCCCATGATGCACTGGGCCAGGGACAGACTAATTTGCATACAGCCAGGTTCTGAAACTGGGATGGTGCAATGAGCTAAAAAACGGTGTTGGATCTAGCCCTGATCTCTTGACTGGGTGAGAGTATTCTGCTTAATTCAGAGACTCTGTCCATCACCACCCCTTGTTATAAATAATTTTGTCCACCCTAAGCGTGGAAGGGTATACTCAGATGTGAGTCCCTTGCTCATTGCACCATCAGGATTCAAGCAAGCCGGGCCGAAGACGGCTGAAATGCCAGAAACCGGTCCCCGGAAGATTGTTTCCTTCCCAGTGTAAGAATTGGCTTTTGTAGTCTGGTCTGCCCTGTTCCCATGATGCACTGGGCCAGGGACAAACTAATTTGCATACAGCCAGGTTCTGAAACTGGGATGGTGCAATGAGCTAAAAAACGGTGTTGGATCTAGCCCTGATCTCTTGACTGGGTGAGAGTATTCTGCTTAATTCAGAGACTCTGTCCATCACCACCCCTTGTTATAAATAATTTTGTCCACCCTAAGCGTGGAAGGGTATACTCAGATGTGAGTCCCTTGCTCATTGCACCATCAGGATTCAAGCAAGCCGGGCCGAAGACGGCTGAAATGCCAGAAACCGGTCCCCGGAAGCTTGTTTCCTTCCCAGTGTAAGAATTGGCTTTTGTAGTCTGGTCTGCCCTGTTCCCATGATGCACTGGGCCAGGGACAGACTAATTTGCATACAGCCAGGTTCTGAAACTGGGATGGTGCAATGAGCTAAAAAACGGTGTTGGATCTAGCCCTGATCTCTTGACTGGGTGAGAGTATTCTGCTTAATTCAGAGACTCTGTCCATCACCACCCCTTGTTATAAATAATTTTGTCCACCCTAAGCGTGGAAGGGTATACTCAGATGTGAGTCCCTTGCTCATTGCACCATCAGGATTCAAGCAAGCCGGGCCGAAGACGGCTGAAATGCCAGAAACCGGTCCCCGGAAGCTTGTTTCCTTCCCAGTGTAAGAATTGGCTTTTGTAGTCTGGTCTGCCCTGTTCCCATGATGCACTGGGCCAGGGACAGACTAATTTGCATACAGCCAGGTTCTGAAACTGGGATGGTGCAATGAGCTAAAAAACGGTGTTGGATCTAGCCCTGATCTCTTGACTGGGTGAGAGTATTCTGCTTAATTCAGAGACTCTGTCCATCACCACCCCTTGTTATAAATAATCATCATGTTTTGGGCAGAAGTGTGACCCCACATTTTAGCCCTATAGGTAACAGCCCCCCGTGCCTGAGATTTATAAATTTGGATGACAGGACCAAGTGGACGATATGTTGATTTGTTCATCATCCTTGAAATGCCACCCACGATCTGCACCAATTTCATGTTTGCCTTAATCTGGTGTGTCCCCCATGTCATGTTCTCATTTAAGGTTACTCCTAAATATTCAAATGTGGAGACCCTCTCTAATCGCGTTGAACCTAGCAAGGGATTAGGACGTGTCGACGGGGTGGGATTTAGGATCATATATTTTGTTTTAAGGGCTTTGATCTCTAGTCCCCTCTCCGTACAGAATATTAGAAAACCGTCAAGTATCCGCTGGATTCCCATGGGGGTTTTAGACAGCAGCAGGGTGTTTTATGCAATCACTGGAGTGGGAATAGTAATTTTTACCCTCCCGCTATCCAACGCTTCCCCTACTTTTGCACTCTCTGGAGTGGGAATAGTAATTTTTACCCCTACGCTATCCAACTCTTTCCCTAGTGTTGCGCTCATTGGAGTGGGAATAATAATTTTAACACACCCGCTATCCAACACATTCCCTACTGTTGCACTCTCTGGAGTGGGAATAGTAATTGTTACCCCCCTGTTATCCTACGCATTCCCTACTGTAGCACTCTTTGGAGTGGGAATAGTAATTTCTACCCCTACGCTAGCCAACGTTTTCCCTACTGTTGCACTCACTCACTGGAGTGGTAATAGTAATTTTTATCCTCCTGCTATCCAATCTTTTCCCTACTGTTGCACTATCTAGAGTGGGAATAGTAATTTTTACTCCCCCGCTGTCCAACGCTTTCCCTACTGTTGCACTCTTTGGAGTGGGAATAGTAATTTTTACCCCTACGCTATCCAACGTTTTCCCTCCTGTTGCACTCACTGGAGTGGGAATAGTAATTTTTACCCCTACGCTATCCAATGCTTTCCCTACTGTTGTACTCCCTGGAGTGGGAATAGTAATTTTTACCCCTACGCTATCCAACGCTTTCCCTACTGTTGCACTCTCTGGAGTGGGAATAGTAATTTTTACCCCTACGCTATCCAACGCTTTCCCTACTATTGCACTTACTGAGGTGTGAATAGTAATTTTTACCCCTACTCTATGCAACAAATTCTCTACTTTTTTAACATTGCATTCATTATTTTTATATTTTAAGATTTTTTACATTATTTTAAGTATGTTTTATTTAATTGTTTTTAATATTTAATTAATGTTTTATTATTTTTAATATATTTTAAAAATTCGATATTGTAGTTAACAATATTTTTAACATTCTATATTTTGGATTCTATATTTTAGTACTTACCTGTTTATAGATAGGGATTCTATATTCTGTCCTTCAATATTTTGGGGTCGATATTTTGGGCATTCTATATTATGTCCCTCGATATTAAGTCACTGAACCGCTTTGAAAACATAATAAACTTGCAAACACGGTGCCCCCAGGAAGTCAGCACCCTGTGCGGTGGCACCGGTCGCACCGTCCTAGAGCCGGCCCTGTTTTCTCTATCTAACCCACCCCGAGGAGACAACACCTACCCTTTTAAGTATTTTCTTGGCATTTGGAGTAGTGCAGGTTTAAATGTTAATACTCAGAAATAGGTCATCTTCCCACTGGCGACACTCATTGGGAATGAGATCCCGGACCTCCCTCTCTAGGCTTTATTTGGCAAGGCAACCATTTCCATTACCTGGGGATCCACTTCCAGCCTTTTCAAATGTACCTCATAATGTACTTTGTACCTTGAACCCTGAATTATTATAGTGGCACTATAGATCTGGGATAGGTGCTTAATTTCATCAAATGAATAGTGCTGGCTGTATGATTAACTAGAATTCATATTAGAGAAAACATGCATGTCCCACTTCGAATTATATTCATCTTGTCAACAGCCAGGTGGGTTTCCATCCATCTTTTCAGATGTTTTGTTCTTCTTGCGTTCTGCTGTATGTCATGGAGTATTTCTAGTGACTGTATCTACAGAATGTAGCATCCTCCCCAGCCTCAGATCATGCAATTACGCCCCACTCGGAGCTTGGTATTACACATCTTTATTTCTCAGCGTGTAACCATTAACTGAACATTCTACATCATGAATGATATCAACCACACCAAAGCACTTACATCGCTGTTCTATGGAATCCATCAGGAACAACAAGGGTGCCGCCATTTCTAACTCACAAGACACAACATATCCCCCCTTTGTTAAATAAAAAGTAAAATTAATACATGTATACATCATGACTCATCAATAAGTTGTTTTGGTGCTCGACTCAATCACCCAAATCTGCTTATGTGAGGCTGTGGAGATACAGGAGAAGTGTCCATGACTGGCACTGGTGACAGAGACAAAGTTGTTAAGATCACAGGATTCTCAGGTGGAGAAGTGTAACTTCTAGCATCTGAAGTTTGTGAATGTCTAGGCAAGTGCTTGTAAAGCGAAGAATCTCATGTAACACACTTTTCAGGACGGGAACAGTCTCCATGTGTCCTTTACTAGTCACAACCATGAGTGGATCAGCATCAGAAGGAGCATCAGACTTTTGTTTCTGTCTGACAACCACTCAATCTCCTCATATAAAAACAGATTTCCTCACACATTGGCGTTAGTCTACATAGGTCTTTATTTTGTATTTGTGACATGAATCTGTTTGAGGAAGTTCATCATCAGCAATTACTCTTTTAGTGGTCCATTGTGGCAACTTGGTCTTCATGACTCTCTCAAACATCCGGGTTGCAGGACTACCACCTGTAGTCGAATGGGGAGTCAACCGGTATGCATGAAGAGCAGAAAGAAGAGCAGATTTGAGTTCAAGCTTTTCCAGTGCTGCACTCTGAACAGTCTTTTTTAGGGTGCTCATAAAACGCTCAACAACACCGTTTATTTGTGGCTAAGGCGCTTTTCTGATGCTTGATGTTTAGAGGAGTAAAAAGCCTTCAAATTCTCAATTATTGATAATAATAGTGGGCCATTGTCGGACTTCAGAATTGAAGGAACGATCCACGTTGCAAAGATATCATCAGGCCTCTCAATGGCTTTTTCCTGAGTGATTAACGAAAGGTCTTCTACCAAGAAAAAATGAGAAAACTCGTCAATGACTATAATTAGGTGATGTCCATTGTCAAGGGGCTCAAAGAAGTCAACATCAATTCTCTCCCACAAATGCTTTGAAAGATCAGACATGTTTAACAGAGGCTGGGTTGTTTTGATAGATAAACAGTTGCACAAATGACAGGCCTTTAATTCCCTTTCAACTCTTTCATCAATATGAGGAAATAAAACTTGGTCTTGGAGAGGTCTTTTAGGTGGTGACAATTTCACGATTTCCCTCATGTGCCAGTTCAATGACTTGCCGTCTCAGACTCTCCGGTCTCAAACTTCATTAGATGATACCTTCTTGGGTAATGGAAAGTTATTTTTTCAAGTTTTTTAATTTTTGTAATTCATTGTCATTTGTAAGCAATCAAGTGTGCTGTTTCCAGGATTGATGTGCAAAAATGTATTTGAGTATTAGCATATCACTGTCTACGCTCATGGCAGCAATGATTTGTTCCACTGATATAGCTGCAGGTGCACTGGACTTTACAATAAAGGAAATGTAGTCTTCGTCCTTTTTAGAAGTGGTATTATGACACTCTACTGGAATTCATGAAAAGTAGTTAGCAGGGTTTTAATCTTTCCTTGGTCGGAGCAAGATAGTGTGGTCATATCTATGCAGCCACAACCCCCATTTCTCAAAGCGAGGGGGAATCTTGGCTTTGGGATTGCCAAAGATGGTAAGCAATGCTTGATGATCTGTGAGAAGAGTGAAATGCTTACCATATTGAAACACGTCAAAATGTTTACAATTCCACAGCTAGGTTTTCATTTTCATGTTGTGAATAGGCACATTCAGTGTTTTTGACAAACTTCTGAAAGCATAAGCCACACTATTCCTTTGAAAATTGGGTTGTCCATTGTCTTGGCAAGAATTGCAAAAAGGCCTACTGGACTTGCGTCAACAACAACTTCTGTACGTAGCTTTAGGTCAAAGTACGTCATTTCAGTGGCATCTTCAATTGCATATTCAATTTTCTTAAAGCTTTGTTCACATTCATGTGACAACTGTTCCTAATGGAGCACTTACTGTGGCAAAATCAGGGAAGTACCCAGACCAATAGTTGGCCATGCCAAGAAAAGAGCGTGACATAGTAACATCTTGTGGGGGACAGGTGGCTGACAAACCCTGTACTTTAGCCGGATCTGGAGTCATTTCTCCATCAGAGAAAATATGGCCAAAGAATTTGAGTTTTGTTTTGTGGAACTCACACTTCTCTACATTCAAAGTGAGACCTGCATCAGCAAGTGAACAGCACATTTGTGTAAGAGCTTGTTCCTTTCTTGTGGCCCCAAAGACCAGTACAACATCACTGTAATTGAAAGCATGTGTGATAGGCTGTATTATGTGGCAAATTACATCTTGAAACAGTTCTGCAGTTGATGACATGCCGAAACATAATATCTTATATCTGAACAAACCAATATGAGTAGAAAAGGTAGTAATGTCCCTACAACCTTTTTCTAGCACCAATTGATGATATTCTTTGTACAGATCAAGGTGAGAAGAGCCTTTGGCGCCATTCAGCTGTGGTATCATATCGGCAATGTGTGGACCTGGATGTCATTCTCTTTTGATTGCCTTTTTAGCTTGACACATATCAACAGAGATGCCTACAGCTCTGTCACTGTCATTTTTAGGCCCTACAATTACGGGCAAAACCCATGATGTCGGACCAGTAGATCATTCAATGATATCATGCATTAGAAATGTCTCAAGTTCTTTTTCAACAGCTTCCTACAAAAGAAATGCAATTAGACTATGTCGCTGAGCAACAGGACGGTCGTCTTTAATATGGAATTGCACTTTCATTGTCTCACGTTTTCTTAATCCATGAAGAAATGATGGAAACTGCCTCACTATTTCATGATGAGCATTTATGTTGTAATATACAGTTTTCATTCCCATTTCAGCAGCAGTACTGAAACTGAGTAAGCAGGCACTTGCCGACGTACCTTGAAGTACATGAATTGGTACATGTACTTACATCTTCTTGTGCTTCATGGTTGCTAAAAATGAACCTTGACTTTTTATTGGAGTCAATGCAGCCCATGTATACGCATTAGTCTTCGACAGTGTGAGACGGGGCACTGGCGAGAGTTTATCGTACTTCTCCTCATGGATGATGTTTATCGACGCACCACTCTCTATGATAAAAGGATAAAAGATATTGAACAACCATTCACCTTTAGTGTAATTTTAGGACAGTGTGTAAATGAATTTAGTGACTTCACTTGTATATCTTTCTTTGGCTTGCATTCTTCCTTGCATGCAGCCAACCTGACATGTGCACGCTTCTCTTTAGTTGACATTGACATCGCACATCCATCTTGTTCACTGTTGTTTGACAATGATATTGAAGAACTTTTGGACAAAGACAATCAACTTTGTTTTGTTTCCTTTCCATTTTACCTCAACTGATGTGGTCGCTTATCCTTGGGGGCGTTAGTAGAATGTCACTTCTGGAACGTTCAGGCAACCATTTTGTTTTCTCATCGTGACACACTCAGTTTTTGCTTCACTTTGCAAACCATTACAAAATCGTCCTCTTTCTCACAGCCTTTGCATACTTGTTCAATGGAGGTACATTTACCTTCATGTGGAAAAGAAAATCCGCATGCGAAGCGCAGTTTCTTTTTCTTTGGAGACATCACTTTATGCCCCTCAACCTTGTGTCTCTGCTTACTTTTCACATTTAAGGCTGACTCACTCTGGGCTGCTCCAACCTCCATGTCGGCAGCTTGTCATTCTGCAGATACCTCGCCTCTGGCAGCCATGAGTACTCACTCCAGACTGAGCATTTCTCTCAGCATTTGTCGTCTGATTGAATCTGAAAGGCAACCATCTATGACGTCAGGCTTTTTCATCATTGAATTAAATGAAATTACAATGCTTGATGAACATATTTAGCCTTTTGAAAAACTCATCGATCGCTTCACCAGCTTTCTTTTTTCTTGGTTGAAAATGTGTCTTTCATAATCAACATTCAGCATTGGATTGAACTTGATATTTAGCACCTCTTTGATTTGACATTATGAGGCGTTATCAGCATGTGGTATTTTCTTTATTACTTCCTTTACTCCTTCACCTGCAAGATTCGTGAGATATTTGAAGATCTTTTTGTTATCTGCTTCTTCCAGTGTATCAATGAAATCATCAAAAGTTTTGATCCAGGCATTCCATCTGGTACCAATATTCTGCTTTTTGGTGGTTTCGAATGGATTCAGTGGTTTATGGAAGGAGGCGTCATCATGACCTGTGGAACTTCCTGATGAGAGAGCGGAGCCCACTCTGGCAATATTGAATGCACTCTTGGACCTCTTGCAACTTTGTCAGGCACTAGCCGTGTTCTGACATTTATGTTATCTCGGCCGATCTGCTGTTGTGTCGCCATGGGAGCCTTCTAGCTTCTTGACGACCATTGCGTTGTGCAGAATGCACCCAACACCTTCTGTGTCGGCCGTTTCGAGGACCAACAGCTCTGTAAGCACAACCTCTATTCTTTAACTTTTGGTTTCTTTGCCCACTGTTGAGGTCAGATGAACCTCTTTACTCAGGTTCTGGTAAGTATAATTATACTCTCGGTATTTGACTATTTATTCTTTTAGTGCTACTTTCTACCTGGTTGTCCTTACGTTTAGCATTTCTCTATACCTGGTTGTTGCTGCCATAAGCGTTATCGTTCCATATGGCTAATGGCTCAATGTTGCATTGTGACCGAGTACCTCTTTCACAGCCTTAGCAGTAGGTTCCTGTCTGATAATCCACAAAAATCTCTGTAAGGCCTTGGTCTTCTTCGAAAGCTTTGCAATGGTTGGAGTGATGCTTTGATTCCACGTACGCCAACTGACGATTTTCATTTGCACGGAGGCGCATGTGACATGCACGGGCATTTTGCTGGACCATGGCAAACTCTATGTGAGAGCACTCCTCGTCGCTAGTTGAAGCGTGCTCACCAGCCTCGCAGCATGTAAATGATTATGCTACACATGGAGATTGGCATTACATGTCTTTATTCCTCATCATGTAACCGTTAACTGAACATTCCACATCATAAATTCTATCTACCCCACCCAAGCACTTACGTCACTGTTCTAAGGGTCCATCGAGAACCAAAAGAGTCCAGTCATCTTTAACTCACAAAACACTACACAGAATACTAGTAGACTTTGTTGTTTTGTTTCCCAAATCCATTGCTAATATATTTGTAGATTCCAGCATGACCAGGGTATGTGTTTTATGTAAGTTTAAGGGACATTACATCTTCAAGAAGAGCCTGGATTTATAAGATTTGAATTTAGAGGTGATCAGTTCTAGCCATGCAGCAGTTCACAAAAATAAAACAACAAACATGTCTTTCTTATCCCTCTATCATGAATTTCTAATAGATCTTCTCATTCCTATTCTGCATATTATTTAGTTTAGCCTGCCATGATTGTCTGAGAGAATGTCAGAGTTGTTTGGCTGAGAGTTCTTCAATCAGCATGCTGTAAAGACTTTCGCCATCATCTGAGCAATTGATGAACTGTGTATTTTGTTAGTAAATGGCGCTTGTTCGAAATTTCTGGTCGAATAGCATTGTTTTGTTTCAAGTATTTACATACCTGGTTTCTAGTAATGTTGGATTCATTCCTTATTTGTGGAAAATGTTTAATTGTGTCATTTATTAGGAGATTGTTGAAGGTGTCGATACCCTTTGTTGACCATTTTGCTTAATAATATATGTTTTTGATTATGATGCTCACATTGTTCCATAAGAGTGCACATAAAGTGTATAAATCCATTTCTCTCCAGATTGTTTTGTGACCACTAAGCCAGGTCACTTCAGTTTATTGGAGGGATTTTGAGAGTTTTTAGTAGTAGTTTGTTGAATTTCCGTATCAGTGATGTTCAAAGAGTTTTCCCCTTTCTGGTTTGACTATAGAAGCAGAGAGATAGTATGCTAAATGAGAGAGATGGTGGGATGCATAATGTAATTCCATATTAAGTAGCCGCAAGCCCTCTGGTGTGGTGGGTGCAAATAGTTTATCTATTTTCAATTTGATTTTTGATAATTTAATATGTATTATTTTTACCAATTTCTCATCATAGCATCCATGGTGTTCGGACAGGTAGCATGCTAATGACATAAATAAAGTAATGCAATATTGCCATTTTGATTGTTTGTACTCTGCCGTGAGATTTGTGTTTCCATATTGTTACATTTTGTTCTCACCAGAAGCATCTATACATTATCTTTAATCATTGTAGAAGCAAAATTCACCTTAAGTTCTTTTAAATTGAGGTCAAAGAACAGAGGGGTATATTATCAAGGGGGTTTATCTCCGCTTTTTTGGCTTTAAAAGCCAAGAAAGCGGAGATAAAATTATCTCCCTATTATCAAGCTGTCGCTAACACCAGTTAGCGACAGCTAATAGGAGATAGCGACCATCTTGGGCCCCGCTTTGCATGTCAGTGATATTTATCACTAATGACATGCAAAGTGGGCGTGCCAAGATGTTAGCGACTGGAAACAGTCGCTAACATCGCTATCTCCTATTACCAACTTTTGGAGATATTCGCGCTAAGCGCGAATATCTCCAAAAGCTAACACCTGCCCTGAGCAGTTCTTAGCCATGTTATCCAATGGGAGGTGGATAACATGGCTAAGAGCATTTGCTCGATAATGCATGAATATCGCTGACTTTTCAGCGATATTCATGCATTGCGGCCTTTTTTTATCGCATTTGCGATAAACCTTGCTGATAGCAAGGTTTATCTGCGATAAAAATCGCCGATTTGCGGCGATAATTTTTGTCTCTAAACAAGTTAGAGACAAAAATTATCTCTATTAGTTGGTAATATGCCCCATTGTCTTTTGCTGACAAAGGGAACTATACTTGGGATACTTTGTTGTATAATATTCGATTGGGAGATCATCTTCTCTAGGCGCTTTGTTCGTTTGTTTATCCTTAAAAGTGTGTGAAACTTCTTTTTCTGTAATATCATCCTAAGGTAAGGCTGCTGCTGAGTCAATTAATTTATGGTGTTGAACCTTGTCCAAACATTCCTTTTTCTTGTTGTAACCTATCC
This sequence comes from Lissotriton helveticus, assembly GCF_964261635.1. NCBI lineage: Eukaryota > Metazoa > Chordata > Amphibia > Caudata > Salamandridae > Lissotriton > Lissotriton helveticus. The sequence goes on from NC_136059.1 coordinate 875,416,586, forward strand.
TTAGATTCTGATGTGTACAGAGAGGTAACACAATATTTTAATTCCTCAGTTATATTGATAGGTTTAGATAAAACTTGGCTGTTCCTAAACCTAATTGCCAGGATAGTTCCTGAGGCTGAGTCTTGTTTAATCTGTGAGGCCAGTAATCATCCTGCTTTTTCACATTGTTCATATTATTTATTTTTGATTCAAGTCACCATTAAACCTTATTCAGTTTTATTTCAAACCATAAAAGTAATATGCAGAGAGAATCAGTCAAGTTCATTAAACAATACAATTTGGCCTAATGATTCAAGTCAGTGCCCATTCTGCATACAGTATGAATATAAAGTTAACTTTATATATATTAATTGCTCTCAAGACATTGGCGATCTTCATTTTTGATATTTCTCCATCAACTCTTTGATTTCTTTTTCCATAATTAGTTGTTTTTGCAATGAGGTTTCTTTGGTTTTGTATGGATTCCTCTGTTAATTGGCCTCTGCTCTACGCCTTTAGACCTGTCCAAATATTTTGAGGCAAAGCGACCAAGCGTTAATTCAGGACCATGGATTTTTGAAGTACTCTTGCAATTCCTATTTGTAATTAGGATTTCTGTACTTCAGAGATGGCATTCTCTCGCGGCATGTTCTTGGATTTTGTGGTTTGCAGTCAAGTACTAATATGATTACGGAATTCTTAGGTAGTCCATGGTCAATTATTGAGCAGTGAGATATGTTAGAGAGTAGAGAGCTGCTAGTGAGGAGATAATCAATCTGTGCTTCTTTATCATGAATTGAGGATAGAAAGGTGTAATGTCTATTCGAAGAGAGACCTGCTTTATCTAATATAGGATATAATAAAGGATCGGGGGTTACCTTTCTGTCTCTTCCAGGTTTTTTTTTATTATGAACTATTGCTGTTATAAATCTCTCACATCAATTATGTATGTTTGCTTCCATTTTGAGCATAAATTGTGGCAACAACATGTGGTATTTGCACTGTTATCTTTGCAATATCAATTCAGGTCCTTTTGGTTGATGATTAAATATTTATGCATGAGTTAGGAACTTCTCATATGCTGTATCCCAGGTCTGTTGCTGAGATAATCCATCTAATCTCCTTTCAATCTGCCTGATAGACGGGCGGAGAGGGCGTGGCGGAAGACGTATGGAGCTGACTTGAAAGCTGCTTATGTTGCCTCCGTCAGGACTTACCATCGTGCTATTTGTAGAGCTCGTGCGGCATTTTATGCCTTGGAGTTCCGCAATAGCTCGAACCCGTCCAAGACCATTTTCAGGGCCGTCAAAGATCTTTTGGCGAAAAGGACTTCCTCTGTGGCAGTGGGGTCCATTCCCCACTGCGAGGCCTTGGCTGCCTTTTTTCTGGAGAAGGTCCAGGCTATTAACCGGGCCTACCCCAGTTCGGGGCCCGTCCTGGAAGTTCGAGAAGGGGTTCAAAGCCTTTCTATTCTGCACTCCTTCCCCCCATTACTTCTGGAGGGGTTTAATAAACTTGCCTCGCAGATTAAATCGGGCTCTCCGTCGGATCCAGTTAGACCTGCTCTTTTCAGAGAACAGTCTTTTCTGGGGCGCTCTGCAGTCTGTACCCTAGTTAATCTTTCATTGGACTCAGGGGTGGTTCCAATCAGATGGAAGCAGGCGGTGGTTTCCCCAATCATCAAGAAGCCTACACTGAACCCTTCGAAACCTGAAAGCTATCGCCCCGTATCACTCTTACCCTGGCCGGCAAAGATTGCGGAGGCCCATGTTAACCTGGCCCTGTCAGAACATCTGGCCCGGACTAAAGCCTTAGATCCTACGCAGAACGGTTTTCGTGCTGGGCACAGCACGGAAACGGCCCTTCTTGCCATGGTAGAGCACCTACGAATGGTGCTGGATGCTGGTCAGACGGCGGCGCTGATACTATTAGATCTCAGCTCCGCCTTCGACACTGTCTCCCATAGCATCCTGTTACATCGGCTAAAGGAGATTGGTGTTTGGGGACAGGCCTTACGGTGGTTCCACTCCTTCCTAGACAATCGCTCATTCTGTGTGGCTATCCCTCCCTTCAAGTCCAAATTTCATCCTCTGGCCATGGGGGTTCCGCAGGGATCCTCGCTGAGCCCCACGTTATTCAACCTGTACGTGAGACCGCTGGCTGAGGTCGCCAGGCAGTGGGGCCTGACTCTGGTCTCATATGCCGATGACACTCAGCTGGCGGTTACTCTAAGCGGGGATGCGGAGCAAGATGCCCCCAGGTTTCAGAAAGGACTGAAGGCGGTGGCCAACTGGCTGACGGCGAATCGCCTTCAGCTTAATGCCACTAAGACAGAGATCATGATTGTCGGGAAGAGAGTGGAGCTTTGGGCCGACAGGTGGTGGCCCTCAGAATTGGGTCCAGCTCCGACTCCGGTTCCGGAACTAAGAAACCTGGGAGTCTGGCTGGATGCTGGCCTTACTTTTGTCGGCCATACTAAGAAAACAGCAGCTTGTTGTTTTGGCGTTCTTCGAGGCTTAAGACCCGTGCTTAGATTTTTTGATGCCCCAACTAGGCAGCTGGTGATTCAGGCTACGGTTATCTCTCGCCTGGATTATGCCAGCTCTCTCCTGGTGGGAGCCAATCAGGCAGAGATTTCCCGCTTGCAGCGGGTACAAAACGCCGCAGCAAGAGCGATAGTCAGTCTGCCTAGATTTTGTCCTGTCTCCAATGTCCTTCGTTCCTTGCATTGGCTACCTGTGAGGAAGAGAATTGATTTTAAGGTCCTCTGTTTGACTTTTAAAATTCTGAAGGGCATAGGGCCTCAGATCTTGTCTAACTTTTTGTCCCTCTATGTTCCGACTCGCGCTCTGCGTTCCGCTGGCCAGGCTCTTGCCGTGGTCCCACGTTTCAGGCTCTGTCGTGCTGGTGGACGCTCTTTCTGTGTCAAAGCCGCAACTATTTGGAACTCCCTCCCGGTGGAAATTCGTCTGGTGGAGGATCTCATGCTTTTTCGGAAAGCTATTAAAACATTTCTGTTCTAGTATTCCCGTTTAGCTGTTCTCTGTTTCTGGCTGCTTGTTGTGTTGTGCTTCACCTTGTTGATGGCGCCTGGACGCTCCTTTGCTGGAGCAGCTGTGCGCAAAATAAATACCTATAACATAACATAACATTCCTATGAACAAAGGTGAGCCTCTTTGAATAAAGCAATGGCGCTTTCTTCGTTGTTAGATCTGAGAGAATTTTCTTTCTCGTGACAAATCTAGTTACACACCTTTAGTGACTGAATATTTTCAGGTGAACTATGCCTTGAGCTGCACTGCCTGTCCTTGTCTAGATGTAAGATGATCTTGGGACCACTATTAGATATGAAGACATCTGCATACTGCTCAAGATAAATATCTTGAAATAGTTTATGTTTATTTGGAATGGTCTTTCAGTGGGGATTGGGATTTGCCCCTTATAGATTTGATGAATCAAGGTCTTCATCCCTATACAGTGTCAATGTTTAAAGGTCTGAATGGGTATTTCCATGTTGTAGATGTTTTTTTTCTCACTTTCATCGGTGTTTCTGGTGGTAACCTTAGATCTTTATATTAGACTAGCAGCCCGTCCCGACGTTGTCCGGGTATGAATTGCTGCCGGCCAGTAGTATATTGTTTTGTAGGATTTCGTTTTGATGGCATTTCTTATCTGTGACAGGCCTGTGAAACGCTCCGATTCACAGTGCACTGCTGATGCACTTAAGAGTGCGCGTTCAGTAGTGTGTGAACTCGAGTTTCCCTACTTTACTTTTCCTTGCAATATTATATAGCGCAAACTCGATATGGCATGAGCACAATTTACATTACAGAAGAACACATTCATTTGTGGTAGGCACAGGGAGACAAAGCGATTTGCCTGGAATCACAGGATGTTGAGCTGATGCCGAGATTCGAACTAGCTCCCCAGCTCTAAAGTTCGCAATTCTAGAACTTGTGGCGGGAGGTGTGTCTAAAAGTGTATGTCGGTGCTGGCCATCAATAAGAGAGAGCTGTGCATTTTTCAAATCGGTGGTGAAAAAATATGAGTATGTTGCTGGAGATGTGGGCCGCCGTGCCACCAATCTACTTACCGGGAGAGGGTAAACACCCATTATTCCGCAACTTTCTTTCCGCATACCATCACTCCGCATACTTTCATTACGAAAGTACCATGACTCCGCAATGCCATTATAACGCATGGCATTACATTTTATATGCTTTTACCACGCATACATTTACAACGAAATTCGTTGTAAATGCATGAATGGTAAAAGCATGTTTTTTTTAATGTTTGGATAAGGTAAGTATGGGTATAGGGGTATATGTTTTGGGGTACTGCTGTATATGTTTTGGGGTGTTTGGGTATTTTAAAGGTTCAGATATAGTTTTGGGTTATGGAGTACAGGGGTAGTTTTAGGGTTTAGGGATAGGTATGGGTTTTGGGGTACAGGGGTATTTTTAGGGTTCAGGGCTAGGTTTGGGTTTTGGGGTATAGGGGTATTTTTAGGGTTCAGGGGTAGGTTTGGGTTTTGGGGTACGGGGTATTTTAAGGGTTCAGGGCTAGGTTTGGGTTTTGGGGCACAGGGGTATTTTTAGGGTTTAGGGCTAGGTTTGGGTTTTGGGGTACAGAGGTATTTTAAGGGTTCAGGGCTAGGTTTGGGTTTTGGGGTACAGGGGTATTTTAGGGTTCAGGGGTAGGTTTGGGTTTTGGGGTACAGGGGTATTTTTAGAGTTCAGGGCTAGGTTTGGGTTTGGGGGTACAGAGGTATTTTAAGGGTTCAGGGCTAGGTTTGAGTTTTGGGGTACAGGGGTATTTTGGGGTTCAGGAGTAGGTTTGGGTTTTGGGGTACAGGGGTATTTTTAGGGTTCAGGGCTAGGTTTGGGTTTTGGGGTACAGGGGTATTTTTAGGGTTATGGGGTAGGTTTGGGTTTTGAGATACAGGGGTATTTTAGGGTTCAGGGGTAGGTTTGGGTTTGGGGGTACAGGGATATTTTTAGGGTTCAGGGCTAGGTTTGGGTTTTGGGGTACAGGGTTATTTTAGGGTTCAGGGGTAGGTTTGGGTTTTGGGGTACAGGGGTATTTTTAGGGTTCAGGGCTAGGTTTTGGGGTACAGGGGCATTTTTAGGGTTCAGGGCTAGGTTTGGGTTTTAAGATACAGGGGTATTTATAGGGTTCAGGGCTAGGTTTGGGTTTTGGGGTACAGGGGTATTTTTAGTGTTTAGGGATAGGTTTGGGTTCTGGGGTACAGGGTATATTTATTGGGTTAAGATGGGTTATTGTTTAAGGGTGTTGGGGTATTTTAAGGAGTATGGGTGGGTTATGACTATGGGGTGCAGGGGTATTTAAAGGGAGCAGGGTAGACACCCGGAGCTGGAATGTACAGACCCTGGGGAGAAAAAACAATTAAATATTGGGCACAACGCTGGCTTTTTCCCCCCCGTAATCCCGCGCCCCGCACACGCCCACAGCACACGATATGAGAAATGGCATGAAGAGCGGAACATACCACACGCCTCCAGCATTTGTCACACCCCCAGCACACGCCCACAGCACAACGCAGACACGCCCACAAGGGACTACTTTGCTGGTACGGTTCTTTTACCTTTTAAATCTATGTGGTGGGCGTCTGCATAACCTATGTCCTTCTGCTGCAACTGCCCTTTCCAACGCTGTATTGGATGTTGTGATTGGTGCTGTGGTTCATGAGATTACCCGCCTCAAAGGTTTGGGCTCTCTCTTTATTATATTAGTATAGATTGTTGGTGTGACAAATGCAGTTTAAATTGACATTGTTTCCAGGGAGGGGGGTGGGTAAAACACTCTAATTAATAGTCAACAACATTCCTAGTGTGTGGCCATCAATGGTTATGCTCATCAGAGTTGGTTATACGAAGCAAGATCTGATTTCCCAGGTCCTGAGGGCCGGCTGTAAAGGACAGCAGTTTTATCCATAAATGTTTATCTCTCTGGAAATGTTGGCTGTTGTAGAGATTTTGTGTCCTTTGTATTGGAAAGGAAAACTCCTGTGTCAGGCTTGTTGGCGCTGCAGTGGACAGGCTATCACTCTTCTTGATGCATTGGATTGGCGGGAGCATAATCCGAGACCTCTTACAAATTCAATGAGTGGATTAAATTTTTTTTGCAGAGAGGGTTTAGGAGGAATATAGATGGAAAGGCTGCAAATTGGTCACATCTTCTTTTTCGGAGAGGCCAAGAAATCTTATACTGTCATGTTTACTTCTAGCTTCTAAGTACATTATTGTCTTCTGCAGGTTCCATGTGTCGTTATTCCTGTTGGGACATTCTGCCAATTTCTGTTCCAAGCAATCGAAATGATGGTCCATTTTTTCTAGTCTCATGCTAAGATTGGCTAATTTGGATAGCATTTGTTTACATCCTTAATGATTTCTGAGGTTGAAAGCTCAGCTGCTGCCATGAATGATTTGATTGCCTTCAGTTCATTCTTAATCTTTCAAGCATTATTATAGCCTTAGCCTCCGTAGAACCTGTGTTGATAATGCTCGATATACAACCTGTAATGGCCTCTGAGTAAAGTAGCTTTTGTGTTGGTTTATTCCTCAACATGTAGAGAGTCTTTTAGTGAGTTAGTGTCAGTTTCATTACAAGTTACTCGCCTAATGTTTACCATATGCACGAGTGTCTGACAAATGTTTTATTGTATTGCTGTAAATATTTCATATTAGCTTCAATTTATTCAAATGGTTGCTTCATATATCAGTACTTTTTAAATCATTGGCTCCTTCCAATAAAAGTCTCCTAACATACCATTAGGGTTCAAGATCAGAAGGATTTATATTTTTATCTGCCTAATATCAAAAGGTAAAAAAGGTGGTCAATTGGCTGTTGAATTGGCTGTCGATCCCAAACTAAAATGACTGCGCCTTGTCGATGTGTGGATCAATCTGGTCCTCTTGGATGCTCTCTCACTGCACTGTCAGACGATTGTGAGAAAGGCCAATTGTCAGGCCTCCTTGATATTGGCTGGCTTTCTTAGTTCCATTTGCAGGGATAGTTGCAAAATCTTCTTGGAGTGGCTTACTACAAACTCCACTGAGAGATGGGGAGCACCGCCCCCCTCTTCATCCTCCAAATTTGCCAAATGTGACAGGGTGGCAACACAGGATGTTGAGAGCAAGCCCTCCATGAAAACTTGCACTTCAGTGAGCCAACCCTCCTTTTCTAGAGTCTGCCTACTAACAAAGTCTTTAAGAATGTATATAAGGAGCCATGCATCATACAGTGCTTTACTGGCAGCCTACCACTAATCTCCATTTCATATACAACGTTCACATTGAAAATTCATAATTGACTCCTGCTGTGCCCAGAGTCAACTATGGCACACAGAGCATCATGCCATGCACACCATAAGCACCTGGATGCAGTGTCTGGAATGTTGGAAATAATACTGGTTGAGGGGGCTGAAACTCTACTCAAGCAGCAGCCACAATCTCCGTCAGGATGAGACATAAGCAATCCTCAAATTAACCTGTGCTCAAAGCCTCTGGTAGCTTGGCACAAAAGCAGTCAGGCTAAATTTAGAGGCAATGTGTAAATTATGTATGCAGCACTTCAAACAATAATAAAGTGAAAACACAGCACAAGAAAAATCCCACGCCAAATTAGAAAAAAAAATAACATCTAATCAATTATGTGAGATCAAAACAGCAAAAATCAATGAGTAGAATTGGAGATAAGCAATTTCAAAGTTTTAATTAAAAATAGTGCCAATAAGCACAAAGTGCCAACCACCGTTCCCTCTAGGGCGCGCGCGCACCGCTCCTGACCTCAGCGCGCACCACCTCGCGGGGAGCGCGCACACAGTCAGGACGTCGCGCTGCCAGCCTCTTTGAAGGAAGCGAGCGGCGCGAATGCGGCGGAGCGGTCGTGAGGAGTGCAGGTAAGGAGGCGGGAAGGGCTTGTGGCGCTTGTGGCTATGTGGGAACGCGGGGCAGACTCCGGCCTTTTGTTTAAGTTTTGCTGTTAATCAGAGCCCCTTCACAGGCTCCGATTAACAGCAATACTTGAACAAACGGCCAGAGTTCACCCCCGTGCTTTAATAAGAAAAGCGTAGACAGTTTCCAAACACAGCGTGAGCTAAAGTACACGCTGTGTTTGGAAACTGTCTTCGCTTTTAGGAAAGCGCGGGGCAGACTCTGGCCTTTTGTTTAAGTATTGCTGTTAATCGGAGCCCGTGAAGGGGCTCTGATTAACAGCAATACTTAAACAAAAGGCCAGAGTCTGCCCGCGTCCTCACAGCACACAAGAGCTGTGACACAGAAGGCAGAAGGGCACAAAAAAGAAGGGGAAAACGAGTGAAACAGAGGGCAGAAGTGCACAAAAAAGGGGAAAACAAGTGAAACAGAGGGCAGAAGGGCACAAAAAAGAAGGGGAAAACGAGTGAAACAGAGGGCAGAAGGGCACAAAAAAAGGGGAAAACGAGTGAAACAGAGGGCAGAAGGGCACAAAAAAGAAGGGGAAAACGAGTGAAACAGAGGGCAGAAGGGCACAAAAAAGAAGGGTAAAACGGGTGAAACAGAGGCTAAAATGGCACAAAAAAGGGGAAAACGAGTGAAACAGAGGGCAGAAGGGCACAAAAAACGAGGGGAAAACGAGTGGAACAAAGGGCAGAAAGGCACAAAAAAGGAGTGGAACAGAAGGCAGAAGGGCACAAAAAACGAGGGGAAATGAGTGGAACAGAGGGCAGAAAGGCACAAAAAAAAGAGTTGAACAGAGGGCAGAGGTGAACAAAAACGAGGGAAAAACGAGTGGAACAGAGGGCAGAACTGGCCAGTTTAACCAAATCATGTCATGGCGTGCTTATCCAATTTGCAAACTGCCCTTAAGACCCTTATTGTGGCGCTGTATGTGTGAAAATGCACCATCTTTTCACTTTGTAAAGTAAACGTTTTGAGTGCCATCTGGCGCCGCAGACACTCGCGGTTTGGTTCCTGGTGCACATAGCCATGGTTGCAGCGCACAGAGACCCTGCACTGCCGCACACAGAGGAAATAAATTAGAGGGAACATTGGTGCCAACTCTGGTTATCTAGTCGCACCCAACCAGGACAAAGTTACACATTCAGGCCGATCCCTATGGAGCGAGGGATGGATAAAGAGACCCAGGTATTCCTGCTGAACAAGGTACCCTAAATCCTGGTTTGCTGAGTGGTGCAATATCCCAAGTGATGATCAGAGGAGCTGCAAGGCTACGAGGCAGAGTCTTGCATTGTCATCGAGGATGCTGTCAACAAGAGGCTTGTGTTACAATGTCCTGTGTCGAAGATACGTCGTGCACCGGCAGATATGAAGAAGCTGCAATGTAGAGTCCTGTGTCGTTGTTGAGGATGCTTGCGAAACAAAGGCTTGCATTGAGGATGCGTTGCTCAGCTGCAGTTCTGAGGAGACTGCGGGCTGCTATGCGAGGTTTGGCACTGGGGATGCATCGTCCTGCATTGGTCCCGAAGAGGCTGCAAGGAGATGCATTGGAATGGATTGGTTTCGCTCACAGGGACTACAGCTGGGCTGGCAGAGCAACTTCAGGCCCAATTCCAAGAGTCTAGGACTGGGGTTGCACCACTTTGGGGTAGGACTCACAGAACACAGTCTAGGTGCTAGGTTCAAGGTGGTTGGGGCCCTTTCTTTCCCTGAGTCTCTGATCAGAGGGCCAGCTAACTAACCCTTCAAGTCACTATGGTTGTTCTAAGTTCATATGCAGGTCAAGTCCTTTCACTCAGGCAGCAGTGCAGCAGGGCAGCAGGACAGCAGGCAGCAGGGCAATAGAGTAGCAGTCCTTCTGAGCAGCATAGTAGTCCTTCTGAGTCTTCCACAGGTCCAGAGGTATAGTAACAGTTGGGTCTGAGGAAGTCCATTATGTATACCTGGTGCCCACTTTGAAGTAGATGAAGGCTCTGGAGGTTTCCACTCCCAGAGGTGATTGACATTTCCTTTCTCCCTGCCCTGGCCCCAGATTGTATGGGGTCATAATGGACTAGTGTTAAATCCCTTGTGAGTATGCTCAGACAGAGCTTTTGTGATGTGCAAGTGTGGTAGGTGACAGCTTCTCCCACTCATTGAGTCAGAGATGGCCCATTCTGCCAACACCTATGCTTCTTTGTCTCACTGTGTGGGAGTAACATACAAAGACCAACTGCCACATTCATCTAGCCATGTGACACAGGAAACAGGCTATAGACACCAAATTGTTAGTACAAGAAAATTCCAACTTGCATTTTCAGAATTGTGATTTAAAATCTGATTTTATATTAAAGAGGGTTTTAAATTTCAATTCCTTAGACATCAAACTAGATATTCCAACCTGCTCACAATTGGAAGTTAACACTTATTAAATGTAATATGTTAGCCCAATGGTATCCTATGAGAGAAGCAGGCCTTGCATTAGTGAAAAATGGATGTAAGTGTTTTTCACTACCAGGACATATACAACTTAAACATTCATGTTCAACTTTTTAAATACACTGCACCCTCCTAAGGTAGGCTGTTTAAGGCCTACCCTAGTTGTGACCTATTTAAATTAAAAAGGAAGGTTGTGGCCTGGCAAATTGTTTATCTAGTCAGGTTGACATGTTTAAATGGCCACTTAATTGGGTGGCACAAATAGCACTGTACACTCACTTGTTGGATTTCATTTATGGGCCCAGGGTACATGTAACATGACATGTATTTGTAAAGCACACATTCACCCATAGGCATCTTCGCGCTGAATAACAGATGTTTATTGTTACCCAACTCAATGGTACTCATTTTATTGACCTCAGATGGATGAAAGCTGAGAGGACTCACCTGGATTTGAACCTGTGACCCTGAGATCGAAAACAGGCCCCCTGCAGTGGGCGCATTAGTCCACTGGGCAACCAGACTCGGATAAGTAGTACCACTTTACTAGGGACTTACAAGTAAAAAAAAATAGGGTGTAATCCACATTTACCATGTTTAAAGGAGGGAGCACGGGTAATTTAGCACTGGTTAGCACTGGTAAACTGTGCAGAGTCCTAAAGGTAAAAAGAAACGCGCTCAGAAATCAGGAGGGTAAAGGCAAAATGTTTGGGGATGACCCTGTAGAGAGAGCCAAGTCCAACAGAGACCCAGTTGCATAGGAGTTTGAAGGGGGATGCCAGTAAATGACTCCATCTGCAAAGGTCATCAGTAAAAAGGCCTGTCCATTCAAACAAACACTTCACTTATTGTCACCTTTTACACAAACACATTACTTCAGTCTCACTAAACTAAAAGAAGTTATACAAAGCAACTTGGTGTGCCCCTCCAAACCACAAACCTTGGTCTCAGGATTGCACATCATTAAACAGCCAGGCCTCAGCATGCTGGATTCATGGGCTGAGGCCAACAAAAAGGTCAGCTAGTATCGAATAGCAACCTTTGGGTAGTGGTTTGCACTCATAGCACCATGGGGGTGGGGGGCATCCCATTCCTAACAAATGCCTAGAATGTTCTTATTCTCATTACAATCGTTTATTGTTATCACATTTGTAACTATTCCTTACCTGGTCATCTTTGGCTCAAACAATAACAGTCTGAAATGTTGTGATTTTTTTGGGTAGTTGCTGGATTATTCCATTCTATCTCATTCAATCTTGTGTTGCTACTGGGGAGGCAGTAAATAGATGTTTACATACACCAGCTTTCATGCTGTTAATAAAATAATTTCCTATCTTAAGTTAGTAAGAGAATTGCACTTGTTTTATAAGATCAAACACCAGTGATGCAATCCTACTTCCTCCCACGCTGTGCATCACTTTTTCCTAGTACGCCTAATTTATTCTGTGCTTTTAACAGCATCTCTGCTTCTGAAGCAGGCGGGCAGCCAGTGATTATGATTCAGCAGGTCTTTTGAGGTATTTCCCTTCCAGCCCCGATTCAAGCTGTGAGCCACACTATCAGAATTTACAAGCTTCTGCTTACACTGGCTTTTTACAGGAATGTGTTTCTCCATATAGAATCTTATTTTTATCAGATTCGGAGTTTGACCTACTTAACAATGCCAATCAGATGTTGGCATAATAACATGATATGTTTTTACATACTTTATAGGCGCTTCTGCACTGAATCACTTAGCAAATATAATTGTCTCTTTTATACCAACACAAAACGCCTTTTAGGCAGCTCTAGGACTTGGCACAATATAATTAAACAAATGGGCGGGGAGGGAGGCCATCTTATGAGCTAGTTTTCTAACAACAAATGAGCCAGTCTTTACTCATTTGCATAAGACAGAGTTCTGTGTTAATGAGGTAGTCTAGCCTAGGGGTCTCCAAACTTTCTGCAGTAAGAGGTACTTACGTTTAGTGAAACTCACCCTGAGCTACTAATATTATTAGTGTTGTAATAGAGAGCACATTAGACAACATTACATTAGTGGCACCATGTACAAGATTACCATCAGTAATGACCTCATTTCACTATGTGGATGCAATCAGTGATTTAAAGAAGGCTTTGTTAATGTTAAAAGTCATAGCTGCAATGCCCCTGGCAACAAGATAAGACCTAAAACTCCCTTTCTTCTTCATACTTCCCTATTTCCCCTTTGTCCTGAACAATTTATATAGAGGAATGGATTAGGTTATGTACTGTAAGAATGATGTCCCAAGAATTCCCAAGAATAATAAACATACTATTCCATCTCTAGTTTATGCAACAGTAGGGAAAATGTTGGACTTTAGAAGGTTTATATTTACTATTCCTACTCCAAGTTTCAAGTTTATTTATTTATGATTTTGGAACTCAAATGAGATCCACATAAAAAAGCAACGACCACAAATACATTTTCAATACAATCACAAATAAAAATTACAAAAAAGAATAAACGTTTAAAACCCTATAATATATTTCTAGAAAACTTTTTAAAAAGTTAAACATTTTATAACAGAACATTTCATTAGGGGGATTATAAATGGAATCTAAGAATGCAGGGGCTGAAAGAATACTTAATTCAAGACAAATTGGTCTCAGCCATTTACGCCTATGAGGAATTAAGGCTGGACATACAAAGAGCACATGGGTGATATCCTGAATAGAAACATTACAAAGATTACACCTAGCTGAGGAGCCGTACCATCTGGACAATAATTTATTCAATGGAGTAGGTCGTGCCTTAATAGAAATAGGAATCCGCGCACACCATGTGGGAGATTCCAGGTAACATATGCTTGCGCTTTCTTTATTAGGCAGGTATCAATAATCATGGAGACATCTTTCTTCATGATGCGAGCTTCCCTATCCATCTTAAAACTAAGGGGCCCATTAGGATAGCGGGCGGAAAACCACCCCGCCCGCCATGGAGGCGGAAAACAACCGCCCGCCATGACCGCGGATAAACCGGCGGTCAAATTAGGATCCACCGCCACTACAGACCGACCGCGGCGGTAGCGGTTGAAATGAAACCGCCCGACGTGTGCGGTGATGCCAAAACTCCGACCGCGGCGGTCGGAAAAGCACCAGAAAAGACAAAACCGTCCACAGGGAAAGCTGAGACACTGCACGGGAAATTACGATATCCCCGAGGGTGTCGCGGGCGGAACCGCCGACACCGACCGCTGCGGTCGCAGCCAGGATTGAATGGGAGAAATGGCGGTCAAGCAGCAGCAAAGCCACCGCAGCGGACGAACATGAAATACATGGCGGTCGATGTGAAAGCACCGCAGTGATGCCTAACATTGCATAAACAAAGTTGCCCTGCCCCCAAAATATACAACACACATACACAGATACATAAATAACTAAAACAAATATACAAAACTACAGAACCACACCCACAACACACCTGACAACCACAATCCAATTGGACACACCCACACAGCTGAGTACAAAGCCACCCCCTCCACTCACCACAATCCTTTGCATCTTTCCAGAACAGAAGGCCATACACCACATCTGACAGGAGAGGCAAAATAGCACACCACACCCACCCACCCACCACCACCATCAACACCACCATCACACCATCACAAACAAACCCCCAGCACACAACACACCTCACACCTCATCACCACAACCCTGCACCCACAAACACCTCAACCCCCACACACCATGACACAAAAAATGCCAAAATTCACTGAGAGTGAGTTGTCAGTCATGGTCAACGAGATTGTGAGAGTAGAGCCACACCTATTTGGTAACCTGGTCGAACAGACACCATTAGCCACCAGGACACAAATGTGGGAAAGGATAGTCCAAAGGGTGAATGCAGTTGGGGCCACCCCAAGATCCAAGAAGGAGATCATGAAGCGGTGGCATGATCTCAAGAGGGTCAAGGAGAGGAGGAGCAAGAACTGGACTCTGGCAAACTCGACTGGCAGTGGCCCTCCCATCCCACCAAAGACATTCACACCATGGGAGGAGAAGGTGCTTGCCATCCTGCTACCTGAGAGTCTCACAGGAGTAGCCGGGGGAGCGGAGGCTGGTAAGTACAGACAAATGTTTAACACCACATTGAGATTTACCTCCTTGCAATACCCAACCACCAATACACTATCCATCCCTACCCAAAATGTAGCCAGCCATTCTGCTGAGGAGGCCTGTATGGGGGAGGAAGGTCAGTACAACAACTCACACCATAGCCCCTGGCCCACAGCCCAGCAGCAAGGAGGACTCCCCACCCAGGAGCATGTGTCAGCCATTGCACTGTTTAACAAACAAACTTACAGGTAGCTAGCCATCTTCACTTGGAGGGTGTTTGTGGGTGGGAGGCCTGTACCACTACTCCCAGCATGCCCCCTGGCCCACAGCCCAGCAGCATGGAGGCCACCCCCACCCAGGAGCAAATGTCAGCCATTGCACTGTTTAACAAACAAACTTACAGGTAGGTAGCCATCTTCACTTGGAGGGTGTTTGTGGGTGGGAGGCCTGTCTCACTACTCCCAGCATGCCCCCTGGCCCACAGCCCAGCAGCATTGAGGCCTGCCCCACCCAGGAGCAAGTGTCAGCCATTGCACCCTGCACGCTCACCTTACAGGTACGTACCAACCGTAATACTTCATGAAGTGTGTGTGTCGAAAACAAATAACTATTGGACGCAATACATTGACATTCAACATGTATGACTCCATGACGTCACTCTGCACTATGAAATGTTACACGGTGTTGCCATGAATTGTACAACTGATGACAGCATATGTAACTAGTGTACAGACAGATGATGATACGCAGATGACGGAAACACTGACCACTCCCCATCTACTCCACAGGTGATGAAGAACTCACTGCTGAGGACCACACCAACGCCCATCAGAGCCAGTCTCCACCTCCGGCACATGGACTCACAGATGCGGACTCCCTGACAGTTTGGATGATGAGCTCCAGCCCGGCCCATCTGGTGTGCCACAGACCCAGAGGTCCCAGGCCTCCATCCTCGCCAACACCACCTCTGCTGCAACAACAATGCAGCAGACCCCTGCTGTCCCGGCCTCTGCCTCCACCGCCACCACCACCGCCACCACCGCCACTGCCACCAACACCACCACTACCACCAGTACCACCTGCAGCACCCTCCCTGTCCCTAGGGATGACCATCCCACAGCAACACCTGTAGAGGGCAGGGAGGCAGTGCGTGGTGCACCAGTGGCGAGGGAAGAAGTCCGTGGCAGCAGAGCAGGTGGGAGGGCCAGGGTAAACACCAGACCTCGGGAGGAGTGGACACCATCCCTGGACCACTTCACCGGAGTTGTGGAGGCCTACCAAGAGGTCCAGGGACAAAGTGGCCGGTCTGATGAACTATTAAGGGAGCTCATCCTGCTGATGAGGTCCATCGATAACCGCCTGGGACAGATGGTGGACCTCATGGGCCAGCAAGTGGTGTTGCAGAGGGACAGGCCTGTGTCCCAACCACCACCTCCGTCCCCTCCTGTTTTGCCGCAGGATGACAGTGCTCCATCCTCCCCTGCGCCAACAGAGAGGGGCAAGTCCTCTGACGCCACTGGCCATTCAGCAGGCCCCCCACCGCCAAAAAGAACTAGGGGGTGTCCAAAGAAGAGCCTGGGAGTCTCTGGAGGCAAAGCACCTGCCACACGCCAGTCACGGAGCCAGCCCTGAAGACAACCCTCTTCCCAACTGCATTCACTGTTAGGACTTTCTTTCCCCACATTGCCATGGCAATGGCACCTCTCTGTTGGACTGGGTCACCACATCCATGTGGTGTCTACTCTTGCATCTCATTGAACAGGACTGTCAACTCACTGCTCATTCCCCACCTTCATGTAAATATTCCAGCACAATTCACATGTCCACTCACAAAATAAAATACCTGACACTCCTGATTTGGTGTAGTGAATTCTTTAGTGCAGTATTAACATTGTTGATAATGTCCATTATGTGTAAACCTGATGTACAGTATGCAGGTCAGGAACACTCTGTAGCACCTAGGGAGACACAACAGAACTACAGTCACTGGTCTCATTGTGACAACACACACAGATCACTGCTCAAAAAATATCCAAAATATCACAGGCATACTACGCAATGTCTAGCAGATATGCACAAATACGGTCCAGCATACATCTCCGTACGTAACGTCAATTCCACCAATACCATACATAGGTGACAGAACATGTGCCTATCGGGAACATCTGCGCATATCCATTCACAACAAAAGCAACCACACCAGACTATGTACACGTTGTACCTCGTCACCCACCTTCAAGTGAAGTAGCGTTGGATTAGCTGCTGGCGTAGGTCAACTCCTTCCTCCTCTCCACTGTCCTCATCACTCGATTCTGGTCCCTGAGCAGGTTGTGGCCTTGGTTCCTCACCATCGTCCAGGAGCAGGGGGACCCCCTTGTGGATGGCCAGGTTGTGCAGCATACAGCATGCCACAACGATCTTGCACAACTTCCCAGGCGAGTATGCGAGTGCGCCTCCGGTCCTGTCAAGGCACCGGAACCTTGACTTCAGCAGGCCGAAAGTCCGTTCGATTACCCGTCGGGTCCTGCCATGGGCCTCATTGTAGCGGATGTCTGCTGGTGTCCGGGGATTCCGGAGTGGGCTCAACAGCCATGGCCTACTGGGATATGCAGAATCACCTGTGAATGATAAACACCCATTGCAATGTTGTACGGCCACAGTAAAGCCACTGACACACAGCACGTGATAGCAGTAGTGATACTCACCCACAATCCAGGCACGTTCGGGATGCAGATTCTCCATCATCCGTGGCACCATGCTCTTCCTCATAATGTACGAATCATGGGCCGAACCGGGATACTTTGCACACACATGTGATATTGTCATGCCCGCAAGGCACACCACCTGCACATTCATGGAGTGGTAGTGTTTGCGGTTCCGATAAATGTGCTCCGTCGCCTGCGGTGCCACCAGACCTACATGGGTGCAATCTATGGCACCGACTACATGTGGGATGCGCCCAAGGGGATAGAAGTCCCCCTTAACGGCAGCCAATTCACGTCCCCTGGGAAAATGTATATAGCGATTGCGATATATCATCATGGCCTCACGTACATCCCTCAGCACCATGCTGAACATGGGCTGCGACATCCTCTCAGCGTTAGCCACGGTCTCTTAGAAGGAACCAGTCACAAAGAAGTGGAGTGCTGCCATCACCTTGTAGGTGGGTGTGAATGCCGTAGGATAGTGACGGCGAGGCTGCAGGTGGGGCTCCAATAGATCACACACGATCTTCAATGTTGGTCTGTCCAGCCTGAATTTCCTGATGATTGCCTCATTCTCCATGTCCTCAAGCACAGTCAGGTGACGTAGGAGATTCGGCCTCCTCCTAGTTGAGGAGTAAAATGAATATGTCAGTGACAAGCATCATGAGATGGCCATAGCACAAAGCATCAATGATGTAATGGGAAAACAACAAGGGCTAGAGACATGCATGGCACATCTGGTTACATGGCTGGCCAATAGCTACACACAGAGCGCAGGCCTCTCCAGTGACAATACCCAAGTGACAGTAACACATCGGGGACTGTGAATGCGGATATAATGGTTGAACATTTGACATGTGCAGACATGGTGCAACAAGACCCGCCAATGTAATGTTATGTTATGTTATGTTATGCGTTTTTATTTGGCGCACAGATGCTCCAGCCAAGGAGCGTCCTGGCGCCCGACAAGGCAGCTGCACAACACAACTAGACTAAAACAAACAAGTGTTACGGACTAAGGGAATAAAAAGGTTTTCACCGCGCGACGAAAAGAAAGTAAGTCTCTCATAGCGCGAATTGCCGGGGGCAAGGAGTTCCATAGAACCGCTGCACGCACTCGGAAAGAGCGTCCTCCGGCTCTAGCTCGCTTAAAGCGCGGCACAATAGCCAGTTCTAGGTCCGCCGATCTTAAGGGTCTCGCTGGGGTATAATTGGCAAGAAGGGCCACAAGAATCGTTGCTGGAAACCCCTTCAGAATTTTATAGGCGATGCAAAGGACCTTGAACTGGATCCGCTGGGCCACCGGAAGCCAGTGCAATGACCGCAGGGAGCTGGAGGTAGGACAGAATCTTGGAAGACCTACCACCGCTCTAGCTGCGGCGTTCTGAATCCTTTGCAAGCGCCCGATCTCTGCCTGATTCAGACCAACCAGCAAGGAACTCGCATAGTCCAGCCTGGAGATGACAGTGGCTTGGACCATGAGTTGCCTGGTGGGGGCATCAAAGAACTTAAGCACAGGACGGAGTCCGCGCAGGATGCCAAAGCAGCATGCGGCCGTGCGTTTAGTATGGCACACAAACGTGAGGGCAGGGTCCAGCCAGACCCCGAGGTTCTTAAGCTCGGCGACTGGGATGGGAGCAGGACCCAGATCCCCTGGCCACCACCTCTCTCCCCACAGCTCCGGCTGTCTACCAAAAACCATGACCTCGGTCTTACTAGCGTTCAACTGGAGACAGTTGGACGTCATCCAGTTGGCGACCGCCCGCAGTCCTTGTTGAAACCTGGGGGCATCGACTTCGGCATCCCCGCTGATCGTGACCGCTAGCTGGGTGTCATCGGCATATGACACCATCGTCATGCCCCATTGCCTGACAACCTCAGCTAGCGGCCCCACGTACAGATTGAACAGCGTAGGGCTCAGCGAGGAGCCTTGGGGAACTCCCAGGTTCAACGGATGGAATTTGGACTGGTAAGGAGGGACGGTCACGCTAAAGGCCCGGTTGGTTAAAAACGACCGGAACCACTGGAGCGCGGTACCCGTGACCCCAGCCTCCTCTAGGCGCTGCAGAAGGATTGGGTGCGAGACGGTGTCAAAGGCAGCGCTCAGATCTAATAGCACAAGCGCTGCCGTTTGTCCCGCGTCAAGCACGGAGCGAAGATGCTCCACCATATAAAGCAGAGCCGTCTCCGTGCTATGACCAGCCCTAAATCCATTCTGCGTTGCGTCGAGGATATCTGCGCGGCAAAGATGTTCCGAGAGGACAGCATTTACATGCGCCTCCATAACCTTGGCCGGCCACGGCAAGAGAGAAATCGGTCGATAGCTCTCTGGCTTGCTACCGTCCAGGCTGGGTTTCTTCAGGATAGGCCGAACCATGGCTCGCTTCCACTTCAGTGGAACCTCGCCAGATGTTAACGACGAGTTGATCAAGGAACATAGCGGTGAGATATCATGTACCGCTACGTCCCTGAACACCTCTGGGCAGAGTGGATCCTCTGGGGACCCAGACTTCACTCGGCGGACCAGAGTGCCTAGGCTATCAGGTGTTAACATAGGTAAACAGTGCAATCCCACAGATGGTAATGGCTTAGGAGATGGATTAGCCAAGGGAATGACCGAAGGAAAGGCCCGGTAGATGGCATTCACCTTTTCCAGAAAGAACTCTGCCAATTCTTCACAGTGCTCAACAGAGCTCTGGTACGTAGTTGTTACTTTTTTGGCAGTAAGGTCTTTCAATACCTTAAAAATAGCTTTAGACGGGTTCGAACTAGCCCTAAATTGTGCAGCATAAAAAGCGGCACGAGCTCTACATACCGCCCGATGATACACTTTCACCGTCGACAGGTAGAGAGCTTTCTTCATGGTGCAATAGGCTTTTCGCCAGGCCCGCTCTGCACGTCTGCAAGTGACCTTCAGTGCCCGCAGTGAGTCGTCGTACCAGGGACTGGCTTTGCCAGCTCCAGTTTTGCAGCCCACCAAGGGAATGAGGGTGTCCAACGCCTTGGATACCCAATTACAAAACCTGTCATAAACCTGATCAGGTGGTCCCGAGTTGTCAAATGGGTCAACCGATAGGAGATGGAAAAACTCGTCCAGCTTGAGTTTGTTCCAGCGTCGTCTAGGAACCGTACACACCACTGGCTTAGATTGAATCGCCGAGATAGGGCAATGGATCTGTATCAAATAATGATCGGTCCATGCTAGAGGTGTGTAGCTGGAAATGCAGGCTTCCGTGAGATTCGTAAAAAACGGATCAAGGGTATGACCCCCTGTGTGGGTGGGCTGTGCCACCAGCTGTTCCAGCTGGAGCGCCTCAAGGTCGGCTACAAAACTGGACACCGAGGGACAGATAGAATTGTCAAAGTGCAGATTTAAGTCTCCAATAACGGAGAAGTTGGAGCACCCCGTGGCCAGTTCACTAATGGCGTCAGGTAGCGCCGCTCTAAAAGCCACCTCGCTCCCCGGGGGCCGATAAATCAATAGGCCCGACAGGGTGAAGTTAGATGTAATAGCTACCTTGAACAATGCACTTTCGCAGCCCGGGATAATGTGACTTAACATGTCTGTCATACCCATCTGCTGTACCTGCCACACCTCAATGCATCATGTAAAGTCGGCACACATTCATTAACACAATGATCACAGTAGCAGGGACACTTCCGGTTGAGTGCATGATCAGTTGTGAATGCACAAGTCAGGTACGATACAATGCAGTGACACCAGCCAGGTCAAGGTCTGCACTGACCAACAACACATTAAACGTCACGACATCAATGTAGAGCACCTGACGTCTGTCAATCATCATCAGCCATCAAAAATGGCTGAAACACAGGCAAAAGTGGCTCACACTGAACGTGCGTCCTCCTGTAGATGACATGGCTGTGTGGCATCGTGTGTACAATGATGTGCCCTACACCATGTAGCTGCAGGGTGCTGATACAGTGTCCAGGATTGACATACATAGCAATGTGTACGAAAATGGCAGTACCTACCGCCGGTCCCCTGCGGTGTGACCCCAGCACCACCATCTACCCATCCTAGGTAGCCATTGGCATATGGACTTGTGTATATGGCGGTGGGTATGCTCCGCCGCATGAGTCGCGGTACCTACCGCCGGTCCCCGGCGGTGTGACCCCAGCACCACCATCTACCCAGCCAAGGTAGCCATTGGCATATGGACTTGTGTATATGGCGGTGGGTATGCTCCGCCGCATGAGTCGCGGTACCTACCGCCGGTCCCCGGTGGTGTGACCCCAGTACCACCATCTACCCAGCCTAGGTAGCCATTGGCATATGGACTTGTGTATATGGCGGTGGGTATGCTCCGCCGCATGAGTCGCGGTACCTACCGCCGGTCCCCGGCGGTGTGACCCCAGTACCACCATCTACCCAGCCTAGGTAGCCATTGGCATATGGACTTGTGTATATGGCAGTGGGTATGCTCTGCCGCATGAGTCGCGGTACCTACCGCCGGTCCCCGGCGGTGTGACCCCAGCACCACCATCTACCTAGCCAAGGTAGCCATTGGCATATGGACTTGTGTATATGGCGGTGGGTATGCTCCGCCACATGAGTCGCGGTACCTACCGCCGGTCCCCGGCGGTGTGACCCCAGTACCACCATCTACCCAGCCTAGGTAGCCATTGGCATATGGACTTGTGTATATGGCGGTGGGTATGCTCCGCCGCATGAGTCGCGGTACCTACCGCCGGTCCCCAGCGGTGTGACCCCAGCACCACCATCTGCCCAGTCAAGGTAGCCATTGGCACATGGACTTGTGTATATGGCGGTGGGTATGCTCCGCCGCATGAGTCGCGGTACCTACCGCCGGTCCCCGGCGGTGTGACCCCAGCACCACCATCTACCCAGCCAAGGTAGCCTTTGCCATATGGACTTGTGTATATGGCGGTGGGTATGCTCCGCCGCATGAGTCGCGGTACCTACCGCCTGGCCCCGGCGGTGTGACCCCAGCACCACCATCTACCCAGCCAAGGTAGCCATTGGCATATGGACTTGTGTATATGGCGGTGGGTATGCTCCGCCGCATGAGTCGCGGTACCTACCGCCGGTCCCCGGTGGTGTAACCCCAGCACCACCATCTACCCAGCCAAGGTAGCCATTGGCATATGGAGTTGTGTATATGGCGGTGGGTATGCTCCGCCGCATGAGTCGCGGTACCTACCGCCTGGCCCCGGCGGTGTGACCCCAGCACCACCATCTACCCAGCCAAGGTAGCCATTGGCATATGGACTTGTGTATATGGCGGTGGGTATGCTCCGCCGCATGAGTCGCCGTACCTACCGCCCGTCCCCGGCGGTGTGACCCCAGCACCACCATCTACCCAGCCATGGTAGCCATTGGCATATGGACTTGTGTATATGGAGTGGGTATGCTCCGCCGCATGAGTCGCGGTTCCTACTGCCGGTCCCCGGGGGTGTGACCCCAGCACCACCATCTACCCAGCCAAGGTAGCCATTGGCATATGGACTTGTGTATATGGTGGTGGGTATGTTCCGCCGCATGAGTCGCGGTACCTACCGCCTGGCCCCGGCTTCGTGGTAAGTCACCATGAAGGGAGCAGTAGGGCAGGGTGGTGTCAGACGTGTAGTCATGATGCTGCAGTATATGCTTTGGGATGTGGGATGCTGACAAACACTGACAGACAAGCTGTTTCCAGGTCGTGGGAGTGTGTGTGTTGCACTGTGACTCTTTCCTAGGCCTGTACTTGTATGTGTGAGTGGGTTGTGCTACTTTTTCGGGCAGACATAACCAACAGTTGTTAGCCTTGTAGATGCCAGGACAGTGTACGCTTGTGATGACATTTCAGGGTGCCCCTGTAGTCATAGTCAGTGTGACCCACAGAGTAGGTTCAGTGGCTGCACAGCCAAACGTTGAACATAAGCCAACTTACATGCTACAGTTGCTTCACACTGATTAGTAGATATGCCCCATCAGTGCCCTGTACAATTTCTGAATTACACAGTGCTGTCGATGCATTTGTGTTGAAGCATCATGCTTTAGTGTGATTATCATGGAGACTAGGAACCTCAATGTATGCATGCATTCACTAATGTTTATGCCATGCAGAGTGGCCTTGTGAGGGTACCCCCAGTTCTGGAGGGAGGGAGGTTACTGTGAGTCCCGAGTCAGTGTCTGGCTGCTGTACTGATAGATGCTGACATATGACATTGTGTAATTGTTAATTTGGCCTTTTTTACTCTCATACCTGCAGCTCAAGGTACACCAACGTAAGGCTGTCTGGAGGGCCATAGCAGCAAAGGTGCGAGCCCTGGGGGTATCAAACAGACGACACACACACTGTCACAAGAGGTGGGACGACATCAGCCGGCTGGCTAAGCAAGTGGCAGAGATGACCTTGGGGATGGTACCACGCACAGGGCGTGTGGCACGGCGCACCATGACTCCGCAGATGGGACGCATACTGGCAGTGACCAATCCAGACCTGGATGCACGTCTGAAGGGGCATCAGCAGCAAGACAGAGATGGTGAGTATCCGGGGAGGGAGAGTTTGTCTGGGAGTGGATGTATGTGTACAGTGCCTGTGGCAGAGGTGACACATGTGATGTGCATGTGCTGCCATGCTGTGATATGTGATGTGAGTGGCAACTGTGATGTGTGTCTGTATGAGGCATTGGGCCACCATGGCCTTACTGTGCTGCTCCTGCCTGCAGTTTTCAGTCCTTGACAGATTTTCGGTGTCCACATGGTCACTCTTCTTTGGGATGGTGTGGGGAGTCCATATTCTGCCCTACAGCAGTGTCCACTTAATGAGTGTGTAAGAGTAACAGGAGGGGACCCATAAACCAGGTTGGGATGGGTGTATAATGTAAGAAGAAACAATTCCCAACAGGTATTATTTAAGAGACAATTTACACAATGTATGCAATTAGCATTACAAGAAATAACCAACAAGGAGTCACTAGAGTTCTTTGAAAAAGGTATTATTCACCAATAGTAAACAGGTTTTTTTTTTTCAAAGGGTAATACAGTTAAACAGCACTGTACAGAAGGAATCATGTGACAACCCAGTGGCACTTGGTAGGTAGTGATATATACAATAGGTGACTGTGAAGGTGCAAGTGCTAAAGTGAGCAGCGTGATCGGCGCATAGTGACAAATAATAAAACAATGGTGACTCCGAAATAAGATCAAGTTGTAGTCACTTAGAACATGATTCAAAACAATTTAACAGGAGCACCAAGCTTGTTATGCGTCTTATGATTATGCTGTAAGGTCGACGGCGTTTCGATCCCTGTGAGTTGGGATCATCATCAGGACGGGGTTGTCGATGTGGGCAGTGCTGTAAGGGGGAGAGAAGGGGGCAAATGAGATGGGCGCAGGGGAAGGCTGGGGATTGTGGCGCTCCCAAGGAGGGGCCAGTGCTGGTGTGACGCTACTTTTAGACTGGCAGGCTACAGGTGATATTATAGTGACTAGAGGCTTGCCAGGAAAACGGATATAGTATCGCGTGGCTACGCAAGTACAGTGAAAGAGTGAGCGCGAAGACGTATATCGTCAACCAGGTAGGTATCCTGGTGATGACTTAAGGTAACAACCAACAACCAACAACCATTGGGGAGCTGGAGAAGTAGTGTTTAAACTTAATGTGACTAGTCACTTTTCAGGGGGGGCAACATGGCGTCTCTCCTAGGAAGAGCTGAGTGCAAATGGATTTCACGTGTTGACTCGGTCAACCATGGGCTGAACACTCTTGATGAGTGGACCAATACCATTACTATTTAATCACACTCCTCAGAGAATGCCTACCCACTTAGCCTGATGTAATTAATCGTCCGGTTTCAGACCAGATGCCCAGCTAGGCACTTATCTTGTGTTACCTCCATCACTGCATAATTGTTATTCCACCCCCTTTAACTTGATGTCAAGTAACCCACCGGTTTTATACCACATGCCTAGCTGGACACCAACCTCATGTAAATACCTCATACCGTATGCTTTATCAGCTGACTATTCATCAATTGCCTAATGTATGTCACTCTGCATGAACTGTTATGCTGTTATAAGTATTGAATTGATGTTTCACAATCATTTATAATAATGAATCATCTGCTTCCGATACTCCCACCCTCCCCCTGTAATCCAACAATTGTCATGCAACTTGAACTTCTATACGTTAATGAGTAGAGTGTTGTTGATACACAGCCCTTTAAGGTAGAGGATGACCCGCTTCAGATACTCTCTCCTCCTCGCCGGCTTCGCCGCCGCGTTCTGCATTGCTTCACTAAGGAGACTTCCTGTTTGTCCTGGTTGCCACGCAACCACCCAGGCACGCCCCAATCCCGCACTTCCATCCTAACCACGCCCCGCGCCTCCCACGCACTCGGTTCTCATATCATTGACTGAGGACACCGAGCCCCTGGTAGCTCCGGCATTAATTGCCAGTTTGACGTAATTCAACAGAGCCCTCATCGCCCTGAGCTGCCTTGATTCAAACAGGTACGCATGAGTTTCGCCCACCCCGGGCGATCTCTCCTCGATCCGTTCTGAAATGCTCTCCCGCCATTGCCGGTGTTTGATCCTCGCTACTTTGTTTCCCCGCAGGCGCCCCATTACTCCTCCGCTGATCTGACTCTACTAACTGCACGATCAGGTAATTGTCTCCTTGCGATTATTACTCTGGCCGCACCGAGACGGCTTGCCCCACCCTGTGAGTCTAAACGTAACTCTCTGCCCCCTCCATTTACTCCCCTACAGCCATCGCATCCTGAGCCTTCGCCAGGATGTCCAGCCTATGAGAATTCCACCTGGCTGACGTAGTAAGTTTAGATACCCTGCACTTCTGCCCTCTCGCTTTTCCCCCCCCCACTTACTCAGTAATCGCCACCTAGCCACGCGACACTATTAACGCATTCCTGAAAAGTGACTAGTCACATTAAGTTTAAACACTACTTCTCCAGCTCCCCAATGGTTGTTACCTTAAGTCATCACCAGGATACCTACCTGGTTGACGATATACGTCTTCGCGCTCACGCTTTCACTGTACTTGCGTAGCGACCACCACCTAGCCACGCGATACTATATCCGTTTTCCTGGCAAGCCTCTAGTCACTATAATATCACCTGTAGCCTGCCAGTCTAAAAGTAGCGTCACACCAGCACTGGCCCCTCCTTGGGAGCGCCACAATCCCCAGCCTTCCCCTGCGCCCATCTCATTTGCCCCCTTCTCTCCCCCTTACAGCACTGCCCACATCGACAACCCCGTCCTGATGATGATCCCAACTCACAGGGATCGAAACGCCGTCGACCTTACAGCATAATCATAAGACGCATAACAAGCTTGGTGCTCCTGTTAAATTGTTTTGAATCATGTTCTAAGTGACTACAACTTGATCTTATTTCGGAGTCACCATTGTTTTATTATTTGTCACTATGCGCCGATCACGCTGCTCACTTTAGCACTTGCACCTTCACAGTCACCTATTGTATATATCACTACCTACCAAGTGCCACTGGGTTGTCACATGATTCCTTCTGTACAGTGCTGTTTAACTGTATTACCCTTTGAAAAAAAAAACCCTGTTTACTATTGGTGAATAATACCTTTTTCAAAGAACTCTAGTGACTCCTTGTTGGTTATTTCTTGTAATGCTAATTGCATACATTGTGTAAATTGTCTCTTAAATAATACCTGTTGGGAATTGTTTCTTCTTACACTTAATGAGTGTGACACCATGTCTGTCTACTTTGCATGCACCATGATGGTAGAGGCCCGCACATCTGACGACAATGTGAACCCTGATTGGCACATGGTGATTGGAATGGCCTATTTGGCAATGTGGCATGTGTAGTCAATACAGGTGTGTGTGGTCCCCTCTGGTTCCCTTTTGGGCTGTAAGTGGTGATGTGTGTTGTGGCTACATCATGTCCATGGGGCAGGTCAATGTGGGCTGGGGGAACACCATCCATGGGCAGGGTGTAGTGCTGTGTGGCATCGACATTGCTCCACTTCTGGCTGTTTGTCTGCATGACAGGCACTGTTGTGGTCTATATAGTGTGTAGCTGCACAGTGATTGGAGGGTGTGGTGGTTACCATGTAGCTCTAGGCCTCTCATGTGCTGCATTGATCTGATATCGTGTGACCAGACGATGACACTTACACAACCCTGTTTCTCTCACTAATGTAGATTCGCAAGACACCACGGCGGAACATGATCCTGAAACAAGTGTTGGTCGAGACCAGCACGACAGCGGCAGCGGAGCAAAGTGAGACTGAGCCAAGTGACACTGACCACACCAGTGCTACTGAGGGTGACAGGAGTATGCATGAGGAATCTGTGGCTGAGACACAGAGTACCACTTCATCTGATGGCAGGGGGGATGCGTCCCTGTTAGCAGCCACAGGGGATGGGGAGTCTGCTGCAGCATCTGACAACCTGCGGCCACTGCCCAGCCTCCCATCCACTTCCTCTGGGGCCGGCCGTATCCGTGTCACTAAGAGGGGACGTGAAACATTCACACATGGCACCGCTGCCCCTGCACCTGTCCCCCCTGCTGCCCTCAGTGCAGAGTGCGTAGAGCTCCAGCGCCAACTTTGCGTGGGCCAGACCGCCCTGCTCAATGCCTTCAGTGCCCACGAGAACAAATTAGGCCAGGTTCTAGCATTCATGGAGGGCATACACTCTGACGTGGGTGGGCTACATCGTACACTCCAGTCATTGTCAGCAACAGTCACGTCAGCCCTCCAACAGGCACATGGTCCCATTGCAGCTCAGGTGCCTGTGACGTCAACCCATTCAGTGGCCACATCAGATGACAGTGACCACATCAACTAAACGATACAACACTAGGAGCACAGGTCAGACCCAAACCAAACAATCCCGTCCACAGACTCCATCCCCAAAGAAGAGCAGGGACCCCCCAATATGCACAGACAAGGTGAAGTCACAGAAGAGCAAGGCCAGAAGATCATTGTGGCAGACATCAGGCTCACATGCTGCAGAGGCATCACCAGAAATTGACTCAGCTATGCCCACAGAGGATGTGTGGCATGTCATGGCTACACCTGGGGAGAGCACAGGGACACAACCACCCACCACATCAACCCCAGAACAAAGTACATCGAGGCAGGTGGAGGAGAGCCTGTTGTGACCAGCCCAGTCATTGTGGCAGAGGAGAGCCCTGTTGTGACCAGCCCAGTCATTGTGGCAGAGGAGAGCCCTGTTGTGACCAGCCCAGTGATTAAGGCAAGGGAGGGCAGTGTTGTGTCCAGGCCACTGATTCAGGAAAAGGAGGGCAGTGTTGTGTCCATGCCACTGATTCAGGAAAAGGAGGGCAGTGTTGTGTCCAGGCCAGTGACTCAGGTAAAGGAGGGCAGTGTTGTGAGCAGCCCTGGCAAGAAGGGACAGGAGGGCACTGTAGACACCACCCCTGGGGGAAGTGGGAAGGTGGTCACTGTAGGGGGTACACCTTCCAGAGAGGGCAAGGTGGTCCGGAGGCGTAGCCAGCCCAAGCGTTCAGCAGGATCAAGCACTTCTCCAGAGGGAGTGCCAGTGTCTGCCCCTGATGTGGGACAATTGGGGTTTGTGCCGGTGGTGTCAACGCCACTTCCCATCAACCCCACGACAGGGAAGGAATTTCATATTCCAAAAAAGTGGAAGGGCACCCCTCCAACCTCTCCCACCCACACTGTGTGAAGGGTGAGCATGACTCCACTTCCACGTGCCACGGTGCCACCTGGTCCACACAGCCCTCCACCTTGCAGGCCCTCTGTTATTACCACATCACATGGCCCTCTGTCACACCAGTCAAGTGGACCTGCTGTTCCTGACACACAGCCAGGTCCCACTCCACATGACAGCCAGGAGTGAGTTGTCAACACCCTCATACGCCTGTGCCTCACCATGGTTTGCGACCTGGGTGTGTTGCTGGCCCTGTTGCTCTGATGTGCTGTACTCACCCCTGCCAAGTACTCTGGGCCTGTTGCTCTGATGTGCTTTACTCACCCCTGCCAAGGACTCTGGGCCTGTTGCTCTGATGTACTGTACTCACCCCTGCCAAGGACTCTGGGCCTGTTGCTCTGATGTGCTGTACTCACCCCTGCCAAGGACTCTGGGCCTGTTGCTCTGATGTGCTTTACTCACCCCTGCCAAGGACTCTCAGCCTGTTGCTCTGCTGTGCTGTACTCTCCCCTGTGCAGCCTCTCATGTACTTGCTATCTCCCCTGCCAAGGACTCTGGGCCTGTTGCTCTGCTGTGCTGTACTCTCCCCTGTGCAGCCTCTCATATACTTGCTATCTCCCCTGACAAGGACTCTGGGCCTGTTGCTCTGATGTGCTGTGCTCACCCCTGCCAATGACTCTGGGCCTGTTGCTCTGATGTGCTGTACTCTCCCCTGTGCAGCCTCTCATGTACTTGCTATCTCCCCTGCCAAGGACTCTGGGCCTGTTGCTCTGATGTGCTGTACTCACCCCTGCCAAGGACTCTGGGCCTGTTGCTCTGATGTGCTGTGCTCACCCCTGCCAAGGACTCTGGGCCTGTTGCTCTGCTGTGCTGTACTCTCCCCTGTGCAGCCTCTCATGTACTTGCTATCCCCCCTGCCAAGGACTCTGGGCCTGTTGCTCTGCTGTGCTGTACTCTCCCCTTGGCAGCCTCTCATGTACTTGCTATCTCCCCTGCCAAGGACTCTGGGCCTGTTGCTCTGCTGTGCTGTACTCTCCCCTGTGCAGCCTCTTATGTACTTGCTATCTCCTCTGCCAAGGACTCTGGGCCTGTTGCTCTGATGTGCTGTACTCACCCTGCCAAGGACTCTGGGCCTGTTGCTCTGATGTGCTGTACTCACCCCTGCCAAGGACTCTGGGCCTGTTGCTCTGATGTGCTGTACTCTCCCCTGTGCAGCCTCTCATGTACTTGCTATCTCCCCTGCCATGGACTCTGCACTTCCTGTTTGTGTTTGACCTGTGCATAGTCTCTACCATTTGTACATGATTTTGTGGCTTGCTGTTGTCTACTAATGTTGTATTGCTACATCTGTGCAATATATGAATAAATACAGATACTTCTGGTGTGTGTTTTATCAGTCTCCTTGCTGATTAAAGTCATTTTCTTGTTTGCATTTGCTTGACTGTGTATCATGCTCTATTTTTCAGTTCACCATTGCAAGGCTCTTTGTGGCCATCTCACTTTTAGACAGGGGTGACAGGGTCTTCAGTCCATTCTGGCCCTGCTGATGTTGTACTCTGTGATGGCTATTTTACAGGTCATGCAGTTTTCTTGTTGGTGATTTGCTATTGCTGCAAACACTGTTCACATGTCACCTTGGGGGACACTGGCAGCACAGAGTATGCAGCTGTTCAGTGGTTTTGTAGCTGTCTGTGATGTCATGAGGTATGTGTGTGTTTTCCTTTCTGTGTGCCCAGGCGTGTATGTGTATGGTCATCTTGTGTTGGCCCTTAGTCCTGGTGGCATGGCTTACATGGCATGTGTGGTGTTGGGTGTGGCAGAGGTGTGCAGTGTGAAGGGTGTTAGTTTGTAGTGTATGTATGTGTGCCCCTGTATGGTGTGAGACACACATGTGTCAGCCAGGTGTTGTATGCCTGTAGTTTGTTTTGTCTTGCCCTGTGTGGATGATTGTATGCAATTGTGTGGGCTGTGTGGAGTGCACTGGTGTTGTGTGTTCCTTGTCAGCCAATCCTGCAGTGCCTGTGTCCCTGGTTGTGTGTTGTGTGTTCCAGTGTGTGTGTATTGTGCTTGTTGTTACAGTGCTTGTTGGTGTGCATGGGGGTGCACGGGATAGGCACCTGGCCTGTGTTTAGCTCGGGTGGGGTGCAGTGTGGTTTGGGGTGGTGTGTCCCTGTGATGTTAGTGCCCTGGCCATGCCTTGGTGTGGCCTTGCCTTCTGCATAGTGCGCATGTGTTGACCGCAGCGGTGACATGACCGTGGCCGGAACTTTGCTGCTGGTTGGCGGACGTTGTGTGTTCCGGATGCTGTGGGGTGCCTTGTTGTGAGGTGGGTGATGTGTGGGTGCCCATGTGTTGTGCCCCCCAGCAGGATGCCAGTGTGGTGCTTGGGCCCTGTGTCGGCATGCGTGTTGTGTGGTGCATATGTGTAGTGGCGTACCTGCGGCGGCGTCCGCGGCGGCGTCCGCGGCGGCCCATCTGGCGATAGTGTTGCAGCAGGTACATGACCGGATGCATGTGGAGGGCTGGGTCCATGGGGTTCATGTCGGGTCTCGGCGTTCGTGCTCCGCTGTCGACTTTCCGCAAGCTTCAGCTGTGTGGTGTCTCCGCTGCGGTGGGTCTGCTTGTTTGGGCCATCCTAATTTGTCGAGCGGGGCGGACGTCATCGGGCGCGGCGGAAGGTCTCGATAGGCTCCCGCCGCCGCGGTGGCGGGCACACCTTGATGGCGGAGCGCGGCGCTCCGCGGCGGACGGGAAATGACCTGTGTTTACCTATCCTAATGTGGCGGGCGTGAGTTCCGCTGCTCATGGGCGGAAAAAGCTGTTTTTCCGCCCGCCACCACCGCGGTGATGCCACCGCCCGACACCCTAATGGACCCCTTAATTCCCAAGATGCCAGCTTCAAGGTGGATTTCAGTTGGTGTGCAGATAAGGTAAATAAAACTGATTCATCAAGTTGTAGAAGATCAACTGCAGTTCTGAAATTTTTCACAATTAAAGAGTGCTCTTTAAAAGTTCCTAACAGTTCCTTTTGAATACGGTATCTTAATGTGCCAGATTCTCCCCTTGCAAGGTTAAAGACCCAACACACTATCCCTGCTAGGCCCTGGACCCAGCTACTACGCAGGCCAAATTCCAACCTAAGGGCGGCTGTGGAACATGCTGTATTAACTGTGGTTAGATACCGCAGACTTTTGCCTTCCGTAGTATTTAAAAAACCCCAATTACTTATATCAAGTAATTCAATACCGTATAGTAACGATGCTGGGATTTTAGCGCGGAAGACTTCTAACAAAATAGCAAAATGTCTTTTACCTGTAGAGTTGTAGAGGGACAATAAACTTTTACGTTGAACAATTGCTTTCCGGGAGTTATTTGCTATGTGAGCCTTTTCACTTAGATTACCAACAATAGTTTTTCTGAGGAAGACATAAGATTTTACGACTTCTAATCTTTGTCCACCTACAGACCAAGGAAAGCTCACATATTTTGTTTTTTTCCTTCCCGTCATGCACATTACTTTACTTTTTGATACATTTATCTTCAAATAATGTGCCTCAGCACATAGAGTGCTTGCAGGCGATTATTTAATCCTTTTGGAGTTAAATCCAGAATTAATATATCGTCTGCATATAACAGACAAACAATTGGTGAACCCCCCAGGATAGGTGCAATTCCTTCAATTGTGGACAAGACATACGGGAGATCAGATATATAAAGGGAAAATAATAAAGGGGCCAGTAAACAGCCTTGTTTCGACCCATTAGCAGAAGGGATTACTTTGGACAGTCCTCTTTCCCCACCTAACAAGATTCTGCACCAGGTGTTAGAGTGGAGAGCTTGAACTAAATCCAAAAGAAGGTCCGATAGCTTCCTCCACAGCAAAGACCGATCTACTTTGTCAAAAGCTGTGAAGAAATCTATGAACGCTCCGTAGAGTCTCCCTCCTCGAACCTTGATATATTTTTCGCTTATGATCTGCAATGCCGTCAAATTGTCCATGGTACCATGCCTTTGCCTAAAACCCGTTTGCTCAAGGGGCAAGATTTTCTCCTTAACCACCCAATCATTAATTGACTTGAGCAGACATTTTGCAAAGACCTTGCCTATGGCATCCAAGAGGGAAATTTGACGGTAATTGTTTGGGGCATCCCGTTTTCCCTTCTTATGAAGGGGAACCAATATGCTCCCCTTCCAGGAAGGGAGAACCAATTTACGGGTGAAACCTACGTTAAAAACCGGGAAGAGAATTTTGCTCCACATCTCACTATTTTGTTTTATAACTGAGATGGGAAGCTCATCCGGACCCATTGCTCCAGAGGATCGCAAGCCCTTAATAGCCAATTCCATGTCTTTTTCAGATGGAGGTCCATATTGGGAGCTATCCACATACGTTCTAGCATATTCATGCACCAGACCATTGCTAGCATACAAATTCGCAATGTACCCAACCCAAATTTGTTCTTCGATTGGGATTGGTAGTGGTCTAGATCTTAATCCACAACCTTCCCCAATAAGTGACCAAAATGTCCTAGCTAGACCCTTACAAACTGCTTCCCGTAATTTAACTCATAAAGAATCTTCACTCTCACGTTTCAATTTGGCCTTCGCCCTGCTCCTCCTTCTTCTTAGTAAGACTATTCTATGGTATCTTTCAGGAGAATAGATCAAATACTGTTCCCTTACTAATTTATTTATTTCGATATTGAGATTCCGAAGACAACTGGGAGCTGCTTTAATATTACTTATAGGATAGGATATTTTTGCCATGGAAGTTACTCTAGTCATAAAATCAGCAAAGCATACAAGTTCAGAGCCCTTCCAATAAGTCAGATTCTCCACAGTAGCCTCTAAAATACTTGCCAACCCCTTAACAGCCCTGAAATTCCAATAGCATCTTCCAGATTTGTCTCCAAAGCTTACCAGTTCACTATTTAATGACCACGAGTCCGTTAACGGTAGGTTCAAATTTACTGTAATACTAAGTATCTTGTGATCACTAAATACGGTATTGGAGACCGACAGGTCTTTCAGAATGGAAAAAGAAGAGCTTCCTACTACCACATAATCAAGGATGGATTCACTATTATTGGACTTGTGAGTAAAATTTGCCGGGGTATCAGAGGTCATTCTTCCATTAACTATGATACCATCTACTTTAGACAATTCTTCCAGAAATAATTTCTCTCTCTTATTAGTTTTTATATTGCCCGGAAAGATGGCTTGAGGTATCTGTAAAGATTCTTCCACAAGCGTATTTCTGAAGAGCTCCAAACTACAATTAGAGATGTTGCAATTAAAATCCCCTATTAAAATTATGTGGGGAAAAGATTCAGAATCAAGTATTTTCTTTATATAAGAGAAAACCTTCTTTAGGCCTACATTATAACATGTTTCTGGGGGAATATAAACATTTATCACTATAATTTGTTTACATGGGTTGTCATTAGTGACATTGCGCAGTGTTATTGCTTGAAAGAAGTTACTAGGATCTAAATAATGAACAAAATTCCATTGTATCTTGTTAGACAACAAACAAGCTATTCCACCCTTAGCATGGCCTCTCCTAGAGGAAGTGGCTCTACCATCTAGCGAATAGTAATCCTTACCCGCAAAAAATTTCACATCACACCAGGTTTCTTGGAGACAAATCATATTGGCTTCTAGTGTTTGCAGGTATTGTAGTTTTTCTGGACTATTCTTTATACCGGCCACATTCCAGGATATTATTTTTAGGTCAGTGCTAAAGATGAGAGTACAATTTGGAATTGATCTTAGATTTACTTGACAAAACACCGGGCAACCAATTCCATTTAAAACACTCCTCTGTCATACTCAATTGACAGGGGGGGGGGTTTAAGTATGTACCGTGCCTTACATTTTGCGAAATACAGATTTTTAATTCATCGGTTACACCAGGCTTATTTATACTACTCCTTGGTGCCTCCAATTGAAGAGACTTGTTCGCGGCTTTTCTATTTCGAGAATCCGCTAGATAAGGAATGACATCAACCCCCCTACTTTGTAAACCTTCAGACCAATGTAAGATATGGTTTACGACAAGTTTAGAGTAAAATCTAACCCTTGTTAAATTCCCAACCTCTAGTTGCACAATAGTAACTATATCTATATCATTTGTTTGAATAAGTTTCAAGCTTTCAATCTCCCAGAACCATTTGAGGAGCGAGGATCTGTTTAATATGACATCCGAATCAAACAACTGGACAAAATCAAGATGAAAGGTGTCTATATTTTCCTTTTCAAAGACAGTATTTGACTGGAAAGTATCTATATTTTCCTTGTCACGAACAATATTCCTTAGCTTAGTTGCCCTCTCACATTCTATCATAACAGGGAATGGTTTAGCTAGAGGGTTAAGAGCTGTTAAAAGGGGGCTAGCTGGTTTTATTTGTTCGACTAGACTAATACTGTTAGAAGGCCCCTCTGGTTTTATTTGTTCGACTAGACTAATACTGTTAGAAGGCCCCTCTGGTACGGAGATCATAAGTTCTGGATCCGATTTAGTTTGCCCGGTCGTATCATAAGATACATTAGGCAAAGAGTTTAGAGTGGAATTTTTCCCTATGGAGGTATCTAGATTTTCTTCAAAGTTAATTTTCCTCAATCTTTTTTTTGCAAATCTACGATTAGGTTTCCTCTTTTTTCCTCTGAACTTTTCCCTTTTATTCCCTTTTTACCCTCGTATGAGGCATCCAGTGTACCCTCTATCTCTTCCTTTATATGGGGTTTAACTATAGGGAATGGCTCCTTCTCTATCAATTTTTCAGGGCCCATCAGGATTTCAATTTCATGATTAAGCTCAACAGCACAGTTGGTTACTGCTGTTTTTAATGTGATTGCCTGGGGATTCCCCAGAGTAGCTACCGGTTTCTTCCTATCGGTGGAAAGAGGAATCTCATTTTGTCCTAATGAACTAATCCTAAATCTTGAGAAATACTCTCAAGCTTATTCTCTACCATCTTGTCTTTCAATTCTTGCACCACCACTGGAAATGAATCGTGTTGTGCGCTAGATTTAAACCCTGATTTATTTGTCAGTAATACGTTGAGTATTTGTGTTGTAGTTTCCAGCACACAGTCTGAACCATAAACAAATTTTTTTAATAAAAGTAAAATAGAGGAAAGCAGTTGTTCTAGGGAGATCAGGGATTCAGAAAAAGGTTTGTCCTGCCTAATGGAATGGTTAACATGAGTGTCAATAATGTTAAACTCATGACTAGTAGAGATGTTTGACTGAGACATAGAGAAATTAGATTTATTGGAAGGGGTACTACTATATAGTTGGAGCCCTTTCGGGACCGGGGCTACTGGGGTATTTTCT
Source organism: Lissotriton helveticus (assembly GCF_964261635.1). Taxonomy (NCBI): domain Eukaryota; kingdom Metazoa; phylum Chordata; class Amphibia; order Caudata; family Salamandridae; genus Lissotriton; species Lissotriton helveticus. Next base: position 875,452,721 of record NC_136059.1, read on the forward strand.
AGATCTATTACCTTGCTGAAGTCATGGGAGATATATCTCTTACAGAGCTCAATGTCTATATCGGGGAGAGTAAAATCATTACCAGAGTCGACCGCAGGATTGGATGGACCAGGAGGATTTTTTATATCTTCGTTTTTGTGGGAGGGTGAGTTGTGCACACGCATCTCAGCTGTTTTGGGGGTAAGACCGGGGAGTGGCCCCATACCATTTAAGCATGTTTCCCCGGATACCTGCTTTGGGGGCAACGGTAACATAAAAGGGTCAAAGGGCCCATCCAGCCCAGCGTTGGGAAGAACATCAACCTCTATTAGATTTACCAAAGCAATAGAAGTGTCTTGATTGCTATTCTCTCCCGTTGATATTCTACCTTGTTCTATACTTTTTTCATTAGTATTTGCTGACATTAAATCCCTAGTCTGGACCTTATCCTTACCTCTTTCCCATTAGCTATATAATTGACATTGTCCCTTTAACTGCATGACAGTGACGTCTTTATTTTGTAGGGGATTTGGTTTGGTCTTAGAGCAAGTCTTACCCACCAATAACCGGCCCGACCTTAACTTTTTTGCCGTCATTTAAAAAATCAAGTCACTAAAGAAAGGTACAAAATCCAATAATGTTAAACGACAGTTAAAAAGGGAGCTACAGCTTTACACCTATTGGGTATTCCCTGATTTCAGCGGTATTACAAATCACAACTAGCTCCAAGATAAGCACCCTTTAGTGCACATGGGCCACAATACAATATTAGTACAGTCACCAAAGAGGGTGACGTTAAAATGTGGATACTAAAAAAGAGTGCCCCAGCCCAGCCGTCTCCAGCCTCGGAGGGCCCGCCCTTTGCCCGGGCTTAGCTCCGGGCTGAGTCCCATGCACGTCCCGCGATATGCGGTGGGTGAGACAATTAAATACAGGAAGGAGGCGGGGCACGCCCGGGAAGAGGCACCAGCTGTAGATGATCAAGGGAATGCTGGTCCTCGCAGTCCTGGGCGCCCGCTGTGGGTCCTAGTTGTCAGGGTCCACCACGAATTACCCCCCCCTTCAACGAGCACGGCCAAGGAAAAAACAGAGTGATCTCTGAACTCCAATAAAGTCTGAAAAAACAGAAAACTTCAAAGTTATGCTGCGAGCGGCCCCTGCGGAGCGGGGGCCGCGAGCAGTGATGAAGGGGTGATGAAGCGGTGGTAGGAGGCCCGGCACGCCCGGGAAGAGGCACCAGCTGTAGATGATCAAGGGAATGCTGGTCCTCGCAGTCCCGGGCGCCCGCTGTGGGTCCTAGTTGTCAGGGTCCACCACGAATTGTCACCTCCTCAACAAGCACGGCCGAGGAAAAAACAGAGTGTTCTCTGAACTCCAATAAGGTCCGTAAAATCAGAAAACGGCAAAGTTCTGCTGCGAGCGTCACCCCCGGTCGCCCTCTTTCTCTTTGGTCCCCCTGGAACTCTGATTCCCGGGGCTATGAGGCAAAGGCAGCGAGAATGAAATTTCGTCAGTAGTCAGTGGCGGGGGTGAGCAACAGCTAAGGTTGCGCTGTTACTTGCCCACAGCAGTCACCAGACACAAGTCGCCAGTCCTCAAACACCGGACTCCGCCCTCCTCACTCCTCGGGCTAGCCACTCCTCACCGCTCCTCACCTTTGCATGCATGCAGGCAGGTCCGTACTTGGTGAGGGTCGCCCCGGAGCCAAGAGCTAGTGCCAACTTTTTGCTGTGCGGCCGCTCGACTCGGCTTCTAGGCTTCTCGACCTTGTGGTGAGGCTGTGGGGTGATAGGCAGGCAGGGCAAGGGCCCGGGTCTGGGGGCCCGCTCGCTGCTCTCTGCACGCCGCCTCCGGCGCTGCTGCTGCTGCTTCTGCTTCTGCTCTATTGCTCTGATGCCGCGAACTGTCGCGTACACGATCGCCACCTAGCATAGGAAGCACTCTCACTCACTCACTTTCAACTGTCTAGGTACTGCATTGACCAGGCACTGCACAGTTCCTTGGATTGACAGGGCTATCCTCTGATGCTGCACTGAGTCCCAGCTCCTGAAGTTGCCTGGCACTGTGCAGGTTCTTGCTCTGATATCAATTCCTACTCCAGTTACTGCAGTATTAGGGAAAGTTCTGTACTTCAGAGGGGTTAGATTTACTATTCCCAGTCCAAACAATAGTAGGGAAAGTGTTGGAGTTTGGAGGGTTTAAATTTACTATTCCCACTCCAATGTGTGCAGCAGTATTGAAAGCGTTGGACTTAAGAAGAGTTGAATTTACTATTTCCACTCCAGTTTGTGCAACAGTAAGGAGAGCATTAGAGGGGTGAAATTTACTATTCCTACTCCAAACAGCGCAACAGTAGGGAAATGTCACTACTTCTACTGCAGTCTAAGCAGTGCTAAGGAAAATTCTTCACTTAAAACACATTACATAAATTAGCCATACCATGAATATGGAACAAATATTACACTCTCAATATAAAAATTCTTGAACAACATGAAATACATATTTATTTGTCTTAAATAAACTTAAGACGGAGGTGCGCGGCGGCAGTGATGCAAGATGGTCTTTCGCTAGATTTCCTCCGACAGACCAGAGTCCTTTACATAAGGAGGGAAGCGTATCCAGCACAGTGTGAGCGTGTTGACCCGGCGGAGAGCGTCAGAAGCACCCGGGAGCAGCGGGGTAGGTTTAGAGACCTTGAAATGGTCAATTTCTCCTTTTATTAGTATTTTCTCTGCCGCTCCCAGTGCGCTCCATCCCGTGGCCATGCTTGAACTCCCACGTTTCTTTTGCACATTAACGGTGACTGAAAACACATGGGAATTTTCCCCCGAATGAAGAGACTGCTTCTGCATACTTCCTAATGATTTCAAAACTTTATGGGCAAAGTATATAAGCAGTGTAGCTGTTATAGCTATTTCAGACGCACTGTGTGGACCTGACAGAAATATATTGGCAATTTTTTCTTTTCTTCTACATTGCATATTGGCAAGATACTATTATAACTCTTTTTTGTCATTTCATTGGTCTGCCTCATTGGTCCTCTTAAATGAAGTTACACAATCTCTTCTCTTTGTGGGTCTTGAAGGATTACATACACCATCTTACCTGTTCCCTTCAGTTCAATAAAATATGGAGATGGCACAGTCACCCAAATTGCACTCTATCAGCACTCCTAATACCAATATTCGCAAAGAACCTTGAGGCAACGCTACTAAAAGGGAAAAAGAGCCTCTTCTCCTATAAAATCACCTATGCCTTTGACTCTGGAAAACATTATGTCTGAGTTGAAAAACATAAGACATTTCATGGCGGATACTCATTCGGCACTTTAGAGAATAGAAGATAAATGGTCTCATCTGGACTCTAGGCTTACAGAGGTCGAACAGAGGGTTAGCGATGCTCAGGATGTGACCGCAAAGGTTGACACACTATCCAAAGAAGTGATTCAATTAAAGAAAATAACTGAGGATCTGGAGAACCATAACAGGCGCAATAATATACGTATCTATGGCATACTAGAAGGTTCTAAAGGTCCCAACATTATCAGCTTCTTGAAGATGCATATACCAAAAATAGTCGATCTACTGACTCCTGCAGATCTCAACATCCAAAGAGCTCACAGGATTGGTCCCCTGGGTGTTTTGACCTCACAAAGACCACGAGGGATCATTGACTTTTTTTTTTCAATACTCAGATCTAATGACAATACTCTCAGCGGCCAGACAACGGAAACAAATGCTGTGGTCTGCTCAAAAGATTTTAATCAGTCAAGATGTTTCCAGGGCAATGGCACATTGCCGAAAGGAATTCTTAGATTTCCGACCTATGTTGCGATCCATGAATGCTTGCTACGGCCTTATTTATCCTTGCTTCTTCAAGGTCACTTACAAAGCAGGAGTATCACTTTTGCAGACCCTGCAGAGCTCAAGAAATTCATACATATGCACAAGGGAGAAGTCATGGAACTTAGGAACCCCTAAAATGCTGTCAATTTTACTTTTCATTCTTTATCAGGTTCCTGGCTTCCTCTTGTTTTGATGTCAGGTGTTAACATTCAATAATGTTACCTAGTCTGCTGTCTGTGTCTTGTTCAGTTATGCTTTTCCCCTAATGTTTGGTAAATTACAGTAGCACTGTGATTATTCAGTCTTCTCGTTTCATATCGTTCCCTCCTCATTGGGTGATATTTTGTTAATTTTATCCTGGTGTTTCGATCTCTTTAAGCAGTGTCTTTCTTCTCCTCGTCCCCCTTCAGCATTAATGTCTCTTTTGTTCTTTATTCATATGACTAAAGTCTCATGGCTTTCAGTCATCTCTCATTTCAATTTACATTGGGGGAGACCTTGTTCTTCCCCATTCCTCAACTTCTCTCCATATTCTTTTCTCTTATTTTCTTCTTTAAATTTCCCCTTTTCCTTTTCTCAGCTATGTAATGAACTTTCTTTATATCATTTTTTCGTGTGGTCTTCCGTCATTTCTTACCAGATTCCTTATGGATAGTTACATTTCATTTTTAATGCACAGTCTTTCTACTGTTGCTTATCCAAGTATTTCTTGGGTTTTTCTCTATGAGTAATTTACATATTGTGTCACGTAATGTTAAAGGTCTTTGTGTCCCAGTTAAAAAAAACAAAGGGTATTGTCTCATTTATCAAAATTAAACTATCCTCTACTTCAAGAAATTCACCGTAAAGAACAAGACATAAACTCCATATGAAGACAATGGGTTGCAATATTTTTAATTCCCTTGCTGTAAATAACAAAAATGGTGTCCTTATATTGTTTCGCAAATCTTTAAATACTCAGCTGTTGAATGAATTTAAAGATGATGCTGGAAGATGGCTTCTGTTAGATATGATAAATAATACACAATTTGTAATGTCTATGGTGCAAATGGAATAGATTTGCTATTCTTTTAATGGCTTTTCCTCTATGTTATCTTCACATGCATAAGATAATCTTATACTAGGGGGATACTGTAATCAACTCACGGACCCCTTTTTAGATCGTAGATGTCAGACTAGATTTATTCCTACTAAGATACACAGAGCCTTTCAGAGAGCCATATCCTCAAGAGGGTTGGTTGATGTTTGGAGAGCATCACACCCGGTGTACTAGAATTTAATTTCTTTTCTCCTGTTCATAATTCTCACTCTAGAATAGATTATACATTTTTTACTCAGCATATCTATTCTCATTTCTGACCATGCACCTGTCATTGTAGACCTGGATTATCCCAAATGCATTCCTCCCACTCGCAGATGGAGATTTAACAACTCTCTTCTGCTGGATCAACAATTTACAGACCAATACACAATATTTCTACAATAACTTATTGCAAGTAACCTTACTTCAGACACACAAATTAATTTTATTTGGGATGCCTTCAAGGCAACTGCAAGGGGCTTTATAAAAGACTTTGTAGCAAGGAAGAAGAGGAGGGCTCTCAGGGATTCTGTGCAACTTTTGGATCTGATTAAAGATTTAGAACACAAATACTTCTCCTCTAATCGCAATGATACTTTATCCAAACTTATTAAGGCCAAGTTGCAATACAACTAACAATGTTGGGGTAATGCTTGTGGTAGTTTACTTTGTTTTAATGCAAAAAATGTATGGTGGTCGAAAAAAAGCAGGTAAATCTTTGGCTAATTACCTTAAAATAAGAAAGCAGAAATCTAAGATTGTTGCAATAACAGATTCAGCCGGGGTCAGGCATATTAATGACTCCAAAATATTAGAATGCTTTCCTGAATACTATGCAAAGCTATATACCCCCGAAACATCTCCTTCAACGGAACAATTGAATGCCTTTTTTTCAATCAATCCCTAAAAATTCAGATAGCAGCGTAGATTTGTCTTCTCTTGACACTCCATTGTCAGAACAAGAGATTATAAATGCCATCAATCAACTTCCAAAAGATAAAACTCCCGGGCCTGATGGCTTTACTGTACATTTTTACTTACATTTCAAACATCTTTTAATCCTTGAGCTATTAGTTCATATTTCGCATTTTTTGGCCACCGGGCGGACACAAGGTTCTTTTTTTCACGCTATGCTTTGCTTATTTCCCAAGAAAGACAATGTAGCAACTATAGGCCTATTTCATTGATTAATATGGACTGTAAAACCTTTGCTAAATTACTAGCACTCCATCTTAACACTGTTATTTCTGATTTAATTGATATACATCAGTCAGGATTTGTGAAAGGAAGATCTATTTCAGATAATTCTAGAACTTTCCTTGATATTCATTTTGTCTCTAAATTTAATTCTCACTGAGCGGCCATAACTCTTGATGCAGAGAATACTTTCGACAGGGTGAACTGGGAATTTATGTTTGGTGCACTGAAATGGCATGGTTTTAGTCCTCACTGTCTCCGATATATTCAGTTATTATATTCCAAACCCTCTACTTCTAGTTGGGTCAATGGTAAACAATCCAACTACTTTCCTCTCATAGAGTGACTAGAGAGGGCTGTCCTTTATCCCACTTTTATTTATTTTGTCATTGGAAATCTTTCTATAAACAATTTGCCGATCTCCAGCCTTTTCAGGCTTCAAATATAAAAGTTTGGACATTAAATACATAGCATATGCTGATGATATTTTATTGTATTTATCCAACCCTGATACATCTTTACCGGAGTTTCTCCTCACTAGTAAAAACATACTCTGCCGTTTCGGGATATAAACTTAATATAGATAAATCAGGGGCCTTGCCCCTAAACAAATATTGCCTCCCGGATATGTTTAAAGATTCTGGGTTCATACGGAATTCAAAATGTATTAAATGTCTAGGTACCCTCTATTCCAATAATATTAAAGACATTTTTTTAAATTAACCTCAATTAGATTATGACAATAATCACTTTGCTAATGGAGGGCTGGTCCCCTTTATTTTTGTCCTGGTGGGGTAGGCTAGCTGCAATTAAAATGATGTTGCTACTGATCATTAATTTTTACTCATATATGCTTCCAATATCTCTTCCACATATCTTTCTCAAAACCATTAATAGATCCCTGGCTCAATTTTTATGGAATAAGCACAAACCTCGACCTTCTTTAACTCGTCTTCAGCAACCCAAAGATACTGGTGAGGTTAACTTCCCCAATTTTAGATTATATCATTTGGACTACTCATTGAAACATATCTGGACTGCGCTTTCAGATACCCCTACAGGCTCATATACAGTTTATGGGTGACTGGAACACATACAATTTACACCCTCTGCTTTCAAGAGGTGGTTCGCATTACTCAACCCCCTAAGGTGTTTTTTTCTCCAATACTCACTCATTCTTTAGCTATTGGTAAGCCGTTATTTATGTCTTCCAATTCCTGCTCTGAAAACATTTCACAAACTCAAATTTGTTACAATAAAAACATAAAATTAAACAATAGAGTTCTTTTATGGAAAAAATGGATAGATAAGGGAATTATAAAAATAGGACACCTACTCCTTAATGGCTTGCTGTTAGATTTCTCTGGTATCCTGGAAAAATACCATCTATCTACTTACTATGCCTCTCAATATCAGTATCCTAAACCTCTTCTTCTTATTTATATTTCTCAACAATCAGATATTACTTTTAACACACAGCCCCCTCCTCCACGATAGATTTCTCCGTACAAATAAAGGCTTCTGGCATATATATTTTGTTAATTGGCTCCTCCAATGTTTTACAATAACAGAGTTAATGTGGGAAGCATATCTCAACCACAAGTTTTCTGCACATACTTGGAAGTCTGTTTGGGCCAAGATCCATAACTCTTCTCGTTCAGCAAGCACAACCCAAACATTATATTATTTGTACAACAGACTATATAATACGCCCATGGTTTTACATAAATTCAAACTTTCTAACACTTCTAAATGTTGGTCTTGTGCTCACGATAATGGCTAAGATTTCCATATGTTTTTTAAATGCCCTTTAGTTATTAAACTTTGGCTTCATATATGGGTAAAGCTTAACGAAATTTTGTCTACGTGCTTTCCTTTATATATGCTACACATTTTCCTGGGGGGCGCCTCCCCTCTTTGGAATTCCCATTGTATGGTCGGGAAATTCATTGACATGATATTTACTCTGGCTATACAAATAATCACAACAAATTGGAAGGATACTACAAAAACTACTTATATCGGATGGTGGAATCTGGTATGTCATCACCATAGATTGGATTGAGCCCATGCTTCGTCTCTTACTTTAATGATATAAAAAGACTTCTTATGGTTGCCCCTTACCTCATTCTTAACCAAGCAATCTGCTTGTTTTTAACTAAGACCCCCCCTTAAGACTAGAATGTTTATTACATATAGATTTTATAACTTCATAGTTCTTAACTGTTCGCTATATAATTTTAATATTGTATTTATCTTCTTCTCTCTCTTTCCCCTTATTTCCCCTTCTCTCTTTTCTTTCACCTTTCCTTCTCTTCACTTTCTTTACTGATTGTTCTTTCCTTTTCTTATAAAAATCATTAAAATGCATTTGTTTCAGCAATATTGCTATATTTTCCAATGCAAGTTTTTAGGCTTATCGTTTATTATTATATGCTATGTTTACTTCGCATGGACTTTATACGTTGATTATCTTATCTCGATTTATTAGATTGGTGCTTTTTTCATATTTATTCTTTCTTCAATATTTGCTTGGATAGTTTTAATGATGTTTCTTTTCATATGTTGTAAATGCGTCTTGTTCTTTATTCTCTTTAATAAAGCATTTTTAGACTAAAATAAACAAAGTACAATTAATCAAGTTACATAACTACTATTCAATAAAGATTATTTATCAATGAATAAATAATTGTTCATTAACAATTAATAATTCATTGTTGATTATATATTACTTACTGAACTTCCCATCTTTGACCACTGCCAACCTAGCCTCCCACAAGTACGATATTATTAAAATAATACAGCATTCCTTATTTTACATAATTAAAAATCAATAAAATATTGAAAAATTAATAATTAATCGTTAATTAATTATAACTTAAATAACTTCCTACCTCATATCCCTACAAACCTAACAGCCCGCAAGTAACATATAATAAAAATAAATCAGCATTACATAATTTAGGTAATAAATATCAGTCAAATAATTAAATAAAATGTAGTAAATAATTCATAATTAATGATTACCCAATTAACTTCCCACCCTATCCCTATACAAACCCAACAACCTTTTACAACACTATAAATTACTAATATTAATTAAATTAAAAATTCTAAATCACTTAAAATGATGTTATATTCTAAAAAAATAATGACATTAAAATATACACACTAGTAATACATAAAATAATATTTTAACTGAAACACATTCAACCATTAAACAACAATATTTTTTAATAACTACCAAAAACAATATTAAAAACATCAATATTTTTCACAACGATAATACTTGCTTCTTTGTGTGTCACGATATTCAATTTCTAATATTTATGTATTCCCGATAATATACACTCAATATTTTGTCTAAGCACCCTGTCATTGTGGGGATGTGCTCAAAATAAATTTCTGCCCATTCTGTTCTTATGTAACAGGGCTTAAGGCAGATATTAATCTATCAACAACATGGTTCCAGACATTATATGATCATCAGAAAAACTTTAAGAAGCAGTATTGAGAGAGGGGCTTGGCTCCACCCACATATTCATCTTGTTTACAAAGATTTGACTGCAGCAAGTGTGTCCCATTACTGAAATGTGGACATGGTAGGACTGAGTTGATTTTGGTGACAAGTCAGTGACAAAAGCTCTAGGCCTGACTGGTTCATTGGGAAAAGTTATGTCAGATGTGTTAGGTGTAATGTGCTTATTAAAAAAAATTATGACAACAGCAGTAGGCCTTACATATTCATTGTTACAAACATATGTTAAAAACAATAGTCCTTCAAATATGGATTGTTCTTACAATGTGTTAATGCCTTGAGACGTGTATGTTGTTTCTTAAAACCTCACAGATTACCATGTTTGTCTAGGGTGTTGTTGTTGGTTTCCTTCTCTCACTAACCTTGTGGATAGATGAATTGCACTGAGACAATCTTTTTTAGACCATTTTAGGAAGGATCATATGTACGTATGTGCATATTTACAATTCTATGCCTAGTATTCAGTTGCATGTGAATCAAAATACTTGTCCGGTCAGTGCTGACAGCTGTACTTATCTGTCAGGCTCTTGTTATAAATCATTAGAAATTGTATATGTAAGGTGTTTTGAGGCTGTCCTCTTCAGCTACTGGTCTCTTTGAATGTCATTCATTGTGCTTCTACTCATGACCACATACAGCATTGGGCGATGAGTCAAGTACTTCTTCCATGGGTTCTATTGCCATATGAGTGATAGCATGATCACGAGAAAAGGAGCATGCAAGTACCATGGCTGGTAGCTCAGTTGTTTAGCTTTCTCTTCTCTCTCTTTCAGGTTCTCTTTCATTTCACCTTTACTTTCTTCCATTCTCTTCAGATAGCGCAACTTTTGCTGCTTACTTCATATCCAGTGTATTGTGTAAGAAAATGCGTATTAATTGGGGTTGTTATGAGTTCACCACAAGCAATAAAACTACCAATTTATCAGGGTAAAACACAGTTAAAACAATGTAAACCTGGTCTCCACTTCCTGCTAGCCATGGTACAGAGCAGACAGGCTTAAATTATATAAATGCGTAAAGCATTGAGCAGTAACAAATCAGTTAAAAGCCAAAACACAACACAATAAAATCCCACATCCAATTTAGAACAATAGCGACAATTGTAATAAGTTAAATGACACTACAACTACAAACATCCAATAAGGGAAACAGGAGATATGAATATTTATAGACTTAGTGCATAAAACAATGAGAAAAATTAAAGCACCAATCAGTAGTCACTGCACGCAGCTGGCTAGGACTTAGCCACAATTTTAGGCCAAGCAAGTTTGTCTCTATCAAAGGTTTTACCTTCTGGCTTGAAATGGAAGTCAGAATTCTCTAGCAGGGCAAGGCAGGCAGCAAGCTGCATGCTGAAACGTGCTCTAAAAACCCGATGGCTACTGGACAATGTCCCACAGAAGCCATTGGTTTTTGCGAGAAAAGCTTTGAGTGGAAATCATTTTGTGGCCGCCGAAGGCATCATGTTGGGTGGATACTTTTTGTCTCCTTGTATGGGAAAGATTTCTACTTTCAGATTTAGGGGATGATTACGAGTTAGGCACCTAACTGCTGTGGCCTCCAGGACACCACAGTGCCACTGGTCTTCCTCCCCCTGTATTACGAGTTGTGCAGTATGAAACGCCGACTGTGTCAACGGCTGTGTTCTTGATGCAGTTATCTGCAATGTTGGCGATGCGTACTCTGATCCATCCCAAATGCATGTTGCCAACAGGTATGTTACACTAACTGTTTGTCAAGTGTTGGTAAGTTAAGATTGAAGTGACTACAACTACCATGATGCCCAGTGACTGTAAGTCTAACCAAGAAGCTTTACTCTTTTTGTCACTTCTCACTTGTCTGCCATGTTACAACTGATGGTCACTGATCAAGCTGATTACCATTTGTCAAGTGTTGTTGATAGTGAAGTGACTACAACTACCATGAGGCCCTGTGACTGTAACTTTAAGCAAGATGATTTACTCCTGTTGTCCCTTCTCACTTGTCTGACATGTTATGTTATGTTATGTTATGTATTGGTGTTCTGTAATGCGCATGAATCACCCGGGGGCATCTCTGCGCTACCTAGTTCAGTTGCCGAGAGCAGTGAAAACCCAGAGCATGTCATCAGTATAGGAAGGCTTTCAGATGTTTCCTGAAGGTCAGGTAAGAGGGGGACTTTCGCAGCACTTCCGCTAGGGAGTTCCAGTATTTGGGGCCGACGTATGAAAAGGCTTTACCTCCCAGGCGATTCCGATAGATACGCGGCATCGCTATGAGAGCTTTATCATTAGATCTTAAATTACAAGACGATGTCAGTTTGCATAGTTTGGTTTGTAGATATTTTGGGCCAATTTGCCTCATGGCTTTGAAGACTAGGCAGCATGTTTTGAAAAAACATGTTACAACTGATTGTCACTGATCATGCAGGTTACCATTTGTCAAGTGTTGGTAAGTCTACATAAATTTCACTACAACTACCATGAAGCCCTAGTTTTGCAGACATTGGTCCTGTCATTACTTTTTTAATGATTTTTTGCTGTTGTATTGTTAGTGATGTGTGACTACCGTTGTGTTTGTTTCATCCCTTATTGCTGATCCAACTGATGTTGTTGGTATGATGTGAAAATAACAATTGATGGACAGAATGCAGTACAACGTCATACGTTCACCCCAGTGCAGAGATCTAGGCCTAAATCCATCTGTTTTTTGCTCCCTATGCCATTCCAATGTGAACCCAGGCATACACTACTCAGTCTTGACCCTGCGCCCAATGGGAGCAGTCCAGCCCGAACTGCCAGGCCTAGTCCTGCACGTACTGGAAACAAGCATCCTAGGACTAGTTTTGGGGTTTCACCCCTCATTAGCCAGGATAGATTGACTTCAGTAGCATGGAGAGCACGGGACCCACTTCTGGGCATACCCGTCCCACAAATGCAAAAAGAACAATTGATGGACAGAATGCAGAACAATGTAATATATTCAGCCGAGTACAGAGATCTGGGCCTAAAGCCATCATTTGTTTACTCCCCATGCCATTCCAGTTTGAACCCAGGCATATGCAATACAGTCTTGACCCTACGCCCAATGGGAACAGCCCAAACCGCAAGGCCAGGTCCTCCATGGTCGCAATCCCCGAGGGTGGCCCAGTGGAAGATTGAAATGAGATTCCAGGTACTGAGCCAACGTCTCCTCAGGAATATGTGATGATACGTTCTGATATCAATTCCTACTCCAGTTACTGCAGTATTAGGGAAAGTTCTGTACTTCAGAGGGGTTAGATTTACTATTCCCAGTCCAAAAAATAGTAGGCAAAGTGTTGGAGTTTGGAGGGTTTAAATTTACTATTCCCACTCCAATGTGTGCAGCAGTATTGAAAGCGTTGGACTTAAGAGGAGTTGAATTTACTATTTCCACTCCAGTTTGTGCAACAGTAAGGAGAGCATTAGAGGGGTGAAATTTACTATTCCTACTCCAAACAGCGCAACAGTAGGGAAATGTCACTACTTCTACTGCAGTCTAAGCAGTGCTAAGGAAAATTCTTTACTTAAAACACATTACATAAATTAGCCATACCATGAATATGGACCAAATATTACACTCTCAATATAAAAATTCTTGAACAACATGAAATACATATTTATTTGTATTAAATAAACTTAAGACGGAGGTGCGCGGCGGCAGTGATGCAAGATGGCCTTTCGCTAGATTTCCTCCGACAGACCAGAGTCCTTTACATAAGGAGGGAAGCGTATCCAGCACAGTGTGAGCGTGTTGACCCGGCGGAGAGCGTCAGAAGCACCCGGGAGCAGCGGGGTAGGTTTAGAGACCTTGAAATGGTCAATTTCTCCTTTTATTAGTATTTTCTCTGCCGCTCCCAGTGCGCTCCATCCCGTGGCCATGCTTGAACTCCCACGTTTCTTTTGCACATTAACGGTGACTGAAAACACATGGGAATTTTCCCCCGAATGAAGAGACTGCTTCTGCATACTTCCTAATGATTTCAAAACTTTATGGGCAAAGTATATAAGCAGTGTAGCTGTTATAGCTATTTCAGACGCACTGTGTGGACCTGACAGAAATATATTGGCAATTTTTTCTTTTCTTCTACATTGCATATTGGCAAGAGACTATTATAACTCTTTTTTGTCATTTCATTGGTCTGCCTCATTGGTCCTCTTAAATGAAGTTACACAATCTCTTCTCTTTGTGGGTCTTGAAGGATTACATACACCATCTTACCTGTTCCCTTCAGTTCAATAAAATATGGAGATGGCACAGTCACCCAAATTGCACTCTATCAGCACTCCTAATACCAATATTCGCAAAGAACCTTGAGGCAACGCTACTAAAAGGGAAAAAAAGAGCCTCTTCTCCTATAAAATCACCTATGCCTTTGACTCTGGAAAACATTATGTTTCTCAAAACTATTAATAGATCCCTGGCTCAATTTTTATGGAATAAGCACAAACCTCGACCTTCTTTAACTCGTCTTCAGCAACCCAAAGATACTGGTGAGGTTAACTTCCCCAATTTTAGATTATATCATTTGGACTACTCATTGAAACATATCTGGACTGCGCTTTCAGATACCCCTACAGGCTCATATACAGTTTATGGGTGACTGGAACACATACAATTTACACCCTCTGCTTTCAAGAGGTGGTTCGCATTACTCAACCCCCTAAGGTGTTTTTTTCTCCAATACTCACTCATTCTTTAGGTATTGGTAAGCCGTTATTTATGTCTTCCAATTCCTGCTCTGAAAACATTTCACAAACTCAAATTTGTTACAATAAAAACATAAAATTAAACAATAGAGTTCTTTTATGGAAAAAATGGATAGATAAGGGAATTATAAAAATAGGACACCTACTCCTTAATGGCTTGCTGTTAGATTTCTCTGGTATCCTGGAAAAATACCATCTATCTACTTACTATGCCTCTCAATATCAGTATCCTAAACCTCTTCTTCTTCTTTATATTTCTCAACAATCAGATATTACTTTTAACACACAGCCCCCTCCTCCACGATAGATTTCTCCGTACAAATAAAGGCTTCTGGCATATATATTTTGTTAATTGGCTCCTCCAATGTTTTACAATAACAGAGTTAATGTGGGAAGCATATCTCAACCACAAGTTTTCTGCACATACTTGGAAGTCTGTTTGGGCCAAGATTCATAACTCTTCTCGTTCAGCAAGCACAACCCAAACATTATATTATTTGTACAACAGACTATATAATACGCCCATGGTTTTACATAAATTCTAACTTTCTAACACTTCTAAATGTTGGTCTTGTGCTCACGATAATGGCTAAGATTTCCATATGTTTTTTAAATGCCCTTTAGTTATTAAACTTTGGCTTCATATATGGGAAAAGCTTAACGAAATTTTGTCTACGTGCTTTCCTTTATATATGCTACACATTTTCCTGGGGGGCGCCTCCCCTCTTTGGAATTCCCATTGTATGGTCGGGAAATTCATTGACATGATATTTACTCTGGCTATACAAATAATCACAACAAATTGGAAGGATACTACAAAAACTACTTATATCGGATGGTGGAATCTGGTATGTCATCACCATAGATTGGATTGAGCCCATGCTTCGTCTCTTACTTTAATGATATAAAAAGACTTCTTATGGTTGCCCCTTACCTCATTCTTAATCACGCAATCTGCTTGTTTTTAACTAAGACCCCCCCTTAAGACTAGAATGTTTATTACATATAGATTTTATAACTTCATAGTTCTTAACTGTTCGCTATATAATTTTAATATTGTATTTATCTTCTTCTCTCTCTTTCCCCTTATTTCCCCTTCTCTCTTTTCTTTCACCTTTCCTTCTCTTCACTTTCTTTACTGATTCTTCTTTCCTTTTCTTATAAAAATCATTAAAATGCATTTGTTTCAGCATTATTGCTATATTTTCCAATGCAAGTTTTTAGGCTTATCGTTTATTATTATATGCTATGTTTACTTCGCATGGACTTTATACGTTGATTATCTTATCTCGATTTATTAGATTGGTGCTTTTTTCATATTTATTCTTTCTTCAATATTTGCTTGGATAGTTTTAATGATGTTTCTTTTCATATGTTGTAAATGCTTCTTGTTCTTTATTCTCTTTAATAAAGCATTTTTAAACTAAAATAAACAAAGTACAATTAATCAAGTTACATAACTACTATTCAATAAAGATTATTTATCAATGAATAAATAATTGTTCATTAACAATTAATAATTCATTGTTGATTATGTATTACTTACTGAACTTCCCATCTTTGACCACTGCCAACCTAGCCTCCCACAAGTACGATATTATTAAAATAATACAGCATTCCTTATTTTACATACATAAAAATCAATAAAATATTGAAAAATTAATAATTAATCGTTAATTAATTATAACTTAAATAACTTCCTACCTCATATCCCTACAAACCTAACAGCCCGCAAGTAACATATAATAAAAATAAATCAGCAGTACATAATTTAGGTAATAAATATCAGTCAAATAATTAAATAAAATGTAGTAAATAATTCATAATTAATGATTACCCAATTAACTTCCCACCCTATCCCTATACAAACCCAACAACCTTTTACAACACTATAAATTACTAATATTAATTAAATTAAAAATTCTAAATCACTTAAAATGATGAGTTATATTCTAAAAAAAATAATGACATTAAAATATACACACTAGTAATACATAAAATAATACTTTAACTGAAACACATTCAACTATTAAACAACAATATTTTTTAATAACTACCAAAAACAATATTAAAAACATCAATATTTTTCACAACGATAATACTTGCTTCTTTGTGTGTCACGATATTCAATTTCTAATATTTATGTATTCCCGATAATATACACTCAATATTTTGTCTAAGCACCCTGTCATTGTGGGGATGTGCTCAAAATAAATTTCTGCCCATTCTGTTCTTATGTAACAGGGCTTAAGGCAGATATTAATCTATCAACAACATGGTTCCAGACATTATATGATCATCAGAAAAACTTTAAGAAGCAGTATTGAGAGAGGGGCTTGGCTCCACCCACATATTCATCTTGTTTACAAAGATTTGACTGCAGCAAGTGTGTCCCATTACTGAAATGTGGACATGGTAGGACTCAGTTGATTTTGGTGACAAGTCAGTGACAAAAGCTCTAGGCCTGACTGGTTCATTGGGAAAAGTTATGTCAGATGTGTTAGGTGTAATGTGCTTATTAAAAAAAATTATGACAACAGCAGTAGGCCTTACATATTCATTGTTACAAACATATGTTAAAAACAATAGCCCTTCAAATATGGATTGTTCTTACAATGTGTTAATGCCTTGAGACGTGTATGTTGTTTCTTAAAACCTCACAGATTACCATGTTTGGCTAGGGTGTTGTTGTTGGTTTCCTTCTCTCACTAACCTTGTGGATAGATGAATTGCACTGAGACAATCTTTTTTAGACCATTTTAGGAAGGATCATATGTACGTATGTGCATATTTACAATTCTATGCCTAGTATTCAGTTGCATGTGAATCAAAATACTTGTCAGGTCAGTGCTGACAGCTGTACTTGTCTGTCAGGCTCTTGTTATAAATCATTAGAAATTGTATATATAAGGTGTTTTGAGGCTGTCCTCTTCAGCTACTGGTCTCTTTGAATGTCATTCATTGTGCTTCTACTCATGACCACATACAGCATTGGGCGATGAGTCAAGTACTTCTTCCATGGGTTCTATTGCCATATGAGTGATAGCATGATCACGAGAAAAGGAGCATGCAAGTACCATGGCTGGTAGCTCAGTTGTTTAGCTTTCTCTTCTCTCTCTTTCAGGTTCTCCTTCATTTCACCTTTACTTTCTTCCATTCTCTTCAGATAGCGCAACTTTTGCTGCTTACTTCATATCCAGTGTATTGTGTAAGAAAATGCGTATTAATTGGGGTTGTTATGAGTTCACCACAAGCAATAAAACTACCAATTTATCAGGGTAAAACACGGTTAAAATAATGTAAACCTGGGCTCCACTTCCTGCTAGCCATTGTACAGAGCAGACAGGCTTAAATTATATAAATGCGTAAAGCATTGAGCAGTAACAAATCAGTTAAAAGCCAAAACACAACACAATAAAATCCCACATCCAATTTAGAACAATAGCGACAATTGTAATAAGTTAAATGACACTACAACTACAAACATCCAATAAGGGAAACAGGAGATATGAATATTTATAGACTTAGTGCATAAAACAATGAGAAAAATTAAAGCACCAATCAGTAGTCACTGCACGCAGCTGGCTAGGACTTAGCCACAATTTTAGGCCAAGCAAGTTTATCTCTATCAAAAGTTTTACCTTCTGGCTTGAAATGGAAGTCAGAATTCTCTAGCAGGGCAAGGCAGGCAGCAAGCTGCATGCTGAAACGTGCTCTAAAAACCCGATGGCTACTGGACAATGTCCCACAGAAGCCATTGGTTTTTGCGAGAAAAGCTTTGAGTGGAAATCATTTTGTGGCCGTCGAAGGCATCATGTTGGGTGGATACTTTTTGTCTCCTTGTATGGGAAAGATTTCTACTTTCAGATTTAGGGGATGATTACGAGTTAGGCACCTAACTGCTGTGGCCTCCAGGACACCACAGTGCCACTGGTCTTCCTCCCCCTGTATTACGAGTTGTGCAGCATGAAACGCCGACTGTGTCAACGGCTGTGTTCTTGATGCAGTTATCTGCAATGTTGGCGATGCGTACTCTGATCCATCCCAAATGCATGTTGCCAACAGGTATGTTACACTAACTGTCAAGTGTTGGTAAGTTAAGATTGAAGTGACTACAACTACCATGATGCCCAGTGACTGTAAGTCTAACCAAGAAGCTTTACTCTTTTTGTCACTTCTCACTTGTCTGCCATGTTACAACTGATGGTCACTGATCAAGCTGATTACCATTTGTCAAGTGTTGTTGATAGTGAAGTGACTACAACTACCATGAGGCCCTGTGACTGTAACTTTAAGCAAGATGATTTACTCCTGTTGTCCCTTCTCACTTGTCTGACATGTTATGTTATGTTATGTTATGTTATTGGTGTTCTGTAAAGCGCATGAATCACCCGGGGGCATCTCTGCGCTACCTAGTTCAGTTGCCGAGAGCAGTGAAAACCCAGAGCATGTCATCAGTATAGAAAGGCTTTCAGATGTTTCCTGAAGGTCAGGTAAGAGGGGGACTTTCGCAGCACTTCCGGTAGGGAGTTCCAGTATTTGGGGCCGACGTATGAAAAGGCTTTACCTCCCAGGCGATTCCGATAGATACGCGGCATCGCTAGGCGAGCTTTATCATTAGATCTTAAATAACAAGACGATGTCAGTTTGCATAGTTTGGTTTGTAGATATTTTGGGCCAATTTGCCTCATGGCTTTGAAGACTAGGCAGCATGTTTTGAAAAAACATGTTACAACTGATTGTCACTGATCATGCAGGTTACCATTTGTCAAGTGTTGGTAAGTCTACATAAATTTCACTACAACTACCATGAAGCCCTAGTTTTGCAGACATTGGTCCTGTCATTACTTTTTTAATGATTTTTTGCTGTTGTATTGTTAGTGATGTGTGACTACCGTTGTGTTTGTTTCATCCCTTATTGCTGATCCAACTGATGTTGTTGGTATGATGTGAAAATAACAATTGATGGACAGAATGCAGTACAACGTCATACGTTCACCCCAGTGCAGAGATCTAGGCCTAAATCCATCTGTTTTTTGCTCCCTATGCCATTCCAATGTGAACCCAGGCATACACTACTCAGTCTTGACCCTGCGCCCAATGGGAGCAGTCCAGCCCGAACTGCCAGGCCTAGTCCTGCACGGACTGGAAACAAGCATCCTAGGACTAGTTTTGGGGTTTCACCCCTCATTAGCCAGGATAGATTGACTTCAGTAGCATGGAGAGCACGGGACCCACTTCTGGGCATACCCGTCCCACAAATGCAAAAAGAACAATTGATGGACAGAATGCAGAACAATGTAATATATTCAGCCGAGTACAGAGATCTGGGCCTAAAGCCATCATTTGTTTACTCCCCATGCCATTCCAGTTTGAACCCAGGCATATGCAATACAGTCTTGACCCTACGCCCAATGGGAACAGCCCAAACCGCAAGGCCAGGTCCTCCATGGTCGCAATCCCCGAGGGTGGCCCAGTGGAAGATTGAAATGAGATTCCAGGTACTGAGCCAACGTCTCCTCAGGAATATGTGATGATACGTTCTGATATCAATTCCTACTCCAGTTACTGCAGTATTAGGGAAAGTTCTGTACTTCAGAAGGGTTAGATTTACTATTCCCAGTCCAAAAAATAGTAGGGAAAGTGTTGGAGTTTGGAGGGTTTAAATTTACTATTCCCACTCCAATGTGTGCAGCAGTATTGAAAGCGTTGGACTTAAGAGGAGTTGAATTTACTATTTCCACTCCAGTTTGTGCAACAGTAAGGAGAGCATTAGAGGGGTGAAATTTACTATTCCTACTCCAAACAGCGCAACAGTAGGGAAATGTCACTACTTCTACTGCAGTCTAAGCAGTGCTAAGGAAAATTCTTTACTTAAAACACATTACATAAATTAGCCATACCATGAATATGGACCAAATATTACACTCTCAATATAAAAATTCTTGAACAACATGAAATACATATTTATTTGTATTAAATAAACTTAAGACGGAGGTGCGCGGCGGCAGTGATGCAAGATGGCCTTTCGCTAGATTTCCTCCGACAGACCAGAGTCCTTTACATAAGGAGGGAAGCGTATCCAGCACAGTGTGAGCGTGTTGACCCGGCGGAGAGCGTCAGAAGCACCCGGGAGCAGCGGGGTAGGTTTAGAGACCTTGAAATGGTCAATTTCTCCTTTTATTAGTATTTTCTCTGCCGCTCCCAGTGCGCTCCATCCCGTGGCCATGCTTGAACTCCCACGTTTCTTTTGCACATTAACGGTGACTGAAAACACATGGGAATTTTCCCCCGAATGAAGAGACTGCTTCTGCATACTTCCTAATGATTTCAAAACTTTATGGGCAAAGTATATAAGCAGTGTAGCTGTTATAGCTATTTCAGACGCACTGTGTGGACCTGACAGAAATATATTGGCAATTTTTTCTTTTCTTCTACATTGCATATTGGCAAGAGACTATTATAACTCTTTTTTGTCATTTCATTGGTCTGCCTCATTGGTCCTCTTAAATGAAGTTACACAATCTCTTCTCTTTGTGGGTCTTGAAGGATTACATACACCATCTTACCTGTTCCCTTCAGTTCAATAAAATATGGAGATGGCACAGTCACCCAAATTGCACTCTATCAGCACTCCTAATACCAATATTCGCAAAGAACCTTGAGGCAACGCTACTAAAAGGGAAAAAAAGAGCCTCTTCTCCTATAAAATCACCTATGCCTTTGACTCTGGAAAACATTATGTTTCTCAAAACTATTAATAGATCCCTGGCTCAATTTTTATGGAATAAGCACAAACCTCGACCTTCTTTAACTCGTCTTCAGCAACCCAAAGATACTGGTGAGGTTAACTTCCCCAATTTTAGATTATATCATTTGGACTACTCATTGAAACATATCTGGACTGCGCTTTCAGATACCCCTACAGGCTCATATACAGTTTATGGGTGACTGGAACACATACAATTTACACCCTCTGCTTTCAAGAGGTGGTTCGCATTACTCAACCCCCTAAGGTGTTTTTTTCTCCAATACTCACTCATTCTTTAGGTATTGGTAAGCCGTTATTTATGTCTTCCAATTCCTGCTCTGAAAACATTTCACAAACTCAAATTTGTTACAATAAAAACATAAAATTAAACAATAGAGTTCTTTTATGGAAAAAATGGATAGATAAGGGAATTATAAAAATAGGACACCTACTCCTTAATGGCTTGCTGTTAGATTTCTCTGGTATCCTGGAAAAATACCATCTATCTACTTACTATGCCTCTCAATATCAGTATCCTAAACCTCTTCTTCTTCTTTATATTTCTCAACAATCAGATATTACTTTTAACACACAGCCCCCTCCTCCACGATAGATTTCTCCGTACAAATAAAGGCTTCTGGCATATATATTTTGTTAATTGGCTCCTCCAATGTTTTACAATAACAGAGTTAATGTGGGAAGCATATCTCAACCACAAGTTTTCTGCACATACTTGGAAGTCTGTTTGGGCCAAGATTCATAACTCTTCTCGTTCAGCAAGCACAACCCAAACATTATATTATTTGTACAACAGACTATATAATACGCCCATGGTTTTACATAAATTCTAACTTTCTAACACTTCTAAATGTTGGTCTTGTGCTCACGATAATGGCTAAGATTTCCATATGTTTTTTAAATGCCCTTTAGTTATTAAACTTTGGCTTCATATATGGGAAAAGCTTAACGAAATTTTGTCTACGTGCTTTCCTTTATATATGCTACACATTTTCCTGGGGGGCGCCTCCCCTCTTTGGAATTCCCATTGTATGGTCGGGAAATTCATTGACATGATATTTACTCTGGCTATACAAATAATCACAACAAATTGGAAGGATACTACAAAAACTACTTATATCGGATGGTGGAATCTGGTATGTCATCACCATAGATTGGATTGAGCCCATGCTTCGTCTCTTACTTTAATGATATAAAAAGACTTCTTATGGTTGCCCCTTACCTCATTCTTAATCAAGCAATCTGCTTGTTTTTAACTAAGACCCCCCCTTAAGACTAGAATGTTTATTACATATAGATTTTATAACTTCATAGTTCTTAACTGTTCGCTATATAATTTTAATATTGTATTTATCTTCTTCTCTCTCTTTCCCCTTATTTCCCCTTCTCTCTTTTCTTTCACCTTTCCTTCTCTTCACTTTCTTTACTGATTCTTCTTTCCTTTTCTTATAAAAATCATTAAAATGCATTTGTTTCAGCATTATTGCTATATTTTCCAATGCAAGTTTTTAGGCTTATCGTTTATTATTATATGCTATGTTTACTTCGCATGGACTTTATACGTTGATTATCTTATCTCGATTTATTAGATTGGTGCTTTTTTCATATTTATTCTTTCTTCAATATGTGCTTGGATAGTTTTAATGATGTTTCTTTTCATATGTTGTAAATGCTTCTTGTTCTTTATTCTCTTTAATAAAGCATTTTTAAACTAAAATAAACAAAGTACAATTAATCAAGTTACATAACTACTATTCAATAAAGATTATTTATCAATGAATAAATAATTGTTCATTAACAATTAATAATTCATTGTTGATTATGTATTACTTACTGAACTTCCCATCTTTGACCACTGCCAACCTAGCCTCCCACAAGTACGATATTATTAAAATAATACAGCATTCCTTATTTTACATAAATAAAAATCAATAAAATATTGAAAAATTAATAATTAATCGTTAATTAATTATAACTTAAATAACTTCCTACCTCATATCCCTACAAACCTAACAGCCCGCAAGTAACATATAATAAAAATAAATCAGCATTACATAATTTAGGTAATAAATATCAGTCAAATAATTAAATAAAATGTAGTAAATAATTCATAATTAATGATTACCCAATTAACTTCCCACCCTATCCCTATACAAACCCAACAACCTTTTACAACACTATAAATTACTAATATTAATTAAATTAAAAATTCTAAATCACTTAAAATGATGAGTTATATTCTAAAAAAAATAATGACATTAAAATATACACACTAGTAATACATAAAATAATACTTTAACTGAAACACATTCAACTATTAAACAACAATATTTTTTAATAACTACCAAAAACAATATTAAAAACATCAATATTTTTCACAACGATAATACTTGCTTCTTTGTGTGTCACGATATTCAATTTCTAATATTTATGTATTCCCGATAATATACACTCAATATTTTGTCTAAGCACCCTGTCATTGTGGGGATGTGCTCAAAATAAATTTCTGCCCATTCTGTTCTTATGTAACAGGGCTTAAGGCAGATATTAATCTATCAACAACATGGTTCCAGACATTATATGATCATCAGAAAAACTTTAAGAAGCAGTATTGAGAGAGGGGCTTGGCTCCACCCACATATTCATCTTGTTTACAAAGATTTGACTGCAGCAAGTGTGTCCCATTACTGAAATGTGGACATGGTAGGACTCAGTTGATTTTGGTGACAAGTCAGTGACAAAAGCTCTAGGCCTGACTGGTTCATTGGGAAAAGTTATGTCAGATGTGTTAGGTGTAATGTGCTTATTAAAAAAAATTATGACAACAGCAGTAGGCCTTACATATTCATTGTTACAAACATATGTTAAAAACAATAGCCCTTCAAATATGGATTGTTCTTACAATGTGTTAATGCCTTGAGACGTGTATGTTGTTTCTTAAAACCTCACAGATTACCATGTTTGGCTAGGGTGTTGTTGTTGGTTTCCTTCTCTCACTAACCTTGTGGATAGATGAATTGCACTGAGACAATCTTTTTTAGACCATTTTAGGAAGGATCATATGTACGTATGTGCATATTTACAATTCTATGCCTAGTATTCAGTTGCATGTGAATCAAAATACTTGTCAGGTCAGTGCTGACAGCTGTACTTGTCTGTCAGGCTCTTGTTATAAATCATTAGAAATTGTATATATAAGGTGTTTTGAGGCTGTCCTCTTCAGCTACTGGTCTCTTTGAATGTCATTCATTGTGCTTCTACTCATGACCACATACAGCATTGGGCGATGAGTCAAGTACTTCTTCCATGGGTTCTATTGCCATATGAGTGATAGCATGATCACGAGAAAAGGAGCATGCAAGTACCATGGCTGGTAGCTCAGTTGTTTAGCTTTCTCTTCTCTCTCTTTCAGGTTCTCCTTCATTTCACCTTTACTTTCTTCCATTCTCTTCAGATAGCGCAACTTTTGCTGCTTACTTCATATCCAGTGTATTGTGTAAGAAAATGCGTATTAATTGGGGTTGTTATGAGTTCACCACAAGCAATAAAACTACCAATTTATCAGGGTAAAACACGGTTAAAATAATGTAAACCTGGGCTCCACTTCCTGCTAGCCATTGTACAGAGCAGACAGGCTTAAATTATATAAATGCGTAAAGCATTGAGCAGTAACAAATCAGTTAAAAGCCAAAACACAACACAATAAAATCCCACATCCAATTTAGAACAATAGCGACAATTGTAATAAGTTAAATGACACTACAACTACAAACATCCAATAAGGGAAACAGGAGATATGAATATTTATAGACTTAGTGCATAAAACAATGAGAAAAATTAAAGCACCAATCAGTAGTCACTGCACGCAGCTGGCTAGGACTTAGCCACAATTTTAGGCCAAGCAAGTTTATCTCTATCAAAGGTTTTACCTTCTGGCTTGAAATGGAAGTCAGAATTCTCTAGCAGGGCAAGGCAGGCAGCAAGCTGCATGCTGAAACGTGCTCTAAAAACCCGATGGCTACTGGACAATGTCCCACAGAAGCCATTGGTTTTTGCGAGAAAAGCTTTGAGTGGAAATCATTTTGTGGCCGTCGAAGGCATCATGTTGGGTGGATACTTTTTGTCTCCTTGTATGGGAAAGATTTCTACTTTCAGATTTAGGGGATGATTACGAGTTAGGCACCTAACTGCTGTGGCCTCCAGGACACCACAGTGCCACTGGTCTTCCTCCCCCTGTATTACGAGTTGTGCAGCATGAAACGCCGACTGTGTCAACGGCTGTGTTCTTGATGCAGTTATCTGCAATGTTGGCGATGCGTACTCTGATCCTTCCCAAATGCATGTTGCCAACAGGTATGTTACACTACCTGTCAAGTGTTGGTAAGTTAAGATTGAAGTGACTACAACTACCATGATGCCCAGTGACTGTAAGTCTAACCAAGAAGCTTTACTCTTTTTGTCACTTCTCACTTGTCTGCCATGTTACAACTGATGGTCACTGATCAAGCTGATTACCATTTGTCAAGTGTTGTTGATAGTGAAGTGACTACAACTACCATGAGGCCCTGTGACTGTAACTTTAAGCAAGATGATTTACTCCTGTTGTCCCTTCTCACTTGTCTGACATGTTATGTTATGTTATGTTATGTTATTGGTGTTCTGTAAAGCGCATGAATCACCCGGGGGCATCTCTGCGCTACCTAGTTCAGTTGCCGAGAGCAGTGAAAACCCAGAGCATGTCATCAGTATAGAAAGGCTTTCAGATGTTTCCTGAAGGTCAGGTAAGAGGGGGACTTTCGCAGCACTTCCGGTAGGGAGTTCCAGTATTTGGGGCCGACGTATGAAAAGGCTTTACCTCCCAGGCGATTCCGATAGATACGCGGCATCGCTAGGCGAGCTTTATCATTAGATCTTAAATAACAAGACGATGTCAGTTTGCATAGTTTGGTTTGTAGATATTTTGGGCCAATTTGCCTCATGGCTTTGAAGACTAGGCAGCATGTTTTGAAAAAACATGTTACAACTGATTGTCACTGATCATGCAGGTTACCATTTGTCAAGTGTTGGTAAGTCTACATAAATTTCACTACAACTACCATGAAGCCCTAGTTTTGCAGACATTGGTCCTGTCATTACTTTTTTAATGATTTTTTGCTGTTGTATTGTTAGTGATGTGTGACTACCGTTGTGTTTGTTTCATCCCTTATTGCTGATCCAACTGATGTTGTTGGTATGATGTGAAAATAACAATTGATGGACAGAATGCAGTACAACGTCATACGTTCACCCCAGTGCAGAGATCTAGGCCTAAATCCATCTGTTTTTTGCTCCCTATGCCATTCCAATGTGAACCCAGGCATACACTACTCAGTCTTGACCCTGCGCCCAATGGGAGCAGTCCAGCCCGAACTGCCAGGCCTAGTCCTGCACGGACTGGAAACAAGCATCCTAGGACTAGTTTTGGGGTTTCACCCCTCATTAGCCAGGATAGATTGACTTCAGTAGCATGGAGAGCACGGGACCCACTTCTGGGCATACCCGTCCCACAAATGCAAAAAGAACAATTGATGGACAGAATGCAGAACAATGTAATATATTCAGCCGAGTACAGAGATCTGGGCCTAAAGCCATCATTTGTTTACTCCCCATGCCATTCCAGTTTGAACCCAGGCATATGCAATACAGTCTTGACCCTACGCCCAATGGGAACAGCCCAAACTGCAAGGCCAGATCCTCCATGGTCGCAATCCCCGAGGGTGGCCCAGTGGAAGATTGAAATGAGATTCCAGGTAGTGAGCCAACGTCTCCTCAGGAATATGTGATGATACGTTCCATCAATCATTTGTTGCTGCAGCACTTTACACCCTAAGTGGTATAGGTATGCCCAGACATGGGTCCCTTGCTCACTTTGCCACTGAATTCAAGCCAGCTTGGCTGATGAGGGGTGTTATCCCGAAACCGGTCTCAGGATGCTTGTTTCCGATCCAGGGAAGGCATGGCTTGGTAGTTCCAGCTGGACTGTTTCCATGAGGCACAGGGTCAAGACTGATTTGCATATAGCTGTGTCTGAACTGGGGTGGTGAAGTGAGCTAAAGAATGAGGATGAATTGAACCCAGATCTGTGACTGTAGTTGATTGTGTGAAAAGGTTTCAGTGCTCCGTCTATCATCTCCTTGTGTTTGCTTTGTTAGCATGATGTGACCCTGGCCCAGTGCTGGAGTGCACAGGACAGGGGTAAATGTTGGATGGAAGTCTATGTGGGATGAAAGCCCAATGGGGCAGACATTGTATTGGGTGACATGTTATGTGGTAAGTATTTCAGCTTGTCCTGGCCACTGTCAACGTCATTTAGGTTGCACTTCTCCCTATGATGTAGGCTGGATATGTGTTTGAAGAGTTGAAGTTAGGTATTTGTTTATCCACACATTAAGGGTGCTAAATTGTCATACCTTTGTGTAATTGTATTAGGAAATATGTCAGTCGTCCAGTGTGTACCTTAAACCTACTTTATCTAGATGTGTGAGAAATGCTGTTAGTGTTGTGTTTGCTTTCCTGACTTTTGCTTACACATTACCTACACATGCATGACACTTGGTAAGGCTATTGGTTGTCCCTGATACACCTCAATTCACAGGTACTGTGTACATTGAGCTTTTCAGCCATGCACAAAATGTACTGTGCCCTAGACCCCCAGCCTTTCAGGGTTCCCCATGATAGAGGTATACCTATTCTACAGAGTGTTTCCATTGTGCCCTTAGAATGCTTCTGACAATAATTTTTTGAAATCTCATTTACTGACATTGCCTTTTCATGTGGGTGATGTGTAAGAGTCCAGTACAGTTACAGCAGACAAGGTGTGTTTCACTTTAATGACACATCCATACAGATGTATTTTTGACATCAAAACAGGACCAGGGATGTTTGCAATGTGAAACTGTCACAGGGATCAATAGGAGTGATAGTGATGAGAGGTGCTGTTGGTGACACAATTTATTACACACACCACTATAATTGATTATTAGTTGTAAACACATGTCCATTTGTGTACAATGTGCATGTGCAGTAACAATAATTTGGGGTGCGGGGCATATATACAGATATATTTGGGTTACAGATTGAAAATAATCCCATTGGGTCTCAGTAAATATATTTGACCAAGCAGCTCCAACACCCCTTGTCTGGTCCATGGCGGAACATCATTTTGCTGAGGAGTCTATGGAAAAGCAAGCCTATCTTCATCTATGGAATTGGAAAGTCAAGCCCATCTGTGCCTGTCGATGCCCTGTTATTGCCAGGATCCAGGAACCCTGCTTCTTCTGAGTCAGAAGATATGCAGAGTGGAAGAATTACTCAGTGGAAGATTTACACATAATGAACAGTGAGCATTTGGTCTGCTGCCTTAGTATTACTTTGTGGAATGCCCTATTATCTTATCCACTAGAGGGTTCTGTGGTCTGTTTAATCAGCAAATTTCAATCTTCTCATGAGTGGCTCAGGGATTGGCTTGAAGCAATTGGCATAGCTGTTAGTGATACATTTGATCCTTATAGAACTGTAGACCCTTATGGCTTCTCATCCTTGCCATTGCCCTCTCAGATTTTCCCTAATATTTAGGGGGTTTTATGCAACGTCAGTTCTCTTCCAAAACATGTGGTGGAAATCTTGGATCTGCTAGCGTCTGTCTCACCAGGTATTGTTCTTTTAACCAAAACCTGGTTGAATTGACACGGAGTACCTACCATCATGGCGGCGCCTCTAGAAAACTACAGCATGTTGAGACGCGACAGAGAGGGAAGGGTTTGTGGTGGATTAGCCAATATATTTAAAGAAACACTCAAAGTCTCTCTCATAGACACGTTATTAATGGATTGGGCAGAGATTTGTGTTTTTAAAGTTGAAGTCTTGCCTAGGGAATGTTGGAGAGGTACCCTTGTCTATCGCTCTCCAGGACCTAAAAGAGAGTTTAGTCAGCTTCTTACTGAGTTTATTGCCTTACATGTTCTTACAGTACAAAAGGGGGTGATGATGGACGGAGCATCTGAATCAATCAAACACTCACACCCAGTCAAAAGATCTGGGTTAAATCCCTCACCGTTCTTTAGCCAACTCTGCCACCCCAGTTCAGACATGGCTATATGCAAATCAGTCTGACCCTGTGCCTCATGGGAACAGTCCAGCCCGAACTGCCAAGCCATGTCTTCCCTGGACCGGAAACAAGCTTCCGAGGACCGGTTTCTGGCATTCCAGCCGTCTTCCGCCCGGCTTGCTTGAATCCAGTGGCAAAGTGAGCAAGGGACTCACGTCTGAGCATACCCTGCCACACTAATGGCGGCCAAAAGCAGTACAACAGGGGGTGGTGATGGACGGAGCATCTGAATCAATCAAACACACACACCCAGTCAAAAGATCTGGGTTAAATCCATCACCTTTCTTTAGCCCACTCTGCCACCCCAGTTCAGACATGGCTATATGCAAATCAGTCTGACCCTGTGCCTCATGGGAACAGTCCAGCCGAACTGCCAAGCCATGTCTTCCCTGGACCGGAAACAAGCTTCCGAGGACCGGTTTCTGGCATTCCAGCCGTCTTCAGCCCGGCTTGCTTGAATCCAGTGGCAAAGTGAGCAAGGGACTCACGTCTGAGCATACCCTGCCACACTAAAGGCGGCCAAAAGCAGTACAACATTTTCTTCTGCTAGATGATTTTAATTTTCATGGTGAAGACTCCTCGAACATGGAGGTAGCACATCTGATCACCGATATAACCATGTTAGGTCTATACCAGAAAGTGATAGGTTCCACCCATCTTGCTGGCCACACTTTGAATTTGATTTTTACACATTTTTCATCTTTGGTCTGTGATGCACCTCAACCGCTTCTTTGGACTCACCACTTTTTAATTTGTTTTCAGTTTGCATAGCCCAATGAGACTGAACATCTTAAGAAGGCCACCAATTAAAGCAGTAGGCACTGGTGCAAAAATGTTCCTGACACTTTTGCTAAAGAATTTAGGATTACTGCTGCAGATGGATGCTGATGTGGATAAAACTCTAGCTGATTACCATATAACCTTAAATACAGCAATCAATAAATTAATGCCTATTCAACCTTGCTCCAATATTAATCACGGAAGGCATGCACCTAGGTATACACAAGAACTACGATGAGAGAAAGCACAGTGTAAAAAATTGGAAAGACGGTGGTGCCTGTCTAAAAAACCTGTTGATAAAATGGCTTATAAATCATCTTTAACAAATTACCACCTTCATATAAAAAAGCCTATGTGGCATACATTTACCATCAAATAAATGTATGCAGGTAGCTCTTTCAAAGACTTATTTAAAGCTCTTAATTCTTTAATAAACCCCTCGGCCTGCTTCCAAGAGATTCAGTCATCACAATCTTTATATGATTAATTAGCGAATCACTATGAAGAAAAAATTAATGTACTTTACCAAAACTTTCCTCTAATAGCTGAGCAAAACAGTGGGAATCTTCATCCTAGTCTGTAGCTCTCTAACAATGCTCCAACCTTTGATGAATTTGAGTCGCTTTCACTGGATTAAATTCAGAAAGTATTGGCAGTGGCCAAATGATGTCCTCCACTGGACATTTGTCAGCCTATAATCTTGGCGGCCTTGTCCTCTCAGCTTGCCCCTGTCATTTGCTCTCTATTCAACCTGTCTATCAGCATGGAAAAGTTCCCTTTGGATTGGAAAACAGCACAGGTCATTCCAGTTTAAAAAGGCTAATTTTCCATCCATGGACCTTTCAAATTATTAACCTATTTTTCTGCTTCTTTTAATGTTAAAGCTCTTGGAAGGACAAATAAATACTCAACTCATGAAGTATTTTAAACCAATAAGTTGTTGGATCCATCTAAATCAGACTTTAGACCCACGCACAGTACTGAAACAACTTTAATCGCGGTTACTGATCTAATAAGATGTTCTCTTGACATAAATACTCCATTACTGCTTATGCTGCTGAACCTTTCAGCAGCATTCGATACAGTATCCCCTTCTAGAATTCTAAAAAGATTGCAGGAGATAGGAACCCATGGGACAGCATTAAAATGGTTCAAGGATTTTTTAACTAATCGTACCAGATGATTAATATGGGCCCTTATAAATCACAAACTTTACAGTTAGATAAGGGGTGCCACAAGGATCTTGTTTGAGCCACACTCTCTTTAACATTTATGTAGCCCTCCTTACCAAAATTGCCAGAGCCTTTGTGTTTGAACTTTTATGGTATGCTGATGATACAAAGTTAATTTTCATACTCAGTAAAGACTTGAACAATGCAAAGGCACTCTTTTCTGCTGGTATGACAGCCATTGCGATCTGGATGACAGAAAAATATCTACAGCTGAACACCAGTAAGACCGAGATTGGGCTCTTTGGTAAGACCCAACAGCTCTGGACACCAGATTGGTGACCCTCGGAATTGGGTGCTGGACCTAATCTGAAATTGGTTGTAAAAAATCTGGGCGTTCGACTTGATCAAGCACTCACTATAAAAGAGCAGGTTGCCAACACCATAGGGACTTGTTTTCATATGTTGCACTTGTTACAGAGAGTTTTCACTCTCTTTCTACACTATACTAGGAAGACGTTAGTTCATGCATTGGTTATCAGCCGCCTAGATTATTGTAATGCCTTATTAGCTTCCATCAATGAGACATTAATAAATAAACGGTGGTAGTTCAGAACACCGCAGTACGTCCTAATACCAATCTTCCACCCAGGTCAGCTTCTTTCTCTCCTTTGTGCTCTCTTCATTGGATGCCAATTCACAAAATAATTATTTAAAAAAGTTGCTGTCTGACACATATGTCCTTAAATGGCAAAGTCTCAAGCTATCTGTCTTCAAAGCTTTTTCCCTATCAGCCAAGTAGACCATTAAGATCCAGTGACAAAGCCCTGCTTACTGTACACCGGATAAGAAAGTCTCACCCAGGTGGAAGGTCCTTTTCCTACTTAGCCCCTTTCTATTGGAATAAGCTCCCATTTTATTTATGTCAATGTACTTATAATTTTAAATTCATTACACTTCTCAAGACTGAGCTGTTTGCGGCTTAAGAATTTGGCTTAACTGTCTAGGTTCTGAGTTGATCCAAGATACCACTT
The DNA here is from genome assembly GCF_964261635.1 of Lissotriton helveticus. Classification (NCBI taxonomy): domain Eukaryota; kingdom Metazoa; phylum Chordata; class Amphibia; order Caudata; family Salamandridae; genus Lissotriton; species Lissotriton helveticus. Next base: position 875,484,968 of record NC_136059.1, read on the forward strand.
CTGGGGTGATTCTTATGCATTATAAATTAAATGAACATGACAACATTACATAACAAACAAGTAGTAGTATGACTTACCGTCTGTTGCTACTGGGAAGGTGTGGGTTTTGGACGTGATCAGGCAGGTACAGCAAAAACAGGACATGTGTGATCAGCTACATAGTGGCACAGGATTTGTAGAGATGAGTAGAGTCAAGTTTTGGCCTTATATATCTTGCTTTCCACCTGCTCAGATGGGGTGGCTGGACCGCCACAGTCATGCCGGCTGTAAGGCAACTCATAATTGGGCAGGAGGTTTCACTGGTGGTCCGAGCCTCAATCAGACGCATTGGCCTATTAAACAGCTGCGGCGGTCAGTTTGACTGGCGGTTGCAGCGGAACCATGATGGTCTTTCATCTATAGAACTGCATGTCTCGCAATACTGCAGTCGGACCACCGAAATTGTGGCGGTCGGACTGACAACATGGGTACGGCGGTCTCAGGGCAGCCAAACTCGTAATAAGGCCCTATGTCTTTTTATGCAGCTCAAAATCCTCCTTCACTTCAAAATGAAATGCGTTTGCCCTGAAGTATCACAGATGCTCCGGGTGTTTCGGAAATCTAAAAATGTTGTAAGTTCCAACTTTTAAAAGATATATATTTTTATTTGAGTGAAAAATAAAATTGCTTAATCCAAGTCATGGCAAGTCTTTCACAGAAAATAAATACATATACTCTAGAAAGGAGATGAAAATTGAAAAACAGAACGGAGGAAAAGGCAGTAAAGTACAAAATGCCAATTACAACAATGCTATTCATTCCATATGTACCAGAGGTAGCAGCGCATATCTCCACATCCAGTAAGGGTTACACAACGAAAGAACAGTGCCCCTATGAATACATTACTCGAATATCCAGTCCATTGGATCACTTATAAATACAAACAGAAGGCAATACAGAGCAAAGACAGAATTCCAATATCCCTGTATATTGATTCACCAGTCCAGGTATAGGAGCCCAGATTCCCTGCCCCAACACTTTTTTCCTTCGTCCTCTTAACTGTTATACTGAGGATTCTATGTTGTAGGTGTCCGGCATCCTTGATCGCCAGCTGGAAAAAGTTGGGGGGTCGCTGCTTATCCATTGGGAAGTAATATATAAGCGAGCGCTGGCCATTGCACTAAACACTAATCCTGTCTCTGACCTCATCCTATTGCTTGCCTCTGTGTTATTTTCCACTCCTAAAATAAGAAGAAATTGCGTAATGGATACCGAAGCCCCAAAATGCGTAGTCAAGAAGACTACGATATCCTGCAGAAAAATAAACATTTTAGGACCGAAGTAGAACATATGTATAGTATCTGCCGCCTGCAAACCACATCTATTACATTTCGCCCTCCCTCGTTCCCCCCCCATTTAGCTATCTTTGCTGGGGTGTAATAAAGATCAAAGACAGACAAAAAATGTTGGCTTCTGAGGCTTCCAGTGATCAATATCTGATTCACTAAATCCAGTGAGTCCTTGGTATTAATTACTGCCTCCCCACACTTACTCTCCCATTTAGTATTCCGTCCATCAATATTATCTGGGAAAGATTCAAGCACATTTTGATAGATTTTCCTCCCAAAAACTCTGTATCTGCAAATATTAAAAAAAAATCTCCCATGCTCAAACCAAACTCTTTCTGCAGATTCACAAATGATACAAATTGGCCTTCCCTATGAAAATCACCCAGAGAAGAAATTCCATTATTCCCCCATTTAAAAGTGACTCAGTCCTGAAAGATTGGTGGCAAGACGCCTGAAGCGCAAAGTGGGATATATATATTAAGATTTGAGATATTAAACTGGTGCATCTCCTCTTGGTGACTTCTAAGACTCCCGGAACCTCAAGAACAGCCTTCAGGGAGTGGGATTCACTCCAACAGAGGCCACTACCAGAGTTCAATCCAGTTCCAGTCACCACTGGTCAGTTGGGCACTTAAGGAAAAAGGTCTCTTGCAGCTTGTTGTGTTCCTGTAGTCAATCAAGAGGTCAACCAACTGACCCGGGGAGTTCACTTTTTAGTCCTGGATGCAATTGGGTGCAGGTCAAGCCCTTCGAGTCTCTACAGATGTCCCAAACAGCAGGCTCAGGCCTCTTCTATTCTTCCACAGGCCCAGAGAGTGCTCTGATGAGCTGTGGGTGAGGCACCACTTTTGTAGGTTTCATTAACCAGTGAGGGGGATGACTTCTAAACACTTAATTGCCAATGGGAAAGGAGTTCCCAAAGGTGACTATTCATACTTTTGCAGCACATCCTGTTTGCCTTACTGCAACTCACCTCACAGCGCACTATTCCAAGACTAATCCAACATGGCAGAATCTATCTGCCCCTGAAAAGAGCTTGTCTGTGAGTCAGGGTGGGTTTAGGGGAATGAGTAGTTCCCTCCTCCTCACACTAAACTGATCCCCCCTATCTCTCACAAGATGACAGAAGACAAAAATACAATGGATGACAGGTTAAGAAACTTAATGATTTTTTTGTACCGTTGGCATGGGCAAAATGGCTCTTTGTTATAGGGGTTTTCTGGTGGTCACACTCTGGTGTTCCCTCTTTGCTTCCGAGTGCATTGTTCCGCCATTTATAAGTTGCAGCACTGTGCAAGAGCACCCTTATTGCAAGTACAGGTTTTATACAACATTTAATGAGCTATAGTATAGAATCAGTAGGTGTACAAAACTATCATACGTTCAAAATCTTAGTTGTGTAGTCAGTATTCCAGTCCATTTGAGGGCTGGTTCCAAAACACACATATGTATAGTTGAGATGCATTGTACGCCACTCGCCTTCGGGCCTGGCTCACATTATTCAGCTGGTTACAACATGATGGCGCTAAAGTCTACAGCAACCAGATTTAATCATTCATGCCTTAATGCAGCTTGCAGTTACACATTGCTCAGAAGAGAATGTAAGCATTGTACAGAAGGGGTAGTATCCTGTATCTGTAACTCATATAATTTCTTTTCCTTGATGGAGCAGGCTTTTAGTCATGCGTCAAGTTTTTTTTAAGTTCTTCTCCTGTAATGTGTCTTCTTGCCTGACCTGCATTTATATTAATGTATAGACTTTCAGAAAAAGTGACTTTTTCCAGTGGAGAGGCACTGTGAATGCTTGCTTTACTGTGTAACTACCAACAATCTTTGGTCACATCTTCAATGAATATTGATAATAGATGTAGACCAGATTTTGCCACTGGTCGATGCTCAGTGGATTCAACAGTGCTGCACTCTTAATCCTTTTGCCACATCACAATTTGGAGCCAGAAACTACTTTACATGCAGACCACTCTGCTCAAGAGGAAGAGGAAATATATTGAGGAGGAGATATACATTATTTCTATTCTATGACCACTGGAAGACTAACTACCTAGTGAAAGAAAAGAAAGACGTGGGTACAGGAACCTCAATTCTTTCAGGGCAGAGACCCTCACCCCACCTTTTAGGTGGCATGCTTCATCCTCGGGCCCCTCTTCACACCGATCAATCTGATCTAGATGCGAGCACTACCCACCAAAATGGATCAGGAGAACTTTGGGGGTTCCTTTTGGGGTTGGGGCTTTTTTAGAGGGTAATTCCTCTCCTAATTCTTGTGGGAGGCTGAAAGTGCAGAGGGAAATAGTGTGTTGTCTGAAACTATTGCCTGGGAGGAGCATCTGAAATGTATGTATTTTTTCCCTTCATTGACAAGCATAAAAATGATAGGGGGAATAATTCAACCCACCAGTGAAGGTTGGCATGTTTCGACCAATGTAAACCTTCTAATGAGGTGTAAGTGATATTCACCAGGACTGCAGTGACTTTTCCGTTTTATGAGCAAAAGAAGCTTAGAAACTACAATCTGCATTTGTTGAAATGTATCTGTACAGACATCAGGTGTCGTGTATGTGGAATATATAGATGATGACCTATAAAACAAAATCACAATAACTTTTCAGTCCCGCAACTGGAGAAAATGGATCAGTTAGGGTCCTAAAATCATGATTTGTTGACTTACTTATGGTGTTGATTTGTACCTGACTAGTTGCTGGATTGATGAATTGCATTTAGGGTAAGGTGGGGTGCAGGTGTTCTGCACCCACACACTCCCACTCTTATATTGGTCAGTGAGTGCATTTTTAAATGTCCATTTTCTATTTTTTTCTTTTTTTTTTAAGTATGCATATTTCAGGGGGATTTTGTGTGTTGCTTTGAGTTTTCTGTGCTGCATATTCATTTGGCCATCTAAATGAACTTACAACTACACAAACCTTGTAATTCATGCTATATGTCATATATTGCCAACTCCTTTGCTATCTTATTTACACATATGATCATTTGGTGTATACCTCACTGTGTGTGGATATGTTTTTATTGTGGTGGCTAGTTGTGTTAACAGTTAATCCATTTGGTCACTTATTTCTTTGTAAGGATGGTGTTGTTCCCTGTTTTCATTCTGATTTGTGAGATTCAGTTCTAAATCCTAAGAGTAGCTTGTACATTTAGGGGCTCATTAGGATGGCGGACGGACTTGCGTCCGTCCGCCACCCTAGAGTAGGAGGGACCGTCCGCATGGGCTGCGGCGGTCCCTCCGTGCAAATTAGGATGTGACCGCCACCCTGGCGGTCACATCCTGGATATTTAACATTGCGGCGGGTGCAGCTTCAAGCTGCACCCGCCGCAATGTTAAAAAAGCATACATTGCATATGTATGCAGCAAGCAGCAGGCACCGCGCGGTGCCTGCCGATTGCTGCATACATATGCAGGGGGGTACCATAGGTACCCCCCATGTGCACCCCCACCCCCCCTTTACCCAGGGGGCCCGCAACGGGCCCCCGCAGTGAAGCACCGTATGCTTTTACACGGCGGAATATCCGCCGTGTAAAAGCATTTCTTTCTGTGCATCCTAATATGGTGGACGGTGTCTGAGAGACACCGTCACCATATTACAGCTTTTCCGCCGCGGTTGTAAGCCAACCGCGGCGGAAAAGCTGCGGACGGAAAACAGGACCCACCAGCCATCCTAATGTGGCGGTGGGTCTTTGGTTGGTCCGCTGCGGTTTTTCCGCATCCTCCGGGCCGGCGGTGGATTCCGCCGGCCCAGAGGATCCGGAAAAACCGCTATCCTAATGAGCCCAATAGTGTGGATTTACTTTAGGTCTACACAATGTTTATGATTTTTACATTTGAGGCAAATGCGCACAGTGCCACTGACAGATGTTTTGAATAACTGTCCGGAATCACCAATTGCATGTGGTGACCTAATAATCTAATGAAATGTGTATATTTTGGATTTTTTTTATAAAACTGCAGTGGGAATCGAGGATGAATTAATTAATCTCACTATAATGTCAACTCAGGAGAGAATGTTCCCCTCCAAGGCACCACTCCTAAACTGCAATTCTCACAAAAAATACCCGGATGGTTTTGACAACTATACCCAAATCGTAAGTTAACACCAAAAAAGTATTACAAGGGAAGAGAAATGAGGAAAATCATGCCTTAAAGGACAATCATTGTCTTAAAGATGAGAACCCTCACTCACCCGAAGGTGACATGCTTCATCATTGGGTTCCCTCTTGCACACTGTGACCGCAAGGTACACGGTGTGGGCTACAACTCTCCCTCTGGAGAGGAGCGTGAGGTATTTTAATTACATCCAATGTTATGATGAGTGAGGGGCAGAGTGCAAAAAATGAAAAAAAAAAAAAAATGAATTAAAACTATCTCCACAAAGGACACAAAACTTTAATGGTTGTCCTGGGCAGATAGAAGTAAAAACAGTGTGAAAATAGGGGTATGGATGTTCCCTATATCTCAGGTCAACATGTTTCTCCCTTGATGATTAAATGTTTGTGGCATTCGTCAGGAACAACATATTGTCACTCTGCTATAACGTATAAAATAATACTAAAATTACCATACTTGATATGTATGGAGAACCATAGAACCAGCTGCAGTCTGGTACAGTTTCTGTGAATAAAAATGATTCACGGTCAATATTGCTCAATAACCACAATTTACTCAAAACCACACACCCAGTGTTAATAAAAACCAGTGCGGTACCCATGTCACCACACCCAAGTGAGATTACATTTTGTCACCTCACCACTTTCTTAGATGTCATGTACTTCTTCCTTCTAAGGTCTTAAATGCACATGTCACAGGAATCTAAAGTGTAGTGATCAAAAATTAAAATGAAACAATTTGACACAAATTCTTAGGCACTTCAATTATATACATCAGCATATTCCATACCATACTCTTGATGTTCAATTTACATCATTGAACATACCTTCTAGACAAATCTACAAATCACAATCATCCAAATGTATTCATTATCTTTGCCGGTGACTCAGGGATTTGACTGTCAGCCAGAGCATTATTCCAAGGTATCTCACCCGCCCGCCTGCCGATTGCGAGCCTCGCTATACTTGCCATTCACACTTACGATCACAACGCTAGATTAACAATGATCCATTAGCGATATGTATAGGTCTAATGATGGCTGCAAAAATGCGTGTGTTTAGAAAAAATGTGTGTGTTCAGAGAACCATCAAGGTGCAATGCGAATCTTAACGACTTTCCTGGAGCCTACAGCTGCTGCATTGAGGCCAAAAAGGGAGCACGCCAGGCATAGGAGACATTTAAATATGCTATATTGCATTCTTCTCGCGTCCTGTGTCCCGGAAGAATCTAAATGCATATCCGGGTCACACGGGACCACCTTGTTACGGCTTTAACTCGATTTACTACCGGTTCATCTATCATACCATTTTACACAAACCTGGCCACAAAATTTACATACAAAGTATGATAAAAGGCACCTAACATTCAGCAATATTATTATTTCTGAATTTCTTCTTACTAGCGGAACTACCAAAATTCATGGAATTGTAGTTCTAAATGAGGATGTAGTTATTCAAACTTCAATCCTGCTGGGAAATGTAGTTAGCAGAATAAACCCACATCCCTACGTAGCGTTTTCATAAAAAACAAGCGAGCACGTTCACAATGATCATTATGGACAAGTTCCTTCATGCGAACAGAACTACATCAATGTAAACTAGTTCTAAATATAGATTTTGATCGTTAGAACTACCATCATGCTGGGAAATGTAGTTTGCACCAAAAACACATCCCTAAATAACATTACAAAAATCAAGAGAACAAAGGACAAAACTAAAAACCTGTCACACTTGTGTACACTAATAGTGTGGTTCTCTATAGTATACATGGATGCACAACAATAATTAAACATAATAGAGTAGACCCATCCGTGTCATTCAAAACCCCAATTATTTTATACAGTCGCTACACCATGTAATATACAATCTACGGGGCATAGTTAGAAGTCTATAATGAGCCCCACTGTATATCCTCATTCAATTCTATCCCATGACTCTTTGTACAGAAAACCCATCTCTGTTCGCGCCTAAACAGTACCTTTTCAAGGGGCCCCATACTAGTATCATATCTAGGTTTATCCACAAAAACCCATGAGAAATCATTTTCAGCATGGCCCATCTCTATGTAAAGTCTAGTCATGCATGTGTTAGATTTCTTGCATCTAAAAGCATGAGCGTCCGCAGAAATTTTTCCAGGGGGGGGCAACATTTTTACTTCCTCACCATCCTCCGACATGATTGAGCACAAGTATTAAATAAACAAATAAAAAAATCTAATATGACAAAGAGCTTAAATAAACAAAGAAACACATGGGGTGGGAGAAAAATCATGTGAGGCTTCACAGCAGATTACCTGGCAACCACAATGAAACAGAGGAAAAAACAAACAAGCATTGGCATAGCCAATAGGTCTCGCCTTTGGGACCTTATAAGTGTTTAGCCATGCAACACTAGAAGTTGTTGCACCAGGGATATTGTACTAGACAGCTAAACACTTATAAGGTCCCAAAGGGGAGACCTATTGGCTATGTCAATGCTGTTTTTTTTTTTAATGACAAGCAGTGCTATATGGCTCCGGCTGCCACTTAGTCCACCACATCCCACGTAGATGCTGCAGCCATCTTTGAATGGTTTTAAAGCCAATTCAAAAGCTGTCACCAGTGTATGTTAATCCCTATCTCAACTGTGAGACTGCTCTCCTGCTTCCCAATTCTATTAAATACAAATGATGTAAAAAGAACATCTATTTCTGAGCTGCATGGCTCATCCTACCCACGTTTCATGCGCAGATTTGAAATACTGATGGTTTGGGCTTCCCGGAATTCAACTGGTTGAGAGGTAGACAGGTGTAGAGAGGTAGAGAGAGGTAGAGAGAGAGAGGTGTAGAGAGGTAGAGAGACACAGGTAGAGAGAAGTATAGAGGGAGGTAGAGAGAGAGAGGTAGAGAGAGAGAGGTAGAGAGGTAGAGAGAGGTAGAGAGAGAGAGGTAGAGAGGTAGAAAGAGGTAGAGGTAGGGAGAGAGAGAGAGAGGTAGAGAGAGAGGTAGAGGTGTAAATGTAGAGAGAGAGGTATAGAGATAGAGGGAGAGGGAGAGGTAGAGAGAGAGAGGTAGAGAGAGAGAGAGGTAGAGGGAGAGAGGTGGAGAGAGAGGTAGAGGTAGAGAGGTAGAGGTAGAGAGAGAGAGTGGGAGAGGTAGAGGGGGTGAGAGAGGTAAAGAGATAAAGAGGTAGAGAGAGAGGTAGAGAGAGAGAGGTAGAGAGAGAGAGGAAGAGAGAGAGGTAGAGAGAGAGGTAGAGCTGGGTAGAGAGGGGTAGAGAGGGGTAGAGTGAGAGGTAGAGAGGGGTAGAGTGAGAGGTAGAGAGAGAGAGAGGTAGAGAGAGAGGTGTAGAGAGAGAGAGGAAGAGAGATAGAGAGGTAGAGAGAGAGGTAGAGAGAGAAAGAGGGGTAGAGAGAGAGAGAGGTAGAGAGAGAGAGAGAGCAGTAGAGAAAGAGAGAGAGGTAGAGAGAGACGTACAGGTAGAGCAAGAGAGAGGGAGAGTGGTAGAGAGAGAGAGAGGTAGAGAGAGAGAGAGGTAGAGTAATAGAGGTAGAGAGAGAGGTAGAGAGAGAGAGGTAGAGAGAGAGAGGTAGAGGTAGAGGTAGGGAGAGAGAGAGAGAGGTAGAGGGAGAGAGGTAGAGGTAGAGGTAGAGGTAGAGGTATAGAGGTAGAGGTAGAGAGAGAGTGGTAGAGAGGGAGAGGGAGAGGAAGAGAGAGAGGAAGAGAGAGGTAGAGAGGGGTAGAGAGTTAGAGAGAGGGTTAGAGAGAGCGGTAGAGAGAGAGGTAGAGAGAGAGGTAGAGGTAGAGAGGTAGTGGTAGAGAGGTAGAGAGAGGGAGAGGTAGAGAGAGAGAGGTAGAGAGAGAGTGGTAGAGAGGGAGAGGAAGAGAGAGAGTGGTAGAGAGGGAGAGGAAGAGAGAGAGGAAGAGAGAGGTAGAGAGGGGTAGAGAGTTAGAGAGAGGGTTAGAGAGAGCGGTAGAGAGAGAGGTAGAGAGAGAGGTAGAGGTAGAGAGGTAGTGGTAGAGAGGTAGAGAGAGAGAGAGGTAGAGAGAGAGAGGTAGAGAGGGAGAGGGAGAGGAAGAGAGAGAGGAAGAGAGAGGTAGAGAGGGGTAGAGAGGTAGAGAGAGAGTTAGAGAGAGCGGTAGAGAGAGAGGTAGAGAGAGAGGTAGAGGTAGAGAGGTAGTGGTAGAGAGGTAGAGAGAGAGAGAGAGGTGGAGAGAGAGAGGTAGAGAGAGAGAGGTAGAGAGAGAGGTAGAGAGAGATAGAGAGGGAGAGGTGGAGAGAGAGAGGTAGAGAGAGAGAGAGGTAGAGGTAGAGAGAGAGAGGTAGAGAGAGACAGAGGTAGAGAGAGGTAGAGAGAGAGAGAGAGAGAGAGATAGCGAGAGGTAGAGAGGTATAGAGAGAGGTGTAGAGAGGTAGGTAGAGGTAGAGGTAAAGAGAGACATAGAGAGAGAGATGTAGAGAGAGAGGTAGAGAGAGGTAGAGAGAGAGATAGGTAGAGAGGTAGAGAGAGAGGTAGAGAGAGAAAGAGGTAGAGAGAGAGGTAGAGGTAGAGAGGTAGAGAGAGAGAGGTAGAGAGAGAGAGAGAGAGAGAGAGAAAGCGAGAGGTAGAGAGGTAGTGGTAGAGAGGTAGAGAGAGAGAGGTGGAGAGATAGAGGTAGAGAAATAGAGGTAGAGAGATAGAGGTAGAGAGAGAGGTAGAGAGAGAGGTAGAGAGAGAGGTAGAGAGAGAGAGATAGAGAGGGAGAGGTAGAGAGAGAGAGGTAGAGAGAGAGAGGTAGAGAGAGAGGTAGAGGTAGAGAGGTAGAGAGAGAGAGGTAGAGAGAGAGAGAGAGAGAGAGAGAAAGCGAGAGGTAGAGAGGTGTAGAGAGAGAGGTAGAGGTAAAGAGAGACATAGAGAGAGAGACGTAGAGAGAGAGGTAGAGAGAGGTAGAGAGGTAGAGAGAGAGGTAGAGAGAGAGAGGCAGAGAGAAAGGTAGAGACAGAGAGAGAGGTAGAGAGAGAGAGGTAGAGAGGTAGATTGGAGATCCTAGCATTTCCAGAGCATTAAAGGCACTACTCATTTGTAACATCATTCCTTTCACTGCACATCCTGCTTTATCTAAATAACTAGGGCCCTCAAATACAAAAGGATGTTGTGGTCATAAAGCTTACAATTTGCAGCATCACAGTGGTTGCTACTGCAAACCCCCTTTTTAGAGTTGTGTATAACCTTCATGATTGACAAAAGGGGTTCTGCATCTTACTTCATATTGGAATTTGGAGGGGCAGTGGAAAGGGTGCTATCTTCAAATTGCAATTTACAATGACATATATCAATGGTTTTCAAACGCAATGGCAGTCGCAAACCGTTGATCTGATACCAACACTGAGCTGCAGTTGGTACATGATTCAGAAAACAAAAGTTGTCCCTGTGGGACAGCTTTCCCTTCGTGAATCATGGCAGGCGACAGTGAGTACAGACAGTGGTCCAGGGGCTACACTCGATACTGCAATGAACATGAGGAGCTCAAGGCGTAAACTCTTTAATCCATCTCATCAGCAGACCCTTCTGTAATACTAGTGTTTATGGTGCAAAAAACAGGCATATCGTGTGTGGTGCAGACACTTTTGTTCAGTTTTCACTCTTTTTCAGTTGTCAACAAAATATTTTAATTCATATTTTGGTTTCCATTGTTAACTGTTTTTTAATATATCCATTATTTTATTTTATTTTAGAAATAATGGATATATTAAAAAACGTATAACAACAACAGTTAACAGTGGAAACCAAAATATGAATTAAAACTGATTATTACCTTGGAAAAGAAATTGATGAAACTTTAATGTTCGCTGAAAAGTGCACACATCCATCGGAACAGAAGTGTCTGCACCACATGGTATACGAAAGGGCACCTAAAGAGTAGGTACCAGGATGTAGTAGCACCAACAAAAGAAAGGAATATAGCTTGAGTACGAATAAATCACGAGTGCACAGAAGGACTTTCCAATTGATCTCGCAAAAAACAGGCAGACACACCCATTGCATCTCTGGGTGAATTGTGTAATTCGGTGCCGGCGTTAATGAGGCTTTGATGGTTTTCACCCCTTCCTAGGGCCCCTGGCTGCAGCTCCACTCTTCTTTAGCTTGAAAAATGTGCCCCCCCCCCCCGGAATTTGACTCTAGGTGCGCCTCTGCTTCAAGCTGTGGGAGCAGCCAGGCCCGGACCTTCTCTCTTGCGCATCAGCAGGACCGTCATTGCAAGCGCTTTCTCACGCTTTTAAAATTGACGGCCCTGCAGACAAACACCACTGTGGGGGCTGTCAATAGTGACGGACCGGTGTTCCAGGGGGGGGCAAGTGCCCCCCCTTGCCCTCCCCTGCGGACGCCCATGTCTAAAAGCACTACGATGTTCAACCATTCTATGTTTAACCTTACGTGTGGTCATACCAATATATATTAGTGAGCATGGGCAAGTAATCATGCAAATTACCCCGCTTGTGTTACAATTGGTATGTATCCTGAGTTGCCAAGGTGTTTTCAGTCCCATATCCAATTGCTTCACATGTTTAGTAAGGGGGCACACAGAACAACATCCACACGGGAAATCACCTATAACTGGAGATGCCCCCCATAAAGTGTTATGTGTAGCCTCTTGTTGTGGTACTCTCGGTCTTGTATGAACTAGTTGATCTCGTAGATTACTGCTCCTTTTCAAGGAAAATAGAGGTTTTTCTAAAGTTAGAAAACCTGTATTCAAAATATGCCAAATTTCGTAACAACCCTTTTGATATTGTCTGTCAGGTCACTGTAAGTAGTCACACAAACCATTCTCTTATTTTCTGGTATATTGTAAGATTCAAGCAATGCTTCACGGTGGGTGGTTATTACGTGCTCTTTTCTCTGCTCTGTACACCAAGTGAGTGGGATCATTACTAGCAAGTATTTAATCACTCAAATTCTTGGCATGTTCTTTATATCTGGCAACCTCACTACAATTCCTACGTAGTCTTAAAAATTGGCCTATAGGAAGGTTCGTCAATAAGGCACGTGGATGAAAGCTATGATAGCTAAGCAATGAATTCCTAGCCATAGGCTTTTGATATAACTCTGTGTGGATTTTGCCATTTTTGGGGTATAACCTAAGATCTAAGTAAGATACTGTCATAGTACTGGACTCACCAGTGAATTTCAAATTCACATCACAGTCATTCAACCAATTGGAAAACGCATCAAGGGATTCCTGGTCACCTTCCCAGATGACCAGGATATCGTCCATCGGTCAATATACCGTTTCCACAGTTTAAGTTGTGGTTGAAACAGGTTAGTACTGGAGTATATAAACTTGGTTTCAAAGGCATGCATGTATAAATTAGCCATACTAGGGGCACAAGTGCTGCCCATAGGCGTGCCCCTAGTTTGCCAATATAATTTATCTTAAAAAATGAAGAAGTTTTCTTTTAAGGCTACACTTGCATCACAAAGGCATTGGGGGTTTGATCCTCACGGGGATGACACTCAAGTAATTGTTCAATGGTCTCTAGTGTGTCATACTGTGGAATACAGGTGTATAACAACTCAACGTCGTATGTTACCATAATATTCACCAATGGGTCAAAAGACACAGTCTCCAACAATGAAAGGACCTGTTTAGTGTCCTGCAGATAAGATGTCATAGTTGCCACTATAGGTTGTAGAAAATGGTCCACAAACTTCGAAAGAGGTTCTAATATAGAACCTATACCTGCAACAATAGGCCTTCCAGGTTATTGTGATTAAACCTAGATATGATACTAGTATGGGGCCCCTTGAAAAGGTACTGTTTAGGCGTGAACATAGATGGGTTTTCCATACAAAGAGTCATGAGATAGGATTGAATGACGATATACCGTGGGGCTCATTATAGACTTCTGACTGTGCCCCTTAGATTGTATATTACATGGTGTAGCAACTGTATAAAATAACTGGGGTTTTGAATGACACTGGATTATCAGAGCTAGGCACCCTCAATTGAGCTGATTAATTGATAGTTTTATATTTCTCTTTCTTCTTAATATAATCGTACGTCTGTATTTGAGATCTAATAATGTTTTAGGTATTATTTGATCCTATAATGCTCAACCCCGTACACACCGTTTTTTTGTGTGCCGAAATCTATTATTGTAATTCAGGGTTGTATATAATGAGTTTTAATGGTCTTAATTGGGACGTCTTGTTTTTTAATATTGTCAAGAGTATTGTGTTTCATGTATTTTTTTTTAATGTATGATGTCTTTTATGATGAAATATTTCGAATAAAGACGTATGAAACCTGAAACCTGAAAACTGTCTACTCTATTATGTTTAATTAATGTCGTGCACCCATGTATACTATAGAGAACCACACAATTAGTGTACATAAGAGTGACAGGTTTTTAGTTTTGTCCATTGTTCTCTTGATTTTTGTAATGTTATTTAGGGATGTGTTTTTGATGCAAACTACATTTCCCAGCATGATGGTAGTTCTAACGATCAAAATCTATATTTAGAACTAGTTTACATTCATGTAGTTCCGTTCGCATGAAGGAACTTGTCCATAATGATCATTGTGAACGTGCTCGCTTGGTTTTTATGAAAACGCTACATAGGGATGTGGGTTTATTCTGCTAACTACCTTTCCCAGCAGGATGGTAGTTTGAATGACTATGTCCTCATTCATAACTACAATTCCCTGAATTTTGGAAGTTCCGCTAGTAAGAAGAAATTCGGAAATATTGAAATTGCTGAATATGAGGTGTCTTTTATCATATTTTGTATGTAAATTGTGTGGCCAGGTACCGGTACGTGTAAAATGGTATGATAGATGAACCGGTAGTAAATCGAGTTACGGCCGTAACAAGGTGGTCCCGTGTGACCCGGATATGCATTGAGATTCTTCCGGGACACAGGAGGCGAGATGCCGGCAATATAGCATATTTAAATGTCTCCTAAGCCCGGCGTGCTCTCCTTTTGGCCTCGATGCAGCAGCTGTAGGCTCCAGGAAAGTCGGTAAGATTCGCATTGCACCTTGATGGTTCTTTAAACACACGTTTTTTTCCTAAACATACACGTTTTTGCAGCCATCATTAGACCTATACATATCGCTAATGGAGCATTGTTAATCTAGCGTTATGATTGTAAGTGTGAATGGCAAATATAGCGAGGCTTGCAATCGGCAGGCGGGCGGGTGAGATACCTTGGAATAATGCTCTGGCTGACAGCCAAATCCCTGAGTCACCGGCAAAGATAAAGAATACATTTGGATGACTGTGATTTGTAGATTTGTCTAGAAGGTATGTTCAATGATGTAAATTGAACATCAAGAGTATGGTATGTAATATGCTGATGTATATAATTGAAGTGCCTAAGAATTTGTGGCAAATTGATTAATTTTAATTTTTGATCACTACACTTTAGATTCCTGTGACATGTGCATTTAGGACCTTAGAAGGAAGAAGTGGATGACTTTTAAGAAAGTGGTGAGGTGAAAAAATGTCATCTCACACGTGTGTGGTGACATGGGTATCGCACAGGTTTTTATTAACACTGGGTGTATGGTTTTGAGGAAATTGTGGATATTGAGCAATATTGACCATGAATGTTTTTTATTCACAGAAACTGTACCAGATTGCAGCTGGTTCTATGATTCTCCATACATATTAAGTATGGTAATGTTCTTATTATTTTTCACGTTATAGCAGAGTGACGATATGTTGGTCCTGACGAATGCCACAAACTTTTAGTGATCAAGGCAGAATCATGTTGACCTGACATATAGGGAACATCCATACCCCTATTCTCACACTGTTTTTACTTCTATCCGCCCAGGACAACCATTAAAGTTTTGTGACCTTTGTGGAAATAGTTTTAATTCACTATTTTCTTGTCATTTTGTGCACTCTGCCCCTCACTCATCATAACATTGGATGTAATTAAAACACCTCACGCTCCTCTTCGGAGGGAGAGTTGTAGCCCACACTGTGTACCTTGTGGTTACAGTGTGCAAAAAGGAACCCAATGATGAAGCATGTCACCTTCGGGTGAGTGAGGGTTCTCGTCTTTAAGACATTGATTGTCCCTTTAAGGCATGATTTTCCTCATTTCCCTTCCCTTGTAATACTTTTTGGGTGTTAACTTACGATTTGGGTATAGTTGCCAAAACCCTCCGGGTATTTTTTGTGAGAATTGCAACCTAGGATGAACGAAAGTCCCACTCCAACACTGCAAGACCAGGGATGTCATTCGAGGGAGAGAGGTAACTAGAAAGTGCACCTATCCCCACTCTTCCACTACTAGCATTCCATGACTTGGACTCATGGCAGAGGAGCAGCAACCACAAGGGAAGTGTAGACTGACATGTCCCTTGAACCCCCTTCCAGCATTTTACCTTTTTCTCCATTATAATGGGGAAATCAAACCTTAAGACCTTACCATAGAAACAGATAAGAAGTATTGCAGAGTACCATTTGAGGAGAGTGGGCAAACCATGCACCCTGGCACATTGGAGGATTCGATCACATAAGTCTACTAACTCAAACTGTCTGTTGTAGAGCATTGAACCAGCAGTTTAGTGTGACTTAAGTGATTGAAGGAACCATAGTAGTACTGTGGAGCCATTTAAAAACCCAAGCATGCCAGGCCTTCCAAATAAGTCAAAGTTTAACAGGTTGGCAGGATCCTTCCTACTGCTGAAGAGACAAATGTTAACAGCGATGAGATGAGCTTCCCACTAGTAAAGCTGCATATCAGCCATACCCAATCCCCATAATAGACTGATTGGATACATTTATCAAAAGAAATTACAGACACAGTCATGCACTGCATTGAAGGAGCACATCAGGACCCCAAAGGGGTAATACTGGAGTATGTATGTCAAGTATCTTCACATAAGTGACCATCTTAAATAACACTAACCTACCACAGGAAGTCAGGGGAGTCGTATTTCATCTCTGCACACTGTTCCTCATCTTCTCCACAAGAGAGACCATATTGAACTCTCAAAGCCACTAGGGGTCTGTTGTGACACACCCCTAATATTTAAGATTATTGGATTGGGGATGTAGCAATGACTTCCAGTGAATAGCTAGCATGCCTCCATCCACTACCAACCTTGAATAGTTTGACTAATATATCCAGGTTGTATTTGCATTTACTAGGATAGCAGTAAATGGGTTTGTTAGGGCTTTGTAAGTATTTTTTATCTCTACCTCTTCCATTGGATTTCACATTTCAGAAAATAGGACCCTACCCAAGTTACATTTCTTTTGAACTTGCTGAAGCATCGTATTGTTATCACTATCTTTAAAATAAAATCAAAGGCTTTCATGTTCTCATGTCTTTTAGGATAGTCTCATCGATGCATACCCCATTTTACATATATTATCCCATCCTCACGACTATTATGATTCTAAACTGGTGAACTTTTGCCTAGTAGCTTGCTCCTGTCTCCTCGACACCAGTCTCTAAGTATTCTATCATAATCCCTGTACCTGACGTACATAAACATGTCGCCAGGCACAGCAGATTTATTCTTTATACGGGTCACCAATTTTTTCAATTTTTGTCCTACAGCCAGCTGTGCATGATCACACTAGCTTAGAAAAGCATTGGTGATTATTTTCAAAACATTTATGATTGTTTACAAAACATCCATGGTTATTTTAAAAACGTATCAATTCTAGAAAAAACCCCGAGTGACCACTTTAGTGTAAAAGACCCTCTCACCCCCCCCCCCTACAAATTAGAGGAGAATTCCTTCCAAGCTGAGACGGCGTCCTGCATGCCAAATCTCTGACAAGCAGTGGTCTGGCATCTGTTGCAGGTTGTCATCCTCGATGGAGAGACGGGGTCCATCATTCCCAACCATCAGTTATGGGGCTGGTTCATCCCTAAGGGTTTCTTGGCTACAGATAAGGTATTTGAAATCCATAACCCCTATTATTTAGTTACAGTTCATGCCATGGTTTTGAGGACAATAATGAGGGACACTACATAGTACCACATCGCCAAACCATGTTGTGCATTTCATTAATTCATACCCACTTACACCCTCTCCACCCTCCATTGCCTCATTCTTAGAAAGGCAATCTTACAGATAGAAAAAATTTACATCTCCTGCCCGCATGAAAGTCAGAGGATCTTGATGGTTCTCAGTTACTGGATTGTGTTGTGTAACTAGAAAACGTCAATAAAACAGTTATGTGTGTTAAACACTTTCTGCTGATATCGATTTTTGACCTGAAGTCTCCAGTTCAAATCCTGGTCAACTTATCTTTATGAGGCTGATAAAAAATGTACTAATTAAGATAAAGTAACTAATGGTGAAGCTCTTCAAAATTAACAAGCAAAGCTACATGAATCATCAGAGATGTAAAAAAAGATATATCAGCGAGATAATAAGGAGGGAAGATGAATGGGTTTACAAAGGAAACCTTGAAATATATGACTTCAAAGACTAACGAAAGAACAACAATATTTGGATGTCTCCAGTTTTGCAGCTGGCTCTGGCCTCGAGGGGATGACAATGGCCTTGTTTTAAAATGATGATGATATCATTAGAATCCAAGCAGAAACTTGGAGAATAGCCTTTAGGGGTCCTAGTTAAGAACTCACTATGGTTGTGTTGCTGCAGTCAATGTGAGACAGGACAAGAACTATATCCATAGATACGAGGTCTAAGGTGGTATTGGAGGTTTAGAAACTTATTTGAAATGTATATATTAAGAAGGATGGTGATTTGGTGTCTTCGACTAGAGGTGATAGAATCAAAAAGATAAGAGGTTGTCTAGCTGCTTTGGATAGATGGTGAAGAGTCTTTGCAGTAGAAGAGGAGGTTTTTAGTGGCAGCAGAGTTGAGTTTCAGGGAAGCCGAATGCGTCTGATTGGTCCTTTCCACGTGAAGGACATGTCGTTTCATGATGCCTGATGTATTCAGAGCTATCAGGCAGACCTGAGTGTTGTCATTGTGTGGGAGAACTGCCAAGTCACCATCCGCTGGTTCATATAATGGTAAGAGTATGTTAATTTGTATTTGTGAAGTGCACTCTCATTGCCTTGGCATCATGGAAAATGTGGATTGTCTGGGTTATGTTAATGATTGTGCCTCTCTCTTTCCGTGTTGATCTTTCTTTATAACATGTTCGCAGCCTTTGTCCTGCTGCAGTTACTAGCATCTCCTTGGTCCAGTGTGCTTGTATGATGTCCATGTTCCTCTCTCTTGATCAGGCACCTGTCTCTCTTAGTTACTGCTGCCTCATTGTCAATTTCTGAACTTGTTTCGGTCAATCGCGAGCCACGTCTCTGTATCATATTGTAATATCTTTCTATGCTTCCATAGCCGCTGTCTGTATCTCCCTGTCTCAGAGTATGTGACTGCATTGGTGTCTGACTACGCCTGTCCTGGTGTCACCTTTTCTCTGTGCCTTCTTCTACCATTCCTTGCAGCAATCTCTGAAGATTGTGACCTGTAGTCCCATTGCCCTTGTTAAGATGTGTTTAAGAAAAGCTTACCGTAATGGGTCTCTCAAACAATTCCTTCTCAAAGTTTGACAAAATGGAAAACATGAAACACGTAGCAGTGACGCACAACGATAGGAACAAACAACTGACCAACACCCTTCCCCTGAATTGGAAAAAATCAGATTTAAAAACTGCTGAGGATCAAACATTTAATCCGTCATACTGTAGCTTTATAAACCCTTCCCGCAGAGCCTGGGAATTGCACGCGACGTGGCCTGCTCCCAGGGGGTCTCTGAACAGGGGGGTAATCTTGCGAGTCAGAGCAGTGGGTAATCTTGCAAGATGCCTGTGATGCAATCCAGCGCACAATGGGCAGGTTGTACAGTACTTAGCGCACTGTTTGTCAGAGGAGAGGCAAGGTTCGTAATTAATTTACCACTGAATACCCATGACGACTGTAGCTATATTAAGACACACCGTGAGAAGTTAATCTTCCCTAATCCCTTTGGTATTTATTGTAAGAATATTGATCACAGCAAAACTCGTTTTACTTTAGGGGGAACTCAGAAGGCTTTTGACTGACATTTGATAGCGTGGCGACCAGCTCAAGGGGTAGCTCTGGGAATCCTGGAATATGAGATTAGTGGAGAGCTTTCATCTTGCCGAAGGTAATCGTATAGAAGTCGAGCTATACGACTCTCTCTCTCTCATAATGCCTCTAGTGCACGTTTTTATAAGCATGATACATTACCTTTTCTTTAACGTGTTGTTTTCACTAAACCCTTTTTAATTATCACAGTGAAAGAAATGGCAAACATTCCTGCAAATTGTAAAATGGCATTTCCTTCATGGCTATAGTCCATCTCATCTCCCTATTCAAACATTATTTAAGAAATAAGTCTTTGAATAATTAATTGCATAATTCGCGGCCATTCTTTTTCTTCGAACTATCTGGCACATTTCGCACCAAACGTTTCTGGAAACTGAAAAGTTCTGTTCAGCTGGTCTTGTTTTATTCTTTGAAGTTATCAGAGATGCTTTTTATGATAAGATGAGAGCATAGTTACCACGTAGCCCAATGTCCTGTGTGAACCCTTGAGGAGAATGTTGTCTAAAGTATTATGGCGCCCTAGGTGCGGTTCTTTTTTGTGCATCTTCCCCTGTAGAAGGTGTAATTTACTGACTGAATCTTTCTTTATTGTATGATTGCGTTCTTTTTAAAAAAGCAAAACAAGTGAGTATAAACATGTAAAAGACAGCATAAGCTATGAAATAAAATAATGCCAAGTAGAAATTTAGAGATGTCGCAGCATTTGTCGCCAAGCAAAATTAACAGCCACCCGAGGTGTGAGGTCCAAAGTGGTTTGTGTAGCGAGGGGGTGAGACGCTACTGCGCAAGGCCAAGACGGTGAAGTGCGTGGGCGTGCAATATTATGGCGTCCGCATGTATGGGGTTAAGTTATACAGGGCGAGTGTCAGGTTAATGGGACAAATAACTAAAACGATACTTCGCCCGGGTAGATAAAAAAAGCTAATATTAAAAACGCCAATTGCATGCTCGGTGAAGTATCGGTCTGTTTGGCGCATGGTAGTGCAAAGGGCCCCGCCTAGAGATTGTGTAGAATGCAGACTTGATTAAAGGCATTTAAAGCCAGTTAGATGTCTCAGTGAGTTAACTATTTTCAACAGACATCTGTTTTAGGGGCTGTGTGATTTTACAACTCATGCAATTATCACGCATGCTTTTTCCACGCAGCCTTTACAACTCAAATGCCTTTACCACGCATGCCTTTTTTTTTTTTTTTTTTTTAGAAAGACCTTTATTGTTCCAGACAATCCGTGCTACATTCACACAGCATGTAGCCTACAACCCACAGGGGCCGGCTGCGTTGGTAGGTCAACAGGGAGTATTGGGCAAGATGACACAGCCATTCAGCCAACAACCCGGGGGTCCGGCGGCGTAGGTTAAGTAGAGCACACAGACGTAATACATCATCTAGCACTAGTATTAAGCAGGTCCATAGATTTTCCCATTTTCTACAATCAGTAATGTAGGCTAAGCAGCGTGTCCACGACATTTGTGTTATCTGGGTAACACAGCCTATATCCACAATGAGTGTGTAGTGACATAAGTAAATGCGATATACGGTGTGGATAGGTTACCGAGGGATTGAAGACGCTATGCGTGTGAGGACGCTATGAAATGAACGCTTGTATATGAGTACAGCTCACTAATGCAAGGAAGTGTGCTCCTGCCACCGGTGACGGCAGCGCATGTCCAGTACAATTAGGATAGAGATATTTGACAACCTAGCATTCATGGCGTCCTAAGTGTTAACCATATGGGTGTATATAGCAGAGGCGGGTGGTTGCTCACTCGCTGGGTCCCTCAGCGGCAGGGAGAGGAATCCATCCTCGCCGCAGGTCATAGTGTGCGTGTGCAGGGGATGACCAGATGGTGTCGCTTCGGGGTTGGATCATGTCATCAGGCGTGTGTTATCCCGTAGCAGCACCACTGCATGTGGGGTGTCGTCGTCCGCATCAATATAGGGGTCGGTCGGGGAACTTGACCGATGCGTAAACAAGGGAGATATAAACGCAACAATGGAGTAACATCGGGGCGGGAGTGGGAAAGCGGCAGTGTTGTAAACGTGGTATGCGATGAGAGGTCTGTAGCTAAAGTTCTCGGGTGGGGGGCGGGGGCAGCGAGCCCTCATTGGCAGTGGGGCATGTGGTGAGAGCGAACAGTAGGGGGGGAGCGAGCACATGGTTGTGGGTGTAATGCAAGTCGGATGTGGCCATGGCAGGGGAGCAAAAAGCGAAAGCGCTAGTAATGGCATGGGTGCGGCGGCAGCCAGATGAGGTGTGGGGGGGAGGGGAAGAGTCTAGGGTCATGGTGGTCTGTAATGCCGTGTGTCAGTGCGGCAATAGCTAGTCACGGCATCTCAAGTCGCCTCGCGTTCCCGGCAAGCCTGCTGAAAGGAAGTGAGGTAAGTGTCCCAGGTTTGTGCAATAGGAAACTTCCGTAAGCCCGCCGTTTCCTCCCGGCGGAGCACTGCACTCTCCGCTCGCGCCCAGTTGATGAAGGATGCGTGCCAGTGTCGGGCGTGTGGGGGGGTAGTGGCTTTCCAATGTTTAGTAAGTAAGCGTTTGGCCGTGATGAGACCCATGTCCCAGAACTGTGTCGGTACCTTGTTCAGCTTTGTGCGTTTGTAAAGTCCCAGTATGCAGGCTTCCCATGTGTGCGGCACATGCTCGTCAGTGCATTGTGTGAGCTTAGTTGTGACCTCTGTCCAGTACGATTGAATATCAGGGCAGTGCCAGAGCATATGTAGGAGATATGCTCCCACTAGGGAGCAGCGCTGGCAAGCGGTGTCTGCAAGGGAGAAGTACCTGTTAATTTTATCAGGGGTGAGGTAGGCCCGGTGTAAAATGTAAAGTTGTATGAGCTTAAAACGTGGGTTGCATGGAATATTGGTCGGCCCTAGCAGTATCCTTTCCCACTCTTTGTCCGTCCAGTCTCTGCCTCTGTCAGTTGCCCATCTCTCCATCAAAGGCGTGAGAGAGGGTTGTGTATGTGTCAGCAGGGCCTGCGCCAGCCAGTGAATCACATGAGAACCGTTGCCCATGAAGTGTAGATATTGCATGAATTGATGCATCGGGGGTTCCTCGGAGAGATCTCCCCAGGGGGTGGTCAGTGTGCGAACTATGGCCGCATGTAGTAGAAATTGTCCCACAGGAAGGTCCGTGGTGTTGGCGAGGTCTTCAAAAGTGAGCAGCTCGCCGTCGGCGTAGAGGTCACCCAGTGTTTCCACTCCCGCCCTTGTCCAGCTGGCCAGCTGGGCCTCCGTCAATGCCCCTGTCGCTCCAGGGGTGGCCTGGAGAGGGAGTATCGGAGCATATGGTGTTGTGGTGCGAGTGAGTCGCAAGCAGCGGAGGAAGCACTTTCGTGCTACCACCAGGTGGAGTTGTGAAGGGCAAGTGGGTCGAGCTAAGGGGTGGAACAAAGCGTAGATCTGCGCCTGGGTCCAGACAGTGTCGTCAGAGGCAGTATCCTCTAAATGTTTACCACTAAGCCATCCCGATACCCACTGGAGCTGCGCCGCCAGGTAGTACAATTCCATGTTGGGAATCGCCAGGCCTCCTGAGGCAGTAGGCATATATAATTTGGTCAGCGCTACGCGGGGCCGGCTCGTGTTCCAGACGACGGCCACGAAGTAGCATCTCAATGTCTCGAAATACTTTAGCGGGGACATAAGTCGGAATATTGGAGAAGTAGTACAACAGTCATGGCAGGACTATCATCTTGGTCAGTGTCACTCGGCTGGGCACATTTAGGGGCAGGGTCTTCCAAAAGCCAATCTGGGCCCGTATGGAGGCGATTGCTTTCATCAAGTTCCCTTCTAGGATGTCCGCTGGATTTCGGTGTATGTGGATTCCCAGATAGCGGAATGTGGTGGGGTACCATTGCAGCTGTGCGCCGCTGAGGCAGATGTCGGCTTCAGGTGTGTCCGGCTGAAGGAGTAAGCTCCCGATTTGGACCAATTGACCCTTAGACCCGACATCTCCTCGAAATCTTGGGAGATGTCAGTGAGAGAATCTGGGACTGCCGTTAGATCTCGGATGTATAGGAGCAGGTCGTCCGCATACAGCGAGACCACATGGATACCGTCCGCCATTGGGATCCCCCACTCGTCTCCCCGTGATCGGAGAATCGTGGCCTGAGGCGGGGGGCGCTAGAGGGCGCACAAGCAGAATGGCCGCACTCACGTGAGGTTCCTGCAGCCTGGAAACAAACTCCGATATTTATCCTGATTTTCCACCTCCTTTGCCCGTCCAAACCACTCTCGGACGCAGAGCAGACTGATATGCAGCCTCGGTGAAAATTTCAGCACCTCATGCTTTATCGCCATGCAGTTGTGACGTCCGGTGTTTTGGTCCGGGCCTGCGCCGGTATTCAATTGGAAAGCGCTGGGGGGATCTGCAGCCTACGATAGACCGCGGCGCACCACGAGGCGGACGGCTGAGTGGAAGTAAGAGCCTCGGAGAAGCGAGAGAGTGTTGAGCGGTGCTACCACCCACAGCGACACTGCTGATTCCCCAGCTCGAGGTTTGTGCTGCAGGCGGGAGACGGCTGTGCGGAGCGCGAGTCAAGTGGGCTGAAAGGCGGACGGCCATACTGCTCGGACCTGGGGAAGGGGCACCGTAGCGTGACTGAGACTGTGCAACCCGATAAGAAGACGGGGGGATTTAAACAACTACCCGCTCCACACCTGGATATTGTGGGTTGGGCTCTGGCGACAGCGAGGACAGCCCCCGCTGTCGGATCTCCCCCCCCACCCTCCCCCCGACCGGGAAAGATACCTGCGCATCCCGACGAACTCGGGGTCCACATGGAGACTTTGGCTGGTAAAGATAATGACCGGCATCTGAGAGATCAGCTTGCTGTTCCCCCGATCCCTCAGCAGATATTGCCAGTGCTGAGCATTTCCACGTTGAATTGCCAAGACTCCGGGCCTGTGGGGAGGTAACTTGCGGCGTAGCTGCTTCTTGAATTGCCTGCTGACACCCTTTGGGTCGCCTACATTCTATTGCGTGATGGCAAGCTGAAGTGTGTTGTATGCCATCAACTAGCCGCTTTTTGACCCCACGCTCCTACTCTCCCTATATATGACATAAAGGCTGCTTGCTGAGCCAAGAGGGCGACTTGCATTCTACACCTGGACGTGCCCCTGTTTCTTTGGATAGAAAAGCGGAGAACAGGAAATAAATTCATTAATCTCGCTCATCTAAATGCCTAACTGCGACTGCCGGCGCTGTGGCTGCTCTCCCAGGTACGAGTGTTAACTACATATGCTCACCAATGTCACGCGACTGTTCCAACTCCCTACACGCCTCAATATATTAGAAGAAAAGATGACATAGCGCGTGGCTCTTACTAATGAATACAGACTCCAGCCTGCACAGTGAAAACCGCGGACAGCGCTTCTCAATCTCTGCGACCAGTCCCTACAAGAGGCCTGCCATGGGCAAACCGGATAATCGGCAGTCCAAACTGTCGTTCAAATCCACTGCGTCTAAAAAAGGGCTACGAAGCACACAGGATGCGGGGAGCTCCCAGAGCTCTGCGGCGACAGAAAATGGTTCAAACTCCGCCTCGTCTGAACTGCAACAGATGATGCAAGAAATGAGGCAAGGATTCCCCACAATAGTGGACAAAGTTGACAGGCTGTCGTCAAGAATGGACGCTATGGTTCAAAAACTGGATGTTCACGAAGAACGCATCGCCGCAACTGAAAGACGTATATCCGAAAATGACGACACCACGGCCTCCCACACAACGCAACTTTCAAGGATGGACAATGTCCTCAGAATTATAGCTGCTAAAAATGAGGAGTTGGAAGCCCGCAGTCGTCGAAATAACATACGCGTGATAGGCGTGCCGGAATCTACCAACACAGGACGCATGGAGGAAAATGTGGAGAAGAAACTCATCGCGGCGATTGGACCGGACGCATTCTCCAAACAATTTATAGTTGAAAGGGCGCACCAATCACTGGGGCCGAAGCCTAATCCCGGACTCCCGCCGCGACCCATCATTGAAAGGCTCCTAAATTACCGCAATCGTGATACTGCATTGCGTGCAGCACGCACCAATCACAACCTTACATGCGAGGGAGTCAACTTCTCCATTTATCCGGACTTCACGCCTGTGGTGCAGGAACAGCGCCGCAAATTCCTTGAAGTAAAAAAAAAGCTCCGGGCGCTACAGGTGGACTATGCGCTATTGTACCCAGCAAAACTGAGAGTGACACATCAAGCTAAGCAACACTTTTTTACGAACCCACAACATGTGGAAGACTTTATAAAGACACTGAGACGAGAACGTGCTGGGAACAGGCGCAATGGCGATGAGAGGCAGGAAGATGTCCACTCTGCAAATGAAGATGAGTAGTATTGGACGCTACCTACCTGAGTGCTGCTCTATCCCGTGGGTTTCACTCGCAGGCCCACTGATGTGACTCATATGAAAGATGACTTGCCTGCTGTTTGAGGGTCCCCGGATGGGCACTGGACTGCTGGTGGTAAAGTATTCCAGGCACCACCCCCCCACTCCCTTGGTTGCGCCCAACAGTGGCCGAACAGGACGATGGGCGAGGTGTGGGGGGTGGCGATGTGCGTGCCTAGGTCGTACCCCATAGGGAGTACACCATTGCACTTGTTGACTTTGATGCAAATGTTGGGTTGTTTTGGGATTGTTGAGGGAGAGGGAGGGAAGGGTCTACTGGCAAGTTGGGGTTGCTTCAGTGGGAGGGGGGTGGTGGCACGCTAGTTGCCGTGAAATGGTGCCTTTGCGCTATCTTCCCTGACTCATTTGGACTACTTTTAGCAATCTATGCAGTTGTTTATCTATGGCACGCACTCCAGCACTTCATTACAAGAGTGCTTAACATATGCTATAATTTAGACTTGCACATTGATATGTCTTGGAGTTTGATACTTGACTGGATGCATTTTGAGGTCTTGCGAGATGGGGAGGATGGGAGGTGGAACCTCGCACAGTACTGGATGAGACCTGTCGCATTGTTTATAAATGTTTTCTTAGCTGCTTCCAGATTGAGACTGCGGGGGTTGTTGCAAAGGGGGGAGTGGGGGGAATGTTTGTTTGCAATGTTACGAGATAATTTTAGGCGCGAAAACTACCGAAGAGTTGCTATCTCTTGACACAATAGGAATTTGTAGTTGTGTGCGAGAAGGCATTCTCGTAGTGCATTTTATACACATAAGCATAAGACTACTGACGACCACCGGAGTGTATGGTACACTAAAATTCAGAATGGTTAATCAATGGCCAACATTAGATAACCTTTTTATGGATGAGACCCTTCACCACTCATGGGGGACACTGACCTAAATATCTTAACGTGGAATGTAAGAGGCCTGGGGGACCCTAGGAAACGGCGACAGGTTCTATCGTACCTGGATCGCCACTCAGTGCACATAGCCTTTCTCCAAGAGACTCACTTCAGGGCACAGACTACTCACACCTTTGCCAGCAGATGGGCGATTCACACAGTGTTCTCATCCTTCTCGACATATGCTAGGGGCACAGCAATTTTGGTAAGGAGGGGTACACCCTTTGCTATGGCTGGCTCCAAGGTAGACTCTCAGGGTAGATACTGCATGATGTGGGGTAGACTAGGGCACATAGCGGTCACATTGGTGTGCTGTTACGGTCCCAACGTTGACGACCTTGAGTTCTTTATTGAGCTGTGGGCGGCGATTGTGGGAACAGGTCCACATCACCTCATTTGGGGAGGCGACTTTAACACCACACTAGATCCTTCCTTGGACAGATCACACCCTGCCCCACAGCATTACACTAGGGCGAGGACGGAACTACGTTCTGCAGTTACAGACCACAATTTGATAGACGCCTGGAGATGCCTGCACATTGATACGAGAGAAAGCACACACTTTACGGCACAGGCGCGCTCATGGGCCAGACTTGACTATGTATTCCTAACGCCACAGCTCTATACCTCGCTTGTTCGATCACAACATCTCCCCAGAACATATTTGGATCACTCCCCTGTGAGAATCACGCTGCGCTCGGCGGACCTAGGTCCTCCTACAACTGCTTGGCGAATGCAACCTACGATGTTGCTAGACGCCGCCTTTCAAGAGGAACTACGTGAGGAATGTCTGGATTTTTTCAGGAGGAATAAAGATTCAGTTAGGGACGTTGAAACTATTTGGGACGCGTTCAAAGTAACGTTAAGGGGGATCTGCATTGCTAAAGGAGCCGGGGTCCTAAAGAACATTGTGGCCCGAATAATGACATTGGAAAAAGAACTTAAACACCTGGAAACGTCATTGGCCAGAGCACCCACTTATTCTGCCCTCTTGCAGGTACGGGAAAACATTTATGAGTACGCTGCTGAAGCCACTAGGGAATCGAAATTTAGAGGCAATTACTGGGCCGCTCGCCGCTATGGCGAAGGCGAAAGACCAGGGAAGGCCTTGGCTGCCACGATTAAACTGGCGCGCACGCCCAACATTATATTAGAAATCGAGGACCCAGAAGGTGTGGTACTTCGAGACACTACACAAATCCTCAATTCCTTTGTGTCACATTACAGCGCGTTGTACGCTTCCTCTAGAGTAGGTGATCTTCGACTGCAAGATTACCTAGCTGACGTCTCCCTCGGCTGGCTTAGTGATACACAAAGGGCCTTTCTTAGTGCGCCCTTTGAGTTAGACGAAGTGAGAGAGGCGATTATGGGTATGAGGTCGGGGAAGGCCACGGGACTAGACGGAATCCCAATAGAATTTTATAAAACCTACATTGACTTTATGGCCCCAGTATTGCGAGAGGTCTATGAAGATGCCCTTGAAGTAGGCCATTTACCACCGTCTATGCGGATTGCACTTATCACATCACTGCTCAAACCCGGAAAACCTGCGAACAAATGTGACTCTTATCGGCCACTCTCATTGCTCAATTGCGATGTTAAGGTACTTGCCAAACTTATTGCTAATCGGATCAGCCTCCTGCTTCCCACCCTGATATTACCAGACCAATCCGGATTTGTACCTGGCAGGGCAACCTCACATAATTTGCGTACTTTTTTCTCCGTACTACATTCAGTGCACGAAGATCAGCCGATGGCGGCCATTTTCCTCGATGCCACTAAGGCGTTTTACTCCCTTGAATGGGATTATGTGTTTCGTGTCCTGGAGAGGATGGGCTTTCCGGCAATATTCATCTCCTGGATTCGGCTTCTTTATGAACGCCCGATGGCCAGAGTACTTATTAATGGCAGATTATCCTCGGAATTCCCTATCACTAGGGGGACCAGGCAGGGGTGTCCCCTCTCGCCTCTCTTATTCGCGATAGCTACGGAACCTCTAGCAGCCAAACTGCGACAACATCATAGAGACAGTGCACTACCCTGTTTTCAACGGCAGATACTTATATCGATGTATGCAGATGACATCACTTTGTATGTACGTGACCCTAGCGAAAACCTGAACCCCATTCTTAGGGAATTTATACAATTTGGTAGGCTCTCAGGAGTTCAGATTAATTGGGGTAAGTCTTGCATATTTCCACTCCCGCCTTCCACAACACGGTTTGACTTGGATTATCCTATCACCTGGAACGACAGAGATTTTAAATATTTGGGTAGCCACATAGAGAACGATAGAGATGAGCTACTCCAAGCCAACTATGGCCCTACTATGAATCGCATTATTGATAACGTTGCACGGTAGATTACCCTGCCTCTTTCTATGGCGGGCAGGACATCCTTGATCAAAATGGTAATCCTCCCACAACTGCTATACCTCTTTTTGAATATTCCGTTCCACCCGGGCAGGTCCTTTTTCCAACAACTTCGGTCGGAACTCATTAAACTGGTGTGGGGCGGGAAGTCCCCTCGTCTAAAATGGGACACCCTGATCAGGCCCTATAACCAGGGCGGATTTGGTGTACCGGACTTTGAGCTCTATTAACAGGCAGCCCAGGCTCATTATGCCTATTTTTGGGTACATCAACCTAGATATATGCCTCAACTAGCCGCTGAGCACTGGCTGGCCCATCCTATCCCCATAGAGGGCGCACTCTACGCTTTGGTACCTGGCAGGGATAAAACACCCACAACAGTAATGAGCATGGTTACCGCGTGGGCCCGACTGGCTGGTAGACTGGAGGTTACAATACTCTGCGCCGCTGATGCCGCTGACCTACCACCCGAATATGCCCTTATTGGAGGAAACGGGATTTCGCAAACTGCTCCACAAGATTCATGTAGAGACGTGGGGGGATCTATACCATGATGGTATGTTTCGCTCCATGGAGCATCTTTATGAAGGCATACACCCATCTCCGCTTGAAATCTTTCTGTACATCAGGCTCCGTCAAGGGCTAAAAGCCCTAACGCCTGACTTTCCGAATGAACCTGAGGCCTTGGTGCCTTTGCAACTTATACTCCAAAATGACAACCCTTGTAAGCTAGTGTCGACAATATACAGGACAGTACATACACAGATAGATTACCCACCTTTGGCAGCCAAACTGAAATGGGACCAGGATTTGGAGGTACCTCTCACAGACAAACAATGGGCATTTTGCCTCCAGCAAACAGAACGCATCTCTGCTAGCAGTAGATATAGAATTATACATTACAAGTTTTTACACCGCATATATTACACCCCAGCCCGAATGTGTAGACTTCAACTTCGCACTACTGACAATTGTGACAGATGCCATGCTCCAGGGGCTGATTTTCTACATCTTGCATGGGCGTGCGATGCATTTCAGCTCTACTGGGTTCAGGTACTCGCAGCGCTGTCCAAAATGATTCACGCTGAGATAGCTCCCTCCCCTGCTTTAGCGCTATTGGGATACGTGGAACCCCTACAGGCGACACACCGCAAGTTTGTTGCACTAGCCCTCTTGATGGCAAAAAGGAGAGTTGCATGTCGGTGGGGCAGGGGCAGGGCCCCCAAATTCAAGGACTGGCTGCATGATCTTACTTATTGCCAGGAACAGTTAAATACATATTCTGAATTGTTGCCTGTAACTTCACGGCCCAGTGATATTTGGGCCCCTTTTTTAGGCTACCTATTGCAAGAAGATGCCGAAGCAGGGGAGGGACAAACGGTCTAGGAATCCCCTTGGCTGTCTCATTGGGATGGTCTTCATTGGACGAACATATGTGAGGCGCTATTGATGTAGCCCAGATTGTTGTGGAGGGCACTGTGTGCGTGATCGTTGGAGGAAGGAGGGTACTTTACAAGCCGACATTGGATCAACCTGCAATGAGGCTTTTGTAACCAGAGTTGCCATATGGGGAACGCTCTCTCTTGCAGTACACTATTGTCGTGCAAGCCTCCTTTTATCGTGGGAATATAGTGAGGATGTGTGGGGCCTGGCCTGTGGTACGTACTAGGACTGATTGCACTATTGGATTGACTGATGGTAATACTGTATCAACATACTGTGATATATGTTCCGATGGTCTGACTCTATAAATACATTGTGAACAGTAGACTGAATGTATAACTATGATGCACTCTTTGATGAACTTCGTTGATGTAAAACTCAAAAATAAAGTTTAAAAAAAAAAAAGAATCGTGGTCAGAGGCTCCATAGCTAAGGAGAATAGCAGTGGCGAAAGGGGGCAGCCCTGCCTAGTGCCTCTGTGTACCCGGACAGCGTCAGAGATCAGTTTGCCAGTGGGGACCCGGACTGTTGGTTTGCGGTAGAGCAGGTCCACCATGGCCTCATAGCCGCCTCCCAGGGCAAACCTCTGCAGCACCGCTCCCAGGTACGGCCACTCGACTGAGTCGAACGCCTTCTCCAGATCTAATACAAGGCACCCTGCTCGAGGCCAATGTTGAACAGCGTATTTCTGAACGCAGAACAGGCGACGTATATTATGTGAGGTGTGGCGTGTGGGCACAAACCCATTCTGGTCACGGTGCACCAGTAGGGGGACCAGTGGTGCCAGTCTGCGGGCCAGTGTGGAAGCTAGTATTTTATAGTCCGTGTTCAGGAGGGCCAGGGGGCGATAAGATCCCAGTCGCGTAGCATCCCTACCAGGTTTAGGTATAGATATCAAGGTGGCTTCGTTCAGTGTGGGAGGGAGAATGGAGTCCTCCGCTGCTGCGGTGTACATTTTTAGAAGCTTCAGCACTAGAATGTCTGGGCCAGCCTTGTAAAACTCCGCCGGTAACCCGTCCGGGCCAGGGGTTTTACCGTTAGATAAATTAAAGATGGTGTCACGAAGTTCCTCAGGTGTGAGGGGAGCTCCGAGCTCATCTCACTGTGCAATAGTTAATTGTGGCAGCTGGGGGGGGGACAGGTATCCATCTATATCTGGGTGGGGATCGCGGAGCCTGGTGCGATACAAGGCGTCGTAATGTGTCGTAAACGCTTCGTGGATGCAGCGTTGTGTGTGTTGTAGGCCCATCCCATCCACATGTATCGCTGCTACCGGGTCTGTCCGGTCCTCCCGCGAAATCAACCACGCCAGTAGTTTGCCAGGTCTATCACTCAGGTGGTGCGTACGTGCCGAGTGAGCTGCGTAGTTAAGAACTCTCAACCTCTCCAAAAGGTGCGCATGTTCCGCCCGCGCCTCCGTCAGCGGGACAGCAGCGCCGCCCACCGCATCCTGCTCTCTATCGAGCAGGTCGGTCTCCAATCGTGTTAAGTCGCCCTCCAGTTGGCGCTACATGTGCCCCTGAGCGCCCAGGCAGTGACCCCGAGTCACTGTTTGAAAGCGTCCCATTCAATCTGGGGAGAGGACGCTGTGTTTGTATTTTCCTCAAAATATTGGGCCATCTGCCTGAGCAGGGAGTCGCGAAAGGCTGCATCCAGCAGCAGTGCTGGTTGAAGTCTCCAGGTGGGGACGGGTGGGTGCCGGCGTTCCCAGGCAATGGCCAGGAAATGTGGGTTGTGGTCCGAGTGTGTACGGCCCATGTAGCGTGTGTCTGTGACAAGTGGGAGGAGGTCGGTGGATACCATGAATCTGTCGAGGCGTACGTGTAGGTGTGTGCGCCAGAGTGGTAGGAGTATACTCGCGTTGCGGGGTTGCGAACTCGCCAGGCATCATGTAAATCCCACTGTGCAGCCCAGCCTTTTACCACGCATGCCTTTGCCACACTTGTTAAGTATATGTAAAGTAAGTATATATATATATATATATATATATATATATATATATATATATATATATATATATACTCCAGCTGGTTTCGGTGCAAACGAAACCTCCCGAGCACTTTCTCCAGCGCACAGACCAAATAAGGCTCCAAAACCAGTCTTCAATTCATCATGGTTTATTTAAAGTGCAGGGGTGCAAAAGAGAGCATCGAACAGACGCGTTTCGGGCGTGGCCGCCCTTGCTCACTGTTAGCGGTCAGGTGGACAAACTGACATTTTTATAGTTCACATTACATTTCAAAAAAACGCGGTTAAATGA
Organism: Lissotriton helveticus; assembly: GCF_964261635.1. NCBI lineage: Eukaryota > Metazoa > Chordata > Amphibia > Caudata > Salamandridae > Lissotriton > Lissotriton helveticus. The sequence continues at coordinate 875,517,855 of NC_136059.1, forward strand.
AGATTGCGCGTTCTAGCAAAATTAGGCAACATGGTGAAAGGACTTATACAAAATACAAAGTAAATGATGCTAGTCAACATTTGTCGGCCATCTTAGCTTAGTCAAAGAGCAATCTTTAAGTCCATGTATCTAATGCATAACATTTCTAACTGGTAAATCCAAATATGTTAGTGATGCATAGAAATAATGCATTGCCAATGTAATTACAACTAGAAACAATTCCATTTATGAGTATATACACTGTTTTCAAAGCACAAATGCCACGGAAAATATTCTTTGTAATCGACAAAATACGTTTGTTGAATGCATTCAAATAATATTGAGCACAAATGCCCCATATTTGTAAATAACTTAAGGTAGATTCTTTGGGGGGATATTTACATTAGTCCCCAGTCCTGAAACAAGCATTTACAATGCAACAGTTTCGCCTTTGACAAAGTTAGAGCTATTGGCATTGCAAATGACAAATTGTTTATTTATGTGTTGGTTTTGAAAACAGATAAATAAATGGCATTGTCATTTACAATGTCAATAGCTAAGGTATCGCATGTATTGGAGTATTTAATTGGTTTTTAGTGTTGGAGGTTAGTATCACAAACCGAGGATATACATGCATACTGCTTGATACGTGCATCACCGGGATGTTGCCGATGGACACGATTTAGCAGTATCTAATAATTGGAACATTCTGATAGGCTAAATTAATTGATATTTGTGAAGATAACAGCTCAAGCACTCTCTGGTCGTCACCAGGCCAGTTTTATACTGGCATGACCGGTACTTGCCGGTTAAAAAATTAGGGAAAAATCACTTAAAACTGGTATTTTTTTTCACTTCTCATTAATTACTATAAACAGTAAATGCAAGAAGAAAACATTTTCCAGCCGCCCTAATGGCCTCTGTCTTGGTTTACTTTATCAGTCAGAAAGTGCATGTTAAAAAGGAATACAGATTGATTCGTAGAAGTCTTATTTAAGAACCAGAGACAGGCCTTAGTAGAATCTTAAAACGTGAACAGTAGGATGGGATTTTTCTTTGGAAAAAGTGGCAACTGTTGATCAATGTGCAGAAACTAATGTGTGTCTTTTTTTTTTTGTCTGTTCAATTACTATTGACAAGAAGCAGGCCACACCTGCTAACATAAAATAACTATATATTTGATTACCCGAGTTAGGCGGAATCCTCCCGATTTATTTTATTTATTTATTTTATTTTACTGATTTGTAGAGCGCATGGCTGCCCGTGGGCGTCCCAGCGCTAAGTGACAAGAACCATCTGTAGGTGGATTTCACAGGAATAACCATGTTTTGAGTGCTCTGCAGAATGGTAGGAGGTTGGGTTTGGCTCTGAGGTTTGGGGGTAGAGTGTTCCATAGTTTGGAAGCATTGTATGAGAACAGTCGACCGCCAGAGCGAGCTTTCTTGATTCTGGGTATAGAGGCTAGATTGCAGTTGGAGGATCGAAGCGTTCTTGTGGTGGTGTAAGGTGAGATGAGGTTTTGTAGTATAGGGGGGGCATTACCGTGCAGAATTTTGTAGGTAGTGCAGAGAGCCTTGAATTGTATTCTTTCCTGGACGGGGAGCCAGTGTAAGGCGCTCAGGGAGGGTTTGGCTGAGCAGCGGCGATGGGTTCCTGTGAGGATGCGGGCTGCGGCGTCTTGTACTGTCTGGAGTTTTGACAGTACTTTTTTGGGGGCCCCCAGGTACAGGGCATTCCCGTAGTCCAGGCGGGACAGCACCAGGCCATGAACTAGGAGTTTGCGGGACTGTGCCGGGAGTAGGGGAAGGATTTTCCTTGCTGATCCTAAGAGGCCGTGGCATATTCCCGCCGTTTTCCTTGCCTGGGCCGAGAAATTGAGGCCTTCGTCTAGCCATATACCCAGGCTCTTAATTTCTTGTTTGGGAGCAGGGGGAGGACCCATGGCGGATGGCCATAGAGATGTGGAGTGATAGAGGGATTTATTGCCTAGAATCATTATTTCTGTTTTATCGTTGTTCAGCTTGAGGTGGGAAAGATTCATCCACTTTGTTATTTCGATAAGACAGGTTTGGAGGTTGGAGAGGGAATGGTCTTGCTGGCTTAAGGATACCACCAGTTGAGTGTCGTCGGCGTAAGTCAGAAGCTTGATCCCAAAAGGGGCGACGACCTTCTCGAGGGGCGACATATAAACATTAAAAAGGGTCGGGCTCAGGGATGAGCCCTGAGGGACCCCGCAGCTGATGGCCGTGGGCCTGGACGTGAAGGTGCCATCTGCCACCTGGAAGGATCTATTCTCAAGGAAGGATTCCAGCCAGGCCAGGGCAGTTCCTGCAATACCAAGGTCACTGAGCCTGTGGACCAGTATAGAGTGGTTGACGGTGTCGAAGGCCGCACTTAGGTCCAGGATGATCACTGCCACTGATCCTCCTGAATCCATGATTTTCCTTGCCTCTTCGACTACCGCCAATATTGCAGTTTCTGTGCTCTGGCCTGGCCTGAATCCCGTTTGAGAAGGTTCCAGTAGTCCATTGGTTTCAAGATGATGGGATAGGCTGTAGTTGACGTGCTTCTCGGCTACTTTGCTAATGCCTGGAAGCAGAGAGATCGGCCTGTAGTTGCCCAGCTCTAATGGGTCCAAATGTGGTTTCTTAATCAGTGCTTTCACCATGGCTTTTTTCCAGCGAGGGGGGACGATGCCAAGGGTGAGTGAGCTGTTGATTAGTTTGGTCAGATAGGGGAGAATGGTGGGTGCGACTAGTTTCAGGATGTTGAGTGGAGCAGGGTCTGTAGGGCAACCACTTTTGATAGAGTTGAGTATGGGAAGAATAGTGTCAGTTGTCAGGGGAGTGAAAACTGACAACTGAACAGTAGTTGCTATTTGTGGGTGGGAGGGCTGATTGGTAGCGGGGGAGGCGGAGAAAGTGTCCAAAGTAATAGGAGGAAGGGATTTGACGATATTGATGATTTTCAGATTAAAGAAATCTGCGAGTTCGTTGCAACGGGTGGCTGAGGGTTCTACCAGGGGAGGGGGCTCCGGCACTTTGAGAAGTTTCTTAGCTATTTGAAACGTTTCCCGTGAAGAGTTGGTAGATGATCTTATTTTCTCCTCAAAGTAATTGGCTTGAGCGGTTTTAAGTGCTTTTTTGTAGGTGAGGAGGTTTTTTTTGTATATATACAGAAAGTAAAAATCTATTATTTTGCCTTTCTCTCCTTTAAAATGTCACCACCCCAGAAAAACCTAAATGGGTTTAAAGTTCACCCGATTTTTTTTTCTCCAATTCTCCTTCCCACCTGCTCCCAAATGCTGGTGTGTATGTACCACGCCCCCTCAATGCCCTTAATTGAGGCGTGGATTAATACTGCCACCTACAAATTCTTTGGTGCAGGCTTGGCCTAGGTGCCTAGAGTCATAAATCAACGCGCGCCTGGGCCCCATGGGTTTGTGCCGCTCCGTGGGGCTCTGTGATGTGCTAACGATGCGCTTTTAATCAATCATGCAAAAGTTGTGGTGTTTGAGAGGCTGGTCGGCGCCTCCCTTGAAGGAAAACAAGTTATACAACCAGTTCTCAGTAGGTCACTGATTGGATTGCGGCCATTCTCTCTTCTGAACAGTTGTTACCCGCAGAGGTGAGTAAAACCTCTGGGCAACAGGACCAGACATAATCCCATTAGTCTAGATCAGAACATGGGCATCAAAGGTATGCTCAGGGTAGGATTCAACAAAGCTGTTTTTTTTTATATTCTTTTGTTCGCCTTGTGCATGCTTGGTGGAATATGCTGAGTTTTAAGTGCTTTTTTTAAACATTACTTTAAAGTGCCCGCAGAATAATTTATCTTGCTTTATATTAGCTATTTGCGCGAACACCTTAAAATGAAACCCTCTTTATGGGAGCTTTTCCGGTGTAGGGCCCAAAAAAGAGCAACGTCATGGTTTAGGACCTATCTATAGTGCATTCAGGCGTAGTCATGTGCATTTTAAAGCCATTAACTGATAATTACACTCTTACCTCTAAACCCTTCATCTAGAGATTCCTGAAAGAATGTGTTACCTGAGGCGTCCAAAGAATTATGTGCACATTAGAACATCGAGCTAACTAATGTACCTGAAGACGTGATTTCAGGAGGTCGCTTTGTTGGATAAAGTGAGGATCATTTGGGGAGCCTACAGATGCAGGTTTTGAATTTAATGGTTAAACGACGAACTAACGGAAAGCTATTAGTCTAAACACTTTATTTCTAAATTACGGATCTGGCAATCTAGTGCCCCCCCCCCAAAAAAAAATATATTTCTTGTTAGTTTGACCACTAGTTTCCAAGCCATTTAAACCTTTAAACCTTTAAACCTGTGCTCAGTTCAGTTCCACATGCCGCAGCTCGATTAATTACGGAACCGTCACCTACTCGGCTGGCTCCCGGTTGAAGCTAGTTTTATTCGAGTTTACTGGTATATTGGTCAAATCTATCCGTGACGGAGCGCCAAAGCAACATCTAACGTGCAAGCTGTTAATTTTAAAAGGTTCAGAAACTCTCGGAAGTGCCGCCTTCCTTTGATTCGAAAACAATGTTAAGTTTAACAGGAACTTTAAACCAAGGCCTTCTCCAGAAACGTTCCTGTCATTCGTAACTCCATTCCACCCGCGATGCATACAAATCCAAAATATACTGCATTTAAAATCAAGCATTGGCAAGCTGATAATTCTGGTCCTGCAGGGTTTTTTAATTTCTTTTTTTGTACGCATATGCAATAAACATTAATAAAACATGTCAGGTCCCGGGCCGGCAGCCAATCACAGCGCGGCCCGGGGAATGACGTCATGGGGGTGTCCCGGGCCGGCAGATTCGGGGGCGTGTTTTTCGTGCTCTCCCCTTCCCATTGGCTGGAAGGTAAAATTCCAGCCAATGGGAAGAGGAGAGGGCGGGACATAAAAAAAGACACAGAAACGCCCCCGAATCGCGTTCCGACGGGGAAATAGTGATTGACAGCCAATCTCTTCCAATGGCTAGCCTCCATTTGCGGAGCTAGCCAATGGAAGACAGAGGCGGTACAAAGCCCCATACTGTAGGATCATAAGATTTCGCCTGGGCGGAGCACTGCCTCGCAGTGCTATGGCCAGGGCGAAACCTAAAAAGGTTCAAAAACATATAGGCGACCAAGAAAGTGATACCCTGAGCCCCTTGGCCCTAGGGCCAAAAACGTAATTTTGTTCTTTAGTGGTACTGCAAATCTGTGGTAAAATATAAAAAAAAGATGTAGGCTCCTGCCTTTTCAATTTTAATCCACTATTTGAGGGGAGGTGGGCATGTGGCCCTCCTCCCTGAGATACATGGCCACCAGGACCACGCACTTGGGGCTGTATGAAGATTTAAAGTGGAGTGGGTGAGTGGAGTGACCTCCCTCCGCAATTCATTATATGGTCCGGGAACCCCATCCCGGGGGCCTAATTAAATAACACAGTTGCCTGGGGTGCCTCAGTCCTACCCGGGACACTCACACCAATTAAAGGCCTTGGGGCAATGGGGTAAGCCCCATGGTCCACACAGCCCTGCCAACTCACCTACCTGCACCCATCCTGGGTGTAGCTGGAGCTGGCTGCATTGGTTTGCTCGTGCCCATCTCTAGCAGGTTATGTTTCTGTTCTTGCCAGGAAAGAGCAAACCTATATTCCCAGCCTGGATGAGTGTGGGCAGGCAGTTGAATTTCTGTTCCTTGCCCTTGTTTTCCTGGCAAGAAACAAGTTACTGTCAAGGGGAATGGGGTTCCCACCACACTGCTGCCATCAGACCCCGGGGAAAGAGGTCCCTGGAGGCATTATATGGCTCTGAGAATAGGGCCCCATGCCCTCCTCCCTAAATGAAAAGTACATTGGACCTAGGGGATGGGGTACCTGGGGCCTTCAAAAGGCTCAGAAAGGGGGGCACATGCCCCTCTCCCCATTAAAAAAAATATATAGGTCCAGACTTTGAGGTCCTGGTGCCTTCAAAAGGCTTGAGGAGGGGGGCTGCACCACTCCCTCCCTCTACGTTAAATGTTATGGGCTCAGGGATGTCGTCCTTAGGGCCATTAAATGGCTTGGGAAGGGGGCCATCATAACCCCAACCCAAATAAAAAATATATATTAAACAGGAATCTGAAATGAATGGAGTAGCCTCTCAAATTCACTGCTCCAGCTGGGGATAACCCCATAATGTCCTGCAAGGGCTTTTTTTAGGGATTCTTTTGACGCACATGCTGCCCAGGAAGAGGCAGGGGTACCACTAAGCTTTTTAAATGTAGTCAGGCGCTGCATGGAGTGCAGCAGTCCCCTAGGAATATTTAAAAAATGTTGCAGTAAGTCTCCTGGGTCATTGAATTTGTGAATTTTTGTAAATAGTTATAGATAAATTATTGTGTTGAGTTATTGACAAAGTCAGCAAGTTGGTCAGACTTATTCATGTTGATGTGCTGATCCCTTGATAGAGTTGAAAGGCTTCTTACATGCTTTTTATATTTTAGTGTTCTGATCCTTTGACAAAGCCAGTAGGTCTGCCTTGCCCTTTATATTGCTACTTTAAATGTGATCATTGATTGACTGTGCATGGCAGGGCGCAAGTTATAATTACTTTAGAGCATGAGTCATAGTTACCCGAGTTAGCTGGTGAATTTTTGTGTTTTCTTTTAGTTTAAAAATTGCCTTGCACTGACTTTTTCACCTATCAGTGGTGTAGCTTCAAGGGGAGTTGTTTGGAGTGTTACACCCACCTCATAAAAGAATGTTGTGATAAAAAGTTGGGTACAGGTGTTTTTAGTTGGATAATGTGAGGTGTCTTTCGGATTTCACCAGGAGTTTTTACATTCACAGAGGCAAAAACACACACAAACACTGTCTTCTGCTCTCTGTTTTGAAAGTCAATAACATGTTGGCTATTCTTGTGTTTTCTCTAAATTAGTACCCCTTCTAATCTGTATTTTTCTCCCTCTCCACAGCCCATTACGCCCGACTTGTCCACCCTGATTTTCGTATAATGTATTTTAACATGATATACCAACGTGATTGTTGGAAAATCTGAAGCTCAGACGCCCTCAATCTTACTAACCAAGCTACCCCCATGTTAACTATAACATCAGTATAACCTATGTTTTTACAGTGACAAAAATAGACAGACAGACAGTTAGATAGATAGATAGATAGATAGATAGATAGATAGATAGATAGATAGATAGATAGATAGATAGATAGATAGATAGATAGATAGATAGATAGATTGATTGATTTATTATTTCTTTTTTCTTTTTGGAGGGGAAATCCCCCTAACTCTCAATGTTTTTAATTTACTTCTAACCTCCGTGTACCACTACCCACACCATAACCCTAAAATTACCCTTATCTCTCTTTACCATTACCCATACCTTGACCCTTTGTTTAACATAGCGTTATAATTATGTTTCTTAAAAAATATATACTTGTTTGTGTGGGAAAAGCATACATGATAAAAGTACAAATGCATAACAGGGTGGTACTTACCTGCACAGTAAAGGCTGTGTGATAAAGGCATTGAGTGGTAAAGATTGGTTTGTAACAGCGGTTTACCATTTAAGAGATTAATGGAAAGGGGTGTAACATTTTGGGCAATTCCTCCAGTTTCAACTGGTTTTGCATCCACAAGACCCTGGTTTAGAAAAGGTGATATGCAGGCAGAATGCCCTGCAGCACAGGAATTCCTCTTTATGTGCTATTAGTACTTCACAAAACCACAAATACTTTTGCTGTCCGGCACTGTCAGGGACAGATAATGCAATGACCTTATTGGTAATTGCATTAAGTTTAATTACACTGTTCGGTCCTTGTACGAATACGAACAGCCACAGGAACCAGTCACTAGAACAGAGGGCCTTGCAGTTCCCAAAACGCCAATCCATGCTCAGGCAGCGCCTGGAATCTACACTTTAGATTATAATGCTCCCCTCCACTCCCCAGATTAAGTGGAATGAATAAAGCAAAAACGATGATAATTACAGCAATCCGTTTGAAATATACAGACTCAATTATGATTGTTTTTCAATCTTTAAAGGCTTTTTAATTCGTCGTGGAAGTCAGTGTATAAATGATAAGTGATTTCACTGCAGAGAGTCAAGAGCATTTTCTTGACAGACAGTCACAGTCAGAATAGGAAATGCTAAAGTTGAACACATTGACACCCTAAAGGGCTCATTCCATTTTTTGGGGTAGGGGTCCGAGCAGGTGCCAAATTGGGCGATGGGCCAATTCGAAAGGGAACTGGGATTAAACTGCCCAGAACAGGTATGCCTCAATTTACATTGTGGCATACCTGCTGCTGACTTCCAGCACTTTTAACTTAAAAAGAGAAAATAAGTCAGTAAAGTTACTGATTGGGAGCACCTTTAACTTTGTCATATGTACTAGTTTCTGCTGTGGTGATCTGAGGTTAATTATATTTCCCTTTGTCCTCAGAGGTTCCCCTCCTCTTCAATAATGTTTTCCTCTATATCAAAGAGCTGGGCCCTAAGTTTAGCAAGCGATAGGCTGCGTGACGTGGTCTCTATAGTTGCTCGAAAATACCTGCGGACAGGTCAAAGTAGATATCACTGCAAGGTCGGGTGACTGACATCCACAGTGACCTTTTCAGTGAGACTGCCAAGTCATATGATAAATGAAGCACCACGTGACACAAGAATGTGAAATGCCTGCTTGAAGCCACACTGCCTCTCTTCATGCCTTCAGGGTGTGTTAAACGATTACTTTTCAATTACCCAAGTCTCCTCTCGTCAATGTGGCAAGTCAAGTGCAAGGCAGTACACGTGTCCAGTTATCGAACACACATCACAGTTTTCCTTCATGCGGTGTTTTTTAAAAATTTTTAATGAAATTGTTTTGGATATAAACATGGAACATCGTATTGCAATATTTGCAAGGTGCGTGACGAAGAGGATGGCACTCTGTTCCCATTCCCCTAGGAGAGGGGCTAGGGCATGGGTACTCACAAACTTTCTCTTGGGGGCCAAATTTACAGTGTGGTTTGTGTCCGAGGGCCGCACCGGTGGGGGCAGGGTCAGTGGGGGAGGGGGCAGGGCTAGAAGGAAAAAAAACTGACCATGAGGTTGATCACAGGTCCCTGCAGCGGACGCCTTCGTCCACTGAGCCACCAGACCCGGCATACACACATTTCTCTCTCTTTCTCTCTCGCTCTCTCTCTCTCTCTCTCTCTCTCTCGTTCTTTCTCTGTCGCTCTCTCTCTCTCTCTCTCTCTCTCTCTGTCTCCCTCCCTCCCTCTCTCTCTCCCTCCCTCTCGCTACCTCTCTCTCCCTCTGTCTCTCTGTCTCCCTCCGTCTCACTCACTCTGACTGTCTCACTCACTCTCACTCCCTCTCTCCCTCTGTCTCACTCACTCTGACTGTCTCACTCCCTCTCACTCCCTCTCTCCCTCTGTCTCACTCCCTCTCTCCCTCGGTCTCACTCACTCTGACTGTATCACTCTCTCTTTGTCTCCCTCTCTCTCTCTGTTTCCCTCTCCCTCTCTCTGTTTCCCTCTACCTTCCTCCATTTCTCCCTCCCTCTCTCCTTCCTTCTCCCTCCTTCCCTCTGTCTCCCTCTCTCTCCTTCCCTCTCCCTCCTTCCCTCTGTCTCCCTCTCTCTCCTTCCCCCTCCCTCACTCCTTCCCCCTCCCTTACTCCGAGGTCTCCCTCACTCACTCTGAGGTCTCCCTCACTCACTCTGAGGTCTCCCTCACTCTGAGGTCTCCCTCCCTCTGTCTCCCTCCCTTGATCTGTCTTTCCCTCGCTCTCCCTCTGTCTGCCTGTCTCCCTCCTCACTCTCCCTCTGTCTGCTGTCTCCCTCCCTCGCTCTCCCTCTGTCTGCCTCTGTCTCCCTCGCTCTCCCTCTGTCTCCCTCGCTCTCCCTCGCTCTGCCTCCCTCGCTCTCCCTCGCTCTGCCTCCCTCGCTCTCCCTCTGTCTGCCTGTCTCCCTCCCTCACTCTCCCTCTGTCTGCCTGTCTCCCTCCCTCACTCTCCCTCTGTCTGCCTGTCTCCCTCCCTCGCTCTCCCTCTAGCTGGCTCTGCCTCCCTCGCTCTCCCTCTGCTTCCCTCGCTCTCCCTCTGCTTCCCTCGCTCTCCCTCTGTCTGCCTGTCTCCCTCCCTCTCCCTCTGTCTGCCTCTGTCTCCCTCCCTCGCTCTCTCTCTGTCTGCTTGTCTCACTCCCTCACTCTTCCTCTGTCTGCCTCTGTCTCCCTCGCTCTCTCTCTCCCTCTGTCTTCCTGTCTCCCTCCCTCCCTCTCCCTTCGTCGCTCTCCCTCTGTCTGTCTATCTCTGTCTCCTTCCCTTTCCCTTTCCCTCCCTCTCCCTCTTCATCTCACCCTGCCTGTGTGTGCCCGGGCTGAGACAGCTTCTGGGCACACACACACTCAGCAAGCCAGCCAGCCGCACCCGAGCACTTAACAGGTCTTTAACCCTTTGCATGCTGATGACGGAACCGCTCCGTCATCAGCTGCGGGTGCGCTGTGCTGATGACGGAGCGGTTCCGTCATGGCCCGCTCACCGCTCACGCGCGGCGCGAATTCCGCGCCTGCGCTGAGCGTTCTATTGAGCGGGGCGGGCCATGATGGAACCGCTCCGTCACAAGCACAGCGCAACCGACGCTGGTGACGGAGCGGTTCCGTCACCAGCATGCGCCTGCCGCATTTCTGCCCCGCCCCCTTAGCACTGCGGCGGAATAGCCGCCGCAGTGAAGGGGTTAAAAGACCATTTGCATGCTAATGAGGCTTTGTTCACCTCTTAGGCCCCTGCAGCCCCACTCTGACGGAAATCGCTCGGCCCTCACAGAGAGTCTCTGCATCGCGCCGCAGCAGGGGTGTTTGCTGAGATTCTTTAAGAAAAAAAAAACCACGGGTACGATGTCTGCACGGTCCGCGGGCCGCCAGGGAAGGCTTGCCGGGCCGCCCCTGGCCCGTGGGCCGTACTATGAGTACCCATGGGCTAGGGGATAGAGTGAGAAAATTTCAAAAGAAATAATAATGTAGCAGACTACTGTTCACCACCTTTCACTCGACTGTGATATACAATTCGCAAAATATGCAATACATGCAAGCCGTTGTTGAAATCTAACATGATACCTCAGGGAAGGAAAATATACACTTCTATTCCCAAGTGTGTACTATCCCTTTATTACGAAAATATAAAGATGTAAAATACTCTGTAACTAGCATAATTAGCAGGAGAAAAAAAACTATGGGGCATATTACCAACGATTAGCTATATTTATCGCTAACGATGCTTAGCAACACATTTTTTAACGCTAAGCATCGCCGGAAATTATCGCAGAGATAACTTGCTATTAGCAAGGTTTATCTCAGAAGTGATCAAAATCCTCACGCTAACTGCCAAATGAGAGATTATCGCTGGAAAACCAACGATAATCTCTCGAAGTTTGGCGTTAGCTTGATGATAGAGGCTCACAAACTTAGCCATGATATCCACCTTCCATAGGATATCATGGCTAAGTCAGGAAAATACCAGGTGTAAAAAAAGCAGCGCTGCTTTTTTTATCACCAACAGGGTTAGCGAAATCCTTGATAATAGGAGAAATGTCGCTTAACAACATTTCTCCTATTATTTTTCTCTGGAACGCCCCCTTTGCATCTCATTAGAGATGCAAGGGGAAGCGTAGAGAAAAAGGGTGCTAACGTGCGAATTTGCGTGTTAGCACCCTGTTGCTAATAGGGAGATAATTTTATCTCCGCTTTCTTGGCTTTTAAAGCCAAAAAAGCGGAGATAAATCCCTTGATAATATGCCCCTATGTGATTCAATACCCGCCTTCAAGTAAGTGAATAGACGCCATGTGCACGAGTGCCTCACAGCTGTCACTGAAATTTCAGTCTTCATAGCCCCGTAAAAATCCCTGTGTTGACCAGGAACCAGGATTCGATGGTATCTTCAGGAATTAGCAATCTCAAGGTCCTGATATGTCTTCTCTTTCTTTCTCCATGTGGAGGTGTGCGTTCAAGAGACATCAATTAAGGGATTAGTCAGAGCCAGAATCTGTTTGTACGTGTAGAAGGTAGGTTTTAGTGGGACAAAAGAGAAAACAGTGGTGACCTATAAAGTTAAAAACCCTACAGGATTCAACGCCACGTATTGTAAGGGAGCTCTGGATAAGGGCAAGGTAAGGTAACTTAAGAACGTGGAAGAAGAAACACATTTGTCGCAAACAAATTTGCAGTTACTGTGAGGACAATGGAGCAGTGCACTTCCAGATGGTATTACTTTAATAAAGAAGCTTGATAAGTGCCTTCGTTGTATCAATCTTTATTTTTGACAATCCATGTGATTGGTAAAATACATCAGCCAACGCGTTTCGTTGATGAATTGAACTTCATCAGGGCAAATCGATGTGGAATGGGTACGCAAATGGTGCGTTCTTGAATGTGGAATCAGCGGAACTCAGTATGGTTACTGACAAAGGTGAGGTGGCCTCCTTGATAAGGGTCGGCTAAAAGAGCCCCTAAATGTCGATCTCAGCGTGTCAGCTACCAGTACAGCGAGGCCTGGATTAGCCCCCCGGGCATCCATTCAAGAACGCACCATTTGCGTACCCATTCCACATCCATTTACCCTGACGAAGTTCAATTCATGAACGAATCGCGTTGGCTGATGTATTTTACCAATCACATGGATTGTCAAAAATAAAGATTGATACAAGGAAGATACTGATTGAGCTTCTTTATTAACGTAATATCGTCTTGGGAGTGCACCTCTCCATTTCCTCACAGTTCTGTTTTCCTGCTTGGCTGGTGGCATCCCTCAACGGCGGGTGCAGGAGCTGATTGAGCACACCAACCACCTGATACTTAAAATACTACCTGGGGAACGCACAGAGGAAAGTGCGCCACTCGGAGTCCGCCGTTGGTTCTTTGTTTCATAAATTTGCAGTTAGTGTATGTTAAAAACTTAAAAAGGGTGACATTTCTGTTTCTTAGAAGTCTGTGGCATTAACGAGGTTTTCCTAATTTATGTGTCCTAAGGAGATGAATAGAAAATGGAGTAGGTGTCATTTTAACACCTGCTGCTCAAAGGGTAAAACAGCTGCCGGCAGGTAGCAAAAAGTGTTTTTGGAGTAATATCTTATGTCTGTGAATAGAGGAAGTAATATATGCTTTTAGAAAGTGTATTAATGGAATTATATGTTTCCTTAAACATATATAGTATTTAGACAGGGAACCCACTCTTCTAAAGGCAATGGTGCTTATATGTTAATTCAAAGGAGAGGTCTCACGCATACAACAACTGTTATTTGCAGGCATATTTAAAAATGTGTATCTTCAATTGTTATTGGTTTAAAATAAAGTGGTATCCTATTGAGTGTGATGGTAATCGTTAGAACACTACAGCACCTCTGGCAGGTGTAGGGCAAAGAAGTACTAGGCAGCTCTCCCTCCTCATATGAGGACCATGTTGGACCTATAAACAGCAAATGTGGCCCCAAATACCACGGAAGGAGTGTGAAAAGTGGCTCCCATAAGGGCGGCAAACATTATTTACATCTGTTTTGTTGGGTAAAATATGACACCTGCTAACTCCTACTCAGTGGTAATTAAAAATGAAAACAGAATAATTGGCTGAAGAAAAATGGGACATCTTTATGAGGAGTGGATCGAAAAATGCTTAACCTGTTTAAATTATTCGCTATAACACATCTCATCAGTAGAAAAAATAAAATAAAAAATACAGTGTAAAATAAAAAGGCAGGACCTCAAAGTGTCACTTTGCCCATATAGATTGATTGACTGACTACAAATTATGTTGTTATGGCAGAATTTTAAATGTGAGTAAATATGGTCATATGACCGGGCAGTGGGTATTTAAAGAATGTTACACCTAAAAAAGGATGCAGAACACCCAAAAACGTACAAGTTTGTGGATACCCATAACTCATTTGCATGTTTTTCCCTCAAATAAAATTATCAGTGATTTACTCCTGTGAAGGTTAAGAGTAAATATGTTTCAGAATGAAAGAGGGAAGGGACACCTCCAAAAATGCTGAGTATGTTGGAAGTGGTTTCTACACAGAGAACACTCGATGGAGAAAATAAAAATAAACAGTGCAATCGCACGTTTGCATTAAATGTGTACATGCAGAAATGTAGAATTACTACATTTCCTTGTATATAAATCTTTAAGCATCCGAGTACTTCTTGGAGATTGATACAGTTGCAGCATCCGCATGAAATTTCAAGTTGCAGTATACAAGAACTATTTCTAGGTATACGCAATGTTCATTTGCACTGTGGTAGCTCCAATTGTGTGGTACCTTAATGCTTGCAGGACTTGGATCCCCTTTGCCTCTCTGGGGCACGCATTGGCCAGACTGCTCAAGTACAGCAAAATCTACCGTTAGTAAAGAAAGGTTTAAGCCAAACATATATACTTTCAATAAGTTCTGAACACACCAGAGAATGTTCTGCCATGTCACTCAGTAGGCGTTTTCCTACTAGCGTTTTAAAGGACACGAAAAATCGAAGAGATACCGATTTTACGTTAGTGACGTCTAATGCACGCCTCCTGGCACGTCCATGGCCTAGAAAGAGTATTGAACGGGTGTGAGCTTGGCACAGTGTATGCCAGGCCTGCGTTTCACAGACCCTTTTAGATCACGAAAAGCAATAGTCTTTCACACGCCTTAGGTATTCCGTGCAGTTTTCTGTTAGAATTAAAGATCAAAGGGCACCTCTGCATGACAGCTACGTGGGGGGGAAAAATCAATGTTCACTTTGTTGATGTTAAATTAGTCATGCGTTTATGAACAATCCACGCTCTTGTAAATCATTTTTATGAGCGGAGTTGATGAATGTGAATACAATACAACGATGGAGAGAGCCCCAAGACCTAGAAATGGTGCAAACCTAAATCGTTGCATACACTTCCACCAACCCTCCAAACACCTCCGCTGGACAGGACGCCCACTTGCACGGGTACCCTGCATACACAACAGCAGAGCAGGAGTTTGCGCGTTTTCCTTCATCTCCCCCAAAGCCTGGAACTACTTCCCACAGCACATCAGAGCCGCCCCCCACAGCTTCAAGAGTTCTGCAAGAAGCTGAAGGCCTGATTGTGTTTTTGTCTCTTCAAGTCTCATACTTTGATGATGTTTATTGATTTGCTAGTTCAACAATGGATTCATTTATTTTGCTGATATGTACACAGATTGATCACACACCCCACACTATGTAGCTTGCTATCTGTGTCGGTAAGCGTTTCAGCCCCCTCATAAGAGTAGTAAGCGCTACACAAATGCTACAATACAGTACTACAAGTGAGAAGAGGTTCTTCTAATTGGCAGACCTGCCACCAAGACATTTCTGGTCAATGTTCAAGTTACTAACGTGCAGGGCTTAACATGCTTCAACTTCAAATGGTGATAATGGCAAGGTGTCGGCGACATCTGTGCAATCGTGTTGGACAGGAGGGCGAGGACCTAGTGCACATGAATCAGTCAGGCAACCTATATCCACTGCAACCAGGCTTAGGGCAGGGTGTAGTTCGATTTTCCTAGTTGGCAGGGCTCAGCATACTTTCATCTTCATATGTCAGTAAAGGCAGACTGTGGGTCATAGGGTCAGCAGGACGGGGTCAATTCCCTAGGATTCAGCAAGGCTAGCCCAAAGCATTGCGACCAGCCTCAATGTGGTAGGGTGGATGCTCCCTGGGCTAAGCGTACCTGCATTTTCCAATGCTGATAAAGACAGATTGCATGTCAGGTGTATCTCCGCAATGCAATGAGTCAGCTGGATATGCCTAAATGCCCAGGAATTGTCAAGGTTAGCCTAAGATATTGTGATCCACCTTAATGTGGTAGGACATAGTTAGATTTGTCCTGGCTGGCAGAGCTCATCATACTTTCATTGATAAAGGCAAATTGAGGGCAATATCTTCACAATGGGAAGGGCCAACAGGAGTGAACCAGTTTCCTAGGATTCAGCAAAGCTAGCCTGAGATTTTGTAACCGGCCTTAATGTTGTAGATGGTAATTTGGTTTTCCTGGCTCCGAGGGCTCAGCGTACTTGCATCTTCTAATGATGATTAAAGGCAGTTTGAGGGTCACATTTATGCAATGACATGGTCAGCAGGATGTTGTCAAGTCCTGAGGATTCATTGAGGCTAACCCAAGATATAGGGACCAGCCTTAAAGTAATAAAGGGTAGTCTAATTTTGCTCGCAATGTACCTGCATGACCCATAACAAGAGTTCTTGAATGAACAAGGCAAGCTAAGACTCTGCTCTCCCGGGGAAGACCAAAGCTGCAGTATCCAGAACACACAATCAACACACACTGCTGACTTGTTGTGCAGGACAGGAAAGGACACGTGGCACCAATGTTAACGAGGACCGGGTCATGTAGGGAGCCAGTAGCCGTGAAAGGCACAAATCTACACACGCTACCTACCTGTGCGCCTCCAGCTTTGTACGGGCTTTTCCCGCACTCCTCAGGGCATTTCCCTTGCTACGACGTGGGGCTGATTCCCGCTGATTTATCTGATGGGGCTGTGGAGGGTGGCCGCCGGCCGCGTGGTAGCGTGTGTAGATTTGTGCCTTTCACGGCTACTGGCTCCCTACATGACCCGGTCCTCGTTAACATTGGTGCCACGTAGCCTGCGGCTGGCTCTCTCGGCTGTCTTCTGGGTGACTTTCAGCTCCCGCTTCACGCCGTGTCAGGCTTGCCACGTTGCACGGACTGACGCCTACAATGTTGTAGAGTATTGCACTTGCGGGGCACATTGACACATGTGTTTTTCACTATAGGAGACACCGTTGTCGCTGCTATTACACCTCCTGCCCCATGTGGTGGACGGCATCATTACCTTACCAGTCCTCTTCTCATTGCACTAGCTCAATCTGTGCTTGCCATATTTCTCCTACCAGGCAAACAATCATTGTATCATCAATACACGACTGGAGGAGACCGCTGAAGCAATACATACCTTACACTAGGGTGAGGCTACTTACATCTGTCATTCCTCACTCTGAATGTCACGTAACAGTCAATTTGAATTAACCAGGTCACCTTGTTGTGTTCTCATCTGTTTTTTAACCTTTTTGTTTTTAATCATTCTGACCAGTAAACAGTTACGCTAATTTTCTATAGGGTAACCTGTTCACTCCCCCCACCTCCCTTGGGTATGACTTTCTGAAAGCACTGCTAACTCTTGGGCTATGTACACGCCACCTTACGCTTTAATGTACCCTTCTTTTCTTCCCAGATTGCACTAAGACGTGGTAGGACCACCGGCCTACCAGTTGACCCCATGTGGAGTAGGTAAATGGTTCGCCGTCCACACTGTGTAGATAGTGTCACATGGTAGAGTACACTGCCCTGGAACTTTGCACCAAGTTCGTCCATTTGAGATGGCATTTAAAAACTGCACACACAAGCTGCAGTTGCTGATGTGACATGTTCACCACGAGTAAGACCACTGTTTTATATGTGTTATCTGTTCTAAATCTTTCAACACCTAATTTTTTATATTTTTCACTGTATCACTTGCAGAACCGCAATAGCATTTGACATCTAGGGCCTGAAGAAGGCCATGACACCCTTGCGGGTCACATTGGCCGAAACATGTAGACCTAATTATTTTGATATATGCAGTAAACATTTTTTTATACTGCACATGCTCTGTTTTTACTCCTGACACTAGGAGTGAGCCAATAAAGTTGTTTTGCTCTTAGTATCTTTAGCATTACATACATCACTTGGTTGAGTATTTTTCTGCACTGTGCCCATTACTCAACCAGCTTAGTGTTTCACATCTGGAGGATTTTAATATATCCTTTGTAGAGTAGGAATCAAAACATGCCTGAGCTCCTCCCTCACAGTGAGGGGGTCGTAGCACTTGGCAGTGGTAGGGGTCTCCGCCAAGCAAAGAGAATCTCAGATGATGAAGCATGGTGAGTGATGGGATTTCATCCTAATTAAAGGACTTCTTCACTAGTGACTAGTTTTGTTTGCTTGTGTCTTTTTATGTTGCTATTCCAGCATGCTAGACCCGTGGATACTTTGTGTTTTGCTGTAATTTTCTTTGGGAAATATATCCGCGCTGGTCTCCAAATCTCCCTTGGACCCTCTACTCCCAGTTTGTTTTCTCTTAGTCTATTTTGTTACAGCCAACATATTGGCGATTGTATAAGGAGCAGAGATATCATAGAACAGTGACAGTCATCATCCCGTTAACAACCATCATAAACCTGGAGCAGCCTCTATATTCATAAGTAGAACAGCATTTTGCAAAGTGCAAGCGGTCATTTTCTGCCGCTCAAGTAGATTTGTTCTCGAGCGGCAGCTTTCTCAACGTGGACTGGTAGTTTCTCATCGCGAGCCGTCGCGAGCATACGCGACCACTCGCAATGAGAAACCTTCCCACGTTGAGAATCTCGCCGGGAGGTTTATTTTCCACTCTTGAGATCGGCATCTTGATGTTGCTGATCGCGAACGAGACAAAAGTCTCGCCGGGATGTTGATTATGCTTGCTCGCGGTCACCAACTTGACGTTGAGGACCGCGAGCAAGCAAAAAATGCCCGCTAAGCGTTTTTTGCACAGTGCTACGTGCAATTCGCGTAGTGCGTAGTAGTGCAAACTATGCACGCTCAGCGAGCGTAGCGTAGTACTACGCCCAGGGTTAACTGTGACGCAGCTATTCTCAGGAGACGCATATCCTGATGAAAATCCAATGCCTCTTTGGTGCACTCATCTGCTAAAGAGCCTGGCTCAGAGCTGACACCTGTGTCACTTGAGGCTCTTGAAGCTTGTCCAATCACATAAAATTTCTCTTTAGGGGTGGGATGGAACCAATAGGTATAATTATTGGGGGAGGGTGCATGCAAGAGGCCTCCTCACCAAGCCTCAATTCATGGGGTCCGCTATTTGATATGAAAGTGAGGGGATCGAAGGCAACCCTCCCGGAGTCTTGTAAGGCTTCAGGGACCCCATCCCCCTGGACCGATTTTTTTAAAACTCCACCTCCCCGTGTTGGATAAACAGTGAACCCAGGCCTTATGCATGGTCAAGGATGTTCTCATTTCACCCAATACTTTTTTACATCAGATGTATCTTATACACCACCGATTACAGCGCATGTTCCCTGTGTCTGACGCAAGTTGACCACGATGCAAGGTCCTAGATGCGGGATTTTCCACATGGTATGGGATTGTCTGGGAGTGCACTGCGTGTGGGAAAGAGGTGGCACAGAGTACCTCTACCCTGGTTGATACTGTGTTCTTGCCCTCTCCAGTGTCTTACTTACTGGGTATTCTCCCTCGATCCAAATGGGACAAATATTGCCACAGATTTATTGACTTGTCATTTGTGCTGTGCAGAGGCCAGATTGCAATGGCGTGGAACTCACCAGCTGCACCGAATACTTCCATTTGGCTCCACACCTTGCTCCACTGGGCGAAGGCCGAGACTGCGGTGATCTCCAATGCCCGCGAGGTGTGATCTGCGCAGGGATTTAAAAAAGCTGGAGGTGAAGGTGGAGGAGGCAAAAGATGATGCCAGGCCATCTTAGGCTGAGATGGCAGCTGACATTTGTTTGGAGTGGTACAAAAGGGGGTGGTGATGGACAGAGCATCTGAACCAATCAAACACTCACACCCAGTCAACAGATCTGGCTTTTAATGCATCACCGTTCTTTAGCCCACTCTACCACCCCAGTTCAGACATGGCCATATGCAAATCAGTCTGACCCTGTGCCTCATGGGAACAGTCCAGCCCGAACTGCCAAGCCATGCCTTCCCTGGACCGGAAACAAGCTTCCGAGGACCAGTTTCTGGCATTTCAGCCGTCTTCAAAAAAACTAGAAAGAAGAACCTCTATACTGACCTATTTGCTTTTCAAAACTTAGAATAAATCTGATATATTACACTAAGGATGCAATATAGATGGAAATATTCACATAGACATGTAATACTTTAGTTTTATATTTATTTTCATTTAACACCTTAAGATCAAGGGAACATTTTTATCATCTTTTTTCATATTTTTTAAATATTCCTGTGCAAAAAACATTAATGACAACAGTAAAGAGTGAAAATTAATTTGGACCCCACACAAAGAAAATTGCTATCAAAACATATATCATGCATTCCTCATCATTCATTCCTAATCTAGCATACTCTCAATGATAACAAAGTGCAATGAAAACAAACAAAGGACAACGGTACATCTGAGATCCCAGTTGGTTCTTTGCGGCTAGGTGTCCAATCTTTTCATCTTGGATTGTATCCAGATTCATGAGTCACTTATTCATAGGCTTCTTACTCCCTTTTGTCTTTTTATGTAGGGGTCTCAGGTGTATATGGCCTACGTACGTTTCGGTGAGCCTAGTTACATCACCTTCATCAGGGCCGACATCAAACAAAGACTGATACACACAAAGTTAAAATCAGGGGGTCCTTTACATCTGAAATTTGAAAAGATATGCAATAAATTACATGTTAATTTGACAATGTCTGTTGCATCCTTATAACAAGATTTCATAGATTTGCGTTATCTTTTATCTAGTGCTGCTATGCTTCGAATCAAGGTCACATAGCGATGCCTGTAGTCAAACACTATGGAGTGGGAGGGGTTAGCGTGACTCTATTGATGCGCCATAGATATCTCATGCTGCACCAGAATTGATGGAGTAGCCTTTAGTTCAGTTTATAGAGAAAGAAAAAGACAAAGGGATAGAAAGTTTATCCTCAAGCGTGTAATAGATAAAAAAAAAAGAAGAAATGTGAGTCACAGACCCTCCACCTGACAACGTTCTCATCATAAATACCTACTTAGTATATAAAAAAGAGTCACTTTCCTAAGTGCAATTCATTGGGATGCGATGTCCAGAAATGGATCATCTAGTCTGCTGACGCAGTATTCTGAAAAAGAGATAGGCGTAGTTAAGACTACGCTCAAGAATGTGGATTTCTGTTGGTTATAGATAAGAGGTGGCATACTAACTTTTAGAAGATGTTGAAGCTCTCAGTATGTCTCTTTAAATAGTTATCACAGGGGGTTCACTGCTGGGTTGGTGGCGTACTCATAAGTTGTTCAGATCCTAAGACAAAGTATAGTGTGCCCTTAGTGTTAATTGCGCAAAAAATGCGGGCATGTAGGAAGTTGTTTTTATTGCCAGCTAATGAAAAAGAGAACTGAAGCCCTCTTACCTATAGGTTTCTGTCACTGGGTTCAATATGTATTGTTCGTATTGCTTCTCTGTAGTTATACGCATACTCCAGGTATTTCTCAGAGTAGTGATGGTCTGTTAGAATAGAACCAGAGAAAACATCTATGATATAACTGCAACTCGATTCCTGTCTAAGCGGCAAAAAGGACTCGCAAATGGATACGATGTCCTACTCAAATGTGATGACAATAGTCCAACTAATATAGGATCTCGCCTATGCCAAAGGGGCGGTGAGTGCATGTTATCGGTACGTGCAGATATTCGTACGGAGTAGAAGTGTCAAGTAGGTTTGCAGAGAAGTGAGTATCTCTAATTAAACACTATAACTAAGTAAGTACAAATAGGTACGCGAAGACGCAGATTAAGATTTGCGCTTCCATTAACTAAAGCCGCTGGTGAGGTGCTGCGATGTTATCCACAGTCTGCCTCACAATTTAAACATGCACCAATTTACAGAGCAAGGGAACCTCGACTGACAAAGGAGAAGAAAGGAAGCGTGTGATTTGACCCACCCGTAGCCTAGTGCCTCAGCTACTGTACAGAACTACGTTATCGGGCTGCAAAATCACATACCTGTTCTCAAGCCGACATGCGTCGAAGCCCCACCAGTAACCAGCTAATCCACGGCTAGGTGGTAACAAAACTCATGTCGGCTTTTAAAGCCCTTTCGATTGGCTAAAATTGGAAGCGGCTGGAAGGTGCGTACGAAGTTGCTGAGGGAAAGGGAACATAGTTAAAGGACTAGCAATGTCACAGGGTATTACTGCACTACTAAGCTTCGAAGAAGGACTCTCGTGCTATGTAAGGTTCACATGCAATATGGCTTCTATGGATATTCTTGATTATGGAAAATATAGTTCAGTTTAAGATTTGACTGAGCAGTGTTAGCTTTTTAAATATATCTAGATATATTCAGTAGAAACGGAGACTCAAAAAGTTGATTTTAATAAAAGTTTCATAAGCGTGGACAGATCGATAAAGTGCTATGAATGTGGCTCAAGTGATGACAATAAACTCAAGATGAGCCAGTTCAGTGTCCTAGTTCCGAGGGGCATTGGGATAGAATTTGATTATACAGTTACTATCCAAACTATCTCCACGTTATGTCCATGACGTACTGTATCCAAATTGTATATCCAGAAAGTTTCTCGCTTTTTCCTAAACTTCATCATATCTATACCAGGAGTCACATGGATACGCTCCAAAATGAGCCATCGCATATCTTGTTCTGTGTGCTGGTATTGCTTGTAGTGCGCTACCATGGGGGCATTTACTTTTCCTGTTCTTATTCCTGACTTATGTTCTGATAGTCTAACCCGTAATTCTCTCGCTGTTTCGCCCACATAACCTATATTGCAAGGACATAGTATAAGGTAGACTATATTAGCAGTTCTGCAGTTCGTCATTTCTCGCAGTTGCCCAGACTTATTGCCATAAGTCCATGTTTGACTCGTGATGGCTTGATCACAAGAGTGGCAAGTGCCACATTTGTGGTTTCCTTTTGGTAGTGGTCAGCCATCTATGGTCGTTTGCCGTAATTTATCCTCATTTCTCATCCTGCTGTTGACTAGTTTATCTTTCAAATTAGGATTTCTCCTAAAGGCAACTAACGGTTGACTAAGTTTTGAAGTTTCATCGTTAGTATTTAGAATTTTCCAGTTTCTGTGAATTACCTGTCTGATCTTATTATTTAGACTAGAGTAATTCAGGACACAAACTAGTTATTGGTTCTCTTGTTTAGGTGTAGGGTTTATTAGAGCATCTCGATTATAGTATTTAGCTCTTTTAAGTGCTTGTCGGACTAGTCTTCTAGGATATCCACGTGCCAGTAGGCGATCTTGCAGTTTAGCTGCAAGCAGCATGAAGTCCTTCATGCTTGTGCAATTCCTCCTAATTCTGAGGAATTCCCCAAAGGGGATCGAGTCTTTCTGGCATGCAGGATGGTAGCTACTATGCTCTAAAATGGTGTTCTTTACCGTAGGTTTCCTATAAAGACTTACAGTGAGCTCTCCTTCTGTGCTTCATATCCAAATATCTAGAAATTCAACTTGGCTGAATGAATGATTACTGGTAAATTTGAGGTTCTGATCTGCTAGATTTAGCCATTCCATGAATTCCTTAAGAAGTTCTTCTGTCCCTGACCAGATAAAAAAGATGTCATCTATAAATCTTTTCCATCTAGAAATGTTTTTAAAAAATGGGGCTAGTTCATTAAAAATGTGTTTTATCTCAAATTCTCCCATATATATATTTGCAATACTGGGGGCACAAGAGGCCCCCATGCTGACTCCTTTGATTTGCTGGTAGAGGTCTTGCTGGAATTCAAAGAAATTGTTGTATAAGACTATCTCTAGACACTCTAATAGAAATGTATCAGGTCTATCCCCCGGTGTCCTCGCCAGGAGCGCTGCCACCGCATCCATAGCTCGGGCCTGGGGGATGTTCGTATACAGTGATTCAATGTCACACGTAACTAATAGTTATGTGTGGTCATTGAACGCTGTATGTTCTAAGGTTGAGATCATATGGCCCGTGTCTTTGATATATGACTTGTACGTAGTAGTTAGGGGGCATAAAAAGGTGTCCAGATACTTGGAAAGAGGTTCTGTACTGGAATTTATTGACGCCACAATGGGTCTTAAGGGAGGATCAACTACATTTTTATGCGTTTTAGGGACGCCATAAAACGCTGGAGTGACAGGATTAAGTTTTATCAGAAAATCCAATTCTTGCTGACAAATATAGCCTTCACTGAAAGCTCTGTTGACTGTTTCTTCAATTTCGGTTTTAAATTAAGTAAAGCTCTCTTATTGGTCTTCTTATAGTGTTCTTCTAAGGATAAAATCTGATTTATTTTATTGGTGTATTGATCAGTATCCATAACCACTATCCCTCCTGCTTTATCGCAGGGTTTGATTGTTATGGTTGTATTTTCTTGTAGTGTCTTTAGAGCTTTTCTCTCTGTAGCCTCCAAATTGGTTTGGGGCGCGGGGATATATTTCAAAAAATGTTTTAGCTTCTTCACTACATTTTTCTAAAAAATGCCCACTTCTGGGCCTACCATGTCTAACGATTGAGTAAAATTAGATAGAGGTTTGCAACCAGACATGTTGACTTCCTTCTCTCTGGTATCCATGCCATCAAAGAACTTTTTAAGCCTGACCTTAAGAAAGAAGGAAAAAATGTCATGTGTTATTTTGAAACGATTAGCTAGGGTACTCGGAACATAGGAGAGACCTTTACTCAAAACCTGTATTTCTTCAGATGATAGAGTGTGATTGGATAAGTTAAAAATAGGTATGGTGGAATTGTCACCTAACCTTACTGTCTCCAGTACTGTTGCTTCCTGGTTCGCATGTAGGGCTGTGGATGTAGAGGGTCCGGTTGGGGGTATTAGTTGGTGTTCGTCCCTCGGAAGCGGGGCCTGCCCCTGCCCCTGCCTCTCATTAAAAAAAGGCTGTTGATGTGCTCTAGTGAACCTCTCTGAGTAGTGGCCTCTTAGGTTTCTGTCCTGATAACCATAGTCTGATCCCTCTCCTACAGCTTGCCCTTCATATTCAGAATCTGAGGAATTGGTTTCCGAGAAGTTTAGGGCTCTAACTCTTTGGTTGGTCCTAGGGTTATATTGTGTTTGATCTAGTGGCCTGGTTCCAGATGTAGCCTGGTCATAGGGTCCCTCTTGGTAGAAATCTGTTCTGAGGTAGGGGTAAATGTTTTCATGCGTAAACCATATGATGTCTTTTTTAAGCTTATCAGTTTTCTTTTTTATGAGATAGTTATCAAATTCTACTATCTCTTCATTTATTACTTGGAGCGTCTTCTTAGCTTCCTCTACTGCTGGACTGGCTTTGAGTTTTTCTTCCAAGTCCAAAATTTCCTTGTGAAGTATGACAACCATCTCTCGTACAGTCTCTATTATCAAAAGCATCCAATCTCTTGAACAGCGGTTGGCAATAAGCGACCACCGCTCAAGAAATTTACGCGCTTCAACAAATAGAGCGGGCATGTTTCTCACTCTGAGCCCTGTTGGAATGACCCCTGATTTAAGATATTCACACATAAAGAATGCGTGTGATTCCATGCGTTTGGCTTTCTTTTTAAGGTTGAGTAGTTTTAACCATTCGCTGTTGGTATTGGGTGTGGGGTTAATGTTGGTAGTATTACTACCTGTAATTTGTCCTAACATGTTCAAAAATCCTCATCAGAAAACCCAAAAGTTTTTAAATTATCCATGATGTGTAGAAACAGGGGAAAGAATGTATCTATATAGCTAGTCTGGATAAGCGTGCAAGATGTCGAAGAAAGGGTGAAAGAGACAATAGAGGAAGTAAGAACCAGCTAAAAGTCAAAGGAACAAGAAAGGAAGTCACCCAATGTCTCAAAAAATCTCTTAATCTCTGTATGAAAAACACACAGCACTATGCAAGAAGAACTAGAACAACCCTACAGTAAACACTGTTGAGAAACCCGAAATTTAAACAAGGGTACTCCCAAGGTTTACTTTAGGTCTAGAGGGGGGAGTAAAATGCAAAAAAAACTAGAAAGAAGAACCTCTATACTGACCTATTTGTTTTTCAAAACTTAGAATAAATCTGATATATTACACTAAGGATGCAATATAGATGGAAATATTCACATAGACATGTAATACTTTAGTTTTCTATTTATTTTCATTTAACACCTTAAGATCAAGGGAACATTTTTATCATCTTTTTTCATATTTTCTAAATATTCCTGTGCAAAAAACATTAATAACAACAGTGAAGAGTGAAAATTAATTTGGACCCTACACAAAGAAAAATGCTATTAAAACATATATCATGCATTCCTCATCATTCATTCCTAATCTAGCATACTCTCAATGGTAACAAAGTGCAATGAAAACAAACAAAGGACAACGATACATCTGAGATCCCAATTGGTTCTTTGTGGCTAGGTGTCCAATCTTTTCATATTGGATTGTATCCAGATTCATGAGTCACTTATTCATAGGCTTCTTACTCCCTTTTGTCTTTTTATGTAGGGGTCTCAGGTGTATATGGCCTACGTACGTTTCGGTGAGCCTAGTTACATCACCTTCATCAGGGCCGACATCAAACAAAGACTGATACACACAAAGTTAAAATCAGGGGGTCCTTTACATCTGAAATTTGAAAAGATATGCAATAAATTACATGTTAATTTGACAATGTCTGTTGCATCCTTATAACAAGATTTCATAGATTTGCGTTATCTTTTATCTAGTGCTGCTATGCTTCGAATCAAGGTCACATAGCGATGCCTGCAGTCAAACGCTATGGAGTCGGAGTGGTTAGCGTGACTCTATAGATGCGCCATAGATAACTCATGCTGCACCAGAATTGATGGAGTAGCCTTTAGTTCAGTTTATTGAGAAAGAAAAAGACAAAGGGATAGAAAGGTTATCCTCAATCGTGTAATAGATAAAAAAAAGAAGTAATGTGAGTCACAGACCCTCCACCTGACAACGTTCTCATCATAAATACCTACTTAGTATATAAAAAAGAGTCACTTTCCTAAGTGCAATTCATTGGGAAGCGATTTCCAGAAATGGATCATCTAGTCTGCTGACGCAGTATTCTGAAAAAGAGATAGGCGTAGTTAAGACTACGCTCAAGACTGTGGATTTCTGTTGGTTATAGATAAGAGGTGGGATACTAACTTTTAGAAGATGTTGAAGCTCTCAGTATGTCTCTTTAAATAGTTATCACAGGGGGTTCACTGCTGGGTTGGTGGCGTACTCATAAGTTGTTCAGATACTAAGACAAAGTATAGCGTGCCCTTAGTGTTAATTGCGCAAACAATGCAGGCATGTAGGAAGTTGTTTTTATTACCAGCTAATGAAAAAGAGAACTGAAGCCCTCTTACCTATAGGTTTCTGTCACTGGGTTCAATATGTATTGTTCGTATTGCTTCTCTGTAGTTATACGCATACACCAGGTATTTCTCAGAGTAGTGATGGTCTGTTAGAATAGAACCAGAGAAAACATCTATGATATAACTGCAACTCGATTCCTGTCTAAGCAGCAAAAAGGACGCGCAAATGGATACGATATCTTACTCAAATGTGATGACAATAGTACAACTAATATAGGATCTCGCCTATGCCGAAGGGGCGGTGAGTGCATGTTATCGGTACGTGCAGATATTCGTACGGAGTAGAAGTGCCAAGTAGGTTTGCAGAGAAGTGAGTATCTCTAATTAAACACTATAACTAAGTAAGTACAAATAGGTACGCGAAGACGCAGACTAAGATTTGCGCTTCCATTAACTAAAGACGCTGGTGAGGTGCTGCGATGTTATCCACAGTCTGCCTCACAATTCAAACATGCACCAATTTACAGAGCAAGGGAACCTCGACCGACTAAGGGGAAGAAAGGAAGCGTATGATTTGACCCACCCGTAGCCTAGTGCCTCAGCTACTGTACAGAACTACGTTATCGGGCTGCAAAATCACATACCTGTTCTCAAGCCGACATGCGTCGAAGCCCCAGAAAAAAGCTTCCAAGGACCGGCATTTCAGCCGTCTTCAGCCGTCTTCAGCCCGTCCATCACCACCCCCTTTTGTACCACCCCCTTTTGTACTACTTTGTTCGCCATAAGTTGGCAGGGTATGCTCAGACGTGAGTCCCTTGCTCACTTTGCCACTGGATTCAAGCAAGCTGGGCTGAAGACGGCTGGAATGCCAGAAACCGGTCCTCGGAAGCTTGTTTCCGCTCCAGGGAAGGCATGGCTTGGCAGATCGGGCTGGACTGTCCCCATGAGGCACAGGGTCAGACTGATTTGCATATGGCCATGTCTGAACTGGGGTGGCAGAGTGGGCTAAAGAACAGTGATGGATTAAACCCAGAGCTGTTGACTGGGTCTGAGTGTTTGATTGGTTCAGATGCTCCGTCCATCACCACCCCCTTTTGTACCACTTTTTTCGCCATAAGTTGGCAGGGTATGCTCAGACATGAGTCCCTTGCTCACTTTGCCACTGGATTCAAGCAAGCCGGGCTGAAGACGGCTGAAATGCCAGAAACCGGTCCTCGGAAGCTTGTTTCCGGTCCAGGGAAGGCGTGGCTTGGCAGTTCGGGCTGGACTGTTCCCATGAGGCACAGGGTCAGACTGATTTGCATATGGCCATGTCTGAACTGGGGTGGCAGAGTGGGCTAAAGAATGGTGATGGATTAAACCCAGATCTGTTGACTGGATGTGAGTGTTTGATTGGTTCAGATGCTCCGTCCATCACCACCCCCTTTTGTACCACTTTGTTCGCCATAAGTTGGCAGGATATGCTCAGACGTGAGTCCCTTGCTCACTTTGCCACTGGATTCAAGCAAGCCGGGCTGAAGACAGCTGAAATGCCAAAAAAGGTCCTCGAAGCTTGTTTCCGGTCCAGGGAAGGCATGGCTTGGCAGTTCGGGCTGAACTGTTCCCATGAGGCACAGGGTCAGACTGATTTGCATATGGCCATGTCTGAACTGGGGTGGCAGAGTGGGCTAAAGAATGGTGATGGATTAAACCCAGATCTGTTGACTGGGTGTGAGTGTTTGATTGGTTCAGATGCTCCGTCCATCACCACCCCCTTTTGTACCACTTTGTTTGCCATAAGTTGGCAGGGTATGCTCAGACGTGAGTCTCTTGCTCACTTTGCCACTGTATTCAAGCAAGCCGGGCTGAAGACGGCTGAAATGCCAGAAACCGGTCCTCTGAAGCTTGTTTCCGGTCCAGGGAAGGCATGGCTTGGCAGTTCGGGCTTGACTGTTCCCATGAGGCACAGGGTCAGACTGATTTGCATATGGCCATGTCTGAACTGGGGTGGCAGAGTGGGCTAAAGAATGGTGATGGATTAAACCCAGATCTGTTGACTGGGTGTGAGTGTTTGATTGGTTCAGATGCTCCGTCCATCACACCCCCTTTTGTGAGACATTTGTTCGGAAGCAAAAGTATATTTTGCATGGTTAATGTCCAATGGTATGTATGGGGGGATGTCAGGACTGCTTTGTGTTATGCTAATTGCTGGGTTTTTTTGTTCATTGCACATTTGCCATTGATAGTGGCTGTCAAGGGGCATGGTTATGCAAGCTTATCCAGTCTGGAGTGCTTTAATACTGTATGTGTACTGAATATGTAATTTATGTTGAGAAATTCATCCTGGGCAGTGGGAGCCCATACTCATGTGCATGTTTGTACTTTTAAAAAAAATGCAAATAAAGAAATGCAAAAAAAGTTAACAAGCAAATTAGATAGATTCAGGCTGCTGAAAGTGTTATAAATATACGGCAGTACAAAAGGGGGTGGTGATTCTCTATGTGGTGCACTTGCAGAGCTCTCTTGAAGTTGTCCTCCATAGATTTTGGCTTTTTATTTTATAACATTTTTACTGGACTTTGAATATCTTTTTATCTGTATGTAATATTTATGATTTTTATTTAATGAGCTCTTTTAACTATATTAGCGATGTATATTTGGTTTTATGAATACTGTACATGTCACTAACAAGCTGAATTGTGGTTTCTTGGATAGGGCGTATGCCCATGTAAACAGTTTACAGGTGATCGGCACTAGCACTTTAAAAAAAGCTACTGTAATGGAGGGTTAGTGGGCTTGAGCTTGTCCACATGAGTGTTTACTTTTGCTCGTTTTCTATATTTCACATAAATTACACATGCACTTTAATGACGTTTTGGGGTTTTGGCTGCCAGGGCATCCGCAGACATGTTTCCGGGGGGGGGGGGGGGCAAAATGTTAACGTCATCACCATCCTCCGACATGATGTGTGCCAGGTGGGGCACAAGAAACACTAGGGCGCAGAACTGGGATAGACTCAATTAAATGCCAGGAATCAAGGACATATGACTGACCCTGGCACAGGCCAACAAACACCACCTGTAGGGAAAACGCTAAACTTTCTGACAAGGTGCTTTATCTCTGTCTGCTAGGTGTGCAAACTTCCGGGTCCTTGATCCAACACCAATCAAGGCTGTCTTCAGCACGATTCGATTTTTATCAGAATACTTTAAAACAGCCTATGATTAAAGCACCAGATTAAATATACTGTATGCACAGTGTATGTTAGGGATTATTTGTAGCACACATATTTACCAATATTGGCTTATTGGTGCTAGAATTCATGATAACTTTTATCCAAAGTTAAAGAACAACGTCAAAGTTAGTAATAAATAATGCATAAATAACACACGCTAGTGATTCGCCAGTGGGTGCTCCCTTTACTAGAATTCCCCGGGGCATTGCTAAATTTGACACACATTCAATTAATTTATACAAAATAAAATGTATAGGTCCAAATGTTAGCTATATTTTTTAAAAGAAACTTAGAGTCCCTCTACGTGTAGTCAATGTCAAACTGACAACGTGTCCACGTTTAGGGATACAATAATGGCCAGCTCCCTTATGCGGAAGCCCGGCACCGTAAATGTGTGGCACATGCGGCGCCCGCAGCGGTAGCACATCACAGGTCCAGGGATGCTGAGTCTTACACAGTGGTCGAAGTGGGGGAAAAAAGTAGGGGAACAGTGGGCGGAGTATCAAAGGGTGGGAATAACCCAAGGATTGGATCTGTGGGTGGAGTCAGAGGTGTGGCCAGAATGCGCAGACATCCCAATTTTTAGTATTTGTTTGGCATTTCACTGCCCAGTTTAATCAACCAATGGATACACATGATTATTTAAGGTTATAATGAGTTATTGACATTAAAATATATTCACAAAGTGGGATATGCTTCTAATCACAGAATGTACCAAATACGATAAAATGTGGAAACAAGCCATTTGTCTCCGAGCCATGGAGTTTCTGTCATCAACACTACTCCCTTTTTCCACAACAGCTATCCTAGTTTGCAAATGTTTTCTCTAAAATTATGGCTCTGCCATATTTGCCTCATAATGCAATTTCTCCTGCATGATCTGACCATTTAAACTAATAAATTGTTTGTAGCTCAAACATATCAAAAGTTAATATAAAATGGGACTTGTGTTGCTGCGGAGTGAATGGCCTATTGTGAAGGTAGACTGGTCACCTTTCTCACTACTGTGTTTGTATGTTACACTGGTACTAATAAGGCAAAATCTTTCCAGAGACTGTTGGCATGTGTACACACATCAAAATAATAAAATATCTGAAAATATACTGAATTACGCTGCAGCCTTTTTTTAATGCATAATTTAGTCAACACTACGGCATAATGTTGTCATCCTTTGCTGCATAATTAATTCCAGGGGCCCCACAGCAGGCAGCACATGTTAAAAGTGCTTGTGAATGAAGTCGGGTGACAGTAAGTTTGTGAACTTAGTTTGGTGTGCGTGCAAATCGTGCATTGCCAATCCCTGGTGAGTTGCAGCTAATACTGCTGAAACAAGGCCAATGGAGGTACCTATGGGTGAGGCAGACTGGCCTCAAGGGCAGGGCCAGCCATAGCGCTGGTGGTGTCCTGTGCATTAATGTTTATTAGTGCCCCCCAATGACCACCTCTGCCATGGATTCCCCCTCTACCACCCTTTAACTGTGCCCCACCCAAGTTTCCATAACCGCTCTCTCTCTCAGTTGCCTTTAATTTGATTTACAGCGCCACTCATACCATTGTAGGGTGTCAGAGCACTTCACATCACACACATTACACAGAGACAATCAATACGTATGTAAAGAAAATGTAACATAAGACTAAAGACTACAAGGTGTAGGAGTCACATGACAACCATACTAGTAGCCCGTATAGTTTTATAGTGATTGGTCTGGAGAAACACAATACCCGGAATTTAAAACGTAATACCATGGTTGGGGTTCTCCTTAATAATGAGAATTGATTTCTGTCCAAAAGAAAACTTTTTGGGACATTATGATAATCAAAGACTGGGGGGGGGACATAACGCTCTAATTTATACCTTGCAATTTGTATGCAGCTCTTAGATGACAGTTAATAGCTCACTGTTCTAAGTTAGGATTTTAACTTATAAACTGCAAGTAACAAAAGGATCTCTCTGACAAAAGCAGTAGCCCACTGACCTATTTACATTATGTGCACTTTGTGATCTACATGGCGCATGTTCTTTGCAGCCGGTACATTAACCCTCTGAGCTAAACTGAGTCAAAACCTCCACTAGACAAAATTCTGATCTCTCTCTAGGAAGAACATTAATCACCAGAGTCATCATGACATTTTTATTGTTGCCGAAAATTGCTGGAGGCAAGGAAGGAGGCAGTAAGCGTTTTTAAAACCATAATATACTTGCAAACATGATGCCTCCACGTAAAGTCAGCACCCGGTGCGGTCACACTGGTTGCACCGCCCTAGAGCTGGCCCTTCTCAAGGGTCCTGTGACCTCAGTGACTGTTGTTCTAGGGTGTGCTGCTTCATAGGCCTTCCCGCAAGACTGGAGATGAACTTCAGTATGGATAGTGGCGGACAAGCCTTCAAGGTGAACCTACATTTGTCATGCTGGGGTCCACCTGCTAGTGCGAAGACACCAGGACTTCTACGGTGTTGCGAAGCCTTTTAAGGTCTAGCATGTGATTGTGCTCTCGCAGGAGAGTGGTCTGGTGGACTGGTTATTAAGGCTGAACCTGGTTCTCAGTTGCAAATCCAGCAGCTCTGACCATAGTGCCACATCCTCTCCCCCACTGAACACCGTACTGCCCCACTGAGGAAAAACTTCCACTGTTTTCAACTACAACCCAATTGTTGCCCGCTACAAACACCTGGATGCGGCTCAATTTAAATTACACACTAGGCCTACAAAAAAAAAGTAACAACATCCTGGGGAAAGCAAACACTTTTAGGGAATGCAAAATTTAGCAAACCATGGGAAATGTAAGCAGGAACAACATGGTTACCTTAATGCTTTTGCACTCACTATTCAGAAATCAGTGAGTGCTTTTGCCTGAAAAGTTAAGGACACGACTACAGGCCCTGAATGGATCCATTTCAATGGTCATTGCTTATATCCTTACAAAACGTAAGCAGTATGGTAAAAAGTCCACATCCCTGGACGCCCAGCTGCAGCACACATTTTGTTTTCCAATCCACACATTGCAGTACCTCCAGGATTGGTGCACTAGTTCCAAGTCCAGGGAAAACAAAGACAAGAAAACAAAAATAGCGCTTCACTGGCAAACTCTGTAAAAGTGGCGCTAATGTGTTTCAGTGTGAATAAACTCAGTTTGGCCAGTTTGCTACCACTCTGTCTTACTTTATTTATTTATTTATCTATTTTTCATATGTTTAGCCTTTTATTCCCAATGCTGCACTTAGGAATTAAAATGTCAGAAAAATATGAAATTTCCAGCAAAAGCGTCTTTCTTTTTTGGATCCATTTCACAGGGAAGCAAATAAAAGAAAGGAGAGGAGGGAGAGTGAGAACCCCGTCTTGAAGTCACGGTTTTCATGGGCATCCGCAGGGGGGAGCAAGGAGGGTCGCTCCAAGGGGGGGCAAGTGCCCCTCCTTGCCATCCCCCTGCGGACTCCGTCACATGCACTCCTGCGAGACAAATGGATTTCCTTTTACTATTTTATCTTTCAATCGAATGAAATGTATTGTGTCATATATATAATTTTATGGTCACATTGGCCGAAATAAAGTTTTTCTGATTCTGAAAATCGTAAGATATGGGTATGTTGAGAACATACAAATGTTCTTATTGTTCTCAATGAGAGAGCTAACTTTCTTTTTCCGGGATCCATAGATCACACTGTGCGTTTTACCCTGATTAACTGGGAGATGAAGGTCAGCCAAGAAAAACTGGTCTAACAAGCACTGTATTTGACCTGTTTTGGGTTTCCTTATATTCCTGTTAAGCAACATCTGAAACAATATTACCACTGTATTCCTCACAACTGGTCGGTTAGAGTAATTAATAGTGATTCGATTGCAAACTGCACGAAGCTCAGAAAGAATAACAACTTGCAAACTTCAAGATTAATTAGCATTGCTGATCTGTTGCAGTCGGGCTTATTGATCTTTTGAGAAATAAACTGCTTTCTGATATTTCCTGTTCTTATTACGTGCAAAGGCGGGTGAGTTCGCCTGGTTTCACTTGATAATTTGATGTGTCTGCTACCACCAGCAAGGGAATGTGTACCGCTCTAGTGCGGAGCATTGCATGTATCTCACGCTCCTACACAAAGCTATTTATAATGAGACACCTGCCTACACAAAGAAGATCCAATTAATACTTTTCCAGGAAAGACTCACATTCTCGTAACCAGGAAACACTAGTTGATCCTTGGTTTCACAGATTCGACTTGCAAGGAACATTTTTTCTATGAGAGATTCATTTATTGGGATCAGGTTCCTATCAATCTAACAGCCGTACCCACACATTGGCATGAAGAATGAATAAATGTAGGTGAGTAGATGAAGTTTAGCTTTACTCTAGATTTACGCATTAAAAAAATTATAGAAGGTTATCACTTTGCTATAATTCCAGGCAGGAGACTCTAGCCTTCTAACCCAAACTCTTTTACGCCTAAATGATTTTGGGATAATGGTTGCGTGCATTTTTTATGATTTTTTTGTAAAATCAATTTTTTCTCTGTAGGCAAAATACTTTTTTCCGGCGGAGAAATTATTTGTTTAACACCCGTATTATAGATGGGGGCGTTCACTTTGCTTAACGGCTCTAGAAACAACTATTCCTGTCTGAAGCAAGGAAATCTTTTGAGTCCTCACAAATGTACATCTGTGTGGGTGGTCGCCGGGCTTTGCACGGCACATACAGCACCTCTATCCCCATAAACCCCCCTTTCTCTCATTTCGCTCCACCAACACAAACTTACTCACCTGAAAAAGTTCATCTTATATTATAGGTGTGCGAAATTGTGAATATGTTTTATACCCCACAAATGCCCTGCAAAAACTTTGAAAATACGCAAGGGTCACAAATTGTTACAAGTTTGGGCTTTCGTGTGAACATCTGGACTTGTGTCACACTTCTAACAGTGCATCCTTCCCTTTTTCACTACAAAACTTTCCACAACTTAAAAAGATTGCCGGACACTTGTTGGTACTGTCATGTACATGCTATTTTTGTGTGTGAGTTTACTACATTGCATGCATTTCCATCGTGGGTGTAACAGTGACCCATCCAGTTTTAAAGGTGCGACTGCAAATGCCAGTGCAGAGGACATCCTGGTGTATGCAGTGTCCAAGCAATACTGACAACAATGGCGCTATATCACACCAAACCAGAGAGGGAGGGGGGATAGCAAACGGAGGGCACTAATCGCAATGTTTCACAACTTGATTTGTGCAATTAAAACGTCGCACACTCAAGTCCCAGCAGCAGGGGCACATCTTAACCATGTAAATCAGTTCTGAATCCACTTCCTGTTCTGACATACACTTGAGAGGGTCATTTAGAGATGCCTCAAAGAAGTGTAACTCAACTGTCTAAAATGTGCAGTAAGTGGATTTACCGTCATGTAACACATATGTCCTAATTACAGAGAAGTAACGCATCAAAATACGGTTATTACAATTCATTGCACGTATAGCCCAGGTTTACTAAAATATGGAGCTATACAGCTTTAAATGTGGCAAAACATGCAGGAGCATTGCTTCCACGTAAATACCGAATCGGTAAAATTCGGTATTTATGAATCGGTAAATAAGATTTACCTACATCTGGCCCTCAGTTCCCATTCTGATGTAGTCTGTCTGAACATCTTGTGACTCTGAGTAAATCACTTAGCGCCTGATTACGAACTTGGCAGAGAGGATTACTTCATCACAAACGTGACGGATATCCCGTCCGCCAAATTACAATTCCATTATATTCTATGGAACGTGTAATAAGGTGGACAGCATATCAGTCATGGTTGTGACGAAGTATTCCATCCGCCAAGATAGTAATCAGGCCCTTAATCTTCATGGGTCATATGTACTACTTAAATATCGGCTGCAATTTGCGGCAAGTATTTTTGTGACCAGTAAAGAATCCCACAAACCGACCTACGTACTAATAGGTTGTTCCTAAACTTTCCAACAGTTTCCAAATGCGATGCAGCGCGTACAATGAAATTTGTTTTATTTATTTGTATACTTACCTCCGTTCTGCCATATCCGGAGTTTACTACCCACCACTCTGACCCTCCCCCACCCTGCGTCACCGCCCAGCAGCACTCCCTCCAGTAGCCGCTACTGATGGCCTCACGCATTCGTGCGAGTACACAGGTTCCATCTTTCCAGGTTGTATCAGAGTAAGCGTATTCCACTTCCTTTAGCGTGTTGTCACTTTATTAGTATCAGTTATGTTCTCTCAACCTTGAGTTACCGGCACTTCCACCCCAACACTAGGACTGCCAGGATAGTTTTGGCTGGCGTATATAGACCTTGACCCGTTTGCTACCCATCAGGCCTCACCATGCGACCTTCGTCCTGCACACCTTGATCGCTCATTTTACATGCAATTTCACCTTGGCTTACTCGGGCACGACTTAATTAGTTGCATATGTTACCCCCTCTGACTACGGTGCATCCTACCGGTTCATCCACAGCATTACTACACTGGGGCCCCAGCATGTGGTTCCCCTCCGCGTGAATACTAAATTAAGTGTTTTCTAGCACCTCTTTCAAATGTGTGACTATACCTCCAAATAATTTCAACTCTTCCCTCTTGTTTTCCCCAACCCCTTCTCCACTCTACCTCTCCCTACTTATTCAGGCAACTTCCCAGGCACTTGCTTTTTTGCTCAGTTCTGAGGATGATCCCATAACACTGTTGGGGATCGAAACATCATCAACACCTACTGATCCTACTGTCTCTGGGCCCCCCTCTAATCAGAGGGTTGCACAGGGTTTCCTTAGGAACGCGAGAGCAATTATAAAGAACAAGATTGCTTTTAGAGACTTTGTCTCTGCCAGACAGCCTTCCTGGGTTTTTGTTACCGAAACCTGGGCTACGGACTCGGCAGGTCCGGATCTGGTTGATGCAATTCCTTCCGGCTATTTGATTAGCAGATTGGACAGAGTTGGCCGGCGAGGGGGAGGGCTGGGCATTCTGTACAAGGACTCCCTTGTCTGTCATACCCAAACCCTTACATCTTCCTCCGACTCGTATCAGGCTTGCTATTTCTCAATCAATCTCCACCCTTCAGAATGCTTCTCTGGCCTTTTATGTTATAGGCAGCTGGGACCTAGGTCCTCCTTCAGCCAGGACCTTAGTATAGTGATAGAACCCTACCTCGAGAGAACTAATATTACTGTTCTGGGGGATTTTAATTTTCATATGGAGAACATATAATGTAGAGACACTCAAGCTCTCCTGGAAACACTGGGCTGCTGCGGCCTAGGACAGCGGGTGGTAGGCCCTACCCATTCAGCAGGACATACCCTTGACAGGGTTTTCTCTAATGATCAGAGGTTGAGGGTGGGGCAACCTATCCCCCTGGCCTGGTCTGACCATTTTGCTGTCCCATTTGATCTGTATTATCAGGCAGCATCACCTCCTATTTCTGGTGGTAGTAAATATAAGGGAAGAAAGAATTTCAATCTTATAAGCATTGACACCCTTTCGCCTTTTCTGAATAAGCTGGTATTCTCTAACCAGTCTGATGCTAACTTGGTGGCCCTGGAACTCTCCAATACTCTTACACAAGCGATGGACGCCCTTGCCCCTGTGAAGAGACTCTACTCAGCTAGAAAAAGCCAGTCTGCTCCCTGGTTTTCTGACAGACTTAGAACGCTGAGACAAGCGTGTCGGAAAGAGGAGAGGCTATGGCGCGCCCACCTAGAGCCCCTGGAGAAAGAACGTCACAAGCTCTGCCTGAAAGTATATAAATCCACAATCCTGGAAGAAAAAAGATCATACTTTTCTGGGGTCACAGCCTCGTTAAAACTCCGCCAGGGATCTTTTTAAGATCGTTGATTCTCTTACCTCTCCACAGGCAGCGGACTCCACAGAAGGTTCCCAAGAACTTTGTGATAAAATCTCTGGCTTCTTCCACACCAAAATTTCTGACATTTACATCCCTATTGAAGCAGCAAACTCTTCTATCATCCCGGGCATTCCGATCCTCATCCCTCCTGAAGAGGGCCTGCTTAGGAGCTCGACCCCGAGACTATCCATCTTCCCCCGACTGTCCTCAGAGATGGTTGACAGGCTCCTTGATAGCGTCACCTCAGGCTCTCCCCTGGACCCCTGTCCTCTTAAGGTGCTTAAAACCTGCTGGGAAGCTGTTATTCCCTATCTTATAGAGGTTATGAACCATGCCATCTCCGAGGGAGTTTTTCCCTCTGTATGGAAGACAGCGATTGTGAAGCCTTTATTAAAGAAACCCTCCCTTGATCCGGGCGAGTTGAAACATTTTCGGCCCATTTCCCCACTGCCTACCCCTGCTAAGATGCTGGAGGCTCATTTAAATCGCCATCTCAGCACCTATTTAAAAGACCATCATCTTCTTGCAGGTCCCAACATGGCTTCAGAAGATATCCTAGTACGGAGACTGCCCTTACGGCAGTCTTTAATAACATCCGTACCCAGGTTGACTCTGGCCGTACTACTCTCCTGATTCTGCTGGACCTCACAGCGGCCTTCGACACACTGTCTCCCCATATACTGGTTTCCAGATTGGGAGAGATAGGTGTCGAGGGTCCGGCCTTGAGTCTCCTTGCCTCCTTCCTGTGTGACAGGGAACAGAGGGTAAAGATGGGCCAGTTTCTTTCTGCCCCCAAACCTTTGCATTGTGGGGTCCCTCAGGGCTCCTCCTTAAGCCTTACGCTTTTTAACATTTATGTGGCCCCACTTGCAAGTGTGGTGAGATCTTTCAGGCTAGAGGTGTTGTCCTATGCAGATGAGACCCAAATTATGGTTTCTATCACACATACAGTAAGGGACTGTGCCCTCAACTTCAGGAATTGTATGGAGGCTGTCTCTCAGTGGGTGGTAGAGAACTTCCCGAAGTTAATTGGAGAGAAGACAGAGGTCCTGACCTTTGGGAAGGATCAGGAAATCTGGTCCAGCTACCCATGGGAAAAACCTGGGTGTGCTAGTGGACACTGCCCTCTCTTTAGATCTTCAGGTAAACAGGACGGTTTCTACCTGCTTCGGTATCATTAGGACCCTTAAGAAGATCTCCCACTATCTATCCCCGATGCACGTAAGCAGGCCACTATGGCTTTAGTGTCCTCTAGACTGGATTATTACAATGCCCTTTATATTGGCATTAACAAGGGCCTTATCCATCGGCTCCAGTTGGCACAAAACGCGGCAGCAAGCCTAGTACTGAATCTCCCGAAATGCAGTTCTGCCAAGACCACGTTTAGGAGCCTCCACTGGCTTCTGATGGATCGCAGGATTACTTTTAAAATCCTATGTCTGACCCATGAAGCCTTCTATGATGCCGGCACAGAAAACATCAAGTCTCTTGTCCAGTAGACCCCTCCGATCCACTCACAAAAATGTACTCGTGGTCCCTAGGTGTCAGAGGGTCAGATGGGGGGGGGTAGAGCCTTCTCCACGGTCGCGCTCAAACAGTGGAACTCTCTCCCTCTAGAGATCTCTGGCCAGTCCTCTCTCCTTTTATTTCGTAAGGCCTCAAAAACGTGTTTTTTTTCCTTAACATTCCTTTTTTTAGCTCTATTCTTTCTGTGTTTCGTTCCTTTTTCCGCACCAGCGCGTTGATGCCCTTGGGCTAAGTCTGCTCTTAACAAGATTACATTCATTCATTCATAATTCTTAAACTCACTCTAAACTATAAATTAAGAATTGTGTGGAGTACAAGATGTTTGTGTGATTGTGACATCTGGTAATTTGTATTCTCACTAAAAAGTCACTTTTAAGTCACTTGCCTGCAGTAAGGAAATCTGTTGATTCCCCAATACCCTGTCACGCCCTGCTCACTAATTGTTTATTTATTGTCTTGAATTAATTGTGTGTTAATAAAATTCAAAGTCGCCCATTCAGACAATAATAGACCCAATCCTGATTGAAATATTGTGGCTATTTAGATTGATTCACCATGTAAGGGACCGTTGACTCTTAATAATTATAAGTGAAATATTCTAAAGACTTTGAAACAGGTGTGCATCAAAAACTGCACACAAAAAAGCATTGACAAAGCCAATGGGGTTGGCCCCAAACCTTTTGGCTTGGTCAATTTTTGTTTTGTTCTGTCACTGTTTTTGCACAACGTTTTTGTTGGGGCAGCTGCCGGGTTCTCAAAGAAAACATTGGTTTAAGGCAAAAATATTTTTTGAGCTTTAAAAAGTACACTTTAACATTGGGCCTTGAGATGTAATCTCTTAGTCAGGTTTTCCCCCATTGGTCGTGTGGACTTTTATTAGCTGACAGAAGCATTTCAAGGGATTATGTACAGCCGCGGCCGGTAGTGGGAGTAACGGCCGGGCGGTGACAGGGGGAGGGGGAGGGGCAGGGTAGGGGGTTGTAATGTATGGATTACGGACTTTAGCAGGTAAGTAAACATATAAATAAATAAAATTAATTTCGTTGAGCGCACTGCATCGCATTTGGTAATGCAGTGCACGCAACAAAATTTGTTTTCTTTATTTATATGTTTCCTTACCTGCTAAAGTCCGTAATCCATACATTACTACCCCCCACCCTGCCCCTCCCCCTCCCCATGTCACCGCCCGGCCGGTACTCCCACTACCGGCCGCGGCTGATTATGTATTAATAATACATTTCTTAAAATGAGAAACCAGTGTGACTCCACAATAAGAACCAGGAGCCACTAAATATGGTTAAAGGGTTTTATTTTGGATTACCAATCATTCCAGTAAATATGTAGACCAGAAATAAGTTCAGTAAATGCAGAAATAAAAAAGGCAGACTGAAGTAAATCAGAAGGTTAAAACGCAACACATTAATATATAGAATTGCGATAATCACAATTGTATAAGCACCGAGCGAGAGACATGAGAGAGATAGATGTAGAGTGAGAGATAGATAGATAGATAGATATGTTGATAGACAGGTAGATAGAAAGGACAACAGATGGATAAAAAGACAAGAAAGAGAGATGGACAGGTTGACAGACAGGCAGGCAGGCAGATAGATAGACAGGTAGGTAGAAAGACTGGTAGATAGATAGGCAGACAGACATTGCATGCAGGAGTATAGTTAAAAATGCTCTTCATTGCAAGCATACTTGAATGAGGATGACTTCATGAAGAACAGTTTCAAATGGACAGGATCCTGCCTACTGTGAAACAGCATTAGCAAAAGAAAAGAACTGATGAAAATGAAATGTGCCCTGCGCTCAAATCAAAAGCAGCTGGGAGAAAGCTTTCTGCTGTCACATCTGAATCTAAGCACAAAGACAACACTAAAGTATTAATCAAGTAAAAATAAAAACACTGGCACTGAAGAGAACTACCTTGTGTGCGGATGTACATTTTGTAAAAGAGGTAAATGAGGTAACACAAGTGAAGCTCGCCATGAGCAGAAGTAAGCAGAGGCATTGCCCCATGCAGCATGCTGCAGTGGTTGGGAGCAGAATGTGAATGACACAACAACAACCCAATGCATAAAGTGACCTAGCTGAAGCCCCTCTAAGAATGTTATGCATATCATTTTAGTAAAATCAGAAGGGCTTGGCTAACTCCAGGCCTAACAAAAGAAAAGACTTGTACACAGTGTAACTCAGAGACAGAATGCATACAGTGAGAAGTTTGCGTCTATTCACAGCAGTCACACAAGCTCCAAAGTCCAAACCAGTTGTGTCCCTGCACTCCAGCATGCACCCATGGCGCTGTTAGGAAGCGTCCAGAAGAATGGTCTTTATTTCAAAGTGTTATTCGCCTGCTCAGATTCTCTGAAGACAAGTAAATATCAAACCGAGTATCTATTTCAATAAAGCTTTTGCGGTTGACCGGCAACGAACCCGGATACTTCTGTGTGCCATGGAAAACATTCGGATGCTATTCGACATAAAGGAGTAGTGAGTGATATTGTACTGAACACGTAGTTTATTCTCTAAATGGAATATGCAATCGTTCTTGACTCTGTTTTCTTTCAACTCTGCGTTACCTTCTATCTCATTTTGGTTCGAGCTTTAATGCATATCCGGTCGGAAGCGTGTAAAGTGGATCCTTTTATCGCTTTCTTTATTTTTTTAAAGGGATTCACTTTTTAAAATTCAGATCGTTTTTCATTTAAGACGTTTATTTACGCAAGCTTTCTAAAATGACGACTCCGCCCTTGATTCTAACATGGTGTATTTAGAGGGGACATTGACGTGCATTAGAGCGGTGATGATGAATATGTCACACCTCAGGGGCAGGTGAGGCATACTTTCAAATGTTATGCAGTGTGTGGACTGACATCGCTGACGGACAGGTGGCTCCGTGCCAGATAGG
Source organism: Lissotriton helveticus (assembly GCF_964261635.1). Classification (NCBI taxonomy): domain Eukaryota; kingdom Metazoa; phylum Chordata; class Amphibia; order Caudata; family Salamandridae; genus Lissotriton; species Lissotriton helveticus. Next base: position 875,560,378 of record NC_136059.1, read on the forward strand.
CATGTAACATAATCCATTCTATCAAGCATTTAAATGTCAGAATATTTATTGTGTGTGGGATCGTGTACACTTGGCCTCTGCAGGGTATTGGAAGATATTGGGACTGAATGAACTATCTTGCTGTTTTTTTCCGGTAGACATTTTCAATCTGAGCTGACCTTCCCTCCACCAAACTCTAACAACTCCGAAGCGACCGCTGTATTAAAACCATCAAGTAATATTTTAGCTAGTGTGTGTCTGCAGCTGGATGAAATGCTGAGTTGCAGGTACTTTGTATCTCATATGCAAACACCACCCTTCCCTCCCACTATGCATCCGGAATTACAGGTTTGTAGCCAGGGGTTATTGTTAAAGTCGTGCTGGGACAAAGCCGTTCGCTGGCCATGCATTTTCCAGTTTCAGGTTTCTATGAATGTATGCTAAGATCACTTTTCTAGGTGAAAGAGTGTAAAGTGATCTCCAGCTAACTGTGCTATTTATGGCCTTAGCATGTGAAAAAATGCGTAAATAGCCTTACACTGTTCACGGAAATGTTGTACCAAAGGAGAACCTGCCGTTTGCAATTCAGGAATCGCAGGCTGGGAAAGTATTGATTGGGAGATCGAAGCGTAATTTTGCAAGGCTCATCTTGTTGTCATCCTTTTCTAGGGCATACTTGAGTCAACGTGTTCAGATCATGCTGAACTGATATACAGAGTTAGAAATGTTAACAAAAGGTAAGTCTACTGAATTAGTTTACTTTGTTTTCAGATCTCATCTACAGACTGCTAAACAACCTATTGATAACAGTCAATTGTATCCAATGGGACTTATCATGGGGTTTGGATCCACGCATGCTCATGGTTTGATGGCTTCCATGTCTATTTCAGTTTACTCCTCCTGAATTTTTGGCTTTCCACCATATTCTTGTGCTTGTCCTGGCTAAGGAGCATTTGGTCACACCATGTTTGGATAGCGTGATTTATATCCTTTTATTGCTGGAGCCAGATATACGTCAGTTTTTTGCTGTCAGAACGGGAAATCGCCGTTTGCAAACACAAAAAAGGGTCCTGGCATGTACAAAGGCTATTTTGTGAGTCAGTGACTCTCAAAATAACGACTCTAATAGCGACATTATTAGGAAGGGGCGTGCCAAGTGCAGCCCTTCCTAATAGTGACTCGCACTTTAATGTACGATTGTTTTGCGACCCCATTTGCAGTTGCAAAACACTCGCAGTTTACCACCTACTTCAAGTAGGTGGTAAGCCACTCGCAGATGGGAAGGGGTACCCAGTGGACCCATTCCCCTTTGTGAGTGTGTGCCAAAATATTTTTTAAGTGCAGGCAGTGGTCCAAGGACCACAACCTACTCCTAAAAAATTAAACAGAAACGTTTTTAAGTGCATCCCGTTTTCTTTTAAGGAAAACATGCTACAATTTTAAAAAAACTGCTTTATTTAAAAAGCAGTACAAAAGGGGGTGGTGATGGACGGAGCATCTGAACCAATCAAACCCTCACACCCAGTCAACAGATCTGGGTTTAATCCATCACTGTTCTTTATCCCACTCTGCCACCCCAGTTCAGACATGGCCATATGCAAACCAGTCTGACCCTGTGCCTCATGGGAACAGTCCAGCCTGAACTGCCAAGCCATGCCTTCCCTGAACCGGAAAAAAGCTTCCTAGGACCGGTTTCTGGCATTTCAGCCGTCTTCAGCCAGGCTTGCTTGAATCCAGTGGCAAAGTGAGCAAGGGGCTCACGTCTGAGCATACCCTGCCAACTTATGGCGAACAAAGCGGTACAAAAGGGGGTGGTGATGGACGGAGCATCTGAACCAATCAAACACTCACACCCAGTCAACAGATCTGGGTTTAATCCATCACCGTTCTTTAGCCCACTCTGCCACCCCATTTCCGACATGGCCATTTGCAAATCAGTCTGATCCTGTGCCTCATGGGAACAGTCCAGCCCGAACTGCCAAGCCATGCCTTCCCTGGACCGGAAACAAGCTTCCTAGGACCGGTTTCTGGCATTTCAGCCGTCTTCAGCCAGGCTTGCTTGAATCCAGTGGCAAAGTGAGCAAGGGACTCACGTCTGAGCATACCCTGCCAACTTATGGCGAACAAAGCTTCAAGCAAGCCTGACTGAAGACGGCTGAAATGCCAGACACCGGTCCTAGGAAGCTTGTTTGATCCGGCGAGAGGAATTCGGTGCCATTTCCTCGGATAAATGGTGTATGAGAACGTTCGAGCGCCAAGGCTTGGAGCTGTAATCCTGCGATTTGCTCGTGCGGTATGCCTCTCTTTGAGATTTCAGGAAAAAAGGGGTATAACTAGATGGACTTTAGACCGGACAATCTTATTAGATGAGGAGGTCCAATTCAAGATCGGAGAAGAGGTCATGACTTTTTTTAAAGATAATAATGGGTAAGCAAAGAGTCAGGTTATTTGGGATGCATTTAAGACATTTCTTAGGGCCTTGGCAACATCAATAATGATGGGGAAGAAGCGTAGCACTAGGCAACGTGAGAATGATATGTTAAAAAATATTAAAATTAAGGAGCTAGAATTGCAGAGGGCTTCCCTAGAGTTTTTTAGTGAGTCTCTTATCTTACTAAGGAGTTGGAGAACATCCAATTAGAATACTTTGGAGTTTTGGATATGATCATAATAAATAGATGGAAGGTCAGTAAGTCGCAAAACTTTTCATATGGAGAGGAAAGTGGCCAGCTTTTGACTTTGAAAGCTAAAACGGATAAAGTCCGTAATCATATAAATACTCTGAGAGAGATTTCTATGGGCCAGATTTTGGACACAAGTACAAAAATAGGGGTTGAGGTCCGTGGATATATGGCCAAATTATACAAAGAGGATACTGTACCAGGGTTGGAAAGGATGAAAGAATTCTTGGGTAGAGTTGAGCTCCCTTCCCTGAATGATCATCAAAGAGTCTATCTAGCCTCGGGAATAAGGGAAGAAGAGATTCGAGTACAGTTGAGAAGAATGTTCACAGGGAAGGCGGCAAGGCCAGATGGCCTCCCGATAGAAATGTATCGATTTCTTGAGGATATTCTAATATCAGAATTTAAAGAGATGTTTGAGAAGATCTTGATAGAAGGGGAGGCCCCTCTGACGTCTTGGACCGAGGCAACAATTGTCTCAATTTTAAAAGCAAATAAGGATCCGCTGGCAGTAGAATCCTACAGGCCAATATCCCTGTTGAACACCGATTACAAAGTGTTCACGGAGATATTGGCAACTAGAGTTGCTAAGATTATAAAAAGTATAGTTCATGGAGATCAGAGGGAGTTTATCCCTGGAAGGCAGCTTAATGAACTCACCTTCACCATGTTGGGTATAATAGATTTGGCAGAATCTTTTCATCTTCCAGTGACTATGGTGGCAGTAAATGTTGCTAAAGAGTTCAACCGGGTTCACTGGCCGTACCTTTGGGAAGCTTTGAGAACTTATGGTTTTCCTTCAAACTTAATAAAAGCGTTACAGTTGCTTTATAGTGCTTTATAGAGTTTTAGTCAATGGAGAATTAACTGATTGGTTCAATATCATGCAGGGAACAAGGCAGGGATGCCCGCTGTCCCCCTTGTTGTTCAACATATATATTGAACCTTGTGCAGCCTTAATAAGACAAGATCTTTCTATCCTTCCTTTCAGATAAAAAAAACTTTGAGGTTAAAGTAGCTTTATATGCGGATTACCTCATTCTATACACTCAGAATCCTAAGGAGGCGATTCCTAAATTGTGGGATAAAGCAGACCTATTTGGGAAGGTCTCCGGATATAGTGTACATAAAGATAAGACTGAGGTCATGGAGTGGAACCAATCTTCCCAGACCCCTGGAGTAAAACTCAAATGCGATATCTTGGCATTATAACAACACAGAACTGGAGAAAGATCAGCCAGGAGGTAGGAAGATTATTGCTCAGATGGGTTAATCTTCCTCTCAATCCATACGGAAGGGTAAATTTGATGAAAATGATCATACTCCCTAAGATTACTTTTCTTTTTAATACTATACCCCTCCCATTTGATAACAATGAGGTAGCAAAATTACAGGGCAAGATAGGAAGCTTTGTTTGGGCGTCAAAAGGTCCGTATATATCTTGGAAAAGGCTGAGGAGAAATTCAAAGAGTGGCGGTCTCGTCTTTCCGGACTTATGGGTCTACGCACATGTATTTAATTTCAAGAACTTTCGGATGCTATTAAATAAGCCGGATGATTCTGCACTAGGTATAATGTATGGGGCATTGCTTAATAACTTGGGGGACGGACAAGATCAGCTCCTTTATAAGTTTGGAGACCCGACATTTTTTAAAACAGTAAGGTTAAAAATTCTTTTGCAGGCACTAAAAAATTGGGTATTTATACGGAAAAATTTGGAAATCTCAGATTACTCACCAATTTGGGGTTCCCCAGGTCCTCCAGCATGTTTAGACATATCACTTAGCCTACCATTGAAACAAGCAGGTATTTCTTGGTTGGGAGATCTAAAAATAGGTATTGATCTGATGAGTTGGGAAATGTTGACATCATGTACTCGAGGCCAATTAACCAGATTCAAATACTATCAACTGTCTGCTTGGTGGGCGCGGCAACAGCGGGAGAAACAGACGGATGATGCTTGGCTAGTTCAAGCTATGAGAATTGGGAGTATCAAAAAAGAGGTGCCTTTCTGGTACCGAACTTTGATTGAATCAGAAGATGATTTAAGTCAGGATATCCAAAAACTCTGGGGTGATAATGTAGATACCACTAATTTGAGGGATCCTTGGTTGAGTTAATTTATATTGCTCAGTCAGTCAAACCGGCTTACCGCAAACGAAACCATCTTTTCACTCTTTACTGGGTTTATTGGTATACGGCAAAATTGAAAAAAATTTCAGGAACACAACATGACTGCCACATTTTTTTTACTTGCCCCGTAATCACAACATTTTGGATGGATTTATGTGAATTTTTGACGGATGTAACAGGGATCCGAATACGCTTATATTTTTTGGATTGGGTCAGGATAGTATTCTAATCTCAAATAAAACTGAGGCAAGGTTAATTTTTTATGTCATTTTGTTGGGAAGAAGAGCAATCTGTAAAGCCGGAAATCGGCCATCCCACCCCTTTTCTCTGACTGTAAAAATAGCATTATATATATATAAGTTAACAAGACATGGCATGTGAGTCTAGAAGCCGGGAGAAGATATGGGCCATGTTGGGTGAGTGGTGCCAGAGCAATGGGGTCCAATGATTAAGCCAACAAATAGCTGGCCGTCCTGTTTCCCCTCTTTTTGTATTCTTGTGTGTCAAGCGTAAGAGGGGTTGGAGCGGAAACAGCTAGATTTCTTGTCTGGTGGGACTCTATTCCCATCTTGCTCCTAGCAGGGGAAAGTGAGTATTGCCAACATGTTAATTGGCAAGATGAGGACCAAAAAAAAAACATGAGAGGGAAAAAAATGGCTATCAATGTGTGTGAATGTGCTAATGCAGTGTGACTATCTCATCTTGGAAGGCGTTTTCACTTGATTTCTAAGACCCAGGTTTTGGGTTAAGCAGGGGCAACAACTGTAACACCCCGTTCAAGGATCCAGGACTTTGGGGGCACCACTTAGGGGGTTAGTGCTCCCTCCAGCAGAATCAAGGTGCAGTGCTCAAGGTCTCTGGAGCTTGTTATGCTCCCATAGCTCACAGATGTGACAACCCAACTAGCCCTTGGAGTCACATCTGGTGGTCCATGGTTCAAGGAGATAGTCCGGTTTTCCTTCAAGCAGCAAGGTAGGCCTTTATGCAATAGGGAAATCCTCTATGGGTCAAGGCATTCCTTTTGAAGTCTTCCATGGGTCCTGGAGTGTAATGAAGTGGTGGTGTTCTGTGGGTCTAATATTTATCCCTGGTGCCAGACTTTGAAGTGGGGGGTGATCCTGGGTTAACCCTACATCGGGTTCTGGTAAATTCTTCCTTTCTCATGCCAAGGCTCCAAGAAGTCTGGGGTGACAGAAGGCTGGTGTCAGGTTTTTTTGTGTATGTTGGAGCAAGCCCTTTCAAGTGCAAGTGGGACAGGGAACTGATACTCCCCTAGCCATCCAAGCAGGATGTCCCATCTTGTCTACACCCAGTCCTCTTTTTCTCATTGTCTGGCAGGATTAAACAAACCCCAGTAGTACAGCCATTCACAGTTATGTGACCCAGGGCACTGGCAGCTGGCACCCAATGGTAATGGCAAGAACATGGCAACTTTTCAAAATGGCATTTTCAGAATTGTGACATAAAATCCAAGTTTACCATTAAAGAGGATTTAATATTACAATTATTTTGAGTCCAAACATGATACTTCCACTTGATCCCAATCAAAAGTTAGAATTTAATTAATGTAATAAGGTAACCCAATGTTATCCAATGTGAGAAGCAGGCCTTACAGCATTGAAAAACTCCTAAATTAATTTTTTACTAAATGCATGGAGGAGATTTTCACAACCAAGACATGAAAACTTAAACCAGGTATCCCACTTTTAAAATACAATACACCTTGCCCTATGGGCCTTTAGGGCATACCTTAGAAGGTTTAGGCCTGGCAAGAGGTTTATTTTACCAGGTATAAATATCAGTTTAAAAATGCCCTACGGGCTGCAGTGGCAGGCTTGAGACAAGTTTTAAAGTGCTATTTCAGTGGGTGAAACAATTAGTGCTATAAGTCTGCTAGTAGCAGTTTAAAAATGCCCTACGGGCTGCAGTGGCAGGCTTGAGACACGTTTTAAAGTGCTATTTCAGTGGGTGAAACAATTAGTGCTATAAGTCTGCTAGTAGCATTTAATTTACAGGCCCTGGATACCATGTAGTATAAGTAAATTAAAAGGATCACTCAGATGTAGGCCAATATTACCATGTTTTAGGGAGAGATCACAAGCCCTTTAGCACAGTTTAGCAGTGGTAGAGAGCACAGAAGCCTAATACCTACAAAACATATTAAAAACAGGAGGGATGAATAGAATAAGCCTGGGGGAAGACCACATCAATGATGTCAGGACTAATCGAGGAATTTACTACACATATATGCAAATAAATCAGAATTTAGCTCTGCACCTGTATTCTAGGAAACCTGGGATGTGCTAGGAAGTAGTATAGAGTATGCAGCAAACCTCTGGGTGAGGAGACTACAAAATTCAACAATTGACTCTCTTTATGTACTACCTAAATTGAAACAAATTACCAATGGTTTCCACATTATGGGACACCTTGGTAACCTTAGGACATACCTACGCTGATCATGTAGAAAATATAGCACCCAAAATGTATATTGTAATGTGAAACCAATCTAAAATCACATATCTGAACTGTTTTTGTTGGGTTTAAGACTCTGGAAATTTTACCACTGCTAACCAGTGCTAAAGTGCATGTGTGCATTCCCCTCAACATGATGACATTGGTTTATAGACAAATGGCATATTTAAATTACTTATAAGTAAAGTAAAGTGCACTATATGTGGCCAGAGCCTGTAAATTAAAGGCTTCTAGTGGGCCTGCCACACTGATTGTGCCACCCAAGTAAGTAGCCCTTTAAATATATCTGTGTGTGCAGTTTTACTGCCATGTCGACTTGCCATTTAATACCATTGCCAAGCCTTAAACTCCCTTTTGATTTCATATAAGCCACCACTAGAGGACGGTGCTGTGTAACTAAAAGGTAGGACCTGTGCTTCTAAGTTTTACATGTCCTGGTAGTTAAAAACTCCTAAATTCGTTTTTCAATACTGTGAGGTCTACCCCTCTCATAGGTTAACATCGGGAATTTCTTATTACCTCAAATAAATATCATTCCTGATTGAGAGGGAGTAGATCTGTCATGTTTGGTGCCTAGAGACTAGTAATAATAAATCCTATTTAATGGTAAAGTTGGATTTATAATTAAACTTTAAAAATGCCACTTTTAGATATTTGGCATTTTCTGCTCTTAAGACCTGTGTGCCTGTGACTGTCTCCAATACACCATCAAAAGAAGGGGGACGACCAAGAAGCCAGTTAATGGTCCAGTGTCCATGCTCCCAAAGGCACTGCAATTCCCAACGGCCCCCCGAAGGGTCACTTTCTCGGAGATCTTTTGAGCCATGCTGGATGTATTGTCCCCAAGGACACATTGTGCCTCGGACCGTTTTTATGACACCGAGGCACAATATGTCCTTGGGGACCATACTCTAAACCCGAGTTTTATTATGCAGGAGGGTTACTAAATCTATATCACCCCCAGTCATTTTTATTTCACTTTGCACATATTCTAGCTACCCTCACTAAGGACCCACACCCCACACACCCTCATGCACAATCCGGCATGCCTTAAAAGATCTCAGAGAAAGTGACCCTTTGGGGGGCCCGTTGGAAATTGCAGCGCCGGCCCAACGAGGAGCATAGCCCAATGATGCAGCATGACACCCTTCGTGGTTTGTGAGGGCAACAAGAGGCAAGACATGTGCTTTCCCCCTTGTGGTGGGTCCGTCCAACCTAGGACTCCCTCTTTTTCCTATTGTCTTTTTTACAAGACATATGGGTCAATCTTTGGACCCTATCTTTGGAACAGTGTCTAACCTTTTTGTTGTAATGTCTCCAATACACGTCTGGAGTGGGTGACAGTTGGGCCTTGTGCATTCTCTCTAGACAGCCACCCATAAAGGAAGCTTAGGTTTGACTGATGGGCCATCTTGGGCAGGATGGGAGGGAGAAGCTGGGTGCAGTCTTACACTTACACCTGAATGGGCTATGTCCTGTCCCCACATAAAGTACTGCTTAACCCCTGTAGTGAGTCTGGAGCTAGTGCAGAGAAGGGAGGACCTCTGTTAACTTCAAAACCCCTCTTTGAATTCTCCCCCACTTCAAAGGCACAACTGGGTATAAATACTGGACCTCTGACACCACCAACTCAGAACACTTCTGGTCCTGTGACCACTCGGCCAGTATAAAGAGCTGATGAGCTGGTGAAAGGACTCCAACTATGCTCGACAACTGCTTTGCTGGACTTCTGCCTTGATGTGCTTTTGCCTTGCAGAGTTGCCCTGATGCCTGCAGTTCTGCCTGGTGAGAAGTACTGGAACTGCATCACTTGAACCCAGAGTGACTCCAAGGGCTCGCTAGATTGGCTCCTGTTCTAAGTCTCATTGATATCAAAGAGTTCAACTAGCTAGAAAAAAACAGGAGGGATGAATAGAATAAGCCTGGGGGAAGACCTCTACAAGCAGTGAGTCTGCCCTGCCAAGTGGTGTCCCCCAGTTCTGGACCCCTCAAAGTGAGGCCTAAGGTGCTTTTACAACTAGAACGCTAGCATCCTCATTTGACCCGGCACATCTTTGCCTTTATGTGGGTTATAACAGGCGCATATTCGCCCTTGAAGGAAATGGAACTTGTGCATTCTCGTCAAACCATGCATTGCCTTCGGAACCAGTGCCTCACACTCAGAACTGATGCTTTGCCTGCCATTGCTTGCAGAATCCCAAAGCATCTCTCCCACTGCGTGGCTCATCACCAACGCATCGCTATGGTTGCACCTTGCATCTTCTTTAACATCAATGCAAGCCCGGATCAAGGTGCTTTGTTTCAGCGGGCCTAAGTAGGTCCCTGTATCCGACCCATGCTCCATCGTGGTCGACCTAAACTTTTGACTATGCCCCGGTCCAGAGGAACCAGATAACCCATTTAGGCACGTATTGCTTTTAAGTGCTATTTTACATTTATTCTTTACAAATGTATATCTCGATTTCCCAGTGTTGGATTTTTGTTGTTTTGGTATTGATTTATTCATAAAATTAAGCTTTTTTGTTCTAGCCTAGTGTGGAGTCTTTTTGTGGTGTTTTCACTGTGTTACTTTTTGAGGTGTTGCACAAATACATTATACATTGGCTCTTACATTAAGACGGATTACTCTGTGCCAAGCTACAGGTTAATTTCAGGTGTATATCTGATTTACCCTGACTAGGATTGTGGTTCTTGCTTGGAGAGGGTGCATACCTTTGCCAATCAGAAGCCCAATTTCTAACAAGAATGATACCAGTAACAATATTAGAGGCTCTTGTTTTTCACACAGGCAATGGCTATCTGGCTTGAAATTCGCACAGGGTTCCAGTCGCAGCTAATTCACTTGTGAACACAAAGTCATGAAAACATTCATTATTAAGAAGCGCAGTAGAGAGTGAAAAAATAGGTGAGAATTGACATTTATTGGTAGAAAACAACACTTTATTGTGTTGGCTTCTGGGAGATTATATAATGAAGCACACTTCAGCAAACGATTCTTTCTGAAATCCTTGTTTGAACAAAATCTTTGGCAGTGTCACTACATATTCTGTGAAACAACATTCATTAGGGACAGGGTGCATAGTTGGCAGCCATGGCAGGACTAGCTCAGAAAAACAATCACATTGCAGACATTTTCAGAGTGTTTGATTGCTGGCACAAGAGAAGCACCCTTACATGAAATACCCATTTCTGCACAAAATAATCTGCAACAGCAACTCGGCTTCTGCACATTGAGGCCTCAGTTTATGTGATATTTATATGGTACTGCTTGGATGGTGCACTTTGCTTGGCGCATGAACCCTGGCAAAGAAAACTTTACTTCCATATTATGAATCTTTGTCTCTGTTTCCTGCCAGAAAGGAAAAACACTCTTCCCATTCTCTTTCAACTGCACTGACAATAATCAATAGGCATAGATAGAGCCACTGGGCAAATTCAAAGTGTTACACTCAGAACCTATTTCAACAAAATGATGCCCCATGTTATAGGGAGATTTAAGCATTAATAGCTCAAGGAGAAAATAAAAAATACCAATGCACAAATATTGAAGTCAGAAGTCATACAGGGAAAGGTTGGTAGTGGTAACGGTTAGTCAGATTTAGAATATTTAATTCAGATTCCCAATTCTCCACTATAATCCTTTAAGTCTATACATTTAGGGAGGTGTTAGCTTCACAAGATCAGATAAAGTGGCTCAGACATGATTGGCTCGCATATTCGCTCTGAGACAGATTCACACATGTGTTCACATGTAGATCTACCAAAGTAAGCTCTACTCTTAGACCCAGTGCTTTAAATAGGCCGGTACTGTCCGGTATGGGGTACCAGCACTTTTTTATTTTGAGAGGGAGAGTACCGGCACTTCTCAAGAGAAATGCTATACTTTTAATTGGAGAGTACTGGCACTTCTCAGAAACAAGCAGGTACTCTGGTACAGAGTAAAAACAAGGAGGTGATGGACGGAGTGCTGAAACTTTTCAAACACTCACCCCCAGTCCCAGTTCAAAAACAGCTATATGCAAATCAGTTTTGGCCCTGTGCATCATGGGAACAGTTCAGCTCGACCCTTCGATAGCTTGGCACAGAGCAGTCAGGCTTAACTTAGAGACAAAGGGGCATATTAGCAAGAACCTTTTTAAAGTATCGCCGTTTTAGCGCAGGAAAGTGCTGCTAAAACAACGATAATGGGCTTGCTAATATGCGTTATAGAATTCCAATAGAAGCCCTGGTTAGATGGGCAGGACATCTAACCTGGGCTTCTATTGGAATTCAGCTATAGGGACCCACTAAGGTGCACTGAAAACCGTACCTTAATCCTGGTTGCAAAGAGATGCGGAGTTCTACGTCAAGAATGTGTTGCGAATAGCATATGCAATGTGCAGGTAGTTAATGAGATGCACTACGGAGGAGATGCTGAATCCATCGATGGGCTGGCCGAGCACCTACAGGCTCACTTCTAAGTGTCCAGGACTGGGCAGCACTTGAGAAGGCAGTACTCACAGATGGCAGAGTCCCGGTGCCCTATTCAAGGTTGTTGGAAGCCTGTTCTACCACAGAGGCTTCTAATCAGGAAGAGACAAATAACCCTTGCAGTCACTCTGGGGTGCTGGGTTTAGAGATGCGGATCCAGTTTTTCTCACCTATGCAAGAGGGCAGCAGGGTAGCAGGTTAGCAGGGCAGCAGTATTGCAGTGACATACATTTCAGCAGCACAGCAGTCCTTCTTCCTTGCAGTGTCTACAAGCTGAGAAATGTACTGAAGAGTTGTGTCTAAGGGTCCAATAGTTATACCTGGTGCCCACTATGAAGTAGAGAAAGCTTCTAGAGGTTTACACCTCCCTGTGGTGTCAGGCATCCCCTTCCTCTCCTCTCCCCAGTGTGTCTGAGGTCACAAAAGTCTAGTGACAAAGCCTTTGTGAGGGTGACCAGGTAGAGCCCTTGGGATGTGCAAGTATGGAAGATTACAGCTACTTCCCCTTGTTAACTCAGAGTGGCCCATCCTGCGAACACATACCTTCCCTTTGTCTCACTGTCTGGGAGCAATACACAAAAACCAACTGTCAGCTACACCTAGGCATGTGACCCAGGATCTGGCTGCAGGTACCAAATGGCTAGGACAAGAACATGCCAACTATCTTAAAGTGGCATTTTGGGAATTCTGACTAAAAATCAGACTTTACCAATTAAGAGGGCTTTTAATTAAAATTCTTTAGACTCCAAACGTATTCTGTACACCTGCTCCCAAATTAAAGTATTAAATGTAATAACGTAACCCAATGTTATCCTCTGGGAGAGATAAGCATTGCAGTGGAAAAAAAACATATTTATTCGATTTCTCTACCAGGACACATAAAACTTAAAAGTACATGTCCAACTTTTTAAATACATTGCACCCTGCCCCCTGGGCCCTACTCAAGGGGTGACTGATATGTATTCAAAATGAAGGTTTGGATCTAGTAAAAGGTTTATTTCTTCAGGTCTAAATGGTAGTTGAAAACTGAACCCACAGGCTGCAATGAAGGCCTGAGAAAGGATTAAAGAGCTACTTAAGTGGGTGGCACAATAAGTGCTGCAGGCCCACTAGTAACATTTAATTTGCAGGCCCTGTGTGTGTGTAGTACTACTTTACTAGGGACTTACAAGTAAATTAAATGTGCCGATTGGGTGTTAGCCAATTTCAGCATGTTTTCAGGAGGGAGCATACACTTTAGCACTGGCTAGCAGAATCCTAAAGTCAGCAAAAACGAAGTCAGTAAAACGGGTGGGTTGAAGGAAAAAAGTTAGGGGAGAATCACGCCAAAGATGCCAGGTCTAACATTACTGTAGTTGGGTGGCTAAATAACAAACATCATAGTTACATTCTCCCAATCCATCATTTTCCAGAGGTCTTTATATTTTCCCTATTGCTACTCTTATTTGTCCTGAGTCCCATGTTAGTTCAGCTAATAATGTGTGTAAACACTCCATGACTGGCTTTCCTAGGTTTCCTATGATGAGTTTCTCCTCATTATGATATTTGTGTGCAGCTAGATATTGGAACGTATAAAGGTTCCATTCGACCGGTGTGGTAGGGGACCAAGATGTTCCACCTCACTAATCAGTCTATGAGGAAAGCACGTGATTCTGACCAACTTACTGTTAGCCCTGATGTTCTGCAAACTTATCCAGAGTAATGTAACTTCTTGTAAACACTCTTCTGCTGGTAGTAAGTATAATAATATGTCATCCATGTACAGCAATATTATATCCCTTGTCTATAAAGATGCAAGCAAGCAGTGTTATGTTCAGGGCAAATAATATAGGCGACAGTGGACAACATTGTCTTGTACCTCTGGCAATAATTAATTTTGTTGAGATCACCAACCCAGTCACACTCTGGGGGGTGGTTCAGAATAAATCCGCATTATACAGCACAAGAATTCGGGCATTATGCCCAGCCTCCTGAAAACATCAATGCATCCATAAGAACGAGAGCTGTACAGGATCAAATTTACTATTCTAATTTAAATTGAACAAACACTGGAGTAAATGCATAAATTGTAGGGGGTCAAAATTCATATTCCAACTCCAATCTAACAAACATCGGGATAAATACATATATTGTAGGGGGTCTGATGTACTATTCTAATTCCAATCTAATGATCATTGGGGTAAATGCATTTATTGTACTGGGTACTCGACCTCCAAACTAACAAACCCTCCGATTGGTACATAGATTGGAGTAGTCAGATTTACTATACCATCTCCTATCTAACACACTTTGGGGTGAGTCAGTCAGTTATATACAGTAGAATTAATTATTCAAATACAAATCTAACAAACATTGGTAGAAATGTATGAATGGTTGGGGCAGATTTACTACTCTATTTTAAACCAAACTAATATTAGGGTAAGTGTGTAAATTGTAGAGTTTAAGATTTACTCCTCCATTTTAATCCAACAAAAAATGCTTTAAGTGCATAAATGGAGGCAGTAAGATTAAGTATAACAACACCAAAAATAACAAGCATTGGATAAAGTAAAAAAAAGAGTTTTTCCCATGTAGTATTAAAACTCTAGTGTCAAGAAATGTAATATCTTATAAAACTTCTGCAGGGCAGTAACTGCTAAAATTGACAAGAATAAACATAATGAACCAACCCCGATATAAACTCCAAAAAGTAATAAAAAATGTAAATATAACAAAATATCCAAAATATTTGTACCATAGTCTAAATCACACTGAGACATATACACCTGAAAAAGAAAAGGTCAATTTTTATAATTTTAAAAGGTAAAGTTAGTTTCCTTACAGACTAGTACCATAAAACAACAGAACCCATTTAAATTATCAATAGTGAAATGCATGAACCATTTAATGTTATCAATAATTATTATTATTATTATGCGTTCTTATATAGCACTCGATTACCCGTAGGCATCTCGGCGCTTGCCTTGGGAACCCATCCTGGTTTTTCCCTGTGAGATACCCATACTGGGCATCCCCAAGGTGAAAGCCAGGCATCCCGCCGCGGGGGGCCGTAGTGGAGATTAAGCAAGCTAATGCCCAGAGTGAACCCGTGATTCGAGTAGGCACCGAAACGAGAATTATCGAGTCCGTGGATATTTTGGGCTCAAGACCCTGCCGCGTCGGGAATTGAACCCTGGTCCCGGGTCTGACCTCTGCTTCAGGGTCTACCTCCTCTAACCAGTGAGCCACACTTCTCCACAATTAAAAAGGAACCTAACATACAAATAACAAAGATATATTAAATTAATAAACCATCACCCACCCAGTTCTTCCATTACGTCCACAAGCCAAACCCCTTAGAAATAACATATGCCCTACACCCAAATTCGTACATTTTAATATTTATAAATCAATTATAGTATTTTTTATTTATTACAATAAAACACTACCCATACTATTCGTCATATAATCCTGAACCCAAAACATTTATTGTTTGCACTCCAAAAACAATCCCAAAAATGAACCACAAAAAAATTACACTTGCATCTCCCAAAAAAGTGTTTTAAATTCTTAAAATTAAGACACTCCCCATTCTATTTCCCAATACAACACATATAATTGAGGAAACATTAAATAGTTACAAAAAACCTTTCTAGTATGTATACTAAAGAAACCTCAAAAATAAGGATATGCAATACAATATTCTGGCAAGTTATATTTAACACCATAATATTTTTAAAAATATATTTTAAACAACAATAACATTACAGAGAAGTAATACATTAAAAATGTAACCCACAATATTTTGTCCCACACTGTTTTTGACTCCACAATATTCCTGAACAATGCTATTTACAACTTGGTATTTAAGTACCATACTGAATTCAGGCCATGGAAACCTCACCAGTCACATATCCGAATTACAGAACCACCTAGAGAAGATTGAAAGGCAGAAGATGAAGCCTTAACCTTTATTACTGACATTGATGGCCAATAAAATGTAATAGTTTACCTATATTAACATTTTAAGTGCTATGGAAGCAGTTGAACATTTGGAAAAGATCATTTTTATAGTGGGTATTGAATATGTTTGAATTAATGATTGGGCTGGTTAAGTTAATACATTCTTTTGTGCTTTTGTTTACCCCATAACTTTGGCAGCAAAGCGTTCGGATTTGTGGTTGCCTCTTACGACATTTCTTGACATAAGTGGCAAAAGTTTCTCCCAGTTACGACCATCACAGCAAGAAGTTCTTAAGCCCCCCTGATTCCCTAAACATTTCTAATATTCTTCATAATTTATTGATATTAAGATTTTCTTTGTATTATTTGTACCTTGTATGTTGTTATTCATGAGTCTGATTCATATACTCTCGATATGGCATATTTTGAATGTATTATTCGGAGGTTATTATTTTGCATTTTTCACAGACACCTTTATACTTATCAATAACATTTTCTTGAACTTAAAATGTAATACATTCTTAAAATGTTTGGAAACACAAGGGCTCCGGCAGCAGCTGGTCATTCACTTGACTAGTTTTAGATTTTAATCTGCCCGATTGCTGTGCCACACAGTCAGAGGCCCTTGCAACCCCATACGGTCAAATGGTAATATTATCCTTCCTGCACAGTTTGCTGGAATGGGGTGTTGATACATGAATGTAGCCTTATTTATTATCAAGACCTCACGTTGATTATTTTCATTTTGGAATTCATCTGAGAGTAATGTTTGTTCACTTACCTCATCCTCTGACACATTTACAACTTATTTTAAGAGTTGTCAGGCCTTCAAAATATGGCACTATTTCCAAGCTCTACTGTCTCTTCTGCTTCCAAAACAGAAAGTGACAAATTTTATTCTGCCCAATACAATATGTCTTTCACCGTCTGTGTTACATCAGCAATAGCCCAAAAACATCATGGTGGCATAATTTCCTCTGTCGCGTCCTGTTTCTTTCTCTTACTCACTTGCTGTTTCTTCCTATAGAAATAGCTGGAACCATCAGTACTATGCATCGCAAACACTTCCTTAAATGCGACAGTGGGTCTTTCACTCATGGTTACTTGGTCTTGGTTTCTTAGAATCCTGATGATATCCTGGGATCTTGCCCAATTTCTTTGAATCCTGCTCCAGCTAGATCCCATCCTCATCCAGTGGCATAATTCAAAATGATAGGGACCCACTACATAATATGATGAGGGACTGCTAAGTCTCTCATATCTCACAGATATTCATTGGACGTGGGCTAAAAGGGGACTACATGAAAGGTTGGAGACCCCCTGAATGGTTGGGAACTTCCTTTAATGGGCCTGTTGGGGTCGCAAGGGCCTGAATTGCACCCTTCTCCCCCTCTACTATAGGCTCAGTTGTATGGGTGTTAGATTCCTCGATATTTCTTTACCTTGGATATCCTGTCTCTTGAAAGTTTTTTTCATCAATCAGTGAGCCTTCAAGGAGACACCTGCTGCTTTCATGTGATATTCCTAAATGTTATGCACACAATAGCTACAAGAAGGAGTCGCCCTTACTCCCGGCAGAGAAGGTGTGACTGCTGCAACCAGCTGTTGACACCCTTTTAAACTGAGTATGTATTTCCTCTTTATAGTCAGATAATGTTTTCAATCAATCAAATGGGATTTGTAGAGTGCTAGTTATCATCTGTGAGGGTATCCAGGTGCTGGCGAATTCTGATTCTAGGTGGAGTCAGTCAAACATCCAGGTTGTCAGACCCTTTCTGAATTCATGCAGACAAAGGGAGGTCTGGAGGGGACCGTGTTCCAGGCCTTGGTGGGCAGGTAGGAGAAGGATCAACGGCTTCTCTTGCTCCAGCGGATGCGGGAGGTCTGGACAGGGGAGTCGTAAGCGGAAAGCAGATGTCTTGACGGCTGGTGTATGTTCACCTGTTGGCTGATGTAGGCTGGTTCCCTGTTGTGCATGGCCTTGTGTCAACATCTTGAACTGGCATCTCTTGTGTACCAGGAGCCAGTGGAATTTCCTGAGATGTAGTGTAATGTGGGCCCATCTACGGCGGTTGAGGATGAGTCTTGTGGCTGAGTTCTGGATGGTCTGTAGTCTCTTTAACAGGTGTGGGGTCATTCCGTCTGTTGACATAGTCCAGACGACTGGTAACGAGGGCCTTGGTGATGTTGCATCTGGTGCTGGCTGGGACTCACTTGAAGAATTTTCGGGAGCATGCGGAGAGTGAGGAAGCAGGCTGATGAAACATTGTTTATCTGTTTTTTTTATGGTGAGTTTACTCTTGAGTATGAAGCTGAGGTTCGTGGTGTGTTATGGGGGTGCGTATCCCAGTCCCACTGGCCCCCATGAGTTGTTACACAGGGACATGTTGCTCCCGAAGATGAGTACCTTTTGTTGGTGTTGAGTTTGAGGCAGTTGTTTTGCATCCAGTGGGTGACGCTGGTCATGCAGGGGTGGAAGATGTCCTTGGTGGTGGAGAGGTCTGAGATAGAGAGAAGATGATTTGGGTGTTGTCTGCATTTAATATAATGTTCAGCCCATGGGCCCTGACCAGGTTGGCCAGTGGGGTCATGAAGGAGTTTATTAGGGTGGGGCTGGGTGAGGACCCTTGGGGGATGCTGTAGATGATGTTCTCGGTGTCTGTGGTGTAAGGCGGGAAGTGGACGCTCTGAGTTCTTCCGGTGAGGAAGGATGAAATCTATTTGAGAGCGTTCCCTTAAATATCCATTTGGTGTAGCAATTCTAGGAGGGTGTAGTAGGAGACTGTGTTGAAGGCTGGGGAGAGATCAAGGAGGATCAGGGCGGCAGTTGCTTCCAGGTCTAGGAGAGTTCTGATGTCATCGGTGGCCATGATTTTGGCCATTTCTGTGCTGTGGTTTGAGCGGAGCCAAGATTGGGATGGGTCCAGGATTGTTGTTCTCTAGATAGTTGGTGAGTTGGTGGAGTTTCCCAAGACTTTTGCAGGAAACAGGAGCAGGGAGATGCACCAGTAGTTTTTGAGATCCTGTGGGTCTGCAGAAGGGTTTTTGAGTAGTGGTTTGACTTCTGCGTGTTTCTATTCCTTTGGAAAGGTGACAGAAGTGATGGAGGTGTTGACCATGGCAGTGAATTCTTTGCTGATACTGTTGTGTGCCAGGCTTAACATGTGTTGGGGGCAGGTGTCTCTGGGTGCTAGTGATGCTGATGGAGCTCATGCTGGTAGAGATGGTCTGTGTGGTAAGTGGATTCCACGTTGTGATCTTGAGGTTGAGGTGAGAGTTTGTCCAGCTGAGAAGGCTGTAGATGCTGTTGTGGGATGGTTTGTGGTTGAAGTTTTCATAGATGTTGGAGATCTTGCTGCAAAAGAAGTTTGCCAAGGTGTCACAGAGGTTTAGGGAAGGGGTGTCAAAAGCCACCTACCTGGACCCTAGATAATTCCAATGGGGCAGCGAAGCTAGTTCCCGAATTCTCCAGAGACTTGCTCTCAGTTTACAGGAGGAGACACTGCTCTGGTAACAAATCCCTGGGGAAAAGGAGTTGGGATGGAGAGAGCATGTAGAATCAAAGATGCTGTGGGTTATCTACTCAACAGCAACACTGCAGCAGGCATTCACACCAGTCTGATGAATGGTATGCGCAAATTTGGTACCTATAAGCATAAAAAGACTTAAGTATTACCTGTATCTCTTAAGGTATCACCTCACGAAAGCTTTTCAAATCTCAACCAACCTTTAGTTTTGTTGTTGTTATTTTGCTTTCATTTAGATTGTCCATAGAAGTCCCTCCATCAAAGTTCTTTAAACTGTAGTGAGTATGATTTCAGCATCAAAGCCACAAGCAAATGTGGACAGGGTTAGGTTCACCCAAGTCCTCTCTGGCAGAGCTCTGCCTACAGTATGTACAAGCTGTACAAAAACATTGTTTACCTTTGTTTGCAGCCAGATGTTGCGACTGAGCTCAGCACCTAGTAAAATCCAGTCTGTTAATGCGTTTCCCCTTATTCTTCTTGCTCTTTTTTCCATCCAGATGTAAGACTAATGCAGGACATTCTTTGCGGTGAGGTAGAAGTGGGAGGATCATGGGAGCTGGAAAAGTAGAGTCCTGGAAGCCGGGAAACAGGTAGGTGGCAGACAAAGAGCCTAAGCGGAGGGGAGGAGTGTGGACGGTCTTTAATTAAGACTGCTAAAGGTCACCTTCTAATTGTTTGTAACAAGGGACAGGTGCAAATAATTAATTTGATGAGGCTGCCTTCTAGATGGTGTTTTACAATGTTCACAAATAATGCGTTATAATTGTGATGGAGCAGGATTTAGCAAAAGAAACCTGCTCAATCGAGTACCTCTATAACATGTACTAATAATAAGTAGTGATATACTTACTAATGTGCACAAAACATTACAAGTGGGATGCTTGCTTCAAATTTATGTATGAACTAACTCAAATTAATGTGTAAATAACCATAAATGTAAAAACGATGTGATGTGAATGAATTGTGATGGTCTGCACGGCAGGGCATCCGAATCCTGTGAAATGCATGGTGTGTATTGTTTTAACCTAATGAATAACACAGTTTTCTAGCTTGTGCTATGCTAGGATAATCATTAATAAACACTGAGAATTGCATTGTCACATCATTAAAAATTGTCTATTTCACGTTCTTTTAGTAATGGACGAGTCTTCCATGTTTTTGTCATGTCAAAATTAAGGGTGGGTTGAATTGCATACGAGCAGGAATCCTGTGACCACAAAACTGAACTGCTAAGCACAGCGGAGAAGGGTTGACCTGGTGAAGGGCAAAACCGTTGACAACCAGCCAAAGACAGTGTTATCGTTAGGGTGTTGTTTTGGTCGCTTAAACTGAAGGTAACCGAGTGAGCGATGCGTCGCTCTTAGTTGGTTTGCTGAGAGGCCTAGCTGTTCCTGTCTTGTCCCTGTCCTGATTCTTGAGTCTTTGATCCCTGACTCTTGGTTCAGGGGTCCCCGACTGCTACCTAGGCCTGGGTGTTGGTTTTTCCCTTACAGATCTTTTGAGTTTGTATTTTGACCTAAAGTAGCATTGTAGAAATTATTTTGCAGAAACATTTTTGTCTTTGTACCTTTTGTCTCTTCATCTATCCCTCCGATTTGTTGATAAAGAATTACATATTCTACTTACATCTAATGTCTCTTAATCTATCCACTCCTTGCAACATATATTTGAACTGATAACCTTGTCGTAGTTGTGATTAGATTTTTGCTCTCACTCATGAGGTTACCGGTATTTGAATTTGTGTAAGATGGCGAC
Source organism: Lissotriton helveticus (assembly GCF_964261635.1). NCBI lineage: Eukaryota > Metazoa > Chordata > Amphibia > Caudata > Salamandridae > Lissotriton > Lissotriton helveticus. Next base: position 875,581,340 of record NC_136059.1, read on the forward strand.
ATCATCAATAATTATTACTAGATAAAATGATTAAATCTTGCAGAGGGTCTGTGATTATTTAGTTAGTTTTCCTATGATCAATGATTAAGAATTGCCATTATCATCAACTCTTCAACTAATTGGTCCATCGACCAAATAGATGAAAAGTCGATTATCACTTGTTAAATAATTTAGAAGTTCCAGATGTTCATATTTATGTCAGAGTGACAAGAGAAAGTAAAGGAAATAAACTTGACCCCAGCGCATCAGGGATTTGGGTGAATATTTATGGGCCAAGTGTGCGATGTTATTGAATATTCATCCCTGATCAATTTATTTGGTTTGTGCTGGATCAATTGCTTATAACAAGGAACTGCAGATGATTAATTTGATGAGGCTGTCTTCTAGAAGGTGTTTCAGAATGTTCACAAACATTGCATTCTAATTGCTTATATCAAGAAACAGGTGCAGGAGATTAATTTGATGAGGGCTGTCTTCTGGAAGGTTTACGTTGAGTTCACTCTTGCCGGTTGCTTGTTTCTTATTCCGCTATATTTTCTGGATGTTTCCTTGGCGCCTGAAACATGAACGTGCATATGCATGGTGAAACATTTATAAAAGCTAATAAGCCTTTTCAAACAAACAGGGGAACACCGGCTGCAGCTAGAAATTATCAACAGCATGTTATATGGTCAAAAGTCAGGGTACAAGACGTTTGTTCGCCATAAGTATTCGGAGGAATGATATGAGTTGTGCCGGTTTATTGTGGTACTCAAGAGAGGTGAGCTGTGGCAGGAATTCTGACAAGGGGTAATGGTGTTCTTGGTAGCGGAGGGCTTGAAGAACTCTTTGACCATGTTAAAGAGTTATTTGTTTTCGGTTAGAGCTGGTTGCGAGGTGGGGGGTCAGAGTGCCCCCTTTTTGCATTTTTCAGGTGCTGTGGTAGTTGTTGAATGCCAGCTTGAAGGCAGCTTGGTCAATTGGCTCCTTGCTGGAGCGCAAAATCCATTCTAGGTGATTGCAGTTGTGTTTGGTTAATTTAATATTACTTTTCAAAATTATTATTAATTAAGATAATTGTGTATTAATTATATTTTTTGAAGATATATTATTTTGTGCAGGCTGCTGAGTTTAGGGGTATAGGGTGGGAGGTTAAGTAAGTAAGAATGATTAATTTATCATAACTATGTAATTCAATAGTTATATATTTTTAAGTTTATATATATTAAGTGTGGCTACTGAATTTGTAGGGGTATAGAGTGGGAAGTCAAATTAATTCATATTTAATTTTTCATTATTTATGTTAATTGTGTTGCATTTATTTATTTTTTGTTATATTTCAATTGTGAGCTGCTAGATTTGTGGGGGTAGACTGTGGCAAGTTAATTAAGGAATAAATACATGTTTAAAAAAATTGAATATTATTAAATAATTTGATAAACATGTTATTTGTTTTATTGCTTTTTATTTGTATATAAGTTTTTTGTGGTTAATTAATAAAGTTCATATTTAGAGTTGAATATTTGCTATATATTAATATGATTATGTTTAATATAGTTTATGAGTTTGAAGTGCAGTATTTTTCCTAATGTTGCACAGACTTCTGTGGGAATGATAAATGTTGCTGCTCTGAAATCCAGTGATCTCCCTATTGTTGCACAGACATGGAATGGAAGAGTAAATCTGACCCCTCCGAAGTCCAATGCTTTCCCTACTGTTGCACAGACTGGAGTAATAATAGTAATTATCACTCCTCTGAAGTCCAAAAATGTTCCTGCTGTTGCACAGACTGGAGTGGGAATAGTAAATGTTACCCCTCCAAGTGCATCGCTTTCCCTATGTTGCACAGACTGGAGGAGGAACAGTAAATGTAACCCCTCCAAAGTCCAACACTTTCCCTACTAGTGCACAAACTGCAGTGGAAATAGTAAATGCTACCCCTCTGAAGTCCAATGTTTTCCCTAATTTTGCGTAGATTTGAGTGGGAATGGTAAATGCTACCCCTCCGGAGTCCCACTCTTTCTCTACTGTTGTACAGACTGTAGTGGGAATAGCAAATTTAACCCCTCTGAAGTCTAACACTTGGTCTACTGTTGCTCAGACTGGAATGGGAATAGTAAATGTTCCCCCTAAAAAATTGTCCAATGCTTTCTCCGCTACTGCACAGACTGGAGTGGAAATAGTATATCTTACCCCTCAGAATTCCAGCAATTTCCCTATTGTTGCACAGACTAGAGTGGGAATAGTAAATGTAACCTCTTAAAAGTCCAACCCTTTCTCTACTGTTGCACAGACTGAAGTGGAATAGAATTGAGTGGGAATAGTAAATGTTTCCCCTCCAGAATCCAACTCTTTCCCTATTGTTGTATAGACTGGAGTGCAAATAGTAAATGTGATGCCTCCTAATTCCAAGACTTTCTCTACTGTTGTACAGTCTGGAGTGGGACTAGTCAATCTTACCCCTTTGCAGTCTAACGTTTTCCCTACTGTTGCATGGACTGGAATGGGAATAGTGAATGTTATCCTTCCAAAGTTCAATGCTTTCCCTACTGTTGCACAGCCTGGATTGAGAATAGTAAATGTTACCCCTCTGAAGTCCAACACTTTCCCTCCTGTTGTAAAGACTGGAGTGAAAATAGTAAATGTTACCCCTCTGAAGTCCAATGCTTTCCCTAATGTTGCATATACGTGAGGGGGAATGGTAAATGTTACCCCTCCAGACTTCAATACTTTTTGTATATTATAAAACTCTATCTAATATTATTGTTTGTTTAATTTTATATTATTTGTATATACTACTTTAGGTATTCCCTATTCCTTCAAGCATGTATTTAATCCGTTACTAGAAATACTTAGGCTTAATTTCATTGATCCCTCATTAAATTCTTATGATGATTTATGAGATCCTGTTCAATCCTCTGACTCCTCCATTGAGCTCAGAGCTTCCCTATTGTATAAAAACAACTCTGTGATTCTGAGATAGATAGATTCAAAACTAAAATTGAATTACTTTGGGAAACAGATTTGAATATGTAATTCCCAATTTTCCTATGGAATAGATTGTGGAAAAAATACATTTCACATTTAGCTCTGCAAGCACTACCCAAACATCCTTCTTCTCTTTCAACAGGCTATTTTTTCACTCCTATCTTTCTTTATCATGTAAAAGTATCTGATACTGATAAATGTTGGTCATGTAATGCTGAAGGTGGTAATTTAATGCATATGTTTTTTGCCTGCTCTAAAGTTTCTAAACTTTAAAAACAGGTATGTAATAAGCTCTCTATCATTTGTAATTTTAGTGTTCAATTTCACATTCTACATACATTTCTAGGTGATTGCTCTAATAATTGGTCTGTAGGTACAAATACTGGTAGATTGATGGATCTTCTCTAAGTATTTCCATTTCAGGTTATTACTTAAAGTTGGAAGACCTTTAGCAATGTTATCTATCTTCAATGATGGGATTTGATTTGCTATATTCACATGTTGTATACTACAAATCCACCAGCTAAACACTTGAAGATTAAGAGAGGCTTATTTTGGTTACCTTTTGACTTCCTCCTTTCATAAAAATGTACCACAGCCCATGATGTTTTCAAGTCTTCATGCTTTGGATGGGGTGCCCGGGGCCAGAAGTGGCCCGGGAGGGGGGCCATGCGGCCCCCTCCCCTGAAAAAAATTAAAAAAGGAAAGGCCGGCCCCGGGAGATGGGGTCGCCGGTGCCATAAATTGCTTGAGGAGGGGGGCCACGCGCTCCCCTCCAAATGGAAAAAAAATACTGCCCATACCCTGGGGGATTGAGTCCCCGGAGCTAAAAATGGCCTTGGGAGGGCGGCACCTTCCGTTTTTATTAAAATTAGAACAATAGGGGTCAGGCCTGGGGATTGGGGTCCCCGGGGCCCAAAAAGTAGGAAAGGAAGGGGGGGCCACACAGTCCTCTTCTAAGAAAAAAAAGCTGGCATTGCGCCGGAGGCCCCACCCCCTCCCAGCAACACTCTGCAAACGCGCCCCGTGACGCGTTTTAGGTTGGGAAATTAAATCCCCTTAAATTCTGAGGGTACCTGGGGACCAACTAGCCCACCAGGTACCTCAAATAAGCGCCAGGGAGCTATGTTGCAGTGAGGTGGTCCAAGGCCACGCCCCCTATTTCACCACTCTGCAATGCAGCACTGTGGCACTTACTGGAGGTAGCTGGTGGGCTAGTTCTCCCCCAGGGTCCCTCAGGACTCAAGGGGATTTAATCCCCCAATTTACAACGCACCAGGGGGTTCGTTTGCACAGTGGTGCAGGGAGGAGGCGCGGCCTGATGTGACAAGTGTGCAAACACGCCCTGTGGCGTGTTTTAAGTTGGGGGATTAAGTAGCCTTGAATCCTGAGGGTCCCTGGGGGCCAACTAGCCCACCAGGTACCTCCAGTAAGTGCCAGGGAACTGTGTTGTAGAGAGGTGGTCCAAGGCCACGCCCCTTTTGACACCACTCTGCAACGCAGCTCTGTGGTGCTTAGTGGAGGTACTTGGTGGGCTGGTTGGCCCCCAGTGACCCTCAGGATTCATGTGGAAATAATCCTCCAACTTAAAACCCGCTAGGGGTCGCGTTTGCACAGTGGTGAAGGGAGGGAGCGGGGCCTGATGTGACATGTGTGTACTTATCCAATCACTTCGCCAAAACCCAAGCACTTATAAATTTACCATGCAATCTCCCTGCAGCACTCTAATCATCAGGTCACTACCCATGCACTCATGCAATGACCCATGCACTAACTCATGCAAAGCTACAGTACCCTGAGCACTACCCATGCAGTCCAGCCATCGCCCTTTCACTACCCATGCACTCCTCCAATCACCCAGCGAGTGCCATGTACTTATCCAATCACTCAGCCAAAACCCAAGCACATATAAATTCACTATGCACTCTCCTTGTAGTACTCTTTTCATCCAATCAGTACCCATCTACTTATGCAATGACCCAGGCACTAACATGCACTGCTGCAATCCCCTGTGCACTAGCCATGCAGACCTCTAACCACCTACACAGTACTGATTCACTCCTGCAATTACCCAGGTAGTACCCGTGCAGTCCAGCAATCGGCCTGCCACTACCCATGCACTCCTCCAATCACCCAGCCAGCACCATGTACTCATCCAATCACTCTGCCAAAATCCAAGCATTTTTCTCTGTCTTTCTGGACTTCTGTTGCCTCTTTCTGCATTTGTCTTGCCTCTTTCAGCACTTTTCTTCCTCTTTCTTCACATGTCCTCCCTTTGTAGGCATAGTTAGAAATTAGCATTTAAAAAAGTTTTGAAATTCACTGAAAAAAACATAGGTTTCAGGGACGTTATAGTTAGAAATTAGCATTTAAAAAACCTTTGAAATTCACTGAAAGAACCATAGGTTTCAGGGACGTTATAGTTAGTTGGACATTTCACTCGTACAAAACCAGAGAAATTCGACCGTCATAGTTGGTTCAGCTAACTATAGCTCGCGCCCCCGCTATGCACTGCTGATGATGTCACATATGACATCATTGATGACATGGTCAGTGACATCACTGATGTCATCTCAAATGACATCACTGATGACATCATCCAGTAACTGTGTGTTTCTATGAAGTTAAATATGTTTTATATATATGCCAAGGTGTATTGAAGAATGAGTGGGTGTATAAGTGTCTGGATGGATGATTTAGTAGGTGTGTGACTGACTGTATAAGTGATTGATTAAATGTGTCTTACTGAATGCATGGGTTACTGAAGTTCCAAAACTCCATTTCCAAGTGAAACAAGTCAATGTTACCCTATGGGAGGAAGTTCACTTAGCAGGTAAGTAGTGTTATTGTTACTTTTTCTTACTCAGTGGTGGATCCTGGATCCAGAGCTGGTGCATCTCCTGTAAACAGTTAAAAGAATGCGTTTAAGTCATACAGGCAATTTTTAAGGAATATTTTTAGTTTGTAAAAATAGACACAGAAACTTTTCTGGTGAAAACCAGACAATGGATTCCTATGAAAGGAAATACAAGTGACTGGTAAGTATGGTTAGAATTACTTTCCTCTGTGTCCGCCGCGCAGCCCAAGGTGACGCTGCAGCGGCCATTGCAATTCTTGATCGCCGCCTCCAGCGGCCGCTCCCCCGGCCACGCCCACTGTAACTGGCCACGCCCACCTGAGCACTTAAGGAGCTGAATACTAGCTCTACTCACTTGGACCGGATTACTCCCCTGCCTTCCGCGGGAGTCATAGCTCTCAATCAGACCCCTAATTTTAACTTCACCTGCATTTTCACAGCGCTCGCTCGCGCTTATTTTTAATTACTACCTACCTGCCTCCAGGGACTCTCCCTTGCCTCTGTGTCCGCCACGCAGCCCAAGGTGACGCTGCAGCGGCCATTGCAATTCCTGATCGCCGCCTCCAGCGGCCGCTCCCCCGGCCACGCCCACTGTAACTGGCCACGCCCACCTGAGCACTTAAGGAGCTGAATACTAGCTCTACTCACTTGGACCGGATTACTCCCCTGCCTTCCGCGGGAGTCATAGCTCTCAATCAGACCCCTAATTTTAACTTCACCTGCATTTTCACAGCGCTCGCTCGTGCTTATTTTTAATTACTACCTACCTGCCTCCAGGGACTCTCCCTTGCCTCTGTGTCCGCCGCGCAGCCCAAGGTGACGCTGCAGCGGCCATTGCAATTCTTGATCGCTGCCTCCAGCGGCCGCTCCCCCGGCCACGCCCACTGTAACTGGCCACGCCCACCTGAGCACTTAAGGAGCTGAATACTAGCTCTACTCACTTGGACCGGATTACTCCCCTGCCTTCCGCGGGAGTCATAGCTCTAAATCAGACCCCTAATTTTAACTTCACCTGCATTTTCACAGCGCTCGCTCGCGCTTATTTTTAATTACTACCTACCTGCCTCCAGGGACTCTCCCTTGCCTCTGTGTCCGCCGCGCAGCCCAAGGTGACGCTGCAGCGGCCATTGCAATTCCTGATCGCCGCCTCTAGCGGCCGCTCCCCCGGCCACGCCCACTGTAACTGGCCACGCCCCCAAGCATCCCTATAAAGCATGTGCTTTTATCGTACGCGCAGCGGACGGGCGCAGCGGGCGCGCCGTTTGCGCGCCGAAGGCGCGCCTAAGGCAAGCCCGTCTGCGCCCGTCCGCGCCCAGACAGGCCCAGGGCCCCGGAATGCTGCCCAACCAATGGCATATTCATCTGCCGCACTCAGAAACCTTCAGCAGCCTCCTGGTGCCCTTCTATCTACAACCTGGGACCGCCTGACATCCCTTGGCATCGCGGCCGACGCAGTCTCTCCCAGACTCATCTGCGCACCTGAGCCGCTCCCTGTGCCGCCAGAAACTCGTATCCGTATACTATACCTTAACACCCGTTCTCTTCCCCAACATCATACTGATATCTTTCTCCTACTGACCGCGGAAAACCCAGACATCCTGTTGCTCACCGAGACCTGGCTGTCCGACCTTTCCCTCCCCGACATTCTGGCTGCCTTACCCCCCAATTATTACCTGTTGAACGCCAACCGACCGCATGGCCGCCGTGGCGGTGGGGTTGCAGCAATCATTCGCAAAGACCTTCCTTTCATCAAGTCTTCATCCCTATGTCTTCCTGATGCTGAAAACTTGGTAATTAGCCTGCCAACCGTAGCTGGGGCCCTGACCCTCATTGTCTTATATCGTCCCCCTACTCCGATGCCTTTGTTTCCTGTCACTTTTTGTGAGCAGCTCACTGCCCTCATGACCTCCTCAGCCCGCGTTGCCATATATGGCGACTTCAATTATTGGTTCAACCATGCTGATGCTGGTCCTCATGCCACCGAATTGTTTGAGGCACTCTCCAGCCTCAACCTGACGCAGCATGTCGCCTCTCCCACTCACATCGGGGGCAACATCCTAGACCACATCTGGACTCAGGGCATATCACTCCTTGACCTGACTATTTCCCCTTGTGTCTGGTCTGACCACCTATTGATCGAGTCCTCTATCCTTATAACGGGCCTGGTCAGGCCTCCCTCCCGGCTTGGAGGGTCTGCTCGGAATTGGAAGTCTCTTGACTTGCCTGCCTTCCTCTCCCTACTTGCTAAAACCCAGCCCCTACCCCCCGAGTCCTCAGATACCGACATCAACATCATGGATGCCAATATCTCTCACTGGTTAACGACGGCCAGCGACACTTGTGCACCTATTACTTGCTATTCCCGCACCCATCTTAATAAATCCCACAAATGGTATAATTCCATCCTAAAGCAACAACATCTGGAGCTGCGCCGACTGGAGCGCAGATGGCGGCGCCACTACCTTGCCCCCGACAGGGAAGCCTATGTGTCCGCACGCAAAGCCTACAAAACTGCAATCATTACCACCAAAACCACTTTTATTTCCAATAGGATCTTAACAGCTCCTAACAGATCCAAGGAGATCTTTAAAGTCCTTGGCGAATTGACATCGGATGCCAGGACACTCCCGATCCCACCCCCCTCCTCGGAATCCTGCACTGCCCTAAATTTCTTCTTTATCGATAAAATCACCTCCATCAAGAACTCTATCCCTCACTCGCCCCTCCTTGTCACATCTGATCCCTCCCCTGTCAACACATCCACTTTCTCCCAGTTCCCTGTGCTCGACCCAGAATCTCTCGCTAGACTGGCTGTCCGTGTGAAATCTGGATCCCCCAGGGACTGTTGCCCTCCCTTCGTGCTTCGTGATATCTGCCATACCCTTCCCCACTGCATCCTTCCTTTACTCAACTCTTCTCTCAACTCGGGCACCGTCCCCAGGTCATTTAAAGAGGCCACATTGGTGCCTCTCCTAAAAAAGCCTGGCGCCGATCCAGCAGTCCTAGCTAATTACCGTCCCATTTCCCTTCTACCCTTCCTATCCAAAATCCTTGAGGCTCATGTCACGACTTGCCTCTCAAACTTCATCGAGGAGTCCAGGTACCTGGCACCCAACCAGGCCGGATTTAGACCAGCTCACTCCACTGAGGCCGTGATTCTCGCTGTACTGGACAATCTCAGACGCAGCGAGGACAGAGGACAACCCCAGGCATTAGTACTACTCGATCTTTCGGCGGCTTTCGACACGGTGGACCATAACATCTTAATCCACCGTGTCGAATCCGCCGGAATCTGTGGGGCCGCTCTATCCTGGGTCAAATCCTTCCTCGAGGAAAGGTCCCAGGCAGTTAGCTTGGGTCCTTTCTGCACCACCAGCGTTCCCTCTTCTTGCGGAGTCCCCCAAGGATCCTCTTTGTCTCCCCTTCTTTTTAATTTGTATCTCCAACCCCTCTTTCACTCCCTGGGCAAATGGGATATCACCGTGTTTAATTACGCGGATGATTTACAGATTATTTTTCCCCTCACTTCCCCTGATGCTGCCATTAATTTCCAGGCTGTTATGACACATATCCAGCTCTGGATGAACCAAAACCAACTCAAGCTCAACCCGAGCAAGACTGAGCTCCTCCTCCCGGGGAGAAGCGCCCTTTTCTGGGGCCCTCAGTACTGGCCGACCGAGCTTGGAACACCACCTTCCCCTGCTGGATGTGTTAAGAGTCTCGGAGTCTTGATTGACTCCGGGCTCACTCTCAAGGCACAGGTGAGCGCAGTAACATCTTCCTGTATGTTCCAACTCTACAGGATTCGGAAAGTCGCTCACCTCCTGTCACCTGAAGCCTTGCTGCAAGTCCTAATAGCCCTGGTGATGTCCAGGTTGGACTTCTCAAATTCCATCTACTACGGTCTCCCCAAAACATTATTGTCGAGATTGCAGATCGTCCAAAATCAGGCCGCTCGGCTGATCTTTAAAATCCCCAAATGGCAGTCCGCTCAACCTCTTTTACGTCACCTTCATTGGTTACCAGTGAGCGAAAGAATCACTTTTAAGGTCCACTGTTTGGTGTTTAAGGCTCTCACTGGTTCTGCCCCCGCGTTCCTCAAGTCTCTCATCACTCCTTACTGTCCCCCTCGCACCTTGAGATCCACTTATCTTCTGCTCCTTGCCGTTCCCCGTTTCAAACTCTCTAGATCGGGCGGCCGCAGCTTCTCCTGCCTAGCCCCCAAGCTATGGAACTCTCTCCCTCTCGCACTTAAGTCATCTTGTTCCCTTCTTTCTTTCAGGAAATCCCTAAAAACTACACTTTTCCCCCACTAACTCCCCTCCCTCCCTGATCCTCCCCTCTTCTCCAGTCCAATCAGCGCCAGGAAACCTTTGGTGACAGCGCGCTCAAGAAATGTGTTATAACATAACATAACATAACATAACTTTTCAGGGTCAGTGCTGGGCTAAAAGAAGCAGCACTGAGGTCACTCCTAATAACAGGTGAGTAAATCGGAATTCGTAGTTCAGCTGATTTTAGAGGAATATTTGTACGTTTCAAAAATCAACACTTGGAAACTTTTCTACTGAAAACCACACAAAGGATTCCTATGGAAGGAAATACAAGTTACTGTAAGTATGCTTAGAATTACTTTTCAGGGTCAATGCTAAGGTAAAAGATGCCGCACTGGGTTCTCTCCTGATAACAGGTGAGTAAATCGGAATACGTAGTTTGGCTGATTTTAGAGGAATTTTTGTACAATGGTGAAGGAAGGGGGCGGGGCCTGAGGTGTTATGTGTGCAGACACGCCCTGTGGCGCGTTTTAAGTTCCGGGATTAAGTGCCCTTGAATCCTGAGGTCCCCTGGGTGCCAACTAGCCCACCAGGTACCTCTAGTATGCGCCAGGGGGCTGCGTTGCAGAGAGGTGTTCAGAGGCCATACCCCTTTTTACAACACTCTGCAACGCAGCTCCATGACCCTTACTAGAGGGACCTGGTGGACTAGTTGGCTCCCAGGGACCCTCAGTATTGACAAGGAATTAATTCCCCAACTTAAACCGCGCCACAGGGCGTGTTTGCACACAAGTGAACTCAGGCCCCGCCCCCTCCCTTCACCACTGTGCAAACGCGCCCATGGCGCGTTTTAAGTTGGGGGATTAAGTCCCCTTGAATACTGAGGGTCCCTGGGGTGCAACTAGTTCACCAGCTACCTCCAGTAAGCGCCACAGAGCTGTGTTGCAGAGAGGTGTAAAAAGGGGAGTGGCATCAGAACACCTCTCTTCAATGGAGCTCCCTGGGTCATACTGGAGGTACCTGGTGGGCTAGTTGGCCCTCAGGAACCCCCAGTATGCCAGGGGAATTTGTTCCCCCTCTGCAAACACACCAGGGGGCACATTTGCAGAGTGGTGCAATGAGGGGGCGTGGCCTCCGGCCACGTTCCCTTTTTTTTTTTAATTAGGGGGAGCTGTGTAGACCCCCTTCTTTTTCTATTTTTTTTAGCCCTGGGGACCCCATCCCCCAGGGCCTGCCCCCACTTTTTAATTTATAAAATAAAATCGGGAAGGGGGCCGCGTGGCCCCCCTCCCAAGGCCATAATTAGCCCCTGGGACCCCATCCCCAGGGCATGGCCCAATTTTTTTTATTATTATTTTGGAGGGGGGCTACCTTGCCCCCCTCCTATGGCCAGTTGAGGCCCAGGGGACGCCATCCTCCGGGGCAGTTTATTTCTTTTTAAATCTTTTTTTTTGGAGGGGTGCCGCGTGGCCCCCCTCCAAGGCCACTTGTAGCCCCAGGGACCCCATCCCCCGGGGCTGGCCCACTCCATTGGGGCCATGGTGGGGTCCCCAATCCCCCCATGGTCCCGTCAGCTCCCCGCCTCCTGCGGGAGCCATCATTTCTTTTCCATATGGGGAGCAGCTAACGTGCTGCTCCCCATATGGAAAAGCAATCTGCTTTCCTATTTGGAAGAGAGAGCAGGTTGCAAACTGCAGTGTCCTTGGGTGGGCACACCGTGACACTGCAGGAGCTGGCCCTGGGGGATGGCGGTCCCCAGGGCCCTTCGAGAGCTCCAGTAGGGGGGGCCACGCGGCCCCCCCTCCCATTATTTGAGAAGCTCCGGGGGGTGGTGGTCCCCGGGGCTTGGGGGTCCATAATGGACCCCCAAATTAAAAATGTAGTGCCCCCGGGAGGTGGCGGCCCATGGGGCGTGTGGGGGGGGCTCAGGCCCTCCCGTCACAGGTTTTTTATTTTAAAAAAAGCCCCGGGGGTGGCGGTCGCCGGGACTGCAGTGGGGCCCGGTGAGCCCCCTGCATACATTAAATTAGAGCCCCGGGGGTGGTGGTTCCCGGGGCTGGGGGGCCTGAGAGCCCCCCACCCATTTTGTACAACCCCCGTGGGGTGGCGGTCCCGAGGGCTGCGGGGGGGCCCCGTGAGCCCACCCGCATACATTAACTAAAAGCCCCGGGTGGTGGCGGTCCCCGGGGCAGTGTGGTGGGGAATGGGACCCCCCACACTTTTTTTTTATTATTGCCCCCAGTATTTGGCTCCCCTGGGGGCAAATTACCTTATTTATCGCGGGAGAACGCGTTTCTCTTTTTTTGCTATCGCTAGGATCTGTGGATCTTACGTGAATCCCGTGATTAAAAAAAAAAAAAAACATTTTGGGACCCTTGGGGTCCTTGTGGTACCCCCTGAGCAGGCCTAGGGGGTCAGGGTGTGTCTACCCTACCCCCTTTTTGCATTTTGCGCATTTTATTTTTTTCTTGTGCCTCAGTTCTACCGAAATACAAGATGGCTGCCAACACTTCCTGGTTTGGATTGTTGACAGACAGTTGACAGCCAATTAGCATGCAGCTCGTGCTCGTAAAGCTACGCGCATGATCCTCGGAGGATATGCGTACCCTACTTCGTTCATAGATATATCTATGATTTTCTCAGGAACTACTGCACGGATTTACACCATTTCACAAAAAGCATGATCTGTGAACCAAACTCTACCTTTTTGCCAAATTTGGTGTAATTCCGTTAAGCAGTTCGGCCTGTAGCCGCGGCTAAAGGTCCCTTTGGAAAATTGCATGGGGAAAACATGTTTTGGGACCCCCCTTTTTTCTCGGCCCCCACTTGACGAATCACACCAAAATGTTCAGGATAGGAGCGGGGCGGAGCACATCATCTTCTTGGAGAATTTCACAAAGATTCATCGACTGGCGCCAAAGTTATTCCAAATAGAATGTTGCGGATTTCCTAGGTTCTAACTATAACTACCTACTGGCAACTGCCAGTTGGTAAAATATTTATATATATATGTATATATATATATATATGATTCAATAAACGCCCTGAAGCTTATCAGGATGCACTCCCAGTTTGCCTGCCAATAAGGGTGCCGTATCAGCTTGCCTCGATCCTCCGGTTATTACTGCCTGACGCATTTCGTGGCTGAGACGCCCCTTTCTCAAAGGCTTAACACTTGCACAGAGGATGACGCTCTTTAAATTAGCATGCATTTTATTGGTTTTCAGCCCAAGGGGGCTTGGCTTAGTGCTCGTTTCTATTATGATGCATGCTGGGGCAAGTAGTTTGTCCTTCGAGCATTTCTTCCTTAGTAGGTTCCAGGAAGGCCCTTCTTACACCAAATCAGAACAACCAACCAAGACCTCATGCACTGGCTTCCGCCACAATGGGCAAGGTCTGCACAGAGGCATATGACACTCAAGAATAAAATTGGTCTTTAAACAGCACCGCTCCTCCCACGCCTCTTCATAACACAGCGTCACATTTGTGTATCAGGAAGCTGCAGCAACACCTCACACATAAGCCACGTAACAACTAAACATCCCACATCCACACACACATGCACACACATAAATGCCACACATATGTACACACACACACAGGGTAAGAAAGCTGTGAGAAAGCACTAATTGCGGCATCATCGGAGGACATAAGTGGGGGAAAGAGGTCGAATGCCAGTCTTTGATGAAAGTGTGACAACAAGACAGCGTTCCCACAACGGTCCCAGGTTCAGAGAATTACTCATAAACTCGGAAAATGAATACTCCACTGGAAAAGTAGAAGGCGCATCATGTATATCAATATTTTAATAAAAATACGAGAAAATCTTTTTCTTCGCAAAGAGAAAATTGTGGGTCCAGACCACTTAATCAAAGGGATCTACACCCTGAAGAAGGCCTCAATGACCCATGGGGGCTAGAATGGAAGGCCGAAACCCGTTGGTACTTGCAGTGGGGATTTAGGGGCAGTTACCCCTCCTGCATATCCCCAGATTGCAATATTTCTAACCCTGTCAAGGGGAACCAAGAATAAAGGCATTACAAAGGTATCTCTTTAGACAGTTTTATTCTATTACTTTTCTGCACTAAAGATCCCTGCTATATGGAATATTCTTCCCTGTTACTAATTTCCTTTTATTTTATTTTTTCCCTCACCACTAAAAAAACAGCGCTCTGTCCAGTGCGTTGGTCTGCGTCTGGATGTTTGCAGTGGCCCTATGATGAAGCATTCCACTGTATAGTGGGTGAGGGCAGTATTAAGAAATCGTTTGATTTTCCTTCCTCCCCTGGTTCTCACTTACTAACTATTCCTATGTAGTAGAGGGGACAGGAACCTTGTAATTCAAATTGGGTTAATATCTCTTGCCCTGTTTGTATTAGTCCTTCTCTCTTTTTGTGAGTTACAGAAAGCATTAACCATGTACTCAGAACAGGACAGGAGCAGTGCGCTTTTCCTTTTCCCTACACATCTAACCCGGACCAAATACAATGATATTATAAGGCCTAGTAGTAGTAACCAGGAAAGGAGAATAGAATACGAGAGAAAACAGAGGCACTGTACGCCACAGCTCTGACTCATTGTTCAGCTATTCATAACAACGGAAAAGTTATACCTTAATTGTATCTATGTGTAACCAATTCTTTGTATTCTGATATAAAACTTCCTGCTCTTACTGAAAAATTAAGTATTACAAGAGATAAGTACTTTAATATGTGTTCATCAACTCATCTACCCTATTAGTATAATACCTACCTTAGGCTTTGCACTATGCTCTCTCTGGTGAAGTTTTGCTCAATAATGGAATATAGTTATGCCACATTTCTGTGCGAGGTTGCATTTAATTTGAATGAATGAAGTTCCTGATGTTCTGCTTATTCTTTTTTTTTTATATATATATATTTTTATTGATTATAACACAAGAGTAAAAATGTACATATCGGGTGTCATTTGGTGGAACATATTGCAGCGGCGAACGGGCAAATGAATTGAGGAAATACACTACAATTATAGGCATCTGAAAAATATCAATACCAGCTTAGAGCTGAGGCAAAACAATACGATACAGATAACCATAAGCAAACCTTATCAGAACCCGCCCACCAGGGATACAGGATATGAAGATTGGACATTCGACACCCGGATATGAGGAACAAAAGGATCAGGAGAATATGCCACATCTCTTGTGAAGAAGGGAAAAGGGAAATAGAAAGGTCATAGAACAAAATAAAGGAAAAAAAAAAAACCTCAACCCCCCACCCTGCACCCCTGCGGATGGCTACGACCTAACCCCACTAGCAGCGTGCCTGTCGCCCCCTAAACTACAACCCAAGGAAGGGAAAAGATGGGGGAGGAGATGCATTACAAAATGATACGGGCTCCCGGACTGCCCTCCCCCCCGCCAAAAGCAGACATCCCCTACCGTGGTAGTAAGCAAGTTATAACAGACTGATAAGCAAACCAATAGGGGAGCCACCGACAGAGGAAAGACCGTCCCGCCCAGCCCCTGGCACCACAGAGGCAGCAAATCCCTTTTCGAACAAAGCAGTCACACCAAACCCAGACAATCAGAATTCCACTGGCCCACACTCCCACAGATACAACCCAGCAGAGCCAAAAGAAAGTCATTGTACCGAATACAAACAGTCAAATTCAGCCCTGGCCCTTACGATCCATTGCACAAACCCCATCCAGTAGGACCAATATAGTAGCAAAAGAGTCAAAGCATTGTGGAAAAAGGAGATCAATATAGCCTGAAAGAGTAAAAAAGGTTCAGTCTCGAAGTCTATCAGATACACGAAAGTCAATACAAAAAATAGTAGTGGAGGTCTCCGGAAGAGAAGGAAGAAATGAGTCCTGTGCGGGCGATAACTTTGCCGATCTTGCCAGTCGTTCAGGGGTTCCAGCAACATACCGCTGTAATTGTGCGGGTACAATTGGCACCAGTTTCTGATCATATTTGGGGTTCTCCTCACGAGGTAGATCAAGCTTCGCGGGGGTCACCGCATGTTGCAGGACTGACACAAGGCTGGAGTCCGGTCTCAAACAAATAGTCTCGAGGCTTGCAGTCAAATTGTGGAGAGCAGCCTCCATTTGCAAGCGAAGAGCCCCGATGGTGGCCATTACGGTCCCCAGGGTCGGTCCACACATCGTCCGATCCATCTCCGCACGATAACAAAGCAGATCTTCACCCCCGGAGGCCGGCTACTCCGGGGAAACCAACAGGCGCGGAGTGGACGGAGGCGACTGGCGACTCACAGGCTAGGCAATCTTTACACCGCTGCCGAGAGCGGGGGCCCCACCCGTGGACCCCGAGGGCTGCAGCAGGGTCCTGGGACCTGGCCCCCCACCCACCGCGGCTGCCACGTCTCGTCGCCGTTCGTCCACTATTAGCAGGGACCAAAGACCACCACCAGGATAGAGAATATGTTCCACTCCGATGAGACCGGACTCTGCCGGGTACCCGCAGCCGATGTTGTTCAACTGAAACCCGGCTGGGTCAGTACTCGAGGCCCCGGCTTACACACTGGAGTAGGCCCAAAAAGGAAAGACGGTGTAACTTCGTCAATAAAGGCGATAAAAACTCCGGGATTGCCCCCCTGGGCTCAGCAACGATTCAGACACACGGGGGTCTGGCGGGAGGGCAGGATGAAGTTCAGGATAAGTCCGCCAGCGACAGAGGTCGACGGAGCCGGGAGCTTATGCGGCCATCTTGGTTGCTTGCGTAGCTCCTCCTCCGTTCTGTTCATTCTTGCTTCTGCTCAATCACCCCCCAATCAGAAAGCACCTGTGAGTCTTTTCTCCTCACAGTTTTGGCATGGCACAGATTCTATGACATAATGCTGATTGTCTTTAGAAAGCGTGTTTTGTCAATGAAACTTTCCATAGTGTAATTTACATGTCATTTTGAATAATTTCTGGAGGAAGTTCTGATGTAGATTGGGAAAAAGGGGACCCCTATTTTGTTGAATAGACTAGCTATACATAGGGAAGAAACACGATATGGAAAATTGTATAGCTCAGTCGGTCATAAAATTGACAAGAAGAACTATTAGCAGGTCATCCTATGGATAGTTCTATCATCCCATATGCAACTAAATATGCGTAAAAGATATGTATTCCACATAGATTAGGTATCTTTCTAAAAATCTTTATTATTTTTAACTATACTTGTCAGGTTTTTTTTTTTCATTTTTAGTATATTTCTCAAAATTGTGTACATTGGAAAACAATTCATAAAACAGAACAATAGGAACCGAGACAATTGATGGAGGCCATGGCGGTAGAGAGACTACGCGCGTTTCGGCGTGATCGCCTTCATCAGGTCACCGTCATATTGCACTGAATGGGGAAAATCAAAAATAGGATACAATTGATAAATACATGCCATAATGCATATTTTCGATTCCATCATTCGAAACGAAACTTGACCTAAAGCATATTGGAAGATACATATCTATATATTTACATGTACTCTAAAGACCTGAAAAAGTTCTCGCAAAGACCACAATCAATGAACAAAATTGTGTATAATACATGAAACACGAGAAAGGTTATGCTCAATAGTCCAAGATGGCTGTTGTTATCTGCAAACAAAGTGAGAGTGTCAGGACCTGATGGGAAATGTAGCCCATCATAAAGATGTCATTGGATACTGCGTTCTGCACACACTGAAGCAATATTTGCTGCATCAAATTAGATTTGGCACAAAGTCCCAAAAGCTCCATTGTGCACCTAATTTTAACAAAGCAACCAGGCACGCACTTTCCATCTGCACCATTTTTTATAAGATAAAATTCAAATTCAACCCATAGGCAGCAGAAGACTACCCAAGAACAACGCTTTGAATAGGTTTCTTTAGAAGGGTGGCAGAGGTTTTCAGATAACAGAAATAATATAAAGGTAGATTTTATGGTGATACAAAGGATGCTGTAGCTAGCTGATATTTTCTATTAGGTTCCACAAATTCTATTATTGATGAGAACTTGTTGCAGAAGAAAATGATTATGGAAGAGTACATTTACTACTAAAATTGAGTCACACAAGTGAACTACATACAAGTGATTCCAATATATTATATCCTGGCTAAGCATGGGTCATCATGCTCGGGGTAGTCATTAAAATCAATATCTCTACGTAGTCCAGGGAATCTAAGAGCAAAAACAATAAGCTATGAGCTGGCATATGATTTATCTTTATACTAAATCGAACCTGTGAGTTTTGCTCTAGCTAGGGGTAAAAACCATTTGACTTTTTCACGGATAATATGATAATGTTAATTCATTTTTCAAGAAGACAATAAAAGACAGAGAACTACTGAAACGAAAGCAGTTGGACAGCCAAAAAATCTATTCATTTTCAATAAGTTAACGGGGTATATTATCAACAACTAGCGATAATTTTTGTCTCTAACTTGTTTAGAGACAAAAATTATCGCCGCACATCGGCGATTTTTATCGCAGATAAACCTTGCTATTAGCAAGGTTTATCGCAAATGCGATAAAAAACGCCCGCAATGCATGAATATCGCTGAAAAGTCAGCGATATTCATGCATTATCGAGCAAATGCTCTTAGCCATGTTATCCACCTCCCATTGGATAACATGGCTAAGAACTGCTCAGGGCAGGTGTTAGCTTTTGGAGATATTCGCCCTTAGCGCAAATATCTCCAAAAGTTGGTAATAGGAGATAGCGATGTTAGCGACTGTTTCCAGTCGCTAACATCTTGGCACGCCCACTTTGCATATCATTAGTGATAAATATCACTGACATGCAAAG
Organism: Lissotriton helveticus; assembly: GCF_964261635.1. Classification (NCBI taxonomy): domain Eukaryota; kingdom Metazoa; phylum Chordata; class Amphibia; order Caudata; family Salamandridae; genus Lissotriton; species Lissotriton helveticus. Next base: position 875,600,213 of record NC_136059.1, read on the forward strand.
TGGGGCCCATGATGGTCGCTATCTCCTATTAGCTGTCGCTAACTGGTGTTAGCGACAGCTTGGTAATAGGGAGATAATTTTATCTCCGCTTTCTTGGCTTTTAAAGCCAAAAAAGCGGAGATAAAACCCCTTGATAATATACCCCAACATGTTTTACAAAACAACAATTTACCGCTGTCTAGCTGTTACGATATAAAGACTGGAAGTGAATGTGAGTAAGAGGGATCTTGCTGTCCAGTGTCACACAAATCCTGCCGTGTGTATTTAGAGATGGATTGGCAGAGGTGCCAAGCTGTCAATGAAAACTGCAAATGAGATCAAAGGCTTCGAGGACAGGTTCATGATGTGCCCTAGAGAGCTGACTGATTATTAACATACTCCCAGGACACGAAGCACCATCAGTACCCAGGCAGGGTCATTCGAGAGAGCGCCTCAGCACTAACTGTAACATTCCACAAGTGGGGTTGGAGGGGAGTCAGCAGTGAGCAGAGAGGCCATCTACCACCTCGGTCTTCTCCGTTGTTAATTTAGTTTGGGAATGTGGCACCGGTTTATTAATATGCACCGTCTCTTAGCATCCCTCTGCTGAACGGTCCGGTAAGCGGTGGCAGTTCATTGATACCTGAATTGTAGAAATACATGAACTGTATGTTAAGCTTGAAGGAGTTCATACTAAAGCATCCTTGAAACAAGTCCTATACACTCAGACATGCATGCATCTCTCATTGCAATGACTACTAACATAAAATAAGCAGGTACATCACGGTCTCGAGCTGGATCTGCAGTTGAGCAGCTTAAATAAATGCAGGCTGCTTTCCAGATATGTCTAGGACACACTGGCTCGTCTGCCCTGTGCCAATGACACTCAAAATGGTCACTACATGTGCAGATAGTGTATAAGGGTGCAGACACTAAAAAGGACCAGGTGGCAGTACTGACAAGTAGCATATGCACTGTCTAAACATGTGAACTTCACCTGTTTAACACTCTCTTTCATATAAAATGACTGAATATACAAAAGATTCACCTGTTTCACACTCTCTTTCATATAACATTTCGAAATATATGAGAGATTTACCTGTTTAACTCTCTCTTTCAAATAAATTGCCTAAACATACAGCCAAACAACAAAACCCATCACCAATGCATGCCACCAAGAATCCACTGGGTGATAGTGGGTGGACCGGGCCCCAGGGTAGCAAATATTTAGATAGGAGGTGCATGTGATTCTCCTCCCCAAGGCGATTTTGGTCCAGGAGACCCTATCTCCTGGGGCCCGGTGATATTTTCTGGGTGTTAGGGGCATGCGGTTCCCCTCCTAGCCCCATTTCGGTCCTGGGGATCCTATCCCCTGGGGACCAGCCTCATTGTGAAGGGTAGGGGCCACATGGTACCCCCTTCCCTGGGCCGTTTTAGCCCATGGACCCCACTATCTAAGGCCTCGGCACATTGTAAATGGGGAGGAGGGCATGCGGTCCCCCCTCCCTGGGCCGCATTTGGCCCGAGGACCACATCCCACTGGGCCCAGCCATATTTTAAAAGGTGGGGACAAGCATACCTAGGGGAGGGAGGCCAAGCCTCCCTTAGGCCAATTTTGGCTGAGTGACCCCATCACCCAGGGTCGGCACATAGACTATGTCCTGGTGTGCCCACACTTGGAACAAAGCATTTCCCCCCCACACTGGCATGGCCAGGGAAACCTGTGTTTGCTCTCGCTTGGCAGGAGGAATTTCAAATCTCCCGCCAAGTGAGAGAAAACACCAAGTCCGCTCTCAGCGAGCCGCAGCTTAAAAAATGCTCCCGCCTGCTGATAGCAGACTTTAGATCTATTTCTTAGATCTGTTTCCCTGACCACTGTGATGAGGGCAAGGAAACAGATCTAAATTTTGCTTGTGCCCGCAGGGAGCAGCATTATTAGCTGTTTTCTGAAGAAGGGGAGTAATGCTGGCTTCTGCAGGATGTGCGGAGCCAGCGCAGGCCGCGGGGTTCCCCCTGCCCCCAATGATAATGTGGCGGATGCCCTGAGTGGCTACCAGGGAACCCACCCTTTGTTGGCCGGGCCCCAGGGATGGGGTCCCCAGGAGTGAAATCAGCCCAGAAACGGGGGAGCCATGTGCACCCTTAAATATGCTGGCCGGCCCCAGCGGATGGCCTCCCTCAGGCCAAAGATTGGCCTGGGGAGCAAGGCTGCATGCCCTCCTCCCCCTAAAAAATGCACCGTGCCCCGGGAAATGGGATCATCAGGGCCTATCAAGGATCAGGACGGGGGGACCATTTGGCCCCCTTATCCTTTATTTTTAGAGATGACCCCAGGGGCTGGGGATCCCGGGGCCTTACAAGGCTTGGGAGGGGGGCAAAGTGCCCCCCCTGCCCTTTAATTTTAATACTGGCCCTGTGGAATGGGTCTCCAGGGCCTGACAAGACTCAGAAAGAGGCGCACCTAATAAAAAAAGGCCCATGGGGAAGCTTGAGGAGGGCCCCCTCCCTTTGAAAGAAAATAGGGCCCTGGGGGAATGGGGTCCCCAGGGCCTAAGGAGGCTCAGAAAGGTAGGCCATGTGGCCGGCCTCCCCTTTAAATTATATGTGGTCCTTGGGTCTCCCAGGCCAGGCCTTGTGGCCAACCCCACACTGTGCCAAAGGTGGTGCACAGTTGGGGGGGTTGGCTGCATGCAGGAACATTGTCAGTAGGGTCTGGCCCAAGGCCCTGCCGTGTGGCCAACCCTCCATCATGCACGAACGAATGCACTGCGCAGCGTGGGGTTGGCTGCATGTAGTGGGCTGGTAGACATGTGCGGTGGAGGTTATATTAACCTATAGTAATGAAACAAAAGGTTAAAGTAATGTAATAGTTAGGTGAAAGGTTCAGTAACAACATAATGTTTTAAACTCTAAAAATCACTTAAATTCACCAGCTGTAGATATCTCAAGTAACGATAATTTGTGCCCTAAGGAAAATATAACTCACCCACTTGCCAATGCACTATTAATCACTCCACATATTACATCACTCATGACATCTTCTCTGACATCATTGTAAGTAGGGGTGGGTGAAAATTCCAGTCTGCTGGCAGAGTTTGCAGAGTTTTGCCCACTCCAAGTTCTGCTTGGAGTGAGTCGTTCTGGCAAAACTCTGCCAACCGCTGCGTGGCAGAGTTTTTTCTCGCACACTGCTCATCAGCGTTAAGTTGGTGAAAGGGAATGAGAATCTGCATCCTCTAGTGTGATATTCGGGTGATAGAATGTCTCCTAGTGAGATTTCTCAATGCGGGCGATCCCGGCAGGTCATGACCGTTCACGTTGAGAAAGCACGCACTCAAGTAGAAAATCTACTTGAGTGGCTGAACGAAGCAGTGCCCTTGAGTTCTAATGTCACAATGTCTGCTTTCAGAGCCAGCCACCAAGGAGAAAGGCAGGCTAGGCCACGACTGACTTGTATTGAACTGTTTCGAATATCTGTTTGCAACAATTTTCTAACAGTTTTTTGATGTGTTTACTTTTGCATGACAGGTTTTATTTTCTAGATGTTTGCAAACATGCTTGCTCTTTCATATGAAAGAGCTACGCACCAAGGTTTTAAGTGGTTTGGGGAAAAGTGATGGTTTGACCGTGTATTGTATGGGATAAAGTACTCCCCGGCATACATGATAAGGATATTGCAAGTCAACTTGGAGTTCTAAAACTTTTTAAAGGAACTCAGCCTTTGGCCTCGTTCGTCTATCTGATTATGGAACTTTTCAGTGACTTACATTATCCTTATAATATACGGCAGTGGGTACTTTATCCCTTATAGTATATAGTATCCACCTTTAGTGTTCCGTGTATCCTCTATGCCAGTTGACATTTTACCAGAGGTGGAGATTTTGTTTGATAGGGCCTGCCAGAGGCGAAAGGTTGGGGAAAGATCTGCACATGGGGCAGGGCCAAGGGTGCTCAGATTTGAATACTGCAGCATCAACTACGATTTTTTTTACACCTATTTCACTACCATAACATGAATCACCATGTTGTATTCAGATACATTTCCCTAGAATCTAACTCATTAAAATGTACATTACTCATTTATGGATTTGGCATTATTCTAGCTGTTACATGTAAGTGAAAACAAGGGGTGGAAACTTCATATGTGTTACCTTGGTAAGGACGGGCAACTGGGAAGGTAGTCAGCACACACAAGGTCCTGACTTTGTGAAAACTTCACAATAACCTTTGACACCCAAATCACGCACCTGTAATGCATGCCAAAAAATGGATGTATGTGTACAAAGTGGGTGATGGGAAAGGGAATTCATCACAGGTATAAAAAATTCCTTATGAAGAAAAATAAATAAATAAAATGTGAAAGTGCAAGGAGAAAAATAAATAAATAAAATGTTAAAGTGCATTTTCACCTTAACCTTTATCATAAACTTTCAGATTTCCCTCCCATATAAGATATGCTGATTTAAGATAATGTACTAGCACAGATTTCTGTGCGACACAAATAAAATCATTGTTGGGTGTTATCTGGCAGCTTTTTTGTTTTGTCATTGCTTGTTTTGCTTTGTCATGATTTTTACAACCATATTACTAATTAGCTAAAAGTAAAAGTAAAAAAAAAGTTGGTCTCAAAAAGCACCTCATAGTAGTTCCTGGCACTGACGGAAGCTACATTGTGTGTGTTAGTGGTCCTTGTGAAAGGCAGAATGACCTAAATCATGGTACAGTTGGAAATGGCTGATATGGACTGACCCATTGATGCATGCTCGATTCTGTAGTGAGTAGATGAGAATGTGAATATCACAATAATAGACCAATGAATGATAAGGGCTGGCTGCAGGCCCCTAAATGGTAGGTATAAGCATAGTTTTATTCAAATCAAATGGTCTTGGCTAACCCCATATTAAAAAAAAACATTGTCTAAAAGCAGAAATATGTTCAAATCTCAAAAAGACATTGTCATACTAGACCCTGGCCTTGAAAGGAACTACTTTGAGTGTGGTTGTGCTCCTTGTGAAAAAGCAGAGTGCCCCGTGTGAAATGGCAGAGTGCAGTCACTCTCAGTGAAGTCAGCATATGGTTGAAGTGGGTTGACCCATTATGTAGCTGTAGCTCGGCAAAAGTCCTCTAGGCCCTCCCCCTCATCGTGAAGGGGCGCATCAGTGATAGACTCGTATCTGGGTGCTTGGATTTTAAGCCCTTAAATGCCAAGGTTCAAGCGTCTATCACTCACACCTCATCATAGTGTGGGGTCAGCAGACTCATCCTACTCTCTGACACGGTAGGAACACCTGCCTCACCTCATTGGCTCACCTTAGAGGGGAGGCAGCAGTACCAAACCTACTGGCACCTCCGAGGCTTCCCTCCCGAGGAGCTACAGCAGGTAAGTGTTGTGTTTTAATTGACTGCTGGGTGTGTGCATGTATGTATGAATGTATGTGCATACGGCCCCAGCAGCGCTTGGATGCCTGGCTTCACCTTGGGGGTGCCCAGGAGTGGACATTTCACAGGAAAGCCAGGATGGGTTCCACAGCGGTATGAATACAGCGCTACGAGGCCTCCGGGTAGAAGTGCGCTATATAAATACAATACATTTACATTTACATTATGTTTGTGAGTGCTGTGAATGGGTGTGTGTTCACATCTGCATGTGAATACATGGGTGTGAGTGTGAAGGTGCGTGTGTGGGGGGGGCCTGCCTCCTCTAAGCTGTACCTACCGGCCGCTACTGCCATTTATCTATACCTTACAGAGTGAAAGGAAAATGTGAATGACACAGTAACAGACCAATTGCTAAAAGCTCTTTTTAAGTCAGTATATTTTACATATCATTTTGGCTAATTCCAGGCCTAAAGAACGTCTTAGGTTTAAGCATATTGCTTTTTATAGTTACTGTTTGTATTTGGTTCAGGCTTTTAAACATCGACATGTTTGATACAGAGATGGTTGCATTTTGCTACCTCTCTTTATACGTATATTCAGGATGCCTGCATAATGGGCTACAAACGTGATGTTGGAAAAAAAGAGAGATTTGCTTTGGGGACATTATATCACGTTCACACTTTTTTGGTTCTGAATAAATAATAAGGCAATTAAGAAAAAAACAATGGTTGAAAGTGGAAATACATTAGGAAACCACAACTCCAATACCTCATAGGCAATGTTTAAATGTTTAAATGAGTTCACACGCTAAAGCATTCTGAAAAATTACCTCCCAACAATTAATCCAGCACTGTTCTGTCTGTCTGGCATATCATGTTCCCATTTGGAAACGGCGTATTAATTGGTAACAAGGTTTGTCAGGTCAGAGTGTTCCACTGCGTTTGGATCCAAGGGTGATAAAAAAAAAAAAGCTTTGTCGTGCAAAGTTTCCCCTCTTATTTGTACTTGCTTTTGAGACCTGCGACTCGGTCTGCACCAGCCGCCAAAATGTGTTTGGAATGGCCAATGGGGCAATCAGGCAGTACTCTGGTTTGATGGTCTGACAGGTCAATTTGTGGGCCAATTGTGTGCTGTTTGTGGGCCTGTTTTATAGACTGCTGGACCGATTTTTACTGTTGATTTCCCTGATATTACCACAAACATTACCTACAGCAAGCACAGATCTATGCAGTCTCCCATACCTTGCAAAACGCATATACAGTGTGAATTTACAAATTCAAACTGCCCCAATTTGCTGCTTTTTCGGCTATCTGATTTGCTAATGGTGGCCACTTTTATTATAGTGCGCAGGCATATTTTCTGTTCGACTTCAACCCTGCTCCAAAAGAGTGGTTGAGGAAAGTGCAGGGCACGAATTGCAGACAGAATTATTAGTGGTGGCTTTTTAAAGGTTTGCAAGAATGTATTATCATTTATATACAAGCATAACAAAGCCAATAGGTTTGACTTTCATGTAGTGCATGCACTCATGCACATAGACACACAACACACAACCGAATATTAGATGGCAAATAGGTAATAGCACATATTTAGTAATAGTAGCCCACGGACCCACGCTTTTGCTAATAAACAGGTCCGTTTTTGCACCAATAGAATCATTGTTTCATTCATCATGCTGTTACCAGTAGAAAATCAGACCTGTGAAAGGAAGAGCCCCTGCAAGAGCCCAGGCTTCCAAAGGATCTTTTTCACTGAGATATAGGAGAAGGAGATGAGCGAGGTACATCACATTAATGTAAACAGAAGATACTACTAGCAGTGCTAGCTAAGGAGGCTGATAGTTGCTGCAAATGATCATGGCATGGTTGGAAAATTAAGAATTTAAAGTTATAACTGCAAGTTGGCAATGCTGGAGTTGCAAGACAGATTATTGCATGCATCAAGAGTTAACACACTATTTTAACTCTTTGGGCCTGATTACAATGGCGGTCGGACGAGCGTCTGACCGCCGTTGCAGCGGGAGTGGGACCACCCGACAAGTAGTTGGAGGTGCAACCCACCAGATTAGGATGCTGCTGATGTGTAGGCGGTCAGAAACATCCCTCAAGAGGCCTCACCTAGCTATGCCCTTACGCTGTGCCTTGATTAACTCCCTCGCTCCATTATTAGGCATGCTCTTGAATTTGCGGGTTTCATTCAATCCCAATTCCGAGATATCACTTTTATCACTAAATCTTGGGCAGACACAGCCTCAGACCCAGAGCTGGCAAAGGTGATCAGATTTTTAGACAGGTGTGCATGGACAAGAGAGGAGGTGGTTTAGCTATTGTCTACCGCACCACGTTCAAAGCCTCTTTTATCAGCCATAGTAGCTCTAGAGATCTAGAAGCCTTGTTAAATAAAATCAAGCTCTCAGATAAATACTAATTTAACGGTCTCCTCATTTACTGGCCCCCTGACCCCAAAGTGGACTCCTTCCAGGCCCTAAGTCAACTTGCGCCACTCACACTACACTGCAGGTCATCTTTTAGATGGATTATATTCTGATAATCCTTTTATAAATACTTTTCCATCTCTTTCTTTAACTTGGTTGGACCATCTGGCTGTTATGTTCTCTCCTACACCTCTTGCTGACACACTCGAGTCACCTATGATCAAATCCCCTAAACCTTCTCGTCCTGGCATACTATTTTTTCCGAAATATTAGGATCCTCTCTAGCTCAAAATACTCCACCTCCCTATTAGAACCCGGAAGAGGCCACGAAAGGCTATCACCTCTGGATAATTTTGGCCCTTAATCGTATAGCACCAGTCAAGTCACATAATAATTAGAGAAGGATGCCCTCTAAACATTGGTTCTCAGAGACACTTAGGTTACAGAAACAGACCTGCCGTAAGCTGGAAAGAAGATGAAGGCTATGTTACGACTCCATAGAAAGGGAGTAATCTATAAGGATCTCATCATCAAAGAAAAAACACAGTTCTTCACCAATAAAATTGAGGCCTCAAAGAACTCTACAAAAGAGCTGTTTGCCATAGTAAAAAAGATGGCCTCTGTAATTTGAAACCCAAACGGAAATCAAGCCCTCTGTAATTCCTTAGCCTCATTCTTTAAGAACAAGGTAGATTCTATTTACAATCTTTTAGATGAAATTCATCCTCCTTGCCCTCACTTGGCCTTAGCTATCCTTCCAGGAAGTATTATTCATCATTCTGCAACCCTTCCAATGGATCCTGTCACTGATGACTGAAGCTTCTCAGAAAAATCTTTCCTCCCCACCTGCAGAATACTATTATCTCAGCCTTAGTACTTTCCAAGATTGATTATGGCAACGCCCTTTTTCTCAATATCTGGAAAAAGTGACCAAAATTAAAATCCTCCAAAATGCAGCCGCTCGCCTTCTTTTAGGCATTTCCAAATCCCAATCTGTATCTTCATCATTAAATCTTCTGCACTGGCTTCCGGTCAAACAGCCTATCAATTTTAAAGCTTTATGCATTGCCTCCAAAGCACTTGATGGCACAGGCCCTGAGTTCTTTAGACATAATTTCCAGAGGTACACCCACTCCTGACACCTTCAATATGCCACAGCCCACAATTTCATCATTCCCAAATTTAAAAGGACCAACTGGGGTGTCAGAAGCTTCATTGTTTTGACAAACAGACTATGGAACTCCCTCCCTTTCGAACTAAAAAGGGAAACTGAATTATTGGCCTTCAGGAAAGCACTTAAATCCTGGGTATTTATTAATTAATTTGCTTCTTGTTCTCTTCAGCAGTTACCTTGAAGAGACAAGCACCTAGACACCCTTGGGTATTGAGTGCGCTTTGTAAATTTTATTTTCATATATTTCATTTCATATTCTATTGTGGCTTCTGCCGTGTCCTGGGAAAGGGCTGCAGCACAAGCAGCAATAGAAAAAGGGATGTTTTTAAACATCCATGCATCGTGTGCTGAGGTCCTGCTAGGGGCCCCCAAAGTTAGTTACCGACTGCCTTTCCATGGCGGCCGGCCGCCATAAAAAGACTATTGAAAACTGACATCTTAATCCCTATGGCTATGCCTCCGCAGGCACCGCCTGCACTGTAGGGATAAGGCTCCAATCACCGCCCGACGGGCTGCTTGAGCCTGCCAGAGGCAGCGGCCTTTCCCCTCTCCCGCTGCGATTCATCCCCGGGATGGTAATACGACGGTTGGACCGATGACCTATATGTCGGATGGACAGCCACCAACAGCCTGTTGGTGGCAGTCCACCTGACATCGTATTTGGACACTTTGGGGCCCATTATGATGGTGGGCGGATTGCCCCCACCAGGCTGGCGGTGGGCACCGCCAGCCTGGCGGGGGCAATCCGCCCCCGCCATCCACTCTCGTTTCCCCCCCACGCCATATTAGTATGGCGGACGGGACCTCGGCAGACGGAAAGACCGTCCGCCACTTTTCTACCCCGGTCGCCTTGCGGCCGGGGCGGGAAAGGAATAATATGGTGGCGGTGTCTATCAGACACCGTCAGCCATATTATGAAGGGCTTTTGGCAATGCCTTTCCGTGGCAGCAATGCTGCCACGGAAAGCCAGGCGGACTTCACTCTGGTGGCTCTGTGCTAGCCCCCAGAGTGAAGGAGAGTAGGGGGGTGCACACGGGGGGTACCTGTGGTACCCCCCTTCATTTGCATTTACAAAGCGGCAGGCACCGCGCGGTGCCTGCCGCTTTGTAAATGCAAATGATGTAATGCAGTTTTAGCATTGTGGCGGGCGGTGCAGAGAGCACCGCCCGCCACAATGCTAAAAATGGTGTACAGTCATAATATCGAGTCAATTATTTCGACTGGACAGAATATCGAGTAAAAAATATAGAATGGACATAATATCGACTAGACATAATATAGACAACAAAAATATCGACTAGAGAAAATTAATATCGAATAGAATGGACATAATATCGAATCAAAAATATAGAATGGACATAATATCGACTAGACATAATATAGACAACAAAAATATCGAATTTAAGGTAAGTTAATAATAATTTTTATTTTTTGTGTAATATAAGTCTGTAGCGGGTTGTGGGTTTATAGGGGAATAGGGTGGGAAGTAATTTAATTCTAATTAATTAAATATGTTAATTTATTTATTGATATATATTTAGAATTAATTGTTAATTAATTATTAATTGGTAATTAATTAAAATATAATTGGTAATTAATTATAATTGATTAATTGATAAATATTTTAATTTTAGTAATTTATTTTCTGTAGCGGGTTGTGGGTTTATAGGGGAATAGGGTGGGAAGTAATTTAATTATAATTAATTAAATATGTTAATTTATTTATTGATATTTTTAAAAAATTAATTGTTAATTAATTATTAATTGGTAATTAATTAAAATATTATTGGTAATTAATTATAATTGATTAATTGATAAATATTTTAATTTTAGGGTTCAGGGTCAGTTGTCAGTTTTTGGGTAAAGGGGTATTTTTAGGGTTCAGGGTCAGTTTTCAGTTTTTGGGTAAAGGGGTATTTTTAGGGTTCAGGGTCAGTTTTCAGTTTTTGGGGTAAAGGGGTATTTTTAGGGTTCAGGGTCAGTTTTCAGTTTGTAGGTAAAGGGGTATTTTTAGGGTTCAGGGTCAGTTTTCAGTTTTTGGGTAAAGGGGTATTTTTAGGGTTCAGGGTCAGTTTTCAGTTTTTGGGTAAAGGGGTATTTTTAGGGTTCAGGGTCAGTTTTCAGTTTTTGGGTAAAGGGGTATTTTTAGGGTTCAGGGTCAGTTTTCAGTTTTTGGGGTAAAGGGGTATTTTTAGGGTTCAGGGTCAGTTTTCAGTTTTTGGGTAAAGGGGTATTTTTAGGGTTCAGGGTCAGTTTTCAGTTTTTGGGTAAAGGGGTATTTTTAGGGTTCAGGGTCAGTTTTCAGTTTTTGGGGTAAAGGGGTATTTTTAGGGTTCAGGGTCAGTTTTCAGTTTGTAGGTAAAGGGGTATTTTTAGGGTTCAGGGTCAGTTTTCAGTTTTTGGGTAAAGGGGTATTTTTAGGGTTCAGGGTCAGTTTTCAGTTTTTGGGGTAAAGGGGTATTTTTAGGGTTCAGGGTCAGTTTTCAGTTTGTAGGTAAAGGGGTATTTTTAGGGTTCAGGGTCAGTTTTCAGTTTTTGGGTAAAGGGGTATTTTTAGGGTTCAGGGTCAGTTTTCAGTTTTCGGGTAAAGGGGTATTTTTAGGGTTCAGGGTCAGTTTTCAGTTTGTAGGTAAAGGGGTATTTTTAGGGTTCAGGGTCAGTTTTCAGTTTTTGGGTAAAGGGGTATTTTTAGGGTTCAGGGTCAGTTTTCAGTTTTCGGGTAAAGGGGTATTTTTAGGGTTCAGGGTCAGTTTTCAGTTTATGGGTAAAGGGGTATTTTTAGGGTTCAGGGTCAGTTTTGGGTTTTTGGGGTACAGGGGTACTTTGTAAAAATAAAGTAAAATTACATTTAAATTACATTTATTTAATAAAATTAAATTATATTAAATTATATTATAATATTTTTTATTAATTTATATTCAGAAAATTATTATATACTTACCAATACTTATGTTGTAATGGTATGCGTTGTAAAGGTATATGCGTTGTAAAATCTTGCGTTGTAAATGTATGCGTTGTAAAAGTTTTTGCGTTGTAAAAGTTTTGTTGTAATGGTAGGCGTTGTAAAAGTATGCGTTGTAACGTCATACATCCCTGGAGTGGAAATAGTAATTTTAACCTCTACGCTATCCAGCGCTTTCCCTACTGTTGCACCCACTGGAGTGGGAGTAGTAAATTTTACCTCTACGCTATCCAACACTTTTGCTAATGTTGAACTCACTATAGTTGTAACAATAAATTTTAAACATTTTCTAAAATGTTATATATGTTTATTTAATAATATGTTTATATATATATATATATATATATATATATATATATATATATATATATATATATATATATATATATATATATATATATATATATGTGTGTGTAATTTTTGGTGATATAATTTTTTTAATTATATAAATTATTTATTAAAATTATATTTTTTTAATAATTATTTCTAAGTTTATATTAAATATATTTATTACTATATTAGTTTTAACTTACTTTTAAGACATTTTAAAAAATCGATATTTTGACAGTCTATATTTTTGTAAGTCGATATTTTGGAGTCGATATTTTGGTACTTACCTGTTTGAAGACAGGGAGTCGATATTTTGTCAATCGATATTTTTGACTCGATATTTGTGTATCTCGATATTTGTGTCGTCGATATTATGTCAGTGATCCGCTAAAAATACAGGATGTGCCCGCCACTGTGGCGGGCACATCCTAATATCCCCCACGGGACCCCCGCCCTTATGGCGGGCGGTCCCTATTACCACGAGGATGGCGGGCGGGCAAAGTCCGCCCGCCATCCTAATGGCCCCCTTTATGTTTAAAAGGGCAATACATTAAAACCAAACAATCTTTAAAAAACTGAAAACTGGATAGCTTGCTATTACACCAACTTTCTCAGCCATTCATTACACCATTCTTTCTGACCACTCACAAAACCATCATCCCACTCGCTCACATCACACACCTACCAACAGACAGCACCACTCACAGCACCAAACACTGGGAGTCACAACACCACTCATCCCATTTGGTAGCAGAACCTTTCGCCCACAGCTTATAGGAAAACCTTTGCCAAACCATATACAGAAATATTATCCCTAACTTTTAATTCCTATTAGCCTAGACACACTTAACCCTGCAGTAATACCAACTCACAAAATCACTCACAACCATTCCACTGCATTCACATATGGTACCCCCTACACCACTCACAACAACATTTGGCACAAATACTTACATTACAGCATCACTCTAAGCATTGCTAATCAACATCTCATCCATTGTGAACTACTTGCCTTCACTGGTGACAACCTATACAATTTACATCATATCACACCCTCATAAAGCCTTATCAGGAAACCATATTTACACTCATATTAAAACTTTCCTAGCTCGTCATTCAGACAAATACCTATGTGTTGCAGACAACAAAGCTAGAAAACCAAATCCTGATACTTTTCATTGAGTTTAACTTTCACTTCCTGGGAAAAACAGCAACACTTATTTTCCTTTAGAACTTCAATGTTTGATTGAACTTAATGTAGGATTCCATTGCATCATCAGTCATTCAAGACCTATCAGACAACTTGATTGTGTCAAATACTCCACTCCCCGTATGGACACACTCTTCACTTGTTCTTCCAACATAATTTTCGGACCGATCCTCTGTCATGCATATATCACCATTGAACTGACTAGTGAGCTATAAGCTTCAGAAGCAATAGCTACCGAGGCATCAGTTTTTCTTACTGCAGCACTGCCCGACTTCCGACCTAGAAGGCTCTACTGTGTGGCCCTCATGCCATGTCTGCTGCCAGTCTATTACATCACCCAAGCCCAACGCTGTTTTCCCCTGCCCCACTCGCTCCTGATGAACCAGCCACAAAGCTACAGTGGATAAGACTGACCAACCAGGATAACAATTACATTCTAAGTTAGTGAGGGAAGTATTTTTTGCACATGATTGGCAACCCGACTCTGAGTGTGCCCTCGAGGAAGAAAGAAATCAGAATGGCCTCAGACTTTGCTATTTCCTCAGTTATCCTACAACAGCAACATTGGCATTTTCAAAACACAGAACCTCTGCATACAACTTGACTAATGTGCAAACTCACTTCAGTAAAGGTGGGTTGAGATTATGTGAATGCTTCTTCTTCAGAGTGCCAGCATAGTCTGAAACATACTGGTGGCATCTGAGGTGTAGTACAGAATTCAAGGTATCACACAGTGCCAATGGATTGAATTTTCTCTACTGAATATGGTCTATAACATTTTTCTGGATGAATGAAAGTTTGGAATTCACTAGCAAAATGTATGCATTTGAGGCCACCCTACGTATGGGTCTCTATTACATATTATCAAAACATTTTACTTATTTTCTAGAAATGAATTGAGTATGGATGTAGTCAGGTTGGCATTATATTTCATTGTGATTCATTAGGCTGACCCTCCCTTCCCACAAAGCATGCATCAAACAGTTGCTTGTCTTTCATATTTGGACAATTTTTATTTATATTGGTAAAAGTGACTTTAGAGATATGCTTAGGTAATTCAGTCTATCAGATTAATAGATGTTCTTCGTGGTTATTCTATCAGATTCTGGGGAGCCTAATTAACTTGAATTGTAACAGCTTCTCATTTTGCCTTATTTCTACCCTCTTCTTGTTCTCTTACACCATGTCTTCAGGCATTTTGTCACTCGACACACAGTTTGGGCTTCATCGAAACCCGAGCCAGACAGTGTTATTGTTCCTTGTTCAAAGTTCCATCTTTGATCTGTAGACCTCTGGAAAGAGCAGGTAGCCATAGTCTCATGGTTGAAGGAACTTTTCACTCGACGGTGTTTGGGCAAAATATTGAGTTAAAAATGTTGTGATAATATCATCAAACAAATATAGTTTCTGCAGAAGTATCATGATACAGAATATCGTTGTTAAGAATATCAATCATTTTGGTGAGAAATATAGTTTTCTGAAATATAGTCGGCGACCCTTGACCCTGCTTTAGGGCCGGTCGCTCCACGCACTGCGCGGCTCCCCGTGTTTGTGCTCAGGCTCCCCGCTGCTGCCGCGAGTGCGCCACTGCTCCTGCAGCTGAGTATTCTGGTTTGCGCATTGTATACTGTATTTTGTTTTGTATCTTGACTTGCTGCTCGTGATTGCACTGTGATTGTTTCTGTTTCTGCCCCCTCGCCTCCGTTTTTCCCGCCTGTATTCCCCCCGCTCCCCGCTGCTGCTCCCCTGCGGCCCGCCCCTTTTTCCTTTGTGTACCCGCTTCCCCTTCCCATTCGCCGCCCCGCTCCCGCCTCCCAGCTGCTCCTCCCTCCCACTTGGCCATTTATGGCGGAGTATATAAACAATGAGATTCTATCAATGTGATGGAAGTGATTATTTTATTGGTATTTTTTAGTTTTTGGTGAAGACCTACTGTCTTTTGGGTGAGAGGAGCCCTCTCTGCAGGTGGCATAAGGAGAGCACTATGTGCTTTTAAAATACCCCTCACACACTATGAATCCCATAGTTTCATGCTTCATCATAGGGGTCTTCCCGTCCCTCTACGGGGCGGGGCGTGCTACGACCTACAGACTACGCAGGAGCACTTGCTTTTTTTGATGATAGGCTATGTGTAATGTGAGGGCAGTGGTAGGTAGTGGGAGTGTAGGGACCTATATACGTGAAAAAGTGAAGTAAAAAAATAGTTAAAAATTCCCTGGGTAGTCGAAAAAATTAATTTAATGGCTTCGCTGGCTGGGAAAGTTAAAAGGGGGTGGATAAGCAGAACAGAAAGTATTGTCTACTTGGTCGACATGACATGACATGTTTTGAAGGCAGTCCCCTCCTGCCTACTCCTCAGGACCTCTGTTGGTCCCTACTAAAAATACTCAATTGTAAATAAATGTTGTATGCCTATAGTCCTAAAACCTGGTAGCAAAAATCGGCTGCCTGGTTTTTATCCTGGGCTTGAGTGGGCCCTGTTGAGGCGTGAAAAAAGCAACAATATGACCTCCTGTGGTCCAGTTTATTCAACAGTTGCTTCCCCCATGAGCTTGCGTCTTAGGGATTAAGTCGGCGGTGTAGTGACTGCTGGAACTATTCCATTTTAATCCATTCCCTGCAGCAGCTCCGTAATCCCTAAGATGCAAGCTCATGGGGCACGCAACTGTTATTTGTTTTGTATCTTGACTTGCTGCTCGTGATTGCACTGTGATTGTTTCTCTGTTTCTGCCCCCTCGCCTCCGTTTTTCCCGCCTGTATTCCCCCCGCTCCCCGTCGCTGCTCCCCTGCGGCCCGCCCCTTTTTCCTTTGTGTACCCGCTTCCCTTTCCCATTCGCCGCCCCGCTCCCGCCTCCCAGCTGCTCCTCCCTCCCAATTGGCCAGTTATGGCAGAGCCCACGCAGTGGTGAGCCGCGACCCTTGACCCTGCTTTAGGGCCGGTCGCTCCACACACTGCGCGGCTCCCCGTGTTTGGGCTCAGGCTCCCCCGCTGCTGCCGCGAGTGCGCCGCTGCTCCTGCAGCTGAGTATTCTGGTTTGCGCATTGTATACTGTATTTTGTTTTGTATCTTGACTTGCTGCTCATGATTGCACTGTGATTGTTTCTCTGTTTCTGCCCCCTCGCCTCCGTTTTTCCCGCCTGTATTCTCCCGCTCCCCGCCGCTGCTCCCCTGCAGCCCCGCCCCTTTTTCCTTTGTGTACCCGCTTCCCCTTCCCATTCGCCGCCCTGCTCCCGCCTCCCAGCTGCTCCTCCCGCCCACTTTGCAATTTATGGCGGAGTCCACGCGTACGCTTGCGTGCCGAAGGCAAGCCCGTCTACACCCGTCCACGTCTGGACCGCGCCCAGTGCCAGGACCCCTGGCCCCCGACGATGCCAGCCCACACGACGGACCTACGACGCCGCCACCCTCCATGCACTCAACGCCGGCCGAAACCCCGCATGCTACCGAGCCAACCCGAAATGCACCCACGGAGCCTTCACCTGCCAAGCCTGCAAATTCACCTGCCTATGAACCTGCACCACTCCCGCCAAGCCAGGCACCAGCAACAATCACCTCAAGTGCATTCTGCTCAACACCCGCTCCGTCCACAGGTACGCCGTCGAACTCTGGAACCTCTTCGACACCACATCACCAGACGTCGCCTTCCTCACAGAAACCTGGATGAACGCCTCCTCAGCCCCCGACATCGCCATAGCCATCCCGGATGGCTACAAGATCACCCGGAGGGACCGCGTCAACCAAACCGGAGGAGTCATCGCCATCGTCCACAGAAACACCATCCGAATCACGACCAACTCCGACGACACCCTCACCGCCGCCGAGCACCTTCACTTCCAGATACACACCGACCCCAAGACCACCCTCAGAGGCACTCTCATCTACAGACCCCCGGGACCACGCACACAATTCAGCGAAGCCATCGCAGACTTCGTCAGCCAGCACGCCCTAACCTCCTCAGACTACATCCTCCTAGGGGACCTCAACTTCCACCTGGAGAATAACAATGACAGCAACATCACCACCCTGCTGGACAACCTCGCCAACCTCGGACTCAAGCAACTGGTGGACACCCCCACCCACTTCGCCGGCCACATGCTAGACCCCATCTTCTCCTCCAGCAAGCACATCTCCTTCAGCCACTCCCCTGGACTACACTGGACAGATCACAGCTGCGTCTACTTCAACTTCAGGAGAACCACGACCAACCACCACCCGCAACAGGTTCCCCGCAGAAGCTGGAGCAAGATCACCGCCGACCAACTCACCACCTCCCTCAGCCAGGACCCTCCCACCAACACAAGGGACCCCAACGAAGCAGCCCGCAACCTCACACAGTGGCTCACCAACTGCGCCGATGAACTTGCACCACTGAAAAACCCTCCCAGCAGACCTGGCAGCAAGAAAGCCTTGTGGTTCACCAACGACCTCAAAAACTCCAAGAAGACCTGCCGCACCCTCGAGAAAGCCTGGCGCCATGACCAGACAACACAAAACATGACAGCCCTCAAGAACGCCACCCGCAAACACCACCAGCTGACCCACACCACCAAAAGGACTACATTCAAAGAACGACTGGACAACAACACCCACAACAGCAAGGAACTCTTCTGCATCGTTAAAGAGCTCTCCATCCCCAGCGCCTGCAACAACGACATCACACCCTCGCAAGACCTCTGCGACTCACTCGCCTCGTTCTTTCACGGCAAGATCGCCGACATACACAACAGCTTTGGCGCACAGACCATGCACCCAACCTCCAATCCAGCGCCCTCCACCACCACCCTCTGCACCTGGACCCCGGTCAGCACCGAAGACACCACCCGCACGATGAACACCATCCACTCCGGCTCCCCAACCGACCCCTGTCCACACCAGATCTTCAACAAAGCAGACTCCATCATCGCACCCCAACTCCGGAACATCATTAACAGCTCCTTCGCATCCGCCACCTTCCCGGAGAGCTGGAAACATGCTGAGCTCAGCGCCCTCCTGAAGAAACCCACCGCGGACCCCACGGACCTCAAGAACTTCCGCCCCATCTCGCTCCTCCCTTTTCCTGCCAAAGTCATCGAGAAGACCGTCAACAAACAACTCTCCGCCTTCCTTGAGACAAACGGATCCCTCGACTCCTCACAGTCCGGTTTCCGAGCAAACCACAGCACCAAGACCGCTCTCATCGCAGTCACCGACGACATTAGGTCCCTGCTTGACAACGGGGAAACAGCTGCCCTCATCCTCCTGGACCTCTCAGCAGCCTTTGACACCGTATGCCACCGCACCCTGATACAGCGCCTCAGCAACACCGGAATCCAAGGAATGGCCTTGGAGTGGATCATCTCGTTCCTCACCGGAAGAACCCAGAGAGTCCGCCTCCCCCAGTTCCGATCCGCGGCCACCGAAGTCATCTGCGGCGTTCCGCAAGGTTCCTCGCTCAGCCCCACCCTCTTCAACGTCTACATGAGCCCCCTCGCAGCCATCGCACGCCAACACAACCTAAACATCATTTCCTACGCTGACGACACCCAGCTGATCCTCTCCCTCACCAACGACCCCACCACCGCCAGAGCCAGCCTCCAGGAAGGAATGAAAGACGTCGCGGAATGGATGAAGCTCAGCCGTCTGAAACTGAACTCAGACAAGACGGAAGTCCTCATTCTGGGACCATCCCCGTCTGCCTGGGACGACTCCTGGTGGCCCCCTGGCCTGGGCACCGCCTCCAAGCCAACGGACCATGCACGCAACCTGGGCTTCATCCTGGACTCCTCCCTCACGATGACCAAGCACGTCAACGCCGTCTCGTCATCCTGTTTCAACACCCTGCACATGCTCCGAAAGATCTTCCGGTGGATCCCCACCGAAACCAGGAAGACAGTCACCCAGGCCCTCATCACCAGCCGACTGGACTACGGGAACACCCTTTACGCTGGTACCACAGCCAAACTCCAGAAAAGACTCCAACGGATACAGAACGCTTCTGCACGACTCATCCTGGACATCCCCCTTCACGGCCACATCTCTGCCCATCTGAGAGACCTGCACTGGCTCCCTGTCAGCAAGAGGATCACGTTCAGACTCCTCACCCACGCACACAAGGCTCTAAACGACATGGGGCCCAAATACCTCAACAGCCGCCTCACATTCTACACACCCACCCGCCAACTCCGTTCCGCCAGCCTCGCGCTCGCCTCCGTCCCACGTATTCGCAGAACCACCGCCAGAGGAAGATCCTTCTCCTACCTGGCGGCCAAGAAATGGAACTCCCTCCCCACCCACCTACGGCGGACCCAGTACCATCTCCTTCAGGAAACAACTCAAGACCTGGCTGTTCGAGCAGTAGCAACTCCCCCTCCCCCCAGAGCCTTGAGACCCTAGCGGGTGAGTAGCACGCTATACAAATTCGCTGATTGATTGATAGTTGTTTTTTGTTCAAATCTGTTTTATTTTTGAACACAGCGTTAAGCCTACAACCTCTTACCGAGGCCGGCCGCGTAATGTGTATCTCATCGAGGTCTGTGCCAGTGCAGTCGGGAAAAACCTTTAACACAGCGCCTCGCCTACAACCCTCCCAGGAGGGCCGGCCGCATGGCTTAGGGGTGCCGTGATCAAAGTCTTGCCATATTCATGTGTGTAGTCGCTTTGGCAAGTAGGATGTGTGGAGGGCAAGTAGCCCATCTATCTCTAACAGCCCAACGGGGGCACAACCATCTCAAGAGAAGATAGGCGCCAGGGTGGCAAGTAGGAAGAAGAAAGTAGGAAGGTCGAAGCGGCCTACGGACAGACAAAGCGGAGGGGGGGGAGAGGAGGGGGAGGGGGATGAAATGATGGGGGCTGGCAGCATGGCGGAGGGTAGGGTACAGGGGGGCCTGCGCGTGAGGAGACGCAGCTGTGCTGTGCAAGGTGATCAGGGATGCAATCTGGTCGGGTCTCTAGGGACAAGCGCGTCCTCAAATAGGCGCAGAGCGCGGAGTCTAGTGGGCATGTGTCGCGCATATTCCACAGAACAGAGATGACTCACCAAGGGCTCCCAAACCGTCTTGAAGCGCACATCTCGCGCCTGTAGACGCGCCGTAAGCAGTTCCATCGCTAGGACCTGCCAAAGGCGCACAAACCAGGTGGTTATGGGCGGTGCCTCCGCTCGCTTCCAGTACAGTGCAATGAGTTGCCTAGCGGCACCTAGCATTTGAAGTGTGAGGATCCAATCTCCATGAGTGAATGCCTTGAGCGTAGCAGGATGTATGCCAAGTAGGATCACGCTCACTTCCTCGGGCAGTGGGAACCCCAACACCCCCCTGATATGGCTAAGCACTTCCTTCCAGAAAACAGTAAGGGCCGGGCACGACCACCATATATGCACAAAGTCACCAGTCGCAGACTTACATCTCCAGCACTTCGGGGAGGCGGTGGGGAACATCTGGCTAAGGCGGAGGGGGGTATAGTACCATTGCGTAAGTAGTTTGTAGGCGTTTTCCCTTTGAGGAATGCTGCGATATACCTTGGGTATATCCCGCCACAGCCTGGCCCATTGAGAGGGAGCAATGTCAACGCCCGTTGCTAGCTGCCATTGCCTCTGGTAGGGGTGTGCAGGCGCCAATACAGGATGCTGCAGAATGTGATATATCTGGGAGATCAGCCTCTTCAGACCCCCGAGGGAGTGTGCCAGTTTCTCAAAGGGCGTGTATGCTCGGGTAGCCGCTTGGTACATTTCGTCGCTGGCAGTCCAGTGGCGTAGCTGAACGTGTTGTAGGGCAGCCTGCGGCGGCACCCGGAATTCTTCCCTGCAATCCTTCCAAGTTTTGGGCATGCCCTCGAGGAATAGGTCTCCAGCCACTCTACAGTCCCCTTGAATCCATTTATCAAACGCCCGAGTCCGGTGGGCCGGGGGGAACTGCGGGTTCCCCGCTATCGGGGTGTGTGGGGACGGGAACCTGGTCAGACCTCTAGTCACGGCTATGCTGTCCCAGATGTCAAGCACCGTTTTCGTGGGTACTGCAAGGTAAGCACTTCTCGAGCGTGCAGCTCGCGGAAGCCAAGGCAGGTCCCATATTGTACATCCAGTGACCGCCCTGTCCATGTGGAACCAGTGTTTATCACTTTCGCGTGCTCCCCATTCCACCACGAATCGGAGATGTGCCGCCCAGTAGTAGTGTACCAAATTGGGACAGGCCAGGCCTCCTCTGTCTCTCGGTTCCATGAGGACCTTTTGCGAGAACCGAGGGCGTTTCCCACCCCAGATAAAAGACGTAATCTCCCGCTGGAGGGCCCGGATACAGTGCAGCGGTATAGGGGTGGGTAGACATTGGAATATATAGAGAATTCGAGGGAGGATTGACATTTTAACTGCGTTAAGACGCCCCAGCCAGGACATCATCAGCGGTTTCCATTTCCTAAGGTCCTCTAGCACAGCTTTGCGACACTCCGCCCAGTTTACCGAGGACCAGGAGTCCAAGTGGGGGGTCAGGGCGAGGCCCAAGTATCTAATATGGCTCTCCGCCCATCGATAGGGTACAGACTCTTTCAAGGAAAGAACGTCCGCCGTAGGCATAGTGAGGTTGAGTGCCCAAGATTTGGTGTGATTAATTTTGAGGCCCGACGCTCGTTCATACAGACCGAGGACATCATGGACCGCTGGGAGGGACGTGCGAGGATGTGTGAGGGTGAGAATCAAGTCATCTGCAAAGAGCGCCACCTTATTGTCTCTTCCCCCAAGAGCTATTCCATGTATTCTGGGGTCACGTCTGATCAGTGCCGCCAGGGGCTCTACTGCCAGGGCAAAAAGGAGTGGCGAGAGGGGGCACCCCTGCCTCGTGCCTCGGTGTATCGTCAACGGCGGTGTAAGCTGACCATTTATCCTGATCCTGGCCTGCGGTCCCAGGTACGGGGCCATAATATATGCCATCATTTTGGGGCCCAGGCCTAGCTTCCGGAGGGTCTCCTTCAAGAAGGTCCAGTCCACCCGGTCGAAAGCCTTCTCTGCGTCAAGGGAGAGAAGGCAAGCAGGGATATCCCAGTGTCGCACTTTGCCCACCAAGTGGGCCAGTCTGCGCACGTTGTCAGCTCCCTGCCGGTCGCGGATGAATCCCACTTGATCCGGATTCACCAGCCCAGGCATGTACGGGTCCAGTCGCTTAGCCAGTATCTTGGTAAATATCTTCAGGTCAGTGTTCAGGAGGGCAATGGGCCGATAGGAAGCACACAGCGCAGGGTCTTTCCCTGGCTTCGGTATTAGCGCGATTTCCGCCATTCCCATGTCAGGGGACGGTCCCACCGTGTCCGAGAAGGAGCGGAACAGTCTCAGTAGTTGGGGGCGAAGCTGGGTTTGGAAGGTGCGATAGAAGGAGAGCGGCAGGCCATCGGGCCCCGGAGTTTTCCCCATGGGAAGATCTTTGAGAGCCGAGGAGATCTCATCTTCAAGGATGGGCTCTTCCAACTCCGCCGTTTGAGGCGGCGATAGGGGGGTCCCCTCAAAGTCAGCGAGGACAGCAGCCCGCGCCTCTGCTGATGTAGGCTCCTCCGCATATAAGGAAGTATAGTAGGCCACAAAGGCGTCCTGCTTGGCTCGCTCGGTGACTGCACACTTACCATCCTGATGTCGCAGATTGGCGATGTGAGCCCTAGCCATTCGTGCCTTCAGCCGTCCCGCCAGCTGTCTACCTACTTTATCCCCCCCTTCGTAGTACTTCTGTTTCAGCGCTAAGAGGGAGTGTTCTGCCTTGTTAGTGCATATGAGGCGAAGTTGTCCCCTGAGGTTTGCCAGTTTCCTTATGGACGCCTGCGAGGACCGTTCCCTGTCGCTCGCCTCCGCCTGTTTGATCTCTCCTGCCAGGTCGGCCTCCAGCTTACAGGCCGCTTTCCTTCTCGCAATCGCCAGAGAGGTGATATGCCCCCGTATGGTGGCCTTAAAGGCATCCCACACTACCGGGAACGGCGACTCCGGGATGTCATTGAGAGTGAAGTATGAGTCTATGGCTTCCCGAATGCTATCAACATCTTCCGGGTCTCGGAGAACGCTCGGTGGGAGATTCCATCGTCGCTCCCGGGGGGTGCATGCTCGCGGGTCCTGCAACAGCAGTTCCACATGCGCATGATCCGACAGCGAGATGTCCGAGATAGCGACCTTCAGCGTGTCCCGTGCCAGGGCTAGAGAGGTAAAGAGGTGGTCAATGCGCGAGTACGTTCTGTGGGAGTGCGAGTAGAAGGTATAGTCCCGTACTCCTGGGTTATGGTATCTCCACGCATCTAACAGCCCTAGGTCTGTGAACTGCTCTTTCAGTGCGGCCGACATTGCGCCCGTGCCGCTAAATGCGTTGTCCCCACGATCTATGTCTGGGTCCCACACCAGATTGAAGTCCCCGCCTAAGATTGTGTGGGGTTCGCCAGCTTGAAACTGGTCCCTTAGAAGTGCCTGGAGAAACTTGTCTTGCGACTGGTTAGGCGCATATACATTGCCTAGAGTGTACTGTGTGCCACCCAACTGTACCTTGGCCCGAAGGAAGCGCCCGTCTCCACTCCTGTAGGGTCTTGCGGATCCCCGCCTAAAGCCAGCTCTGCAGAGAATGGCCACCCCTGCCGTTTTAGTGTCAGCTGACGCCCAAAATTGCATGGGGTATCTGGGATGCGCCATGCGGACCGTGTCACCCCGCAGGAGATGCGTCTCCTGAAGGAAGACAATGTCGGGAGAGTGCTGTAGGAGATAGCGCCACACCTGTTTCCGCTTGTTGGGGGAGTTAAGTCCCTTGACATTAAGTGTCAGGACTTTGAGAGGTGTAGGGACACTCACCGCCATGGAATCAAGGGAATTAAAGCCGTCTCACCACCCGGTAGCTCCCACCCCATCAAGCAAGGGGGTCCCGCCTCCCCCACCCACCATGACCATGCAGGCACCATCGACAGTCTCCAGGTCGCCACACTGCAAATCGGAAGGGGAAGCCAGGTAGAGGGAAAGGTCGAGCGAAAAGTAGGAGGGATAGAACAGGTAAGAAAAGAGGGAGCACATATAGAGAATATAACCACAACTGGCCAACGTGGCCGTAGTACAATGTCCCAGGTTCCGGGCATCCTCTACCCAAGGGTTTGGATGATCACAGGAATGTCACTTCCTTGGGGACAAAGAGGGGGTTGGCTTTACCAGAGAAAGTAGTTTCAAGTGCCCCGAGGTCCGTTCGCCCCGTTGCTCAGGGTCGACTCGGGGGTATGTAGCATAGGGGCAGTATAGAGAGAATAGTGTCAGGACAGCCAGGTCAGTAGCAATGGGCCCCAGCGGAAAGACATCAGTCCCAGGTCCTCCATCCGCCGCAGCTGAGCTTCGTGGGCGTCCATGGGAGGTTAGCTGCAAACCATCGCCTTCCGAACCAGTCACCTTCCCATCAGTGCCTCGTCGGGACCCCCCGCAACGCTCCGCCCGCCCCTCCCGCTGGTGCGGCGGGCGCCGGTATCAGCGATGTACGCTGCAAGATGCGCCTGAACGCGTAGTCCTAGAGGGGCCGCCAGCACGCAGGGGTCAGTCGGCAGTCCGCGGGGGGGTTCCTGGAGTTCCAGAAATGTCCGCTGCATCTTAATGGAGTGTAGCAACGTTCACTCCATTGGGCCTGGGGCGCCGGGGGTCTATAGCTAGCGTGGCAAGGGTTAGAGTGAGACCAATCACGGAGTGTGGGGTTCCAAGGATTGTTCCTCGCTGTCGTGCTCAAGGGAGCGGATGTGTTCTATGATGTCCTGCTTTGCCTGGGACATGGAGCCTGCATCCATCGGGGGAGAGCGGCGGCGTCGATTTACTGTGGTCCACTCGGGCCGGGCTGGGGTCCTCTCCGGGCGATTGGAGCGGGCGGGACTGAGTTCTGGGGAGTCCGAGAGCTTAAGCAGCTGCGCCGCCTCATTGTAGGAGCGGATGACTTCGCGTTTGCCTTCCCAACGAAAGATGAGAGCAAAGGGATGTCCCCACTGATAGGGGATTTCGAGGGCTTTCAAAATGGCCTCCTTCTCCGTGAAGTAGTGCACTCGGGTGATGATGTCTGGGAGGAGACCCGTCTTGCCTCCCGCTCCGAAGATCCGGTGCGCCCGATCCAAAAGCGGCAGGGGGGCTTCCTTGTTGCCCCTCACCTCGTGCAGGAGCTGCGCCACATAGGCCATGGTGTCCGTCCCCTCTTCTCCGAGTGGCACACCCCGGATGCGGAGGTTGTTGCGGCGTCCCCTATTTTCGAGGTCTTCCTGCTTAATCTGGAGTTCAATATTCTGCTCCTCCAGGGTAGCCACTCTCTGCCACAATTGTTCCAAGTCGTCAGTGCGCGTGTCTTCTCGAGACCGTCTACCCTGTCCCCCAGCTCTGTCACATCCTTCCGTAGTTCTTTAACGCACGTCTGCACCTCCGATCTTAGGGACCCTATTTCAGACTTCAGGTCTGTCATGAAGGAGGACATGAAGGCTTGTGTCACCGGCGGGGAGTCGGCGACCGAAGGTGGCACTTCTTCAGCTGACGCTGTCGCTCCCGCCTTGCCCCACATGGCAACCACCGAGGTGCCCTTGGAAGACGCCGTCTGGTCCGTCCTGCCTCCTCTGCCGCGGGTCATGGTCTGTCTTGAGCGTGGCGCCTGACCGCCCAATGCGTCGCTCGCCGTCGTTAGCTCAGTGCCCCCTTGGTGTTATAGTAGTGTGGCGGTGGGTCAGAACTCTACCAATCGTCCTCCCCTGTGTCGAGCGCCGCCTCTCACGCCGTCCTGCGTCTCCCAGGGAGAGATATACGTAGGCCCTCTTTTCCAGGGAAGCGCAGTGTGACCCCAGTGGTCAGGTGGCCAATGGTCAGTGCTGTGGGGGCAGACCTCACCCCGGTTCCGGGACCCTGCGGCGCTCTCCCTCCCCACCAGGGGCAGCGTCCCCCAGGAATGACTGATGTGTGGGCTGCCTCCCCAACTCCGCTGCGTCTCTCAAAAGGCAATTGGGCCCCAGGTCCCTCCGGGAGAAGGGGGAGTACTCACGGTTCGGAGAGGCCTCACGTCCCCACCGCAGGCCGGTCCTCTAGGCCGCAGGGGTGTGGTCTCCAGCAGGCGTCGCAGGTCAGTCAGGCAGCCACCCGCGAAGTCTCCACCAGCAAGGAGGGCGCAGGCCACTCGCTCTCCCAGCACTGGCTCAGTGAGCGGCTAGGGAGGCGTCCTTACCACCCTTTCGGCCACCCAGGCAGTAGCAAGTGCACGATGGATTGGGCAAATGTTGGAGGGCCGGGGTCAGAGGCCCGCTCAGGTACTCTTGCAGGGTCCGCCCTTGCCGGGCACTCACCAATGGGCTCCACAGCCCGCTGAGACGGTTGCCTGGGCCACAGACGCCGAGAAAGAGGGTCAAGATGGCGGGCGAGGTCGGGTCCGGGAGGACAAGATGGCGGGCGGTCCCTCCAGCGCGTCAACTCCCAGCGCGGTAGTTCAGGGCGCCTCCACAGCACCAGGCAGCAGCGCAGCGAGGGTCTACCAGGCGCAGTTCCCTAGGTCAGCCTCCCAGGGGACAACAGCTCCGCAGCTGGTCGGCCGAGGTCCGCTTCTCCTCCGACGCGGCCTTGCCGCCTCTCCAAGACCGGGGCCTCTCGTAAGGTCGGCAGCCGGGCCAGTACCGCGTCTCCGCCCAGGAGTCGCTCCGCCTGCGGCGGCCCCGCCTCCGCTGTCCGCTGGCTCCGCGACCTATCAACCCCAGCCGGGGCTCACCTCGGAGCATCCGGTCGTGCCTCTAGGCGCCCTCACGATCCGGGTGCCGTCCGCCAGAGATGCAAGGCCGAGGTGCGGCGGGAAGATGGCCGCGATATTCCAGCAGCCGGGTCTCCAAAATTTCAGTCGCCCCCGGTAGTGTCTTCTGCACCGGAACGGCCACCAGGCGAGTCTCCACACTGCCAGAGGGCCAGCGGGGGATCAGGGACACTGAAGGAACCCCCGAATAGTGCTCATAAATGCTTAATAGTGCAACGGGGCGACGGAGCTCGCTTGAGCTGTGTCCGCTCACATCGCCGCTGTAGCCACGCCCCCTTGATAGTTGTTTTTAATATTGTTTCATTAATATAGCTGTGATAAATAGAATTTTTCAAGAAATTCAATATTCATTAGTAAATATATAAGTTTTAAGTGGTACATTGTTAGCATAATGGTTACTTATTTTTAAGAATATAGTTTGTATATTTAAGTGTTTTAATAGTTTTCTTTACATGTAATTAGTCATTTTAAGTTTACTAGTGGGTTGTTGGGTTTCTAGGGGAACAGGATGGGAAGTTATTTTATATTATTTGTAGTGAAATGTTTTACTATGTTTTTAGGTAATAGATATTTTATTTACATATTGTTTTAATTAATTTTTTTATAACATTTTTTATAAATTGTAACTTACAAAAATAGTATGCATATATGTTAAATACATAGTGTTTGTACACTATAAGTATGTTTTTTAATGTTTGTATTTTTGTTTAAGTTAAGTAATTTTGTTGGTTTATTTGTGTTTGAAATATTTTACTGTTTATTATCAAAATTGAATATGAAGAAAATGTTCCTGTATTTGTGAATTATTAGATAGATAGATAGATAGATAGACGCCTAAAAATATATAAATATATAAATAGTTTTAAGATGATAAACATTGAAAAAAACTATATTTTCGTCCTTTTTTTCAATACGCTTGTAAACTGTATTTTGACACAATAGATTTGTAATTTACATTATAAACATAGGATCACAATATTTTTGACACAATGTTTCTGTGTACTGATATTTTTGGCAATGATATTCTGTCAGTGATCCACTCTTGACTCCTCAGGTCATGTCAGTAACCTTCCCTTTGTGACTGGTACGCATCAATTATTTAGAGTATGTTTTTTTTTTAGCAACTTCAAGTGAGATTAGGTATTAAAAAAATATATCTCAGGTGAAACCCCCATCAAACCCAAATTGAGGAAGGGTTGCTCAGTGGCTATGCGCTAGTGCTCCTTTGATCCACTTGTGGGGAAGAGGGCGGTTGTCACCTAAGAAGACTTTGGCCACCTGCTGTTATTTTCTTTTACAAATTAAGCAATGTATATGTAATGACCACCATTCCAGATGTAAATATATGTTTATATATATTTATTCCAAGCAGGTACAAGGATCAGGTCATCATACATTCAGGTCTAACAGCTGACTGACTACATACAATTCTAGAATACAACAACACAGTCTAACCTCATGGAACACTTACCAGATGATGCAATACATAACCTCTGTGATAACTAAAGAGGAAATGATGTAGATATGCCACATCTACCTTCTTTACAATGAAACAACTAAAGATTAAAGAATATGTACTAATTGTATGACAAGAATGAACAATACATACAGTGTATTAAAACAACCAGAAAACCTAATTTTAAGCAAAGGGAAAGACACAAAAATGAATACATAACATACCCCAAAACCCCTTTTCCTCTTCTTAAAAAAAAATACAAACATGACTCACATATAAAGCAGGAACACTAGTAGACCCACCCAAATAGGAAGTACTATGAATATTTTGTACATTTCCTTGTGAATTAACAACATAAGCAGTAGATCTTATACACACACATTCCTGTAAATTAGTGATCCCATTCTGTATTAAAGCAGCACAAAACTGAACAAAAAAATGATATCCCACCTTGTCGCCATTGTAATAACCACCATTCCAGATGTAAATATATGTTTATATATATTTATTCCAAGCAGGTACAAGGATCAGGTCATCATACATTCAGGTCTAACAGCTGACTGACTACATACAATTCTAGAATACAGCAACACAGTCTAACCTCATGGAACACTTACCAGATGATGCAATACAGAACCCCTGTGATAACCAAAGAGGAAATGATGTAGATATGCCACAGTATATCCCTATCAAAAAGTCAACAGCAATTAAGACCTTTGTACTGGATCCAATCCTATAAAAGAAAACTGTATCTACCACAGTTAAGAAAAAACCTACAAAGAGAAGCACAACAATACCAGGTAGAAACACTTTTGAAGACATACTTAATTTTCTTAACACTGCCATCGTCTAGCACGCAGACATATGTGCACTTTGCAATATATCTAGCCACCAGAAAAGAACATTATGTCCTTAATTATGAGCCTGGCGGTCCGAGGTCCGCCAAACTCGCTGGGGGCACTGTGACATCCGCATCACAAGTTGGGCAGTCAGACCGCCCTGGTATCGCTATCAGGGAATCGCTGTTCCCTGGAGGTGGTGTGGCGGTCAGAGACTGCATTATGCTTAGCTTGACAGCTGCAGTCCCCCCAAGCATATTACGAGTTTCCTCTCCGCTGGCCATGACATGGAGGTTGCTACTCCATGTCAGCCCTGGCAGGGAGGAAACAAAATGGGCCCTAGAGGGCCCCTGTGCCTTGTCTGCTTGTGAATGCACACAGGTGGCATAACATATGGCCCATGTGTGCATGCACAACAGTTTCTGCACAGCATGGACATGACTTGCAGGAACCTTGTTAGGCATTTCCATTGTGTTGCCTTTTTCAAAGGCACTGGAGCCTTTGAAAGAGGCACCGGCCTGGGACTGCCACGCCAACCGCCTGCCAGACCACTTTAAAGTCTTAATCTGGCAGGCGGGCGGCAACAAGTCTCGGCGGTGCAGGGGCACGGTGATGGCATACCAACTGCCCTTGCACCACCGAAACTCGTAATCAGCCGCTAAGATGACACTCCCCCAAAAAATGTATGCCTAAACATTATAGACAATATCACGATCTACAATAGACCTGGAACATTACTTAATCATCTCCTTTGAGGCTGAAGCAGTCATTTTCAACAACAAAAAAAAGAAAAGAAAAACGCTTGGCTGAAGGGAAAAAAATGCTTACTATCTCTCCCAACACGATTATAAGTCTATATACTCGAGCAGTACAGAACCTACCATGAAATAACGCTGACAATACTGGAATAACGCTTAAATACTCTTCATTGACAAACAGCCCAAAAACTGATAGTCAGACCAGTTATCACTCACTGCCATGACACTGGCATGGACCATCCTAACCACCACAACAGGTACTCTCAGACTTATTTATTGAAAGTACTCTCTGACTTAGTTATACTCACCAACATCACAGAATACACAGCAGACACCCTGGCTACACCAGATAGCTCACGAATCAGCACTTCAAAGACAGACCAGTTTTAGGCACCCTGACACCAGTCTTCCCCACTTCCCTTCTCAAGAAAACCAAGTTGTTTGGTTTCCCAGGCAAAATTCCTTTTTGTGCCCTCTTCTCTTAGTGCCTCATTTTGCATGCCACTCTCTGGCCCTCTCATTTACCCTTTCACCCGACTCATTTCATTTGCACAAGGGGAAAAAAAAAACATTCGTATTTCTTTAACAACTTGGTGTTCCCTTCCTCAGGTTGCACGCTCAGCATCAGTGCGACTTACTATGTTATCAGTAAGTAATGTTCAGCTTCACTAAAAACAAACATTACAAATAACATACTGGTCTGCCATGGTGCTGCTGCCTCGTGTGCTAGTAAAACACAGAGGCCAGCAGGCCTGGCACCTAATAATTCTTTTCAGTGGGTACCCGGGCTCACTCACACGAATGAAAACAAACCTGGGCGTGACTGAACACATACTGAAAAGATTTATAGGGACACTGTGCTCTGCTACAAGGGCTAAAGGGCTCTGTGCTCTGATTGAGACTTTAAAGGCTGGCAGAGAGCTTAATGATGTCAAAAGGGGCGTGAAGAAGCAAGGCAACTCGATACTGCTGCTTTACCTTGCTGCTCGCCATGGTGAAGCGTACAGTGTGGGACAGGAATCAAACCGACGAGCTGTGGTGTGTCTGTAACCAGTCTGAACAGAGAAGAGGATGGGCTACTTGAGGAAGCAGACTATTGTGACCACGCATGCCAAGTTAGTGGGACAGACAACAGGAGGATGGTCAGATGGTCGAAAAGGCAATAGACCCAACTTGAGACCCTGCCTCCCTCATATTGTTAACTCTTGCAGCAATGTCAGGGCCATCTCACTGTCACATTCTCTTTCTTGGTGTGCATTTATTCTGCCAAGAGCATTACAAATGGAAATGTTTTATGCAACTCCTGATTTTTTATTTTTACATCCATTTTAAAATGTATTCTCTGTAAAAGACTACCTGCCAGGATTTCTGAGGAATTTTGCCTGCATGTAACAACTCCAGATTACCAGTGGGAACCGAGCGTTTGTCAGACAACCGTTTTCTGTGAAGTGTTTTAGGATTCAGTCTTGGGTTCTAAGGAGTCAGTCCTGGGGGTTTAAGGATTTAAGAGCTCTTCTATAAGGTAGTAATGGTAGCAGAACAGTTAACGAAAAAATTGAACTCAGAAAATGTTCCCTCCAGGACGACCAGGACTAGATGCCTGGTTTATCTGAAAAAGGTATGTTCACTTTGACGTCTTCTTAACATTTTTTCCAGAGTTGATGGTGGGAAGTATTAGGCTGCAGCAGGTCCACATATCAATGTTTGCAACCTTATAGATCCCCTTATTTCCCTAAGATTCACGGCATGACCTGGTAAACAATTTCAGAATGAAGAAGCATTTCTTAGTCTGTCCATGAAAACTTTCAAGAAGACCAGCCACCACGTCTACAAACCACGGTCACTGGCAGCAACAGACAGTGCCTCGGATCCTGTCAAATGCATCAAGGCACCATATATACATCATTTAACCAACCACGCTGCACAGGTTTATGTTTTATTGTCTTTCTGTGTGCATTTAGGCTTGTTTGTTTTTTCCATCCGTGCTTTGTGTGCATCTTTATATTGAATTTTTTTAAAATGGTCATCTGCAGGTGTGTTATTGTTTGAGCGTCTACTGTATCTTACGTGTCTACTAATGTGTTGCGTGGCCCGTACTTACATGTACTAAAGAGAAGTGAAGGCTAATGGCTCTGTCAAGGCTTGTTTTTTAAATAATCGAGGTTCTTGTATTGTAGGTAGAAGAGCTATGGTTTACTTGGTGGTAAGGCAATTAATGAAATGGAATAGCTCAGCCTCTGCTATGCCCCCAATAAGGGACAGAAGGTATCCTCTATATGTATAGCCCTCTTGCTTACCTCTTACATGAGCTTTTGAAGACTATGGGCCTTATTATGAGTTTGGCGGTCCTTGAACTTCCGTATCGGCTGTGGTAGTCCGATCACGGCAAGCTCTGCTGTCCAACCACTGTATTATAAGATGGTCGGATTGCGTTTCCAAAAACCGCCGCTGAACTGATGACACCCCCAGACCGCAGGGATCGGAGTTGGGGAATGGCAGCTGCTATAGGGCGGCCGTAAGGAGCTCCACCGCCACCAGTATTACGAGTTGGTTTACCGAGGAGCCCACCGCGGTGATCTGTCCACCAGCTTCCAGTGGATGGTAACGAAGGATTGGGAGTGCATACTCATCCCTTTCCAGTTCTTCGAGGCAGCGTTTGACGTGGATCTCTTTCTCTAGGTCTCCCATTCACAGCAGGATCTTCACCCTGAAGAATAAGATACTGTTTGTGGCGATCTAGAGGTGAGTCCTTTGTGTCCCATATACCCGTTGCTGGACTGGCCACATATGGGCCGGATTCAGCAGTGGGTAGGTGCTATTTTTCCAACATGTATGATGCATATATGTACATTCAACACGCGCAGTCGAAATGTACACACATACATAGATAGATACGGATAACCAATGCCTACCGTTGCAAGACAGCTGCAGTTAGTGCCAGGTGTAAAATTATCATGCATATGACAATTATTGCACTTTTTTCACTAACAAATTTGGGCAGATCTAACCTGTAAAAATGTAATAGTGTAAATAGCACAGAAAAAGGTCAAATATGCTGCATTTAATGTGTTAAGTACTATTTCTGCATATTATGACTCATTTCCAAGTATGAATAAATAGGTGGAATGAACCTTAAAAGGTAAATACCTCACCCCATGTAATAGTATTTACCAGGTATGGTAAATACCCCACCCTATTCAATCAGGAACTTAGTCATATCACACATTGCTAGGATGACCATGGGTCATCCGTGGATGTCTTTAAGTATAAAGGTGGTTACCTTTATGCTAATGTTGATACAGTCCAAAAAAAAGTGTTTGCTCTCCGATTGTAAGTAAAACCGCCCAAAAGTGAGTGTTACAATTAATCTCTTATTTTTATGTACATTCCACAGACATGTCGATTAATGGGAAATCAACCAAACCGCTGTGCAATATTTGGGTTGCTATTACAATATATCCAGCATGGAGCTGTTCTCAAAGACAACCTTCTCAATTTTTCCTGAGAATGTACAAACCCACACCAAATATTTAAATTATATTAACATTTTTAACACACTCAAGATAAGTATAAATGCATACTGCTTAAAATGATTCGACACCTGAGGTTGTATTGTATTGTATTGTAATTACATTTATATAGCGCTTACTACCCCTGACGAGGCGTCAAAGTGTTTTTTCGGCAAGTAGCACGCTACTCCGGGACCCATAGAGGATTAGTGTTGAATTAGTATAGTGAAACATGCAAGTACATTTTAAGTGGTGGATAGGTTAGTCAGTTATTTGGATTTGGAATGATAGCAGAAGGATAGAGGAGGACAAAGGTTTGTATTTATATAGCGCTTGTTGATGCACGCTATTTAGGAAGCCTACAGGATTAGTGGTGAATTAATATGGTGAAATATGAAGTTATTTCAGTGGTGGATATTAGTCAGTTACTTGGAGTGAGAAGGATAGTGGAGGGATAAAAGTGGAAGAAAGATTTGCATTCATATATCACTTGTTACCCCTGATGGGTGTTGAATCGCTTTTCTGGTGAGTAGCACGCACCTCCGGAACCCATAAAGGATTACTGTTGAAAATTAGTAGAGTATAATAAAAAGAAAAAAATGAAGTTATTTGAGTAGTGGATATGTTATTCAGTTATTTGGGTAGTATATTAGTATAATTTAATATGGAATTTGAGAAGTAAACCTGTTAGTCTGTTAATTTCGATTGATTGAAAAGGATAGTGGAAGAATGAAAGAGTGAAAGATTTTTTTTTTTTAGGTTTTAGCATAGGAGGAGGCTTTTGGATGAGTAAAAATGAGTTTTGGAGGGGAGGACTCATAGGAAAGAATTTAGAAAGGTTTGTTTTAGGGGTTCAGTATAGTAAAAGAGGTGTCAGATGATACAAGGAGGGGTAGAGTGGGATAGAGTCTAGACAGGGTTATTTTGGCAATCATAGTAGTGGTATGGGGTTTGGGATAAACGAGAGAGTGGATGTAGAGGATATATTGATAGATGTATAGGATGGGAGATAGGGTAGTGCATTGGAAGGAGTAGTAGAAGAAGTTTAAGATGAGTCAGAAGATATATTGAGCGAAGTATAGGCTGAGAAATAGGGTAGTGCATTGGAGATGCTAAATTAGAAGAAAGTGATAAATATGTAGATCCATAATTACATTGAAAGTATGTGTGTTGCAAGAGTTACAAAGTGTGGTGGTGTGCAGTGTGTGTGCTGTGCGTTAGTGTTATTATGGAAGAAGGGAGAGGAGGGTGTTTGTTGGACAACTGATGGAAGGTCTGTTAGGTGTAATTACAGCAGGGGGAGTGTGACTGAATTGGATGTAGTTATGTATGGGGTTGATTGGTGTTGTATTAGTGATGAGTGTATTGGTTAGTGATATAGGATAGAGTTGTGTACTGTTTGTAGGTGATGGTGGATATGTGTGGTAATTGGGATAGTAGGGTGTGTAGATGTGGTTTGGTTGAGTTTGTAGTGTAGGCTGGTACATTAATCTCTGCATAGTGTTGTGCGTGGTGTACATTTGGTGTGAGTGTGTTGCTCTATTTGTGGATGTGGATGGTGTGGGCTGGGTATTGCTAAATGAGAAAAAGGGCAGCATTTCTGGCCTTAGTCCCAACCAGTCTCGAACAGGCTGAAATAGGCAACTGCCCTTGTCCTATCTGTCCATAACAGGCTCAAACAGGCAACTGCCCTTGTCCTCTCTGCCCTTAGCCTCAACGCCCGGGCTGAGACGCCCTAACGCTGGCCTTTTTTTAGAGCCCTAGTAATCAAATGACCCCTTCAGCCAATGGGAACCTTAGCCCTAACACTATCCAATCACAACACTAGCCCTATAATCTAGAACCCATAGGAGACCAGGACATTACAGCCAATCTTAGCCCTAATCCAAGCACCCAATCAGTTAAAAAACCCTGATCTCTACATCCAATAAAGGCCCTAGCCCTACCAGTAGTCCCAAAACAAGTCCATGCAACCAATGGCACAGGTAGCCCTAGTCCCTACTTCCAAAAAAAGCCTAACCCTACTCTAGGTCCCACACCTAGTTCAGCAACCAATCACACCAGAAGCCCTAATTGTTACTTCCAATTAAAGGTCTAACCCTAGCCCATGTCCCACCCTTCTCCCAAAAACCAATAACATAGGAAGCCCTAGTCCCTACCCCACAATGATTGAATCACAGGCCCAGAAACCAATTAGAACCCTCAAATACCCAACCAATGAGGACATTAACCCTAATCCAATAGAAACACCAGATACAACCACCAATCAGTGTAGACATGGTTTGCTGGCCAGGGAGTTGGAAGCTGCTTCTCCTGTTCAGAATCTCCTAGGAGACAGACAGACTCAATCCACACTTTGGATTTTAGCAGGTAGGGGCCTCACTAACTTGAAATCTAACAATATTGTTTGAATAAAACTTTACTCCCCCTGCTGGCCAAAAAAACGAAGTACACAGGACCTAGTAAAACACAATTTAACCAGCTCACAGAAGCACACTTTCTCTGACTCATATTTAGCTATTCATGTATCAGGCTTTGATGCAAAAACACAAACAAATTGCATGCCCTCGAGTTGATTGCATTTGTTCTGGGTGCAAAATGAACCACTAAGTCACAATTCTAGTGTATCAAGATGCATGATTGCTGATCGAGAGTGAGCCCAAAATCACGAACATCTCTCTATAAAGTCGATTTAATGACCAATTCGTATTTCCATTGCATACTCCTTTCTTGCCAGGCGACCAGAAGAAAATAAGTTTATTTGTAGCGCTTTTCGTGATGGTGAACATTGCCTGAAGACCGGAGGGCAATTTACTGCAACAAAGAGTAAGCAATGTTCAGACTAGAGGCCTGAAGTTAACTTTCATGGTCAGAGTGTTACACCCGAGTGCTGGTTTATTCACAAGGAGGAATTAACGGACTATTTCTACAGCTGTTTCACAGCTAATTAATCCCATAGTGCAATCTTACCACTTAGTGGTATATTACATACGTTTATGAGCTAGCAATCTACTACTGACAGCAAGCGATGTTTCTGAATATGATGATCAAATGTGACTCGACCTGGGAGAGTTCAAGGATTAGGGAACGTAGTGGGATTCACGGTGAGGAGATATTGGACTTAAATCACAATACCTTTTTGCAGAGTCAAGTGGGGCCTTCTGACACTGCTAGCTAATACTCTTGCAATGAAAGTATTAACATTCATAGAAACATCCCCTCACTTTTAAATGCTAGTAATCAAAGGTTATGACACGTGGGACCTCTTGTTAGTAAATTACTACAATAACAACTTTTCTAACCCTGAAACTGTAGCAGAGAACATAGGGATGGCCATCGAGGATCTCGTCAGATTACACCCAAACCCTTTACAATTTTTGTGGGTGGGAGACTGTTATAATCTACTTGTTAGTTAATGCATCCTTCCTATTGTTGTTCTCTGCCTTGCTGCTCAGCCAATGGTGATGTCATTGGAATGTTCAGAGTGTTTGTGGTTGAGGAAGAATCAGTTGGAGTGGGTGGGCTGAGCAGCAAGGTGGTTGCTCCTGGTGGGGCATATTATGGATTTTACCATAATCCTGTAACCTGTGACTGAAGAAGTAACCTGATGACTAAATCTATAACCTTTATCTACAAGACATGTCTATGTAAAATCCTTCATTGTAACAAAGACTAATTTTAGGACTTGCCCAAGAGTACAGACAAATCTGTGTGGGATAGAAGACCATAGGGGTGAGCCAATTATTCATTTCACTCATAATAAATATGGCACTGTCCTGAACAATGTACTGATGACTTGGCAACTAGAGCCCCGAAATGAAATCGATCTAGTAACCGGCCAACTATCCCCCACATTTCAGGGCACAGAACGTTGTTCTGTGATCAATTATATAATTACATGTGATCCTTTAAATACCAATATTTCTAAGATAAAGGTCTCTTTCACTGAATTCAGTGACTATGCATTGCTTACATGCGTCTTTGAGTGGTATGTCGCTAAGAAAATCCTTAGTAAAGTCACCTCTAAACCTATTTTAGCAAGCAAAAATGGCTTTACCCTAAAGTGGGATAAAGTGGACGAGCCTAAGCCACTTGCAAATCTTCTAGCATCCAACTATGTGGATTTTCATCGCGGCTTAGAACCACAACTAAGTAGTGACTTGGTGATAGAAGCCTTTGCTAATATTCATGCATGCATTAAAAGCCAACTGACCCTCCCAATTCCCACAAAAGATATAGCCCCGCCGATGGTTCGATAAGGACTGTTCAGTAGACTCCCACAACCTCCGGAAAGCTCTAAAAGTCTTACCAAGAGATAAAGAACATACTTGTGAACTAAGGAACCTGTATAAGTTAATCAGGGTGGAAAGACAGAAAGAGCTAAAACACGAAGCATGGGAAACTTTAAAGAAAGCATCTGCCTGGAAAGATAGTAAAATTTTCTGGAATGTGGTTAATGCAGTCTCCCTTCCAGATAAGGGCAGCCCCTCTCTGGATATTCATATAGAGGAGGAGACATGGATCAGTTACTTTCAGGATATTTTTCCTAGCCCAGTGGGCTCTCGCCCCATGTCTGAGAACTTGCCTATTAAGGCAACAACCTGTCTTTCATTTGAACTAGAGGAAGTAGAGACCGCTTTGTCACAGTCACCATCTCTCAAATCATTAGGACCCGACGGGGTCCCAATAGGTATTTTTCTGACAAATAGACAACTCTGGTCACCCCTGTTTACCGTAGATATGAATTCAACAGCATTAAATGGTCCCCTACCCTCCTGGAAAACCTCAGTAATTATCCCTCTTAATAAAGGTGATGCCTCACCTCCACACAATTACCGTCCAATTTCCCTGTTAGAAAGTGCTGCTAAAATAATGAGTAGGTTACTACTAAATAAGCTGGAAATTTGGGTGGGGGAGAAGAAAATTCTTGCCGAAGTGCAGTATGGATTCAGTCAGGGTAGGGGTACCCTTGACCAATGTCTTAACTTGTCACTACTAGCTGCAAAGTACTCCTTGGCAAAGAAAGGCTAGGTATAGTAGCCTTCATGAATCTGTCGAAAGGCGTTTGACTGTGGAATATCATGGAGGCCATGGGAGTGGAGACTGCAATAACCAATTTTATTAGAGTTGTATTCAGACGCTTCTGCTACGGTCCGATTTGGAAGAGTTGGGGCATGCACAAAACCTTTTAAAATCGAAAGGAGGGTCAGACAGGGTTGTGTTCTGGCACCCTTTCTATTCACCCTTTACACAAATATTCTGTCTGAAGCTTTAGTTAAAACATCAAAAGACACCCATCAAGCACAGATTCTGCTATACGCGGATGATGCTGGTCTTTTAGCAAGAACTCCCATATCACTTAAAAATCTTATCACTGATTATAAGGTCCAATCTGGACCTTAAAGGAAATACATCCAAGACCTTTATTTTAGCTATAGGGGTGCCAAAAAGAAACCAACACGTTTTTAACATGATGGGGAAAAAATAGAACAGGTCTTAAGCTTTAATTATTTTGGGGTGGTCTTCGATTCAAAACAGTCTTGGAAGGCGATGGTACAGAATAGGGAAGAACGTATGGGCAAGAGTGTATCCACAATTTTCCGCTTTTCAAAATATTTGTGCAGTAAGCCCATACCAGAAATGATTAAAATCTATCTGGCTAAATCGAGATCTATTGCTACTTATGGGGCAGCCATCTGGGGGATAGCGGACATCACACCCTTGCAAGTAATAGAAGACAATTTATTAAGCGGCTGCTAGCAGTTCCAACAGCTTGTAGTAATTTTGTTGCTCACAAGGAAGCGGATCTGCATTACATGAGCGAAGTTATTAATCTGGCCTGCTCTCCCTGGGATTATCATTGTGGAAAAGGAACAGCGTTGTTCTGAATCAAAGAATTCTGAAAGATATGTTGTCCTTAGATCAGAATAATAAAATCCCTTGGCTATCCTATGTAAAATATACTTTTACATCACTGGGGCTATCTGATTATTTTGACACTCCTAGCATCTGTGAAGGTTTTCCTAAATCACGGCTAAAGGTACTTTTTATTAAGAAAACTGCTTCTGATAGGTGGGAAAGATGCAGGGAGAAAACTTCTGCTTCGAGCAGTGCTTTAAATGAGCCGGTACTCACCGGTACTGAGTACCGGCACTTCCCAAATTTACTGATCCGAGTACCGGCACTTCTCCACTGTCAAGGAGAGTACCAGTACTCAGGGTCGGATTAATAAGGTGGGCACTGGACTGGTGCCCGAGGGCCAGCTGCGTGCCGTTTGTTTGGCAGCATGTTGGACATTGCCGTATGTATTATTCGGCTGTGGCAAACAGCCCGATGGGACCTGAACGGCCTATTGGAGGCCTGCGCAGGGGCAAGGGGGTCTCTGCTCCCTTCCTACCCAGATGGAGCCTCTCCTTGTCTTCATCACCCCCCTGCCAGGCATCGATTCTGGGTTTGTGAAGGCACGCAGGCACAAAGGTTCATTTTCACCACTTGGCCTCCCACTGGATTCTGACTGTCATTCGCACCGCCCGCTGGGACATTAAGTCCATGATGGGCGGGGATGAGGTGGTGAAGATGGCTTAAGCAGCCTCCTGGGGCACAGGTGATGTAGGGGAGGTCATGTGACCTTTCCTTTGAAGGTCAGGATTGTTCTTCCTCTGCTCTCTACCCTGCTGGACTCTGCATGTACTCGTTAGCCTGCAGTGCTCACTGTCTGCCACTGCAGGGTCTGTGACCCTGGGGCCTTCTGCCGAGGAGAGAGGAGGGAAAATGGGGGTGAAAGAAGGTGAAGAGTGAGGGGGAGGAGCAGAGAGTTTAAAGTAGGCAAAGGTAGAGAGGCAGAAGGAGTAAGCGCAGACAGAGATATGGAAGACATCCAGACAGTTATGGAAAGAGGTAGAGAGGCGCGGAGAGGGCAGATTAGACATAGAAAGAGTGATGAGAGAGAGATTGATAGGATACAATTGGGGTAATGAGAGTGGGACAGAATTAGCTACATCCCTGAGAGAGGTGAGTGCGGGAGGGAGCTGGAGCTTATGGATGTGGAAACAGAGTGTTTGTGTTTGAGAGGAACAGAATCAGGAGGTATTTGAAAAGAAATGCATGGAATGCTTGTTTGTGTGTGTGCACTCTTGTATATAAAAGGATTGCACCAATTGCAAGCAAGTATTAACATTAGAAATAATATGAAGCTGCAAATATTACAAAACAAGAAAACATGAATATTTAGTAGTTCACCTTCATTTTGTATAACAAGTTAACACATTTTGTTTGGATTGATCCATTTCTCACATGATTTGTTCTGTCCTGCAACAAGTGTAAGTGCCAGTCCCTCTCGTCCTAGAGCACATTGACTATTAGCCTGAAAGTGCTAAAAGTACTGTTGATGGTTTGGCTCATTCAGGGTTTTAGTTGTTAATCTGCACAATGGAAAGTTTGAGACCACTATCTAGGGCAAT
Organism: Lissotriton helveticus; assembly: GCF_964261635.1. Lineage (NCBI taxonomy): Eukaryota > Metazoa > Chordata > Amphibia > Caudata > Salamandridae > Lissotriton > Lissotriton helveticus. The sequence continues at coordinate 875,641,422 of NC_136059.1, forward strand.
GCAAGGACAACATGAATGCTCAATAGAAGTGTTTTTGTATCATGTCTCACTCTGCCTCTAACCCTGCCCACTAGCCACGCCCCTAGCTCAAATCAATGAGTACCTGCACTTATTTCTTCCCATTTAAAGCACTGGTTTCGACCTAATACGGTTTATCATACTCACAGCAAGGGGTTCCACGTTATCTTTCCTTTGTTGAGAACATCCAGCACTGCTATATCCTAAACAGATTTCGATGTAATTATATACTGATAATGCTGGAGTATCCAATGAATGTGTTTTCAATCTCACAACTCCCCCCTTGCCCGTGTCATAAATAAATGTAAATGTGGGATACTTGTAAAGCGCACTGTTACTCTACCCGAGTGTCCTGGCGCTGTAGACCGCTGGGGAACCCGTCCTGGTTTTCCCTGTGAGATGGTCCCTTTCTGGGTATCTCCAGGGTGAAACCAGGCATCCCCGGCGTCTCGAAAGGCTATTAATTTTTTTCACCTTTTATCCGAATTAAGCTACATCAGGGGTAGACCATGATTCTAATTGTTTTCCGTGTTCAGTTTTTAATGTTAGCTAGATTTACACTCTAAGCCAGTGTTCTTCAATCTGTGGGGGCGCGCCCCCCTGGGGGGGCGCGTCACCTTCCCAGGGGGGGGCGCGTCCTCCACTGCAATCTGCCCTTTGTTCCCTCCATGCAAATCTTCTTAGAGGACTCCGGTATGTGGAAGGGGGAGGGAGGGGAGATCGATGGGGCAGGAGGTGCCCGTCCTTTTGTCTGGGTAACTCTCCCAGGAAGGGGTTAATTCACGGAGCTGTTAGCTTCAGCTAAAGTGTGAGGCAAGGAGTCTCCTCTGCTAAAAACGAAAGCAAACAAACACACACTTTCGGTTTTAGCAGAGGAGACCCCTCGCCTCCCACTGCAGCTGAAGCATTTCAGCTCTATGAATTAACCCCCTCCTGGGAGAGTTAGCTCTTCCCAGAACGGAGACAAAGTTTCCAGAGTTTGAGTCTCGGCATTGAAGCTGAACATCCTGTGATTCTGGGCAAATCACTTATTCTCCCCGTGCCTAACAAAGAAAATGAATATGTCCTCATGTAATGCAACTGGTGCTATGTAAAGCGCTCTGATACCTGATTCAGGTCAAGTTTGCGCTATATAAAACTCAGTAAAAAAACAAAAAGTAGGCTCTGGCCCAGGGCCCCGGCCTTTCAAAGGGGTGGGAGTGTGTGTGTGGGGGAGGGGTGGGGGGGACCTTGAATCATTTTAAAACACAATGTTGTAAATAGCGTTTTTCAATCATTCATTTTCAATGTGTATAAGTCTTTTACATACATTTTGCAGACAAAGTGTTTATGCATCATGCGACATCCATATAAAAAGTTTATTTTAGGTCAATACATGACCTCACATATGAGAAATAGAAGGGTGTGACAGATTATTTGCAATAATATTAGTGAATTGCTGTTGTTACATACTGAAAACACACATCACTATCCCTGAATATCCGATGTACACACATTTAGTATTTGACCAAAGAAGGCATGAAAGAGCTAAGACTGGATCATAAAATCAAAGCTGGTCTGAACAGGGGCCCCAAAAATACATTTGGCCCACAGGCCACAAAATCCTTAAAACGTCCCTGAAAGTTTCTTTTAAAATTACATAGGCAGGCGCGCAAAATGCCAGTCAGCCATGTGTTTAAACAGCTTGCAAATTGCTAAATATAGTTATAAATAAGTATGTATTCATGTGTAATGTTAACAAGCTCCCGGTGCCCCCTTCTTTTTGTCTATTCATTTGTAATGTGACTTTTTTATCTTTGCTCCCTTTTATTATCAGTCATTGATCATTCAGGCAGCCCTAGAAAACAAGTGGTGTTTTGAGCTGTGTAATAAGCCTCTGTCATTTCACCACACCCACCCACTCACAAACCTGCAGTTTACTAAACACTCTTATTGTATTGAATGGTATTCGCTGAATATGCCCGGAATGTGCGCGGCGCGGTCGAGTCCAGAAATTTCTGTCAGGTGGTGGGGGGGCCCAACATCTAAAAAAATTCAGCTGGGGGGGCTCAACCTACAAAAGTTTGAAGACCTCTGCTCTAAGCACTTGTATGTATGAACAAAGTAAATGCTTCTTGCCTCTTGTGCTAAGCTACCTAATTCCGGCCTGATTTGCACATCCATATTTAGCATGTATGACCTAGTTAATGGTTTATCGGTTGAAATGGTTTCTGTTTGTAACTCTGTGTTTATCCCCATGTATGTCATGTATAAGGAGTGCTGGCTAATGGTTTTACTTACCTTAAAAAATCTCAATTCGTATTTTAGCCTGACTAGCATTGCAGTTGTACCTGTATTCCTTGGTACACAGTATTTATTATATGTACTGTTTTATTCATATACTTTTATGCATTTAACCAAATGTGAAATAAAGATTGATTTGACTCGCCCTGTGTATGAAGTTAGGAGCAATGCTATCTTCTTGTTCTGAGGAAGATGCTGGATAGTTTTTACATCCGTGGGAGCTGTGAGGCATGGAGGGCTCCAAAGTGGGTGCAATTACACAAGTACCTTGTTTTTTTAAAACAATGTGATAGCTATTGAAGTATATCTCACACTCTTCCTTGCGCAATTTCATCCTCACATTGCTCTGTACACTCCATTCCACGCTCCACCTGTCTTCAGATCTGGCTTGTCAACTGTAGCTGTCTCAAGAGCCTCTTTCATACATTCAGGGTGCAGGAATCCTTACTCCGTCTCTTTTACAAGTAATTAAACAACTGATGAACTCAAGAGGAGCCCATTGACATCCACAAGGGTTTACTTACCTACACTTAAGATGTTCACCACCAAGCAACAGTCTCCGTCTAGTCGTTGTATCAGTCCCGCGGCTGCCATGCTACTGTGATTTGTCTGATTGCTTCTACGTTCCTGTAAAATGTTATCCCAGCAGCTGGTGCACACACTACTCCTCCTGAAAGCACCCCACCATGCCTCCAGCTCACAAATCATGAATGTGGAGCAATAACCCACGCAGGGGGCGCTGCTGAGCCACCTTGTCGAATTAAAGCTAAATGAAGACAAGGGGAGCGCTCTTTTCCCAGCCTCAACGGGGACACTAGAAAGAGTCATAGAAGTTCAGGAGATGCAATCACTCTCTCGGGGTGAGCAGATACGCCCGTGGCCTACGCCGTACATTGAGGACATCATAGCTGCCCCCATGGTATGTCCAATGCAGGCTGCAAGATGGCTTGTTAGACACAATCAGTTGCATCCTGGGACTTATAGTATCACTTCTACCACTCTAAGTATGAATGCAAAAATCCCAATTTGCAAAGTGCTGTTGCTTACAATGAACGTGCGGAGATGTCATGCGTGATATGGAACACTTGGCAGCTATAATGACCATAGAGAAAGAAGGTCAGGAGAAGAAAAGGAACGCATGTACACACATACACACGCCTCCATATGTCATTTCGCTCATTAATCACAAGTAAAATACTCAATTTTAGAATACATTAATTTAAGGGGCATCTATACGAAGTTTTCCATATACCTTGCAGGGCATTAAGGTCCAGATGAATTATTTGATACAAAAGGGGATGATGGACGGAGCGTTTGAGCAAATCAAACACTCACCCCCAGTCAACTGATCTGGGTTTAATTCATCACCATTCTTTAGCCCTCTCAGCCACCCCATTTCAGACATGGCCATATGCAAATCAGTCTGACCCTGTGCCTCATGGGAACAGTCCAGTCCGAACTGCCAAGCTGTGGAAAAGTAAATTTTGCCATGTTCTGTGTCCCTACGTGTTCCCCATCTTATGTTATGTGTGTATGATTAATATGCATATGTATTCCCCATGATCGATTAAAGACGCAATTACAGCTGTGTCCATCTTTAGTATGCCAGTTTCCAGTTCTCGTGAATACTACGAATATCAGGCCTATGTAAAGTTACGTTGCCACGTTTCTCAGTGTGCACGTTATTTCATTGTAAAGTCCCCGTTTCTAGGCCTCAAAAGGGCCCGGACACCAGATTCAACTCCTGTCTCCTGAGCCCTCGCTGAGGAGCGATACAGCCCCCACCTGTATCCCTGACCCTTCACTTACTTCCTGCCTCACAGTGCCCGGCTCAGCCTGGCTCTGCCTACGAGTCTGCCAAGAGTATGTTATGATTCTAGTTATCAGTCCAGCCCTCCTTCTCTGCATTCCTAAGCTACTGAATCGCATCAATAGTTTCCGTCATCATCTAGCCTTTACGTCTCCATGTAAGAGAAATACTGTATTAATGGTCATTTAATATTCTTCATCACGCACTACATGTAGAATAATGCATGCTCCAGTCTTAGAGTCTGTTAGCCTCTCCCCTCCTGACTCTTAGTTTATATCAACATGTCCTCTAAACATTAGATACTAGATAGGGTTTAGGTACATGTCGCCCTGACTCTCCAGACTTCAGTCTCTGCTCCTAGCACAGAGTTCATAGCCCCCAGCTTCTCCTAGTAACACGTCATTGTCAGTTTGCGCGCACCATTTAGGTTAGAGGTCCCGGCTCCTTAGGTAGCCCCCTCCATGTTTCCGCCCCCTTTTATGACATATTCTGTTACGTTTACATCACATGTCTATGTATACGCCTCTTGTTACACCTACTTTCACCCTTATCTTTCGCGACTGCTATTGACCACACCCACTGCTCCGCCTATCGTATGTATTGTAATGCAACAGTTTTAGTATATATGCTTGTGTACTGTTATTAAATGTTACGCCGATTCCCTTACGCCAGTCCAATCCTGTCCCAGGCAGCGCTGCCATCCTATTCCTGTGCAGGTTGTCCTGTTCCTGTCCTTTATGCTGTATTAAACCTGCAAACTCCTACTACCTCGAATCTTGACTCTTATTTATTGAGCTATCTGTTATTACTATGTCCAGTAAAACCTAGATACGGTATTATTTATTTATATACCACATAATGGCGCCCGAACAGGGACTTGCCCTTTCCCCACGCGCCGGTGAAGCCACGCCGGCCCCCTGACCCTCTGCAGCCGTGACGGAACCATACCGTGCACATGCAGATATTTCTGCTTCAAGTATCCCTCAGGCCCACGGAGGAGACGGAGGTGGCGGTCCAGCATCCAGACGAGGCGGTGGAGGAACGCGGCGAGTCCCGGCCAGAGCCCAAGCCGAGAGTCCAAGGTCCGAGGTATTCGGAGGCCCACCCGTAACAGAAGTCCGAAGTTCATCCGTCCGGCGTCGAAGCAGTCCAGTCCAGTCCGAGGCCTTCCGTTCTTGCTGCCCGGTGAGTACCGTTGCTGGGGTAGTATCTAGACAGGGTCAATCTAATTGTCTCTGGTCCGTGGGGTTTGGTGGTACACAGATCCCAAAACGAAGTGCCCACTTCGGTGGATGCGGGTCCTGACGTGTCTCTTTATGAGACCGGTAAGTTTCGTACTGTTTTAGCAGTGCATCTAGTCTCTGTTCTAGTCAGTTCTGTTCTCGAGAAATTCATGTATTCTGTTTTCCGTATTCCAGGTAGTATTCTGTCCGAACCGTTATTTTAAATGTTCTTCATGTATTTTAATGTCGTGGTATGAGAGTGGTGTAATTATCGTGTTCATTGTGTATTGTATTGTGTCCAGATTACAGTTCAGTCATGCCGTTATTTTCCAGACTACGTCAGTTAAGAACTAGAAAAGGTCTGTTAGAAGCAGCAGTTCCTGTCCCGCCTAGGGACAGTCCAGGTCACTTTATGTATCAGAAGCATGGCATAAGTGCCATATTATATCTAGATTTATGGGTAGAGTATACCAAACAGTTAGAAGAAAAGTATAGATGGCCCGTATCGGGTACATGGGATGCCGAGTGCATCATGCGAGTAGAAGAAGCATTATGGAAAAAGAAAGATGCCATCGAGTTATGGCGCAAAGAATCTCATAAAAGAACCGAAAAAGAAATCAGAAAGTCAGAATTAAGTAGAGAATCCTTAGAACGAGCCCAAGAAAGGGAATTAATCGAGATAGGTGAACGAGTTAAAACCGAACAGTCAGATAGACAGAGGCATGCCCTCATTAAGGGTATGTATCCTCTTCTTGCCGAGGGCTTGCCAAAAGCGACCCCGGAGGCATCCAGTAATTTTCCGCCACCATTAGTTCCGACCAAGCTACGTCACAAACCGACCGCAGCTGATATTTTCATCTCGTCCTACTTGGACGACACAGTCCCAGAATATGCAAATCCTGTTCCGCCAGTCCCTGTAAATAATGTAAATCCTGCTCCTCCAGACACCGGAGTACCTGCTACGGTACCCCCGGTCCAGCCTACACTACAATTTCCCACTCTGCCAGCACGAAGAGTATCAGTCGACGATTCCAGTATAGGGGCCGCAGGAGGAGGTCCTCCTGGTACCCCGCCACCACACCAACGTGTAACATTAGTCGAGTTACATGAATGTGCGTTACAGCGTACGCCCAAATATAAGTCCGTTGCAGATATCCGACGAGCTCTTACTGAATGCCGCTATGATCCAGTTGCAGGTGATGATAGTACAGTTATATATTCCATCCGTGTAAGACGGGTGACCGGGTATTTGGATACCCTACCGAATATGAAAGAAGATCTAGACAGAATATATCGTTTCATCCGTACAGGGGATGATCCAGAAAGTATTGGTGAAGCCATGTCTCAAAGGAAAGCTGAGATCCAGCTCATGTTATTAAAGTTTCTGATTAATTGTTTAATAAGGGAACAAGATTATCCGACCAAAGATCCGGCCGAAATGAAAATCCTGACAAGGTGGAGTGATAATATAGCCGAGGGTAAACACAGAACTATCAGTAGTATAGAGAGTATGTACAAGAGAATTCGTAAGGAAATAATAAAGTTACACGAACAACGTAAAGCAGCACAAGTAAGCGAGAAAGAAAATTACTCTTCTACTGAAGAGGTAGAGGACGAGAATCCCGCCAGAATAGCGTATGTAGGAAAATCTAGATTTCCAGACCGCCATTTACGCCTAGAACGCAAGTCAGTTTTTCATCATCCAGCACCAGAACAAGGTTCTCTAGAACAAGTATTTCAAGCTACCGATCACATTCTGAAATCACGAATCGGTTATAGTGAGTTAAGTACTATGCATGAACAAGAACTAGCCCGATCAGCAGTCCGATGGATTACTGATTCTACCACTTTTCCAGACGAAATAGTGGCACACATGTTTCTGAAATTGCCCCCAGCCGAGCAACGACTGGTGGGTATGTATATGATCCAGCACCTCATTACATTGTATGAGGGTCAACATTCTGATCCAGGTCCGTTACATGATGTCCTGAACGAGTTACTCCAGTATAGATGGAAAGGTTTAGGTACCGATTTAATTAGTATCATTCTAGAACAGCGTCACAAATATAGTATGTTTTTGAACCCGCATTTTGTTCATGTCTCACCTCCAGAAAGTAAACCCTTTTACATAGATAGACAGAATCCGTTACGAGAAGTACACCCAGTTAGGACAGCGGATGGTGAAATGCAAAGAGTATTTGTTTACACCCCGATTACAAAGATGGAACTCTTAGAGATGAAGAAATTAATTCCCTGTCATGACAAAGATCCAGCAGGGTTCCACCGAGAATTAAAAGACATGCTCCGTATGGGAGAATACACGTATCCAGATATAATTAAAATGCTAAAGGTCCTGTTGCCCGCAGGCATATATGAAAAACTCAAGGAAAAAGAATGGGAGGTGGGAGAGAAAAAGATCGATTGGGCAGTTCTAGAAGCTGAAGATAAGATACGAGTACCAGGTACCGGTCTTGGAGAGAAATGTAAAGAATTACCAGAACTGTTAATACAAGTTTTGCCCAGATTATTAGCCACTAAAAAGGAAGACTGGGATGCAATCTCAGCCTGTAAACAGAAACAAGACGAAGACACTAGTGATTTTTATTCTAGATTTGAAAAATGTTTTATTATAAACAGTGGCCTGAAGACGAGTAGCGAGTCATACCCTCATCTTTTTGTTACTAAATTAGTCGAGAATTCAAGTCCACAAGTTAAGAATCGAGTTTTGAAAGTCGAAAGTACCTGGCAAGCTAATACCCCGTCCCAGATGTTACAGATGCTTCAGTATCACCAGAATAGAATCAGAGAAGAGCAAGAACACGAAAGAAAACGTATGAAAGACACGAAAATGAAAGTACTAGTTGCACAATCTGTTCCTCAAGACAGTCAGAAGAGGGGTCCGAATCAAGCCAGCCATCCTGCAGCTCCCGTTAAAGGGACATGCAATTATTGTAAACAGCCAGGTCATTTTATAAACGAGTGTGCAGTTCTGAAACATAATATAGCCACTGGTAAAACTAAAGAAAGACCACGTCCGCCTAGACAAGAACAAGTTTCACAGACTTCTCAGCCACAGAATGCACAACAGACAGTTCCAGCACCGCAGCCTATTGCTGCAACACAGCATGTTACACAGCAGATGTACCAGTATGCACAGTCCGAGTATCCAGAGTATCAGCCATATTCATGAAACAGCCTAGAGAGGGAGGTAGGCTTGCCTCTCATCGAGATTCCTGTAGATCAAGAAGGTCCCTATGTTCATAGTCAAGTACTAGGGAAAGACAGAAAGTTTCTGATTGATACAGGGGCAAGTAGGACCACCATCAGTCACGCCGAAGTTCCAGGGGCTCCGCTCTCAGGCTCTAGAAATGTTTCCCTTGGATTTTCAGGAAAGCCTATTGTAAACGAGATATCTAAGCCAGTTACTCTAGAAGTAGGTCCATTGTCCCGCACTACTGATCTGTTACTTACGAAGTCATGTCCAGAAAATCTGTTAGGTATTAAAACACTGAAAGAATTAGGTGCAGTTATTTGCTGTTCCCCAGAGGGAATACGATTGTTTTTACGTGACTTCAAGGGTCACTATGTATTACGAGATTTTGATCCAAGATTGTCTAATGTTCCGCAGCATCTATGGGCGCAAGGTCCAACTGATGTAGGTTATATGCAAATCACACCCCATCGTGTGACTCTCAAGCCAGGTGTAGTGTTACCACGAATCAGACAGTACAGATTGCCACCTGAGGCTGTAGCAGCCTTATCCAAAATTATTGACGAGCTCATGGCTCAAGGAGTAGTTGTAGAAACTGACTCCAATGTATGTAATTCTCCGATCATTCCAGTCATGAAACGTACTGATCCAAATGCACCCCCAGTATATCGATTAGTGATTGACCTTCGAGAACTCAATAAATGTATTATTCCCCAGTATCCAGTTGTCCCAGATATCTCTTCCCTATTGACAGCCATTGATTCCGAAGCCTCATTTTTTACAGTCATAGACCTCAAGAACGCGTTTTTCAGTGTCCCCATTCATCCAGACAGTCAGTTTCTTTTCGGATTTTGTTTAAATGGAAGGAGCTATATGTTCACACGAGCTCCTCAAGGTTTCACAGAAAGTCCTAGTATTTACAGTCAAGCACTTAAGAGACAACTAGACAATATTCACATGCCAACTGACACTGCCCTGCTCCAGTATGTCGATGATCTACTGATCACAGCCCGTTCTGAACGTGCTTGCGAGCGAGCATCACTTACAGTCTTGTATTTCCTTGCCGAGATGGGGCACAAGGTGTCCCCTTCAAAGCTTCAATTCTGTGTCCAGCAAGTGATCTACTTAGGCCACTTACTGTCCAAGAGGGGTAGGCAGTTGACACCCGACCGTATCCAGTTAATAGCGAGTCTTCCTCAGCCCAAGACACAGAAGGAAGTACGTTGCTTTTATCGGCCTTACTTCTTATTGCAGACAATGGATTCCTCAGTATGCATTTCTAGCTAAACCACTGATACAGTTAACGACACAGGAGGCAGCCGTATCGACTGTCCTCCCTTGGACATCTGAACATACACTTAGTTTCAATGAGTTAAAGAAAGCTTTATGCCAAGCTCCAGTTCTAGCTACACCGAACTACAGTAAGCCTTTTACACTTTTCGTCACTGAACGCGAAGGTACAGCATTATCTGTTCTCACACAAGATCAAGCAGGACAATACAAGCCCTGTGCTTATTTTTCGAGCACACTAGATCCTGTAGCCCAGGCTCTGCCTGCGTGCCTCAAGTCAGTTGCAGCCACAGCACTAGCTATCAGACAAAGTGATTCCATAGTATTAGGACATTCCTTGACAGTACAAGTTCCACACTCCGTGGAAGTTCTTTTAAACCGTACACAGACTCAACACTTGACAATTGCACGTTTAACAGGTTATGAATTGACACTGTTCCAGCCACACATAGAAATCAGACGCTGCAACGTTCTAAATCCTGCTACACTATTACCGTCAGTTAATTCGAATCCTGCCACACACGACTGTGTGGAAGTAGTTAACACTATGACTAAGCCAAGACAAGATCTGACAGATATTCCATTACCAGATCCCGACCTGACACTTTATGTGGATGGTTCATGTATGAGAACAAGTACAGGAGAACTAGTAGCCGCGTATGCAGTGACTACTGACACTGACGTTATAGAAACACACCGTATTGACACCCTGTCTGCTCAAGCAGCAGAGCTAGTTGCTCTGACCCAAGCCTGCATACACGCCAAGAACCTGAAGGTCAATGTTTACACAGATTCACGTTACGCATTCGGAGTCGTACACGACTTTGGAGTGCTCTGGCAGGAGAGAGGTTTCATGACTTCTCATGGAACCAAGATTCAGCATGGTCTCCTTATTCAAGCTCTGTTAGATGCCATACATTTACCGACATCTATTGCTATCATGAAGTGCAAAGCACATACGAAAGTTACTGACATTATTTCTCAAGGTAATGATCTAGCACAGTGGTTCCCAAACTTTTGACTCCTGAGGACCCCCATTGAGTCACCACTGGAAGCCGGGTACCCCCAAGCAATTTGTATGAGTTAAATTTCAAATATTAAAACAGTAATTCGAAAAAAATACACACGTGTGCACACAAAACAAATACTCAAAGTACTTAGGGGCAGGTTTACAATAAGTGACGCATCCATGTATATCACCTGGGATGCGCCACTTATTGTGTGCCATGCCTCCGCCACCATTGATGCGCCGCATTTACAATGCTGCACCTCATGGGGCAAAAAAGCACAGAAGCATGACGCATCTGTGCCGTAAAGGTGGCGCATTGCTGGAGTTGCGTCGCAAACGCGACACAGCTCCAGCAATGCTCTGGGGGGGCGAATCTTGTTAATGCTGCGTCAATCCTTACGTCTGCTTCAAGCTGTAGATTTCACTCAGCCACTTTTTAGGAGGCGTTCCTGCACCAGAACGCCTCCTTCTGGCGCAGGGCTTTACAACGTGGCGCATCTCTCAGATGTGTCACGTTGTAAATACCCTGCACCATGACGCATCTTTTGCGTCGCCGCTGCATCACGAAAGTGACGCAACGGTGGCGTAAAAGAGGAGCAAGGGGCTTATAAATCTGCCCCATAGGATTTTGGGGCCAGATGTACGACCATTTCATTTAGCACCTCGCAATTGGCGACACATTGTGAGTGGCAAATTACGAGTCGCTAAATGAAATGTGCAACAGTGTGTTTAACACTATTTCGGATTCCCAATGGGGTCGCAAATTGCGAGGTTCATTAATATTAATGAGCCTCTCGCAATTTGTGAGCCTATTGGGAATGCCAGCCCTCCTAGGTATGGTGCCTGCTGGGCTCTGCAGGCCACCATGTCTGGGACTGCTTTTAAATAAAGCAGTTTAAAAAAAATGCAGCCCATTTACCATGCATTTAAAAAAAAAAAAGGAAATGAAACGTTTTCGTTTCATTTTCTAAGGGCAGGCAGAGGTCCCTGGGACCACTGCCTGCCCTTAAAAAATAATTTTGGATGCATTTGCAAAGGGGAAGGGGTCCCCAGGGGACCCCTTCCCCTTTGCAAATGCATTACCATCTACTTGAAGTAAGTGGTAATTGCGAGCGTTTTGCAACCACAAAACATTTGTACATGGTTTTAAGACTCGCTATTTGGAAGGGAATGCCCCTTCCAAATAGCAAGTTGCAAAACCTATTTAGCGAGTCGCAAACAAATTGCGACTCGCGAAATAGGCAATGTACATGGTCCAATACGTTTTTGCATGTGAAAGCGGGTTCACGAACCCGTTCACGCATATAAAAACGGATCGTACATCTGGCCCTTAGTATTCTATATTGAAGTAATAGCCCCTCTGTCACATGTATTTCATTTGTTTTATAGCATCTCTCATACCATTGTAGGATGTCGGAGCACTTTACATCACACACATATAGAGACATTGAATCGGACATGTAAAACAGTGTGTATATGAAATGTTTAAAGAGTGCTTGGTCTGGAAAAGCACAAACTCAGGATTCAGAACATAACACAGTGGCTAGCACTGACTTTAACATTAAAAATGTATTTCCACCCAAATAAATCTTTTTAGCAGCATCAGGATAATGAATAACTGGGAAAAAATCAAAAGTTACTAACTGGTACCATGCAGTTTGCAAGCAGCTCTTTGATGACAGTTTAGAGGTCCCTCTGCTACAGTAACAAAAGAATCTCTGTGACAAAAGCAGTAACCACGAACCTATGCACATAAAATGCTGCTTTTTAAAATGCATGTTACACGTTCTTTGCAGTAGGCACATTAACCCTCTGTGCTACATTAGTTAAGTCAAAGCTGCCACTAAACAAAACTCTCCTCACGCTCCAGCAAGTACATTAATCACTGGCTTTATCTTGACACTTTTATTGCTGCTGGAAAGCTGCTAATTATACAAGAAACTTTTCTGTGCTTTTAAAACTGTTGCCTGCGGACCCCCTGGGAATGTGTCACGGACCCCTGGGGGTTCGCGGACCACAGTTTGGGAAACACTGATCTAGCAGATCGCACAGCCAAGCTTACAGCACAGACTCCAGACATTCCAGTTAATCCAACACAGACCCATACTCCAGATCCGACTACATGCATGACAGTTAAGGACCCTACTCAAGATGTCATAGATATCCAGTTACATGCTACTCCCGATGAAATTAAGAAATGGTCCGAACAAGGAGGGGTCCAGACAGATCAGGGATGGGTAACGAAGGGTAGAGCCACATGGTTTCTCCCCGACTCTATGGTTCAAGTCATTATCAATACCGCACATAGTCCAGCACATTTAGGAGAAAAAGCTATGTTAGACAGTATCCAGAACATTTGGTTCAACAAGCATTTACGAGCTGCAGCCAAGCAGAAAGTCCGTACCTGTATGATATGTTGCCAGTTTAATCCAGGTAAAAGTGTCCCGGTGGAACAAGGTGGATTCCAGCCCCCTGACCACCCTTTTGAAGTCCTCCAAATGGATTATATTCAGATGGAGTGATGTCGAGGTTTCAAGTATGTCCTTGTAGTTGTATGCGCTTTGTCCAGGTGGACAGAAGCATATCCGGTCCCAGATTACACAGCCGCGACCACTGCCAAGCAGTTGGTTCGTGAATTCTTCCCCCGCTACGGACTCCCTAGGGTCGTATATTCTGATAACGGCCAGCCATTCTCATCTGAACTCATGAAACATGTTTCCCTTTTGTTAGGGTACCAGTGGAAGTTCCATTGTGTACGCCATCCTGAAGCAGCCGGTCTCGTAGAGAGACATAACCAGACCCTGAAAATCCGCATCGCCAAAATATGTAAAGAGAAAGGTGTGGACTGGCTAGTAGCTCTGCCAGTCGCTTTGTTTTATATGCGCATGGTCGCACATTCCAGATCAGGTCTGTCCCCGTATGAGGTCGTATTCGGCCGCCCCCCTAACATGTGGGGTACACCTAGACCCCGAAGTATTACAGATGTTTCAAGTAATATGCTGACAGATTACCTAGCTTCCTTGATGTCTGCCCTACACTCTTGTCGTTCACAGGTTGCCGCCGCATTTCCAGACAATACCGAGGTGGCACCGCATGAAATCGTTCCCGGATGCATGGTTCTTGTCCGGAATTTTGATCGTTCAAGTCCGCTGGAGCCCCGCTGGAAGGAGCCCAAGCAGGTCCTCCTGGCCACCCGTACTGCCGTCAAGCTGGAAGGCAGGAAGGGCTGGGTCCACCTGTCTCATGTGAAAAGATTTTACGGACTAAAGACTGTTTCAAAGAACATTTCCGAGGATTTGAAAGACTGCCAAAGTACTATTCTTAAGGACTGTCCCGCAAAAGACAATGATACTAAACCCTCCCTGTTAGAGAAAACTCCGCAACAGGAGTATAAGCTAAAATTAAGGTCTAGTAAAATAAGTCAGCCAGTTTGATTGTCTAAGTCCTCCCCTAGGTGAAACGGTTAGACCGGTTTCTGACATGTATATAATAGACCCCCACAGAGAGAGAGTTAGTGAGAACTCTAAAAGTTGCACTATCATTTTATGTTTTCTGCTATATCTCAGCCTTATGACTACCTGCATAAGTTATGCATTTTATTTGTGTTTTCCAGTTTCTCATGTAAATAAGTCTTCTATTGCTACAGTAGAGCACACGTTTAGTGATCTGCCTCCTCATGAACTATCTTATCGTCTTGCTATGCGTAATAATTCCTTTATCCGCATGTTACATTATTCACACCAGACCAGCAATGCCACTAATTGTTGGGTGTGTGGTCGACTCCCCCCTTTCCAGACACCGAAGGGAGTTCTGCCACTCTTTTCTTATCCATTTTCACATAACGGTTCGTGTGGAGCATGGTCCACGTTAACGTCATCCTCAACAGATATGTTTTTTCTTAACAGTACATGTTTTCCAGACAAGCAAGGTCTTCCCCACAGAACAGGGTTAGATCTAGAAAATGAAGTTTACAACTTGGGTAATTATTCTTCGAAATTCATGGTCCTGAATGTTCAGTCTGATACTACTCCAGACTTACCTGCTATTTCAGTACTACCAGTTAAAGGCGAATTATGTGTCCGAAAGAATGGTTCCGTACATGTAGGACATAGTGATTGTACTACTATTGTCAAGTATAGTGACAGTAGGAAATCTATTTTTAAAGCTTCACGTCATTCTTATTTTGTTTGTGGTCAGACCGCATATGTTCGTCTGCCCCTCGATTGGGAGGGAACCTGTTACATTGCCTTCCTACTGCCACCAGTTTTTCTAGCCCCACCCGACTACCATAGGAATTCCCACCTAGTACATACTAGACACAAGAGAGACCTCCCGATTGTCGATTATACTGAAACTGCCCTAGAACAATACATAGATATCAATAAAGGTGTCTTTCCCTATTTAGGTACTGTCGTGAATAGTAAACTGATACGTAGATTAACGAGAACCCTTGAAGCAGTAGTGATTGAGACTACTTCTGCTCTAGGTAACTTAACCGAGGAGCAATCCTTTATGAGAATTGTCGTGCTCCAGAATCGTCTCGTCCTTGACGTCATACTGGCCGATAGGGGCGGGGCTTGTAGAGTCATCGGATCTAGTTGCTGCATTTTCATTCCTAATGACGCATCGTCTGTTTATTCAGCTATAACCAGACTCCATAAAATTGCCCATATGTTACACCAAGATCCAGGCACCTGGACATGGTCCGGTTGGTTCTGGAATATGATTTCCGCCTGGGGATGGAAAGTGTTGTCCTTTCTAGGTATTGCAGTAGCGATCATATTCAGTTGCTGCCTCTGTATACAATGTGGCCCTGCGATTTGTGGCATTTGTGCTACCTCTTGTATTCCTAGTCCCAAGTCCCGTTCTAAATCCAGTTCCAAGAAAATTCGAGACGAGCAAATGATACTGTATGAAATGATAGATGGTATCATGAATATTGATGTTTCCTGATGGAAACGTAGTGACAAGGAGGGAATGTGGAAAAGTAAATTTTGCCATGTTCTGTGTCCCTACGTGTTCCCCATCTTATGTTATGTGTGTATGATTAATATGCATATGTATTCCCCATGATCGATTAAAGACGCAATTACAGCTGTGTCCATCTTTAGTATGCCAGTTTCCAGTTCTCGTGAATACTACGAATATCAGGCCTATGTAAAGTTACGTTGCCACGTTTCTCAGTGTGCACGTTATTTCATTGTAAAGTCCCCGTTTCTAGGCCTCAAAAGGGCCCGGACACCAGATTCAACTCCTGTCTCCTGAGCCCTCGCTGAGGAGCGATACAGCCCCCACCTGTATCCCTGACCCTTCACTTACTTCCTGCCTCACAGTGCCCGGCTCAGCCTGGCTCTGCCTACGAGTCTGCCAAGAGTATGTTATGATTCTAGTTATCAATCCAGCCCTCCTTCTCTGCATTCCTAAGCTACTGAATCGCATCAATAGTTTCCGTCATCATCTAGCCTTTACGTCTCCATGTAAGAGAAATACTGTATTAATGGTCATTTAATATTCTTCATCACGCACTACATGTAGAATAATGCATGCTCCAGTCTTAGAGTCTGTTAGCCTCTCCCCTCCTGACTCTTAGTTTATATCAACATGTCCTCTAAACATTAGATACTAGATAGGGTTTAGGTACATGTCGCCCTGACTCTCCAGACTTCAGTCTCTGCTCCTAGCATAGAGTTCATAGCCCCCAGCTTCTCCTAGTAACACGTCATTGTCAGTTTGCGCGCACCATTTAGGTTAGAGGTCCCGGCTCCTTAGGTAGCCCCCTCCATGTTTCCGCCCCCTTTTATGACATATTCTGTTACGTTTACATCACATGTCTATGTATACGCCTCTTGTTACACCTACTTTCACCCTTATCTTTCGCGACTGCTATTGACCACACCCACTGCTCCGCCTATCGTATGTATTGTAATGCAACAGTTTTAGTATATATGCTTGTGTACTGTTATTAAATGTTACGCCGATTCCCTTACGCCAGTCCAATCCTGTCCCAGGCAGCGCTGCCATCCTATTCCTGTGCAGGTTGTCCTGTTCCTGTCCTTTATGCTGTATTAAACCTGCAAACTCCTACTACCTCGAATCTTGACTCTTATTTATTGAGCTATCTGTTATTACTATGTCCAGTAAAACCTAGATCCGGTATTATTTATTTATATACCACAAAGCCATGTCTTCCATGGACCGGAAACAAGCATCCTGGGACCGGTTTCGGATTCATAATCCTCATCAGCCAGGCTATCTTGAATCCAGTGGCCAAGTGAGCAAGGGACTCACGTCTGAGCATACCCTGCCACACTTAGGGCGAACAAAGCGATACAAAAGGGGATGATGGACGGAGCGTTTGAGCAAATCAAACACTCACCCCAAGTCAACTGATCTGGGTTTAATCCATCACCATTCTTTAGCCCACTCAGCCACCCCATTTCAGACATGGCCATATGCAAATCAGTCTGACACTGTGCTTCATGGGAACAGTCCAGCCCGAACTGCCAAGCCATGTCTTCCATGGACCGGAAACAAGCATCCTGGGACCGGTTTCGGATTCATAATCCTCATCAGCCCGGCTATCTTGAATCCAGTGGCCAAGTGAGCAAGGGACTCACGTCTGAGAATACCCTGCCACTGGAGTCAAGCAAGCCCGGCTGAAGACGGCTGTAATGCCAGAAACCGGTCCTGGGAAGCTTGATTCCGGTGCAGGGAAGACATGGCTTGGCAGTTCGGGCTGGACTGTTCCCATGAGGCACAGGGTCAGACTTATTTGCATATGGCCATGTCTGATCTGGGGTGGCGGAGTGAGCTAAAGAACGGTGATGGATTAAACCCAGATCAGTTGACTGGGGGTGAGTGTTTATATTGTCAATGCTCCGTCCATCATCACCTTTGGTTTTTCTTTGTTCGCCCTAAGTTGGCAGGGTATGCTCAGACGTGAGTCCCTTGCTCACTTTGCCACTAGAGTCAAGCAAGCCCGGCTGAAGACGGTTGTAATGCCAGAAACCGGTCCTGGGAAGCTTGATTCCAGTCCAGGGAAGACATGGCTTGGCAGTTCGGGCTGGAATGTTCCCATGAGGCACAGGGTCAGACTGATTTGCATATGGCCATGTCTGAACTGGAGTGGCGGAGTGAGCTAAAGAACGGTGATGGATTAAACCCAGATCAGTTGACTGGGGGTGAGTGTTTGTATTGTCAACGCTCCGTCCATCATCACCTTTGGTTTTTCCAGATGAATTATTTACCTATTGCTTCTTACCTCTGGTGAGGTCATAAAAGGCTCAGATTTGTATCCGACTCCTTGAGCCCTTCCTTCCAAGTGCATGGTTGAAAAGGTGTTGTTGTGGATTAGCCTATATGGGATGTTCTGATTGCGGCGTTTGAGACTTGACAGTGTTTTTGGGAATGGTCTCTCTGCCCTTGCAGGTTAAGCAATCATTATTACAAGGTGCTCAAATATGGGCTCGCCCAAAAAGCAAACATAGCCAATGTGTTTCATTCCTTTTCTGGACGAACTTCTTCAAGGCTGTAAACAATCAGTATAAAACAATATTTAATTAATAAATAAATAAATAAATACATTATTTAGGAATTAGATACAATTCTAGAAACTAAATCCTAAACCATGCTGGTTTTATTCTGTACGCCCTAAGATAATAATAACATATATTCAACCTCAATATATGCCAACTATACATAAAGTCCATTCATAGATCCAGAGTGGACATAATTAATAATATGAAGAAAAGATGGTTTGTAAGTATTCCAACGTCAAAAATCAAATCACTCAAACTGCAGAGTAGTATGATGGCCAGAAGCTAAGAGGTCTGAATATTACTTTAACAGGTGCTAAATGGAGGTTTTATTAGCATAGAGTCAGCTTAAGCAAAGACCAACAGTCACCACACATGGGTTCAGACAGTTCCGCTAAATTAACTCAAACTGATTTGAGCAGTGCTCACATATAATGCTTTCTTATGCCACTTGGTTACTTACGAATGATCTGTCTTCTGCATATAATGTATGATATCCACTCCTGATTTATGAATGAACTTCACATACAATTGATGTGTTTGTGGGTTGAATACATGTAAAGAATACTTCTTGATATGAAGGTAAAACCTATATTTGTGTCCATATGATACATCTAATCTGAGGGAGCAGCATTTCAAATGCACTATTATAACCATAATATGTATACAGGTGTGTACATAGTAAGTTTTACCCAGTAATTATGTTGGTGTCCCATCAACATGTGTGGAAATATATCACCCTAAATTAGATCATATCGGGCACTTAATTTTGTAAACTATTGTGATGTGAGCAAATTTTCATATCCTAATTAGTTGCTTGCCATTGATCTACTTGACTGTAGGTCAGTTACATGGGACCATTCTAGTTAATAAAGTCATGCGTAGCAACGTCGACTAGTAGCTAACCACTTTGTCCAGCATGAACTCCACTTCCTGACCAAACGAAAGTTCTGGGATGTCAGTGGGGACTCTGGACATCTCAAAGGAATGCCAATCACAGTGCATGAGACAGGTCCTGAGCTAAATGATCAGCCTACTGCAGCAGTTTATGGCCATGCCACTGTCACTAGTGGAAAGATAGCTGTGTCAAGAGAATTCTGTGCCATTGTCAACTTCTTCTATGTGTCACAGTAAATCAGTGGCGGCTGGTGAAATTTAAAAGTGGTGAGGCGCAAACTGATTTCCATACTACACCGTAGCGAGCGAGCACAGCGAGCGAGCCCGAACCCCATAAGTGGGGTTTGGTGGGGTTACCCCCCCCCCCCCCGAGAAAATTTTGAAAAAAGAGAAGAAAATCGTTCATTTTCAAGCAAATTTGAGAAAGCAGGAAGGTTAATGAAGCAATTGTGAAAGTGCAGTTATTACATTAATAGATGGCATAACATAGGTATCTGCTTATTCAGTATAACCACAGAGCTTCATACATTCCGTCCTATTACGCTCAGGTGCTGAATTCAGACTATAAGACTTTCATGAACCCACAAGTCAAGACAAGAAGCTATCTTTGTTCATATACTGTATACTCTGAATGAATTTGATTACAAGAACTGCGTATGCTTCATGAGGTTAACCCTTGACACAAGAACATCAGGCTCAAGGTGCAAGGCCTACCTTTCGGTACGGCCCTCCACCCAGTCCCACAGAGTCCACTCCGCAAAGCCTTCAGCCACACCAACCGTCCATCTCCTGAACCAGAGGTGGGTGACCAAACATGATCTGGGTGCTGGCATCATGACAATCTGAAGTGTCTCACAATTGTTGGGCCTACACAATACCACGCTTGGGAATGCCAATCTTGCATTTGGGATATTTATTTATTATGTGCAGCCTCTTTATTTTCTTGACACCACGCACACACGTCATTGGATCTGGGGATCTATCCTTATATCCAATGAGTAAGATAACAACCATCACAGTTCTTGCTCGCAACCAGTCATCAAGAGTATTACCCTAGCCTGCGAAGGCAGTAGGTAAGTAAGTCCATTCTCAGGAGAGCCACAAATATCAAGGAGAGCACAGTGAGCTATGAATGCATGTGCAACCACCTTAAGCAGCAGAAAGGGATTGAGGTATGGAACCCAACGAGTGCTTGCTTATGGAAAGCATGCCCCTGGCTTCGAAAACTAACTCCTGATGCGCAACCTACAGCTCTGGACACTCCATAGTTCAGGCTAGCAACAAGTCAGGCTTTAATCGTTAGGAAAGCAATAAAGTGTGCACCCTGTCTCTTGGATGACACCTGAAACTTGTTGGCAATATAAGCCCTGCCTCACCCTTGTTTGCAGAATTTGACACTCTGGAACAAAAGATCCACATGGGCTCTGTGGACATCTTACAATTTCCCTTAACCATCTATGTGGATTGTGGAGTTCTCTCACGGCCAAGATTGTCCAGTGTTGTTTTAAATCATGTTAAGTATTTAAGGGTTAAAATATTGGTTATCTTCGGGCGTGGGGAGTAAGGAGAGAGTCAACAAGTATGCTGATAACACCTAGAAATTAATGAGAGTGTCTACTAACCAGTGACCAGTGCCAACCAGTACCAATGTAGTCATGAACAAAGAAAATACTCTCCTCTTTCAGAAATAGATCAGATCACAGATAGAGCATGCCATCTGCTCTGTAAAAGACTCAGTGGAAAGCATGGAATTCATCTAGGAAACACCTTGCCCACTTTTTAAAAATGAATTCACAGATGAACCCAAATGGCATATAGCAGTATTTACAAATACACATGCACTATAGGATGCAAATTCTATGCATAATCACACTCAATAAATCAAAATTTGGAAGATGTAGCTCATTCCAAACACTGCTGGTCTTCCTATATGCGCATACATTCTCAATAACTACAAACAGCAACAACTACACTTAAGACCAGCCTAATATGTACTAATTATGACAGGGAACCCAGAATTCAGTGCACACTTTAAAGAAAATATAGTCATGTAACTTAGACTGCGTAGGACATCGGCAGGGTGATGCGATATGATATTAGGGACAAGTGAGTGCTGGTATTCAGTGCTACATAGGTACTTTGTCAGTTTATTTCTTTTTTGGCCGGGCTGCCGAACATGGGTCTCAATAGAGCGATGAGGTTAACACTAATGAGTTGGTTAGTGCTCCAGTGGCTGTCCGATCATGTGACCGGACAACCATGCCACCGGAAGTGCAACGCCGCTCACCATAATCATTCTCTCTTACTTAATGGAGGTTGAGTGAGAGCCTCTGGGCCTACACAGGGAAGCGAGAGGCACAATCCATTGGTGTCCTTTCCTTGATGATGTGAGTACTGTATTACCATGGGTGTGGGAATCCCTTTTAGGGGTATAGTGGTCTGGTTATTCCTGACTTATGCTTCTTTCTTAAAAAATAATGGATAACAAATACTGAAGGAAGCGGCTTGTCGATACAACAAGAGTTTTGATTGTGTGTATGCTTAGAACTGTATAGCTTGAGGTGACTAGTGGGTATAGGAATGTGCTACTGGGTGTGTGTCTTTTTACCCTACGCTACAGAGTGTGATTACAGGGAAACACTCCCGCTTGGACTCCAGCTACAGTGATACACATGTGAAAACTTGGTAAGCGACATGTTCAATGTCCCCATCTCTATTTTAATTGCACTTTAACCATGGGGTGTTACTTATTACTGGGGTGGGCTGCCCATGAAAGTGGGAAGAAAGCGGATATGATTGAGTATATAATATGCATGACAATATACGTGCAAAAATGTGTGATGATAAAGCAGATATTGTAAATTGTGTTATAGAAAGACGCTTTGTGTTGTACTTACTTATGTGGGTTGTCATTTTAGGAATCCTGAGTGTGTGATCAGAGAAAGCGCCACTTAAGGTCAATATATTGGGATTCATATATCCTACTAATGAAAATTTAATTCCTTAAGGGGACTAATATAAGTGGGAACTTGAGTCGAGAGGAATGCCGAACTACCCCTTGTGGGACGATGAACAAAGGCCAAAACATGTTAACTAAATGAGCAGTATAGTGGGATGAAGGGGTAATAATTATCCCCTGGGTCATCCCTTAGGATGTAGTCCCCTTTTCATATTGTACCCTATTATTTTATTCCTTGTGTTCCGAACTCTTTGTACAGAGTTTCTCGTTTTATATTGTATCCTATTGTGTTATGCCTTGCTCCTGAGTCCTTTAATTCTTTGTATAGAGTATCTTAAGTGACAGATGTTTTTAATGTACTGCAACCCTCTTCAGTTCTTTCTTTGTACAGTGCTTTGATACTGTGATGGTCATGTTCGCGTTTAATAAAATACAATAAAATAACATGTCACCTTCTTCTGCTTGTACTGTGCATACATGCAAATAGTTTCACTTGTTTATACTTCACGAAAACGCCTGTTCAAAAAAGTCACTTTTTGCTTCAGCTTTAGTTTTAACTACAAACTGCACGTGATTCTCGTTTAGCTACAGGGGCTTGCTCCGGAAAAAAACAGGGTAGGAGAAATAGACAAAGTTAGGGAGGCAGTACCCAAAAGGCGAACTCCAATAATAAATCGGTCTTGCTCTGCTGCGCCAATTGCTCAGAGAGTTTACCAGGGCTGCTGATTGTCTTATTCAATCGATTCCACCCGCTCTGCACCTCAAGCGGAACCTGGCGCTGTCGAGCGCCATTGTGAGCAAGGAGGACTCTAATGATTATAAAGGCACTTATCCACCATAGATGGGTGTTAATCGGGCGTCATGTCATCTCTAAAGGCAGGTTTAGCAGTCACTTTAATATCAATAAATATGGTTTATAGGGCACTGTCTGATGATTAAACGGGGCTTTTTGGGGGGGCTGG
The DNA here is from genome assembly GCF_964261635.1 of Lissotriton helveticus. Lineage (NCBI taxonomy): Eukaryota > Metazoa > Chordata > Amphibia > Caudata > Salamandridae > Lissotriton > Lissotriton helveticus. The sequence continues at coordinate 875,664,619 of NC_136059.1, forward strand.
GCACGGCTGGAGTTTATGGACAGTATTTTTTTTTCTTTACAGTGGTCTCTGCTATGCACTTTATTACCATTAAACATGTGTTTCGGGTCCTTCATAATCAAAGGTCCTTCGCTCGGGCACTTAGTGCACATACAACAGGTGTGTGCCGGGCTCTGCTTATCAATAAACAAACGCGCATTGGGCACTCTCCGCCCGGCAGAAAGCTGTGTAATGGCGTCATTTCATTTCCCCTAAAACACGTGAAGAAAACTCGTTTTATTATCAAACAGCTGAGCATTGGTGTGCAGTTTCAGCAAATATGGCAGGCCCGTGCCCTTATTAGAGTTAAATTCGTGGTTAGTGGACAATTCGTCAGCAAACAGGTGTTAAAGTTTTGCGATCACCCGACAGGGCTGGGACATCTCACAAAGCGTCGGTCGTTTGGCAGGACTTTAATGTGGATGCCTTTCACATGACTGCATGAATGAACATGACTCCTTTACAGCCATGACTCTGACGTGAATCCACACTCCAGGCCTTACAAACATGCAAGCGCGAGGCACTTCAACATTACAGAGCAGGCTGCCAGGCGTCTCTTCGCCCTCGTGCACGAGTTTCACAGGCACTACAACATATAAGGCCACTCACCTTTGAACCTCACTTTTTTGTCTCGGGCACCTCGTAGAATGTGTGCTTCGCATCACCATCACCATTACCACAGGTGTTACATAAGGCACCCCGCCATCACCATAGCACACCAATAGCCAGCTAGCGTGAGGGTTTGCGCAGATGTCTGGTGGTTCTTTGGGTTAGGTTGGAAACTAGTGTTTCATTAATATTTCATTAGCATTTCATTTCATTGACCTGTGCCATCAACAGTGCAGCAGAAGTTAAAAAGTGCCCGCCTGGGGGGCCCTACCTGCCCGAGTAGTTCACAAGTCTCTGCTCCATAAAATGGCTGCTACTTCTCCTCCAAGGCTCCAACTGCATGCGCGTGAAGAAGTGTCCGAGTCTGCGCAGACGGTCCCTATCCCAACTCGTCACAGGGTGGGTCTCACCACGCCCTGTGACGAGTTGGGAGGGGGTGTGGTGACACTACAGCAAGCTCTCTGAGTCTCCTCCACTCTCTGATTGACATGGAGATGTTAGCAATCCCGGGCTTGTGTTAAAAACGCCCGGGGCTAACTTAATCTCCACGCCATCAGGGGGTGGAGACTGGGCCTCCAGGCTATGTCTTTGCGAGCTGATGACATCACAGCCTTCAGGGCTGTGAGGTTCTCAGCCGGCAAAGACAGAGCGGCACATCAATCATTGGAGGTCACGTGTATATAAACTTGCGGTGCGGCGGTATTGGTGAATGGGGCTGGGCAGCAGACTCAGAGACAGTGCCCCGTGTTCTTTGCAATTATTTTTTAACAATAATAAAAAAAACGTTAAATAAACGAGATCTTCTAAATCCGATTGAAATAAAGTGTGCAAATTACCTGGGGCGGAGCCCCGACGCCCGCAAAGAGAAACCGCCACTGCAGTAAATGTGTACTCAGTGCATGGATCCATGAAGGTATTCACTAATAACTGTACTTCATCACAATTTACACCCTTGCAACAAACATTACATGCATGTCTGCTACCTTCCCGAAGTAACCACATTAAAATAAATATCACAAAGAGAAAAAATGCTTCTTCATTGTTTATCATGTTATTGTTAAAAGTTCTGAAAAAGAGTATAATGTTCTGAAATCGAATAGCATGCAGACTCCGTTGGGCCTGTCCCAATGACTGTACGAGTGGGATCAGTTGTATTGATGTTATGGCCTGGTGGAAGGACACGTTTTCCCGAGGAACACGACAGAGAAGGTGCCTTTGCAGCGGAACCACCGGCTATTGATGGACATGACTAGATACATCGCGATGCCATGTATGCCCCGCACTTTTCTTGTTTCATATGCTCTTGAAGCCTACCGGCACCTTTGATGAAGTGGCATTGATTTCCTTTGGATGATGTTCTCCTTATTACCTTTATGTGACCACACCATTTCTTGACTAATTGTTTTTAGATATATGTGCCTTAGGCCACACACCTGATCCGCAAATGATGTACAGCAAGTAATGACATTACAGCCAACTGTTGTTGCCAACATATACCTTTGTATGATCGCGATTTTTTTGAGATATCTTTACATTGTAAATTCTTTGATATGTTATGCAATCCATATAAGAAATGCAATAAAAGATATTCAAACAAAAAATGCTTCTGCAATCTTGGTACATCTTGATTGAAGAAGAAAACAGTGTGTGTGGAAACACCAAGTCACAAACTCCTCCTGAACATCAAGTGGGAGAAAACAGCCAAGCAGAACAAGCAGAGTCAACCAATGACCCACAAAGAAAATTATGCAACTTGCTAGAGGAATAAAATGAGGGACAAATGCATAGCAATAGGGCTTTGACAGCAATGAAATATAATGGAACAAAATATATTGCAAAGCATCATGCTCTGACAAATTCTGCTGTATATATGCTTGAAACAGGAACTGACAACACTGTAAGAAACTCTGCATCATTTTTTATTTTGATACTCCAACTACTTCCAGCAGACTGCTCACTATCTTGTGAAGGGCATTTTAGAAGGCTTCTATTTGGAAATTCATGGCTTTTGCTCCACCTTAGAGAAGAAGCCAGCGTTTATGACATTCACTGATCCAGACACGCAGCCGACATAGCTGACCTCATTCTCACACAAGAACCGGATTTGCTCATTTTAACCTAAACTTGGTTAAAAGAATCCTCTACACACATCATTGACATACTAGTACCCCCAAAGTATGACATCATCAGACTGGATAGAATTGTTAAGACAGGGGATGGTATTGCCTGCATACACCGGAATAATATCTCAGTAAACAGATCCCTATCCCCTGTATTCCCTTCTTGTGAATGCATATGCCTCAACATCACTAGCAATGGCAAACCAGTGTGCATTCTACACACCCTTTATCATCCACCAGATGATAACCTCACCTTTACCGAACATTTTATGGACATAGTCTCTACTAATGCCGGACACCAAAATACCCAAATATTTCTTGGAGACCTCAATCTCCATTGGAATGACCCCAATGATGCAGTGGTCAATAGTCTCAAAAACTTCCTCTCTGACCTCGACCTCACCCAAATTTGCAACAGCTCTACACATCTCAAAGGATCAATCCTGGATTTAGTCATCTCTAAAGTTAATTCCATCCAGCTAGATACGATCCATCTATCCATCCATGTGATTGGTCTGATCATCATATTATCACCTTCTTTATCAATGTAACAGTGAAACTTAACTCGGTTCAACCCACAAGACCTAAAGTATGGAAGAGGGATCTGACAAACATTGACCCTAATATAATCACAACTTCCAGCTACAACTTACTTCTTCCCCTGAAGGGATATCCGATGTTCATGATCTCACCAACCACTACTTCAATTGCATGTACATGATACTAAATGAGGTAGTCCCCCTTCAACTAAAGAGAGTCTCCACTAAAGATTCTAAGCCTTGGTACGATGGAAGATTCAACGAGGACAGACGATCCCTAAGAATAACTGAACACAGATGGAGATCAGCTCCATCCGTCAATCACCTCAAGATACTAAGAAAAAATAGAAACGCATACCACAGAAAGATTAAGTGCACTAAAGCAGCCTTTTTCAGCCACCAATTAGACCAGGCAAAAAATCGTCCCCAAATACGTTTTGAGCTAATCAGAAAAACTCAGACCTGGCTGGCAGAAAACCATCTAAAACTGAATGCCCTCAAAACCGAATTCCTCCTAATCGCTCGTCTCGCCCAAGTACCCATAATGCAAGACTGGATAAAACACCTTCCTGCACTCAACTGCCAACCTCTCATCGTTGACTCATCGAAATCGCTGGGAATATCACTGGACAGAAACCTCAATATGCAAAAACACATCAGTAACGCACCAAAAGGGGCAAACTTTCAGATAAATACTTTGATAAAAATGAAACCTTTCCTGCCGGAAAAGGACTTCAAGCTGGCAGTACAAGCTCTAGTCATCCCAAGAGTGGAATACGGGAGTGTATCTCTCTGTGGCCTGCCCAGAGCTGCAACCGCCCCTCTAAGAGCCTCAATCAACGCCGCAGCGAGACTGATCACTGGCTCCAAAAGAAGCTCCCACATATCCCCGGACCTAAAATCCCTTAATTGGCTAACTTTTGAAGCCAGAATTCATTTGAAAATAGCATGTATGACACATAAAGCCATTCATCACAACGCACCCAGCTATCTGGCACAGAAACTGGTGCCCTTGTGTGTGGTCAGATCTACAAGAAGTGCTAAAAACCTTCTACTGAAACCGCAAACATTCAACAAGAAGAAAACATATAACCGAACCTTTTCAGGGATGGCACCCAGAATTTGGAATGCTCTACCCCCAGAAACTATACTTAATCCCTCTATTGCATCTTAAAAAAAAAAGTTAAATAGCTTCTCATGGCTAAATTCACTTAAGCATGGACTAGTGTTATTATGCGACCCAACGTATGTTCTACATGGAACTTTATAATGTCTACTGTCCAGCCAGGGATCCTAGATATTGTATCTATATTATTCTTGATATATACTATCATTGACTAGCATTGAACTTTACGTTATTTACCTTGTACCTATGTAACTAAGACACTTACCTTGTAAAGCGCTCTGATACCCGCGAGGGTCAGGTTTACGCTATATAAAACTTTCAAAATAAATAATAAAAAATAAAAAGCTGTAGCCTGAAACTCCACTGCCACCATTTGCACTATGTGCTACCTGCAACCCTGTGAAAACCCCTCTGGGTCACCGCAAATGTGGAGCTAATGGACTGGTTTCATGAGCAATGATGCTCTGCATCTGACTGATCATGGCATTCTGCAATGCACTGATGTGCAGCACATGAGAGACTTCTTCCTTTTCTGCATAACCCTACTGTTGTTCTCATGAATGTGAAACTCATCCCCTTCAAATGTCCAATCACACAGCCACAAAAGAGTTACAATAGGGCACATATACGTACCCAAGCAATCATTGGGAGCACTTTTGGCATCTTTAATCCATGCTTCAGATGTTTTGATACAAGGGAATGCCACAGTACTCCCATTGTGGCCTGTTGTCTGTTGCACAACATCACCGTACACTGGGGCATACATGTAGACCTTACCTCTAACCCCAACTAGGCTCTTGGAATGGGACGCAGAATAGAGGTTGGAGTTGCATGTGTGTTACTGACAAGTGGCATCACATTTCACATGAGATGCTAGTTTATTTGCTGTATCTCAGTGATTGGACAGTATTCACTCAATGATGAAAGGTGTTCTATTAGGCTGGCCACATCCCCTATCCTGTGACATCATTATTGCACTACTTTGATTCTAGTATCAAACGTGCAGTTCTATAGGTAATATGCATCCATAAATACATGGCTATTGTGTAAGAACATACTATATTGTCTTCCATACTAGGTGGCAGATTTCTCTTCCTCTGGTAGAATTGGTGTCGCACCCTAAAGCAGAAACTGAGAACTCTGTAGCAGGGTTAGAGTTTTCCACCAACTGCAACAAATAGGAAATGACATGCAGGAACAGGAAGTTGGCCATTCCTGAGCCATCATGAGACTACTACACAATTATCCTCCATTCAGCTGTACTTTCTATTCTGGACATTCCTCCCCAAATGGCTGAGGATCGAGAAGAGAGGGACATCAGTTTCTCCCAGAAGGCACTCGTTTTAATCGAAGAGGCGGTTCTCCAGATATACCCTCAGCTCTACAGGAGAGCAGAATCTCAGCTGAGAAACAGTCCAGACTAAAATCTGATAGGACATTGCCATTAGCTGCAATGTGGTGGAAGTTTACGCTTAAAGAGAATGGGAGTGCTCGGAGGTTCTCAAATGCTGGGCATGCCTGAAGGCACAGCATGCATGGGGTATCCTCCCAGCCCTATATATGATACCCTAGGTTGTTCCCAATGCACTGGACAGTCCACAGAACAGTTTAGTTCATGCACAGAACAGGGAGGTATAACCTACCATAAAACAATATTTTATCTGTGGATTGAAATATTTACAGTGACATCTTTAATGGAGTTTTATTTCCTTATGATGAACTTATATGTTGCCCTCTAAAATGTGTAATTAAATCAATGTTATTAATGTATATATTTAAGTACATGTTTGATTTTTTTGATTCATTATATAATATGTTGGCACACAGGTACTTTGTAATGAAACATAATCTTTTTCGAAAATGTTCGGGTTACCACTGTCAAAGGGCCTTACAATGAGTCATGTGCTATTGTTTAATACACATACAGGGATGGAATGACTCAAACAATAGGCCCGGCCACCAAAATAAAAGCGGCCCTGTAAGAAATTGAATTATTTGTTGAAGGGGGTGGGAATCCACTTCAAATAATACTCATAGACCTTGTCAGGGTGGACCACAAAAGTCACTAAATAAACTTGTGCTTAACCCTCTAGTAGATTGACACAAAAAAAGCAATCAAGATTAACTTAGAAGCAATGGGTAAACTATTTATGCTTTACTCAACCTGTAATAAAAGGAAAACACAACACAAGAACAAATCCATACAAATTTAAAAAATAGAATAAATAAAAAGACACAAAAACAGCTATAATCCAATCAATAGAAGGGGAGTTATGAGTATTTAAAATCCAAGGTACAAAAATAGAGCCAAAGGCGCGAAGCACCAACTGCGGGTATCTGGTGTGGGGGCTCCTCAGTGCTGCGATGTGAGGCTCTGTGTCCTGTGCATCAGATCTGGTGAAGCAGCCGATCAGGAGCTGTGCAGTGCTGCAATGCAAAGCTTTGAATTGCTCTGCATAGGAACCTGTGAAGCCACCAATTAGGGGCTTTGTGGTGCTGCGATGCGAGACCCTGCTTTGCTCTGTGCCGCTCTGCATTGGATCTGGTGAAACCTTCAACTAAGGAGGGAGAAGTACACTCTGACTACAGCCATGGGTCTGTAACTAAAGGTCAGCACTTGGGGATCAGGGCTCACTCCAACAGAGATCAGCGGATAGGGGCAGGTCAGGTCCAGTTGGGTCCAGTCAACTGGAAAGGCGGATAGACCTCTGGAAGCTAGTTGTGTCCCTGTAGCTCAAACAAGAGGTCAGCCAACTGTCCTTTTTCAGAAAGCAGGGCAGTCCTTCTATTGAATTTTCTATGGTCTAGCAGTGTTCTGGGGTTGCTACGTTCATGCCTAGTGCCAGCCTTTGGGTGTGGGACACCCCTTTGTCTAACTCTGAAGCGGGTTCTGGTCAGTTCTTCCCTTTCCCCTGGTTCTGTATCAAGCCTAGCTAGTGAGGCTCAGGTGTGAGCTGCATCATTAGTGACAGGGTAGGCTTCTAATAGAAGTCAGGAAGGGCTGGGTAAAGCACCTGGGCTACCCTTTAGAGTGCAATCAGAGAAAGAGCTCAATGTCTCCCCAGCCATACTGTCGAGAAGACCCTCACCTCTCCACATCCAGGCCACTTCTCCACTGTCTGCCCCAAATGCACATTTTCCAATGGGGGAGTCATCAGCATTCCAAGGGCAGCGGGCCACTCACAGAAATGCCCTAGAAACTTTAGGCAGGGAAATGCAGACTTTCTAAAAGTTGCAATTCCAAAATAATAATTTAGAATCTGACTTTGCCATTAAAGAGGACTTTAAATTATGATTATAATGAATGGAAGAAGTATCTCTCTAGCTGTTCCCAATTGAATGTAGCACGTAACAAATGTAATAGGGTAAACCAGTGTTAGACTACAGGAGGCTAGCCTTACCATAGTGAAACATACGTTGTTGTTTTTTTTTACTGCTAGGGCATGTAAAACATCAAATATACATGCTCTACTTTTTAAATGCCCTATAAGCTGCCAGTGCGTACTGTAGTGGCGACTTATAAGAATTAAGAAGGAAGATTTAGGTCTTGCAAAAAGCGTATTTTGCCAGGGCGAAATAGCAGTTTAAAGCCCCACTACAAGCTGCCTTAGCAGGCCTGAGACATGTTTTTCAGTGCTTTTATGGTAAGTGATACAATGAGTGCTGCAGCTCCCATATACCATTTAAATTACAGCCCCTAGGTACATTTAGTACAATATACTAGGGGCTTCTATGTAAACTAAATTTGTAAGATGGATACTAATTATACCAGGTTTAAAAGGGAGAGCACGGTGGGGCATGGCCAAGATGGCGCGTGGGTAAGACGTGTTCCACATCGTCTTCCCACTCCTGGGCGCCCAATCCTGCCACAACAGTGCGTAGTTCCCTCTGCCAGCTTGGCATCAAGGAGGGAGCATGCATATTGCCCACCAGTGCCGACAAAATCCAGCAACTCGGAGTTGGAGGGCAGATTGCAAAAGGTGGGGAAGCTGAGTCCCGAGCCGCTGCGAGGCAAGAGAGGAAAATGCCAGTCGGCTCTGGCCGGGAGCACTGAGGCCGGTAAGATGGCGCATTGACCCCGCTGGCTGGTGATAACCCCAAGGACTCGGCTGGAGGCCTTGCGCCGTCGGCGGAGGGAAGAAAGGGGCTCGATGCGGGGCCAAGATATGAGCCCGGAAAGGAAATGGCAGATGTGGTCGCTAAGGAGAGCAGAGTCCGCTGAGGCCTAGTGGACCCAAGATAATCATTGGAGCGGGAGCAGGGGTGGCTGACCAATGTTCAGCTACGAAGCTGTCACCCCGCCTTGGAGAGCACTGGCCGGATGACCTGTGCAAGACGGTGTGGTGGCTAGTGATGCGCCCGGGGCCGGAACTGGTGGGGGTGACCGGTAAGCTTCACGCAGGAGGGCCGGAGAGTGGGGACCCGAGGGCAGATGCCTTAGACTGCGACGGACGTGAAGCGGAACCGGGAGTGGACGACGGAAACCTACGGAGGGCTACAATCTTCACATTGTGGGAGCAGAGATCAGGGAAACGCTGACAGAGGTGAGGAGGGCCTAGCCTCCTAGACTGGAGCGGTCCCCTGTATACCAACGCCAGGGGCCCTAGAGCAGATCAGAGGAGGGGTCCCCAGGGAGACTGTCCCATCAGCGCATGGGTGAGAGACAGGTGAAGTGTCCACAAGCGATCCGGAGGGACTGCGAAGAAAGAAGTTGCTACCTTCCCTCGCTACCTATTGGCCAAACTAATCGGTTAGCACATGTGGCGGAGCCAGAGCACACGAATCGGTGGAGTCGCTTTCGAGTGGCTAAGAGGTGGGGTTGCTGGAGGAGGTTAAGGCACGGCTGCGGGCGCCTTAATAGAAACAGTGCAAGAATTGGATCCTGCCAGTGTCACCTGGAGCTGAAGGAGAGGCACATGTACGGCAGGGTAGGAACAGGCCGCAAAGAGTGGTCACACAGTTGATGACAGGGAAGGTGAGAGGTGGTAGCCCGGTGAAAGGAGGGAGGGACCCCAGCGCACAGCGGCGGGAGCTTGACGACCACTCCCCGGGCCTGGCCCATTGTATGGGGAGAGAGGCTGCACACCCCATATGGGGAAAGGGGTCAAGGGAGAGCACAGACAGTTGATATCCAGTGCAGCGGTGGGGGTCTGACTGCTGTCACTCCTGGTAGGGATACAGTGGAGAGCAGCTGGGCCTGTGGAGAGGGAGCTGAGCCACGTACCTTCAACAGAGTGGTGGCGATGACTCAGGCCTCTAGGCTCAATGCAGCATACCCCCACTGAGAGTGCAGGAGAGACCATGGGAGGAACTGTGGGAAGCACTAGTGAGTAGCCACAGGGGGACTGCAGTGGTGGCTGGCGGCGACAGAGCTCGGAAGAGCACAACGAGGTGAAGGGTCCATTATGGACCTTCTCACTCCCGCCCCTTGATAGTTCGGGGACCCGAGCACATCGGTGACAGGGCGACAAACAGAGACGCAGGCATGTCCTCAGTGCAAGGGAAGAAAGACCGGACCATAAAATATATGTTGATTAAAGGTCCACAGACCGGCTGCAACGAGGGCAGATCGTTCTCACCCGTGCAGTGGACCCTGGACCCGGAAGGAGCAGAAACTCCGGTCACACGGACCTTCCTAGAGACACTGTTTAACACATTGAGAGCGGATTTCCAGACGCTAAAAAGTGAAGTTGCAGGGAAGGTAAAAGACATTTGCTGTGACATGGATGCAATTGGAGAAAGAGTGGCAAGCTTGGAGGACCAAGAGCAAGCTCGAGGGGAGGAGGTGGCACAACTACAGCAGGCGGTGATCCATCTGCGGGCCCATCAGATTGATCTACAAGCCCATACAGAGGACTTAGAAAACCGCTCTAGGCAGAATAACATCCACGTGAAAGGAGTTCCATCGAATGCAGAGGGCTCGGACGTGGTTCAGTATTTGCAAGGGCTGTTCAGGGACATACTGGGGGCTCCATCGGACTTTAAGATATGCATAGATAGGGTGCAGCGCATAGAGTGGGAATGAGAAGAAGGGCACCTGCACCCCAACCAGACATCTTGGCATTCCTACCGGACTATCCGCTCAAGGAACGCATCTTACGGGAAGCCAGGGCGAAACACCTGATCACGCACCAGGGTCACTCGATAGGCTTGTATGAAGATTTGGCTGCCACCACTCTGCAGAAGAGGCGAGAGTTTAGAGTAGTGACTACACACATGCGAGAGCAGGGAGTGGCCTATTCCTGGGGCCACCCATTCAGGTTAATCTTCAAATGGAATGGCAAACTTCAACAACTCAAGTCCCTACAAGACACATGCAAGCTTCTGGACCTAGAACAGCACAGCCAAGATGGATCGCCCAGCCAAGACGTCGGCCCCCTCGGGAGCGGTGGCAGCGAGTTGGTCGACGGTGCCTATCTAAGCACGCGTTTGGGCTAGATCCCACAAACATGCGCAGGAGCGTCAGGCAGCTTTGGAGACGTTTTTGAAAGACACAGCCTCCCAAGACAGCTCATGAGTTCTGATGGGAACATTCAAGTAACAGAGTTGAGCAAGGTCGGGGGTGGCTGGGAGCGGGGAGACGGGGACCTACCGGCCACAGTATGCTGCTTACATTTTTCTTTTCCAGGGGCACGCGCATACGCTCTGCGGGCACCGGACAATTTTGGGGGTTCGGGTATTCCAGGTTGGGGTTAGGGTGAGGTAGGGCGAGAACTGGTGTGCTGCACAATGGGGCTACGTTGGAAGGGATCGAGGCACGGAAATTTCAAGGCAGGGGGAACAGAGTCCATGGCAGGGCAGCAAGAACACAAACCTAGGGACACAGCGGTCACTTTCCCATCCTACTAAATGTCACACACCACACTGAACGTACTTACCCTCAATGTGAAAGGCCTCAACAACCCTATATAAGAGGAAATCCATCCTGTCCTATCTGGAGAACCTAAGAGCTGATGTGTGTCTCCTCCAGGAAAACCATCTCCTCTCCAAAGATTGGCACCCGATGCGCTCTAGGGCATTTCCTCAACAAATGTTCTCTTCCACCTCCGATATAAGAGCGGGAGTAGCCATATTGATCGCTAAGCGATTCACGGGGAAGGTGGGGGATAAAATAGTGGAAATTAAAGGTCATCTCTTAGCATACAGGCTATGCTTGGGGGGATTTTCCCTGGTGGTGGGTCGTTGTTGCAACTAACTCAGGGCAGGAGCCATTTTTGATGGCAGCCTTATCCGAGGTCATGTGTACACAGGGGCAGTGGGTACTGGTGGGAAGAGATCTCAGCTTAGTCATGAATGACACCCTAGACAGTTCGGACCATCGCTATAGTCAAGCGGTGCATTGTAAAGCGAAGGTAAGGGATGGCTTTAGTCGCAGGGGTTGGTATATGTCTGGCGGGTGGCTCACCCACACAACTCTCAATTTTATTTCTTTTCACACACACATGGTACATATGCCCGGCTTGACCACTTCCTCGGCACAACCGAACTGAGTGTCTTCGTGGGAGACGTGGACATTACTCCAACAGCTCTCTCGGATCATGACGTGGTGACAGTGACTGTCCGGGTGCTACAGATGGGCAGGCAGGCGGGGGTTGGCAACTTCGGGAAACCATGCTTCATAGAGAGGCGGTGAAGAAACAGATACACAAATGCATTACAGACTACTTGAAGCTGAATGACTCCCCGGTTATAGCCCTGGCTACGCTATGAGGACTCTCAAAGCGGTGGTGCGCGGAGAACTGATTGCCATTTCCGCTGCTGTGAATCGAGACTGTAGGGAAAAGAGGGATCACCTCACGGCACAAGTATTATAACTGGAAAGGGTACACAGCAGGACCAGGGCACTCAGAGTCTGGCGGAAGTTAAAGGCGGCACAAGCTTAACTAGCGGGGCTCGACATTGATGGGGCTGAATATGCGGCATTCCTACTATATAGGGGGGACAAGACAGGGCGCATGCTAGCGAGCAAGCTTAGGTCCCGTACCCAGCAGAAAAAGGTCTAATCCATTAGGAATACAGAAGGAGGGCTGATCGAAGGGGACGAGGTGATTGCAAGGGTCATTAAGGAATTCTATTCTGACTTGTACCAGAGAGAAGCCCACCCACGCCCCAGCACTCCAGCATACCTTAAAGGCACGAACATGACAGAGCTAGCTCAGGGACAGATGGAGATGATCGAGTCACTGATTTGAGTAGAGGAGGTCATTGGGACGATAGCACGCCTCAAGCCTCTGAAATCGCCGGGACCCGCAAATTCCTGGCAGAGTTCTACAAATCTTTCTGTAACATCCTCGCCCCGCTCCTGACGAGGCTCTTTAATTCTTTTACAGGACCAGGGACAATCCCTCCCAAAATGCTCACGGTCTTTAAAGTGGTATTTTCCAAGCCGGGGAAGGACAAAATCATGGGCCCTATGATGCCGGGCATTATTGAACCAGACCAATCTGGATTCATTCAAAACTGGCAGAGTAGCGATAACACCAAACGAATTCTCCACCTGATTGACAAAGCCCACCACACGAATATGGACAGCCTTTTACTGGCGGTAGATGCCGAGAAGGCGTTCAACAGAGTGAACTGGGACTTTTTAGGTAAGGCATTGGTGCATTTTGGTTTGGGGGACCGATTCAGGGCATGGGTAACGAGATGCTATAGCATGCCCACATCGACAATCAGGGTGAACGGGATATCCTCTAACTCTTTCGAGATTCAGCGAGGGACGCTGAAGGGGTGCCCGTTGTCACCTCTGCTTTTTGCCCTATACGTTGAACCACTGGCGCAGAGAATACGGGACAATCCCGCCATCTCGGGCATACCCTTTGGCAGGGAGAGACATACCAGAAGGCTCTTCATGGACGACATCATCGAAGCCCCGGAGGCTCCAGACCGCTCGGTTCCAGCGTTTCTGCAGGAGCTAGAATCTTGCGGCCAGGTGTCTGGGTTCTGGGTAAATGTCGGGAAGTCCATGATTCTCTGACTGGACCAGCAAAGGGAGAGTTCAGGAATGGGCAGAAACTTCTATGCAGGAATACAGATCAGAAAGTCCATCCCATATCTGGGGATTGAACTGGCCCTGTCCATATTGCGGACGCTCACACTGAACTACTTTAAATTGATCAACCAAGTCAAAAGGGAGCTTCAGAATTGGAAGCATCATCAGCTGTCACTGCTGGGGCGGGTAGCAGCGATTAAAATGTCTATTCTCCCTAAAGCGCTCAATCTCTTCCAGACAATTCCGATATGGCCCCCATCGGGGACAATTCACAAGCTGCAGCAGGCAATACAGCAGTTCGTTTGGGCAGGAGCACGGCTCTGCATGCGGAGGGAATTGAGCTACCGAGGGCTAAATGAGGGAGGTCTGGGAATTCCCAGTGTGATGGAGTGCTTCAGGGCGGCACAGCTGAGGTACCTAGTGCAGTGGAATAGGTAGGAATCAGCTGGTTATTCCAAGACAGGGCGCTAGTGGAACTCTCCTTGTGGGAGGTCCCTTTCCTGAAGAGAACGGATAGACCACCAAATCTTCTGGGCTCCCACATAACGGACACAACACTACAGGTCTGGGATGGGGTGGCCACTAGAAAGGGCTTGAAATTCTTTCCTTCCCACATGATGCCTTTATTTGACAATCAGGAGTTTACACCGGAGTTTGACGGCAGGGCGTTCTTGCAGTGGCGGGTGTCGGAATGCAAAGCATTGGGGCAATGATTTGAAGTAGAGGGGAACCTTTTATTCTCCAAGCTTCGACAAGACTATGCCATTCCAGAAACGGAACTGTTTCACTACTTTCAGATTCACCACTGGCTCCTTCACTCAGAGATACGGCTGAAAGTCCATAGGAAATTGACCAAATTTGAAAAATGGTTAGTGACGAAGAACAATGATATGAAAATGATCTCTGAATTATATGATATGCTACACTGGGTGAGGCAGCTGGGACGGGATCTCACAGAGAAGGATTGGGGGATATATATTACTGAGCGCATCATACAGCGCGTAACACCGCCAGTAGGAAAACCGCTGTTAAGATTGCCAGGTACTGGTACTTGACGCCGGTGCGACTTAATAAGGGGAACCGGATCGAAGTCCAACCTGCTGGAGGGGCTGTGGGTAGGACGGCATATTAGTGCATTTGCTATGGGAGTGTAGGGAACTGTCCATATACTGGCTCAAGATAATAGATGATGTGGATCGACAATTTGAGACACAAATCCCAAGATTCCCGGCCTATGTTGTGCTGGGAGTGACCAATTCACTCACTTATCCCCTACAGTCCCAAAAGGGGAGACAGATGGGACTAGCCCAGGGGCAGCACTACAAAACATCTTATCACAGTGGGGGGTGCGGACAAATCCGACGTACATGGGTGTCTGCATAGGCAATGTATGGCACATATTGGGGATGGAGCGGATACAGGCTTCTCTTACTTACTCTGGGGAGAGCTTCAGAGATATTTGCCAACCGATTGTGTCTCTTCTGGCTACTGAATTCAACGAAATCACATGCCCAAAGTACCTTCGCCTCCTTCGGCTCACAGCTCGAGATGAGGGGACCACGGAATCCTGATCTCTGGACGTCGCTCACCATAACGGTTTCAGGCTGGGAGGGGCCCTAGGCACACCAGTTAGGGGAGTGAAGGGAGGGGGGTGGGACAGGTTTACATATCTTTTTGATGTTGATGTGTATTTCAGTTATCTAACTACACTATAGCATATGCTCACCCTAAAAGGTGCCTGACTGAGCTCAGAGGGGCAGGCTGGACTGTACCTACATAGCGAATAATATTGGCTGAACGCATGTTCTTTGTGGGGCAGTGGGTAGAAGTGGGGCCTGAAATAGCTATCATAAGTAAATGTTGTTTATCTGCTGCAGATTGTCAAAAAAAACAAAGTTAAACCTAAA
Source organism: Lissotriton helveticus (assembly GCF_964261635.1). NCBI lineage: Eukaryota > Metazoa > Chordata > Amphibia > Caudata > Salamandridae > Lissotriton > Lissotriton helveticus. Next base: position 875,679,930 of record NC_136059.1, read on the forward strand.
ATGGAGAGCAAAAGCACTTTATCAATGGTTAGCTGGAGTAAAGTGTGCATCGTTCTAACACCAATCAAAACTGGTTCAGCTACACAAGGGAAAATCTGGCGTAATACCACACAAAAGATGGTCATTCCAAACAGGCCCCAATTTCTGATTTGGATAGTAAAAAAGTGTACCATATTTGTGAACAAGCAACTCTGAGCTTCTAATGACATGCATTCTGGATGGTCTGTTAATGGTGCAGGACTGCACACATTTGTGCTTGATAAAAACAGTGCCACTTCCTTGCTTTTCACCCACAAAGTGCTAATTTTCATTCAGAGCTACCTTTGATGAGATAATACCATCCACAATCCACTTTTCTCATACCTTCAATCGTGTCCCCAAGCTTTCCCCTCTCCGTGTCCCACTTTTCCTTCTTTACTGTCCTAGTTAGTGCTTTAGGCAACTGTGCAATCTTATTCTGGTTTTGGAAAGGTTACATGCAGTGCTTCGCAAAAGGTCAATCAATCAATCTAATAGGATTGGGGAACAGCATTTACAACGCAACTTTTACCACGCAGTTCCTTTACCACGAAACTTTTACAACGCAAGTCGTTACAACGACTTGCGCTGGGGGGCGCTGTAGGATAGGAAATAGTTTAATTTACTATCCAAAACCTTCCCTACTATCCACGGGGACTGGAGTTGGAATAGTAAATTAAACTATTCACTATCCAGCGCCCCCCAACGCAAGTCGTTGTAACGACTTGCGTTGTAAAACCTGCGTGGTAAAGGCATGCGTTGTAAAAGCATGCGTAGTAACGACATACATCCATAGGATTTGTAGAGCACTACTAATAAATAAACCCCCGAGGGTATCCAGGCACTGGGGGGGAAGGATGCTGCTGCTGAGACAAGTTAAATTGGTGGGGAAAGTACGGAGGTGGAGGGGGAGGCCGTTCCACCACTCCTGCTTCTGTGGATGCGGAGGTGTGGGCCAGGAAAATGAATGAGGAACAAAGTATGCTGGTAGGTTGGTGAAAGTTCACCCTGTGGTCGAGGTAGGCTTGACCCTTGCTGTGAAGGGCTTTGTAGACGTGTGTGAGCAGTTCTAACTGGCACCGTTTGCTGATGGGGAGCCAGTGTAGGTCTTTGAGGTGGGGGCGATGTGGAGCCTCGGGAGGTTGACGATGAGTCTGGCTGCTGCGTTCCAGATGGTCTGGAGTCTGTCTAGTAGTTGAGCAGTGATTCTTACGTAGAGGGAGTTGCCGTAGTCCAGGCGGCTGGTGATAAAGGTTTGGGTGACGGTGCGTCTGATTTCAAAGGGAAGCTATTTGAAGATGAGAGGACATTTATCTGCTTCCTCATACAGCGCTTGCTGCTGAGCATTATTCTGAGGTTTCTAGCATGTGCTATGGGTGTGGGGTCCAGCTCTGTTGGCCACCAGGAGTCTTTGCACAGGGAGTTGCTGCTCACAAAGATGAGTATTTCTGTTTTGTCTGTGTTGAGTTTGAGGCATCTACTATGCATCCAACCTGAGACGCTGGTCATGTACCTGTGGAAGTGAGATTTGGTGTTAGTCAGGTCTGAGGAGAGTGAGAGGTTGAGCTGAGTGTAGTCAACGTAGGAGATTAACCGCTATATGTATCAACAAACCATTTTGCATTTCCTAAATAGCGAATTTTAAGGAATCGCTATTTAGGAAATGCAAAACGGTATGTATGTACAAAATCGCTTTCCAATAGCGATTCCTTAGCATTCCTTAATTTGAGATTAGCAAATTGTCAATCGCAAATTACCCCTTCATTTCCATGGGCCAGGAGGCCCATAGGAATGAAAGTGCAATTTGCAATTAGCAATTTGCTGATCGCAAATTAGGGATGTTTCCAAGGGTGCAGGGGTGTCTCAAGAACACCCTGCTGCACCCCTGAAAAAGACATTTGGGGGCATATGGCGCACATACATGCCCTAAGGGCATGTATGGGCGTCATATGGCACCTTTGGTTTTTATCAAAAAAGATTTTTGATAAGAATTCGCAAATTACCACCAACTAGAAGTTGGTGTTAATTTGCTAATCCTTAATGGCATTTTTTGCATTTTATTTGTTTGATACATTGCATTTAAGGAATCGCAAAATTTGCAATTCCTTAAGTGCAATCGCAAAATAAGGATTAGCAAATTTTGCTATTCCTTATTTTGCATCAAACTAGTTTGATACATTCCATTTGTCTAATTAGCATTCGCAAAGGCCGAAATTCGCAGAATTTCGGCCTTTGCGAATGCTAAATAGCTTGATACATATAGCGGTATGTTCATGCTGGTGGATCTGACCAGGGTGGCCAGGGGTGCCATGTAAGTGTTGAAAAGGGTCAGGCTTACAGGTGGTGAACCTGCAAGAAACAGATTACACATAGGTCTTTATAATGTGCATTAACAACCTGGGAGATTAAGAAACTTGTGCTCACACCCATACCAGTCCCATAATGAATAGCTAAGAAAAATGGACGGGGTGGCTGATTGTGAAAGGATGATGTACAGAACAAGACCACTTTCTGGCATTCAAACAGGTATGGGGACACCAATTTACTCCTGAACCATAAATACCATAAGATATAGTGGAACAACAGTACAAGACAATGCGAGCGGAAGAGGAATCATGCATACTCACAAACAGTCATATAGGTACAACACACACCACATTACAATGAGTAATCCATACAGCCCTGAGACAAACAATATACACTCTGTATAAATGATTAAAGCACCAGAATGGAAATAATAGAAAAAATGGCTGCACCCACTGTTGTAATATGTTCCCAAACCCCTAAGTGATAACTTGCTGCAAAGCCAACTTGAATAATCAACAAATGCTAGACAGAAATATATGCCAAGCACATAACATAGTGCTGTGTTTACAAAGTTGCACAATGCAATGCCAAATGCACGGCATACACTAGTATGTTTGCACAGGAGGCATGGCTGTGTGCCACTTCAGCAATATGTTATGTGCTTTGCTTGGGTCATTGAATTGTGCATTGTTTTACCTGGTTACTTTAAAGTGGGCTCTAGTTTAAAATATGCAAGGTTGCATGCCAAACAACTGTGCAGGGAGGTCATGAGATCCAGATGTGTACAGAAACAAGCTTAAAGAAACTTAGAAATACAAATGGCACCTCGTCTCTGATGTCTCCACCCTACTACCACCATATCCTGTAGAGAAGCCAGGTATTGAACTAGGAATTCAGCACTATATTTTGTTCCCCATAATGGTATTTGAGGGCAGGCGTGTAGACTGTTCTCCTGCCTGTACATAACCTGTTCATGCACATTCCATATCAAATATCGCAGTCTGACAGAGGATCACTGGTGGTACTGACCGTACTGGGCAATGGTGAATGATGCTCTCTACCCCACTCCCCTTCCTCAATCAGGAGTGTAGCCCAGATAGAACAGGAAAAGGATGAAGAGAGCAGATCATGTACTATCCTTGGTCTAGCAAGAACAGACTGGCTGAAGGGAAGCAGCAAGAGATGGCTTAGTAGCAGCCAGAGGAAGACCAGGCTGTGAGGAGAGCTCCAGGAAACCAGGCCCAGTAACAGACATGCAAAACCATTGGCCTAAATGGGCTTCTGTGCGCCCCACCAGGTTTACGACACCTGGGCTGAGTCTACTGGCTGGTCATAAAGGCCCATCTAAATTATTGCGCTTGTCCTCTTAAAACTGTTGACAACGCGACAAGCAAATCTCTGCGTTCTTATCTATTTGTTCTTGTTCTTTCAGTAGCTTCTCCCGCTGAGCCTCTTGCTGCATTATCATGATAACAGCGACGAGTGTCAGCACTCCCCTTTAAGGGCTAAGGAGGGGCTATCCTGTGAGACTCTCAAAAAGGTAATGAGCATTGCTCTCTGTTGCTGGGGGGAAGATGAAAAGAGCAAGGAATGAAGAAAAGAGATTTATGTAAAGGGAAGAGAAGACAGGTGAAAATAGGGGTGACACCTTTTCCGATGAAAAATACATGGCATTTGTTCCGGTTTTGTGATTCTCGGTGGGACTGCGGGTTGAAACTGAATAAGATTAAAACTGCAATTCTGCCTCTATTGGCTTTAATAATAATTTAGTAAGTACGGGCCCTACTTACTATTAAAAAAAAGTACTGCACAGATTTGCACCTCCACCAGACTGTATTTTCGCAGTTGTATTTTCAATTTACAAGCATATCGGGAATTGCACCTAGAATACAGGGATACTACTGGAAATGTCAAGTAACAATTCCAGCAGGCTCCTATTCTCACTGTGAGGAGAACCTGCACATGGAGAAAGGAAGAAAGGAACGCCATAGGCAAATTCTACTTTTTGTTTGCAGGAAAAACATTGCGTGTGCAGCGAGTGGGGGAAGTTTTTTCCCTACCCCCACCAAATCTGAGGGTGATCTGTCTTCTTTCCTTCCTGGTTGGGGGGTGTTAGAAATGGGGGTCTCTAGTTACCAAGGGTTTGCAACTTTGTCCAAGTAAAAACCGTTCCTTCTGGTCTGGAAAACTGAGTTACACTCCTAAAATAACCCCTGCTCAACCCCTTGGTAGCTTGGCACAGGCAGTCAGGCTTATCATAGAGGCAGTGTGTAAAGAATTTGCACATAACCAACAATAACACAGTGTAAGCACCACAAAAGAACACCACACCAGTTTAGAAAAATATCCAATATTTTTATATACCTAAGACAAGACCAAAAACGATAAAAATCCACAATACAGTACTTAGAAATCCTCAGTTATCAAAATAAACTTGAAATAAAGTTCCTCAAAGTTGATAGTTCTGTTTGGGGCTATCACGGCATCGTGAACAACATATTCCAAACAGTTCTGGCTGACCGCAGCATCACCGGCCAGCTACGGTGTCTGGAAGACCCGCAAAACAGTACCTTTAGAAATGCAGGGCGTCAGTGACCTCTCTTTGAGCTCCGAAGGTAAGGCGTCCGCAGACGTCGGTTCCGGAGGTCAGTGCAGGAGTCGTCTGGCCCTTGAAGTCACACGCATTGCAGATCAAACTCCTCGCAGTTGAAGTCAGGAGCGCTGGCGTCGGCAGGTGTCGGATGCTGCGGGGCAAAGGACACCGGTGCTCGTCGCAGTGCTGGCAGGTCACGGTGCAAGCAGTGTCGGCGGCGTTGCTGACGCACTGTCGTCGGCTGATAAACTGGAGTCGATGGCGACTCCGTCTGTAGCCAAGGCTGCAGTGCGGGTCAAGGACAGTGCATTGTGTAACTTACGAGCTGTGCCCTCGAAACACGGTGCAGGCAGCGGCATCGATGTCGGCTTGAAGCGGAGTCATCGGGGCTACCAAGGCAACAATGTGAAGCGAGGCGGTGAGGAGTGCAGTGCCCACAGGTCACTGTGCAAGCAGGGGCTCGGTGGCAGAGTCAGCAGGCATCGTCGGAGAGACCAGGGTTGCGGTGCGGCGTCGCAGCGGTGCCCTCTGCAGTGCCTTCAGGACACGGAGTCGGCAGCAGCATCGTAGATGGCGTTGGGTTGCTTTTTCTTCTGCTGCAGCACAAAATGCACAGTTCCCAGTGCTGAGGACAGAAGAACTTCAAGTCTTTGCTGTTCCTGAGACTTCTTGAACAGGGGGCAAGCTCTACCTAAAGCCCTTGGAGATACTCACAAAAAGAGATTGCAGAAAGTTCAAGCCCAGTCCTTTCACTACCCAAGACAGAAACAGCCACTGCAGGCCAACTCAGCAAAGCATACAGCAAATTGGTAGTTCCTCTTCACAGCTTCCCCAGCTCTTCTTCCTGGCAGTCTTCTTGGTCCAAAGGAGTTCTAAAGTCCTGGGGTCTGGGCCCCCATATTTATACCACCAAATCCTTTGTTCTCTGAAGGCTGCGAGTGTCTGTACTTAGCCCAAACCAGTTCTGTTCTCACTGGTACAGCTTCCTGACATGGGGTGGAGACGGCATTGTGCAAGGCAGACCAGGCCCATTCAGGTGCAAGGAAATCTCCTCCCACTACTGTAAATGCAGCCCAGGTATATTCATCCCAGCTCTGACCCATCAGGCTCTCTGGAGCACCTGCCCCTCTCCAGCCCCCGTCACCCCAAAGCCAGCCAGTCAATCCACAACCCCAGCCAAGAAAACACCTACTTTCTAAAAGTGGTATTTTCAAACACTGAATGTAAAAATCATCTTCACTAAAAGATGCATTTTAACATTCTGAGTCCAGACCTACTAAACTTTACTTTTCTACCTTGTTCCAGGGGTAGCTATATGTATAAGATTGTATAAACAAACTCCCCATTCTGCCTATGGGAACAGGCAGCCTTGCAATGGTGAAAAAAATGAGATACACTGTATTTCACCACCAGGACATGTCACACACATCAGTACATGTCCTACCTCTAACATACACAGCACCCTGCCTACAGGGGTACCTTGGGCAAACCTTAGGGGTCCTTGCATGTAGAAAAAGGGAAGGTTGGGGCCTGGCAAATGGGTGCACATGCCAGGTCGACATGGCTGTTACAAACTGCGGACAGACTCTGCGGTGGCAGGTCGGAGTTACCTTTTCAGGGCTACTTCTGTGGGTGGCACAACCAGTGCTGCAAGCCCACTAGTAGCATTTGAATTACCAGCCCTGGCACTCTCAATGCACTTTACTAGGGCCTCACCAGTAAATCAAATATGCAGTCATGGAAACACCAATCCATAACAAAATTTACAACAGGAACTCTTGCACTTTAACATGGAACAGCAGTGAGAAAGTGCACAGAGACACTAAACCAACAAAAAAAGAGTCAACATCGGGAGGTCAGAAAGCAAAAAGACAGGGGAAACAGGCCAAAAGATGCCAAGTCCAACAGGGTGTTAATCCAACACTTGGCTAGAATACATCCCTGACCATTTTTAGGTTAGAAACCAATGCCTATTTGTGGGTATTCCCAAACTTCCTTGGCAAACCACACCTTGGAATACCCACTTCCCAATCTTTGAGTGAAATGAAATACTGCAGATTACTGAAGTAATCTACAGTAGTAAAAGCCTTTACACCTGCTGGAAATCCCTTTGTGAATTACAGGCAGGCATATAAAAGCTATTTTCAGTCGTAAATTTACATCTGGATTTACCTTTGTGAACAGGGCCGTCTATATATGCTTGGAAATACTTTTGAAGTGATTTCTTATTCTATTGACTGTTTTTTTTCATTCCATATTTAAGAGGAAAAAATACCTGCTTTTGACGAGGTTCCCCAAGAGGATCTTTTCACTTGCCTTTTATTAAATATACCAGCCACGTAGGTACAATATTAGTCAGGCGGCAACTTTAGCAGCAGAGTGCAGCATTGAGGGGAGAATTAGATGAATGCGAAATAGAACAGAGCAACAAGGTAAGAAGCTATGGAGTGACGGTGAGGGGAAGAAGAGAGGAAGGTGTGAGAGGGCCAGGACCAGAGAGAAAAGGTAAGAGGCTGGAAGAGAGACTTGAGGCGATAAGTAGAACAGGGAAGCAGGAAAAGTAACGTAAATGGGCAGAACCAGCAAGAGATGATAAGAGGCTGGGGAAAAATAAGACGGAAGTGTAGTGCATGAAAGGGGTAGTTAGATGTAATAAGTGCAGAACCAGCAAGAGAATGTTAGAAATAGGGGTGAAATTATAGGTACGAAGAGTGCAGAGGGGATAGGTGATATAACAGAGGCAAAATCAGCAGGAAAAGTTGATGCTGGGGCAGTGCGGGAGAGGGGAATTGTAGAATGTGGGGGTAAGAAAGTCAGGACCAGCGAGAAAAGGGGAGAGGCGTTGGTGGAGAGAGAGGGAGAGGGAACGAGAAAAGGTGAACTTAAACCGAGTTGTATTAATAGTCAGTGACATGACAGAAGTCACTGTTCACTGGCCCCCTTCCTTCGACTCCCCCCCCTCTCCGGTTTCCTCTGTTCGGACCCTGGGCATCAAGGTCAGCCATGACCTGACCATGCATGCCCAAGTCAGTTCCGTTGTATCTTCTTGCTTTTTGTCCCTCCGCCTCATTCGGAAGATTTCCCGGTATTTCTCAGCGGACGCCCTCAAATCCATAGTCATGGCTCTCATCACCTCCCGCCTTGACTATGGGAATGGTCTGTACGTGGGCATACCCGCTTATGAAACCCGACGCCTTCAGGCCATCCAAATTCAGGCAGCCCGCCTCATTCTTCGTCTCCCCAGATCTTCCCACATCACCCCTGCACTTAGGTCCCTCCATTGGCTCCCTGTACACCTCAGATCTTTTTTCAAATTGGCCTGTTTGGCTTTTCGGGCGCACACCCACTCAGCTCCCCTGTTTATTAGCTCTATGATCACCCCCTACGTCCCCAGTCGCACTCTTCGTTCCTCTTCTCTATCTCTCTTGCACGTTCCCCGCTTCCGTAAATCCAGAACGGGGGGCACCCGTTTTTCGGTCTTGGCCCCCCGGTTCTGGAACAGTCTTCCTCTTTTCATTTGCTCCATCCCCATCTATACTCGTTTTCGGAAAGCCCTGAAAGCATTCTTGTTTTCCCAGGCATTTCCTTGCTAGCTCCCTTGAATCCACCGTTGAGTCAGGTCTAGTCCCCAGCGCCAGGAAGCCGCTTGGCCACAGTGCGCTTTATCAAGTTTCTTTTTTCATTTCATTTTCATTTCATTTCATTTCAGAAGTGAAAGTTAAATGGTGAATTAAATCAGAATTTATATCAACGTATTTTGTGTTTTTTCTTAGTTCTGTGAATTCGTTCATAATATGCAACTCTCTTTAAAATTAAACCAAACAAGAGAAATATTGAATCTGGCATTAGGGTAAATAAATAATGTTTTATCAATGAGACTGCTTAGTGCAGATGATATACCCGTGTATAGACTGCATGCCGAAATGTAAATCAGGTTGGTTTCGTTATTGCAGCATTGCAAGGCGGCTTCTCCTGGAACCTTTAGGCATACCTCCCTCCAAGTGGGCCTGTAAAGTCCTATGCCTTCACAAGCTCTTGTTTGCGCAGGCATTTACTAGGGAAAACATTCGAGATAATTAATTACGACATCCGATAACTACCTTACCTCGGGGCTGTAGTTTTTTAAATCAATCTTTAAAAGCAACACTCAAACGTCTCTCTTTGCATTCTGCGCACTCATAGTTATTTTTGTGAGACACACCTTTAATTATCTTCTTAGAAAAACAAGTATTTACACGAAGATGTGCACGTATTGGAGACTTCGCCCTTTCTTTTCTGGCCTTTGAAGCACTGGAACGCTCTTCTTCCTGAACTCTGTGGTGACTCCAATCTTCTATAAAAAAAAAACCGAAAACAATTCACCTCCAGGAAATGTGCTGTGTTAACTGTGGTGGCCTGTCACTGTTGTGTAAAAAAACTTTAGAAACAAGACAACTCAAATGAGATGTGCAGGTTTATATCCCACGTATCAAGCTGCTTGTTTTCACTTTCTATAATGCTCTTCCGGCTGCCGTGCTTCTCTTAAGCATGACAGAGCACTTTAGATCCCCTTGATACTCACACTGCCTAGTCAGATGAAACAGCGTTTCTCTCTAAGTCGGATCTAGCCGCTTCAAAACATGAACTAAGGTTACTTCTGCATTCTTTAGTACCCATACCACATCAGAGGCAAAGCATGCTTTGGCAGTGATATGAGTGCCTGTGTATGTAGTTATCATGTGTGTGCAATCTGCTCTTAATAGTGCTGTGCCTCCAAAACCACACTCTCCTTCCTATGGTATTCCGAATAACTCGGAACAGTTATACGTCAGAAAAATCTCTTGAAAAATATGGTAGCAGGACTGCTGTCTTTCTGCTAAAGCCACCTATGGGCTGGCCATTAAAGACTTAAAAAAACGTAATTAAAACTGCCCACTCATATTTCCTTGTTTCTAGAATTGAATCATCGAGTCATCCTTTTTCTCTAATCAGTATCTACTGAAAAGTCGATTTAGTGTTCTGCTGAGCTGTGAATTTCACAAGCTGAATTTTTCCCTAAAAAAAATTCAAACGTTTGGCTTCCTTTTGACACTAGTGTTACATCTTTCATGCAAGATTGTGATTTTGACCCACCCTTGAGGCTTTGAGGTTCAGCCAACTTTTCGCAATATCTATTATGACTCTTGCCCGTTCAATTAAATATGGTACCTCGAAAATCCATGTATTGTTTGTGGCCTGACCAGATTTCTAGACATCATAGCTTCTGCCCAACCTCCCTTCCTTCAGAGTGGGAAATCTAATATCATTCCTCTGCTGGAAGGATATCCAGTGGATCCTAAGCACCTTAGCAGCTTCTTACCTACCTTTTTGTTGCATTTTTGCTCTAAAATCCTAAAAAAAAATGTCCACTGCCAAACCTCTCCGTTTAGCAAAAGTAAATCATTTTTTGGCCATGCTTAAGCTGGATACCGCCTCTCTAAGGGCCGAAAATAGCTTTTCTTGCTGTGTTAGATCATTAAGACCTGATTAATGGTCAAGAGGTAGAGCAGTGTTGTGTTTTCCAACCGATGTTTCTCAATTGACTTGAACAACACAGGATCAAGGTACTAGCCTAAAGTAGTTTACTTCTTTTCTATGTAGGAGATTTTAAACAGTGCATATTAGGTCATGTTCTAAATCCCTCACTTGTGGAGCCCCACCGGGCTTTTCTCTGAGCCCTATATTGATTTATCTTTATGTTATCCAGTTAGCTTTATGTCGTATGCAGATACTCAAAATCACTGCTTCTTTTAGGGATGATCTTAGTCCTGCCCAAGAGACATTTTGGTCTTACATACTATTAATTGCCTCCTGGATGAAGACTAATTAAAACTCAATGGCAGCAAAACAGAGGACCTCATCTTTAGTGGACCTTCCTACATACAAGGTTCTGTTTGCAGGTCAGTGGAGATGGATCCATCGCTCACCCCTTGAGTCAGAAACAAATCTTGGATTCATTTTGACCTTTCTCCCTCCTGCTTTGAAAAGATCTATTGTGTTTCATCTACTGGCTTTTACAACATCTGTTGGCTGTGCAAAACCACTCCCTTTCCCACATTTCACGGTCATATAACTCTTGTAAATGGAATTACCTTGTCATGACTTGATTACGGAAATTGTATTTTGGGCTTCCAACATATTGCATTCACCACTGTCAAATCATTAAAAATCAAGCTATATACTTCATCTGAGGGCTTTTGCCTCGCTCTGACATCTCCTCCTACATTTCTGTTCACCACCGGCTTCCAAATAACGTACTGTAAGAAATTGGGGTATTGGTTGAAAAAGGTGGAATTCCCACTCAGGCAATAACCCCAATCTTTATATGGGTGAATCACAAAAGTCAGCAAATTAATCTTTGCTTAACCCTTTTGTAGCTTGGCACAAAGCAGTCATGCTGTACTTAGGGGCAAAGTTTAAATATTTATGCAGCACACAAACAGTAATAAAGTAAGAACACAACATAAGAAAGCTCCAAAATCAGCAATACAATCCGCAGAGAAGGAGATATGCAATTTTAAAGTTTGAGGTAAAAATAGCAGCTAAAAGTACAAAGCACCACTCGTGGTTATCTGGTCGTGCTAGATCGGGAACCCCGAAGGAGTGTAGCCGGCTACAGAGACCAGGTTAGTCCCACTGAAAAAGTTACTTTTTCAAAGCCCAGCAAAAAGAGTTCCATTCATGGTGGTCGGTGTGAGAAGCAGTGAGAGCATCATGGATGCTCATCATTGAATCACGAGGAGCAGGCCGGGGATCGCAGATCATCGTCACTGGAGCTTCGCTTTGGCACTCACTGAAGGCTGTCGTTGCTGTATCATGAAATGCGCATCACACTTCCCTGGCGGTCACTGTAGCACGAAGCATCAGGGTCACTGAAGCTTCAGTTTGGCGGTCATCATGGGCAAAAGAATCTTGCATGTATTAGGCAATAAGAAACATAGTCCATATTCTGAGGGCCACCCAATGGCCTTATTCTTTTTAGTGAGGAGCAAAAGGTTTGTTTGAACAATCAGTTTTGAAGGGTTTTTAAGGAGCAGGATAGCTTTGCTGTCATCTGAGTGATGTTCAAGAGAATCCTGGTCTTTTGATTTAGAAGGCAGTGTGCGTGGTACATTGCATTCTGTATAGGATTAATCCTGGGCATAGTGTGCGTAGCGGGTCTACGTGGAGGGTCACGGAGTTGCAAACAACCTCCGTGGAGCTCCGCGAGAAATGCGCATGCACGGGCGTGTGCGCATGCACAGTTTTCTCAAGCAGTACCCGTATGGCGAGAAAGAGGAGGAGGGCAGCTCGGGGATGCCGCGGTAAAGAGGTAAGTGTTTTTTTTTTTTTTTTTAAATTACTGGTAACTTATATCTCAATAGGGGGGGTGGAGGTGGGTGGCGGGCCAATTCCGCTCCGCTGCGGAGTGTGCAGAGATTTGCCTACTCCGCGTTCTCCGCGGAACACGGAGTAGGGAAATCTCTGCACACTCCACGGGCGGAGCGGAGAATTTTGCCCGTGCCCATATAGGATACCTGTTATCAAGGCTAGTTACTTGAAAGTGGCCGTAGCAGGTGAATTCTTTGAAAAAATACTTAATGAAACAGTGGTCATAACCAAAGAATCATTTTTTGTGTGGTCTATAGGGATTCAGGACACCTGTCTGAAAAGGGTCAGTTGTTTCCCAAGTATGAGAACCCTGACCCATTGTTGCCTTTACAGCCCTCAGTGCTATTTGGTCAACATGCTCAAAGCTTAACACTGTAGCCAAATCCACATTACTGCCTGGGGCTGAAGCAGGAGTAGCTTAGTACTCTCCCAATATGTTTTATCTCCATTTGATGTAACACAGACTCTGGCCTTGCACGGATGCTCCAATGACCATTGAATCTTTTGGCTCAGTTTCTGTGGCTTGTTGACATCTAATCCAGTGTACAGGTCATAGATTCAAACACAAAAGGGCGAACAGAGTATATTTTCATTCTGAGCAACATAAACAAGTTCCACTAGATGATGCACTGGTACAAATCTGTCAGCAGGGGTTTATTCCAAACAGTCTATGGCATCCTAACATCCTGCCTTTCAAATATCAACTTAGTACTTGAAGAGTTCCACATTTCAGGATAAAACACCCCTGTTTTAAAATACCACTTTTGCCTGATCACCCCATTTGTTTGGACTGAGGCTGCTAGTTTTTGTTTGTACTTTGAGCATTGGGACTCTACTAACCAGGCTCAGTACATGTGCTCTGACCTCTAAAATATGGAGAAATTAGCTATACTCCTTATTGGCCTATTTAACTTACCTATAAGTACTTAGTTGGACTTGACACTTTCAATCAATCAATCATGGGGTTTGTAAAGCACGCTACTCACCCATGAGGGTCTCAAGGCATTAGGGGAGGGTGGGAGCAGCTCCGGATCAGTTGAAGAGCCAGGTCTTGAGGTCCTTCCTGAACAAGTGCAGTGTCAGGGAGAGTCTGATGTTCACAGCTAGCTCATTCCAAGGTCTTGGCTGCGATGTGGGAGAAAGCTCTCCCGGATGCTTTGTTTCTGCAGATGCGGGTGACCTCTGACAGGGCGAGGTTGGTGGAGCAGAGGTTCCTCCTAGGTACGTGGAAGGAGACTCTTTCATTGAGGTATTTAGGTCCAGTGTTGTTGAGGGATTTGTAGGCGTGAGTGAGGAGTTTGAAGGTGACCCTCTTCGCGATGGGGAGCCAGTGAAGGTCTCATAGGTGTTGGCTCATGTGTTTGTGATGTGGTGTCCCAAGTACGAGTCTGGCTGTGGCGTTCTGGATGGTTTGGAGTTTGTGTAGAAGAGTTCTGTTGATTCAGGCATTTAGGGCGTTGCCGTAGTCCAGTCTGCTGGTTATGAGTGCGTAGGTAACGGTCCTTCTGCATTCGGGGGGATCCATTTGAAGGTCTTGCGGAAAATGCTCTGGCAGTTGAAACTGGTGGAGGCGACGGCATTGATCTGGTGGTTCATGGAGAGGGAGGAGTCGAGGATGATGCCCAGGTTACGTGCATGGTCTGCAGGGGTGGGTAGGTTCCCGAGAGCAGAGGGCCACCAGGTGTTGTCACAGGCAGTGGTGCAGGGTCCAACAATGAGGACTTCGGTCTTCTCTGAGTTTAGCTTCAAGCAGCTGTCTTTCATTCAGGCTGCGACGTCCTTCATTCCTTCATGGAAGCAGAGTCTGGTGGCTTCAGGATTCTTCGTGAGTGGGAGGATGAGCTGGGTGTTCTTTGGCATAGGATACTATGCTGACCTCATGCTGTCTGATGATGGCAGCAAGGGGAGCCATGTAGATGTTGAAGAACGTGGGGCTGAGCGATGATCCTTGGGGTACTCTGCAGTTGATATTGGTGGGTTCGGAGAGGAAGGGAGGGAGCGTGATCCTCTGGGTCCTGCTGGAGAGAAAGGAATGGATCCTGTTGAGGGCAGCTCCTTGCATCCCTGCGAGGTAAAGTCTGGCTGCGAGCGTGCGATGTGATACGGTGTCGAAGGCTGCCGAGAGGTCTAAAAGGATGAGGGCTACAGTGTGTCCCTGGTCGAGTAGCATGTGGATGTCGTCAGTGGCGGCGAGGAGGGTAGTCTCGGTGCTGTGGTTGCTGTGGAATCCAGACTGGGAGGCATCTAGGATGGAGTTCTCTTCGATAAAGGTGGTCCGCTGGGCGTTTACGAGTCTCTTGGTGACTTTGGCTGCAAAGGGGAGGAGAGAGATGGGCCGATAGTTTTTCAGGTCAGTGGGGTCAGCCGAAGGCTTCTTGAAGAGGGGTTTAACCTCCGCCCACTTCCAGTTGTCTGGGAAGATTTCAGCAGATGTTTTGTCTTCACCCTCAAAGATGATAAATAGTGCTCTACAAATCTACCTTGAAGTGCATTATATTCCACCCACCTGTTTTGGTTGGTTTTTAGGAACCAGCACACTTTGCTACTGCTAACCAGTGCTCAATTGCTTGTGCTCTCTCCTTTAAACATATTAACATTGGCTTACACCCAATTGGCACATTTAATTTACTTGTAAGTCCCTAGTAAAGTGATACTGCATGCACCTAAAGCCTGTAAAATATATGCTACTAGTGGGTCTGCAGCACTGATTGTGCCACCCACTTAAGTAACCCTTTAAATATGTCTTAGGCCTGCCATTGTAGCCTGTGTGAACAGTTTTGAAAGGCCATTTCAACCTGGCAAGATAAACCTCTTGCCGGGTCTAAACCTTCCTTTTTGTCACCCCTAGGGTACTCCCTAAACAGCCCATAGGGCAGGGTGCAGTGTATTTAAACCAGGTATAAATAATGGACCTTCAGATCCAACTCTTCAGTACACCCCTCGACCTGTGGGAAGACTCAGAAGGACTGCTGTGCTACTCCGCAAGAAGGAATGCAAGTCTGTGGCCCTGCTGCCTTCTGCCTGAGTGAAGAAATGTACGTGCAACTTGAACCAAGGACCACCAGAGTGACTCCAAGGGCCAGTTGGCTGACCTTCTGATCAGAGCCTCAGGGACAGAACAGAGTCTAGCAGCCTTAAACTCATCCCCTTGACTCTGGCAACTGTGAGCCCCACCACCCCTGCCCCCCATTAGGTGCCACTCCATCTGTGGTCCCATCAGAACTGATACAGCATGATGCAACAAATTGCAAAACTCTGCCTGGGACCCACCGGGCGACGCATTCCTGACTCAGGACTTCACATCGCGGCCTGTAGCTCCTCTGAACCCCCGATGTGTCACGCATCTCATCGCATGGACCTCACATCAACACTGCAACTCCCTCGAAACTGCCGTTGCACAACCCATCTCCACTCACAGAGCTTGTGTGGCCACTGCACACGCCCTCAGAGCCACTGCTTGGCAACACATCTTCATGCAAGGACTGTGCGTCGTCTCTGCTGCCTGACACATTCTTGCAGCCGGACATGGCATTGCTCTGAAACCAGGATTTAAGGTGCTTTTGTTCAGTGGGCCTAACTGGGTCCATGTAGCCGGCCTGCACTACATTGCAGTCGGCCTGAGCTTGTGACTTTGTACCGGTCTAGTATGACCAGATAACTATAGTTAGCGCTTTGAGCTTTTGTGGCACTATTTTCTGTGAAATTTGTAAACTTGCATAACTTCTGTTCAGCTGATTGGATTTTTGTTGTTTTGGTCATAAATTATTGTTAGAAATGGGGGTCTCTAGTTGGCAGCTGACAAGGTAGCTGATCGCCGCGATAGCGCTTCGCGCGCTTTGCTGTAATTCCGCATTTTAAAGCCTATTTAATATTTGCGTTTATTTAGTTTTATTATACCCTGATTTTAATTCCTCTTACCTGCACGTTAATTGTCCCCTGCACCGCCGTTTAGGCGGGTTTGGTCCTGGGGTGGGTGCCCTGTTCTGGTCGCCATCTTGGAGTGGGGTGAGTGGGCTGAGGCGCTTCTATCTGCCATCGCTTTAGTGCGCATGAGCAGGCGTGGGAACACCTTATTTAAGGCGAGTCCCTGGGATACCTCCTCCTGACAAGGTAGCTGATCGCCGCGATAGCGCTTCGCGCGCTTTGCTGTAATTCCGCATTTTAAAGCCTGTTTAATATTTGCGTTTATTTAGTTTTATTATACCCTGATTTTAGTTCCTCTTACCTGCACGTTAATTGTCCCCTGCACCGCCGTTTAGGCGGGTTTGGTCCTGGGGTGGGTGCCCTGTTCTGGTCGCCATCTTGGAGTGGGGTGAGTGGGCTGAGGCGCTTCTATCTGCCAGCGCTTTAGTGCGCATGAGCAGGCGTGGGAACACCTTATTTAAGGCGAGTCCCTGGGATACCTCCTCCTGACAAGGTAGCTGATCGCCGCGATAGCGCTTCGCGCGCTTTGCTGTAATTCCGCATTTTAAAGCCTGTTTAATATTTGCTTTTATTTAGTTTTATTATACCCTGATTTTAATTCCTCTTACCTGCACGTTAATTGTCCCCTGCACCGCCGTTTAGGCGGGTTTGGTCCTGGGGTGGGTGCCCTGTTCTGGTCGCCATCTTGGAGTGGGGTGAGTGGGCTGAGGCGCTTCTATCTGCCAGCGCTTTAGTGCGCATGAGCAGGCGTGGGAACACCTTATTTAAGGCGAGTCCCTGGGATACCTCCTCCTGACAAGGTAGCTGATCGCCGCGATAGCGCTTCGCGCGCTTTGCTGTAATTCCGCATTTTAAAGCCTGTTTAATATTTGCGTTTATTTAGTTTTATTATACCCTGATTTTAATTCCTCTTACCTGCACGTTAATTGTCCCCTGCACCGCCGTTTAGGCGGGTTTGGTCCTGGGGTGGGTGCCCTGTTCTGGTCGCCATCTTGGAGTGGGGTGAGTAGGCTGAGGCGCTTCTATCTGCCAGCGCTTTAGTGCGCATGAGCAGGCGTGGGAACACCTTATTTAAAGCTCCTCCCCCAGCGCAGCGGGATCGCGCAGCGGGCGTGTCCTCGCGTGGCCGGAGTCGTGCCAGAGTCCTGCCCGTCTGCGCCCGTCCGTGCTAAGGACGCGCTGGGCGCGGCAGGACACTATCGTGTTGTAAGTATGATCCTTCAGTACTCTAGTCAGGCTCTTCGCTCGATTAGATGTAGTTTGCCCTCTTGTCCGCACTCGGCTCAGCATCCCCTATGCGGGCCCCATACCTGCCCTTGTGGTTGGTGGGAACTACCGACACCGACTAGAGCTCCTAGCCAGATACTGTTATGTCGTAAGAAGGAACTTCCTTTTCCTAGTGCCATTAAACTCTGGCACCATAATGTCAGATCTCTGTCGAAGCATCATCGAGATATTTTTGAACTTATCTCTCTAGAAGGCCCTGATGTCTTCTTCATGACGGAGACCTGGCTTAGCGATGAGGACTTGGCCATTATCAATCTGGCCCTCCCCTTGGGTTATGCAATCCATACGTTAAACCGTAAGGGGAGAGGTGGAGGTATAGCTGTGGCTTTTAAATCTTGCTTTACCTGTACCTGGAAACCTATGGACTTGGCCGGCGCAGAGTGTGCTTATTTTTCTATCAGCATCAGCCAGTACCAAACACTGTCAGGTCTGCTGATATACCGCCCTCCAGGGAGTGACAGTGCCTTCAGGAAAGCTCTTCCTGAGCTGGAAAGTTCTCTCTCTCTGTTCTCCTCCAATATTACCATCATTGGCGATCTCAACATACACTTTGATGCCATGGAGATACCAGCGGTTAGAGGTCTGCTGGACGATCTTGAAGCAGTACAGCTACCCCAACTGGTCCGTCATCCGACTCATGAGGGTGGTCACACTCTTGACCCGGTCTTTACTAACCTTCAACTGGCCGAGGTCTCACCCCCCAGACCCATGGGATGGAGTGATCATTACCTTATTGAGCTTGTTATAACAACGATGACATCTTCCACCGGGAAGCCCGATAAATCATCTTTTAGGCGACCCTGGAAAAAGCTCAAATTGGAGGATTTCCATCGTCTCCTGACCACTGCACCTCTGGCTCATTCGGATGACATTGCAACCGGATATAACATCTTCTGTGCTTGGATTGTCCAAGCCCTCGATGTATTAATCCCAGCCAGATTGAGTAGGAACCGATGCTCTCAGCCTAATCCCTGGTACTCGGAGGCACTCAGGTGTATTAAAGCTACTTGTCGCCAAGCCGAAAGAGCATGGAGAAAGAACTATGATAAAGATTTGAAAGTATGCTACTTAGCTAAGGTAAAGGCATACCATAGAGCTGTCTGCCGGGCCCGTGCTGATTACTATGCACAGGAGTTTCAGGCAAGTTCCAACCCTTCCAAACTGATTTTTAAAGTCTTGAAGGAGCTCACAGCGAACAGACTTCCTTCTACGGAGATCTGTTCCCTTGCCCACTGTGAGTCGGTAGCCAGCTTCTTTGTGGAAAAAGTAAATGCTATATACCGTTCTTTTCCCAAAGTTGACCCTGATAGTACGATCTTATCACTGCGTACTTCCCAGTGCTTGGACTCTTTTCCCATACCATCGGAACAGGAGTTCAATCACCTAGCGGCCAAGGTCAAGTCTGGCTCACCAGATGACCCTTTGAGACCGGATCAGTTTTTGGATTCAGCACCCTTCTGCCTTCCTCCTATTCGCCATCTGATGGAGCTATCCCTCACCACCGGTTCAGTTCCACCTAGTTGGAAGGCTGCCTGTGTTATGCCCATCTTAAAAAAACCTGGATTGGATCCGTTGAAGCCGGAGAGCTATCGACCTATCTCCCTCCTTCCTTGGGTGGCAAAGATCACAGAGGCCCATGTGAATAACATCTTAACAAAACATCTGGCATCTGCACACCTACTTGATCCAACACAGAATGGTTTTAGATCTGGACATAGTACAGAGACGGCACTCCTATACATGGTTGAACATCTCCGCTCTGTGCTAGATGCAGGTCAAACGGCGGCACTGGTCCTTTTGGACCTCAGTGCCGCCTTTGACACTGTTTCTCATACCATTCTTATACGTAGGCTTGGTGAGGCAGGTGTTTCAGGCAGGGTACTGGATTGGCTTCAATCGTTCCTTTCGGAACGATCCTTTCAGGTTGTAGTGCCACCGTTTAGATCTAAACCTCATGCCATCGCCCAAGGAGTCCCGCAGGGTTCGGCGTTGAGCCCCACGCTCTTCAACCTCTACGTTCAACCTTTGGTGGAGGTGGCGAAGAGTTGGGGTCTCACTATGGTATCATACGGCGATAATACCCAGTTGGCGGTGGCTCTCAACGGGGGCTCTGACCAACTGGCATCGAACTTTGCGGATGGTTTGAGGGCTGTTGCCAGTTGGCTTACTGCCAACTGTTTACAACTTAACGCCCTCAAAACTGAGGTGATGGTATTGGGGAAACATCCTGATCTGTGGGGTGCTAGTTGGTGGCCTACTGAGTTGGGACCTCCTCCAATACCTGTTTCAGAACTAAAAAATCTCGGCGTCTGGTTGGATTCCAAATTGACCTTCTCGTTCCATACTAAGAAGGTGGCATCCACGTGCTTTGGCATTCTGCGCGGTTTGAGGCCTATCCTCAAATTTTTCGATGCCCCCACCCGCCAGATGGTGATACAAGCTAGCGTATTATCGAGGCTCGATTACGCGAGCTCACTGATTGTGGGAGCCAACCAGACGGAAGTCCTACGACTCCAACGGGTTCAGAATGCGGCAGCTAGGGCCCTAGTGGGCTTGCCGCGCTTTTGCTCAGCTCGTAGTACTATATTCAAACTGCATTGGCTGCCTGTAATTAGACGCATAGAGTTTAAAACCCTCTGTTTCACGTTTAAAATTCTTAAAACTGACACTCCCACCATTCTCCAGCACCTCTTGACTCCTTACACCCCTTTGCGCAGTCTCCGTTCTGCCGGCCAAAATTTGGCACTTGTTCCCCGGTTCCAAAAATGTAGACTGGGTGGCCGATCGTTTGCGGTTTTGGCCTCCAAATTGTGGAACGCACTCCCCCTCTACATACGTTCTTTGGAAGACCTTTTTTCATTCAGGAAAGCTGTTAAGACTTATCTTTTTCCGTTATCTTATTAATTACCCCCTACCCCTTCTGCGTTGTTGGTTATGTTACCTCCTTCAGATATAGCGCCGGGACGCCCCTTTGCTGGGGCAGCTGTGCGCTCAAAAAATTCAATTAACATAACATAACATAACAATGGTTTGCAGCTTTGTCCAAATAGGGACACTTCTTCCTAGTCAGGGTAAGGGGGATACACTTCTAAAATAATCCCTGCTCACCCCCTTGGTAGCTTGGCACGTGCAGACAGGCTTGTCTCCGAGGCAGTGTGTAGAGCATTTGTGAAAACATACAGTAATACAGTGAAAACACAACAAATGGACACCACACCAGTTTAGAAAAATAAGTAATCTTTATTTAGACCAAATAAGACCAAACCGACAAAAATCCACAATACAGTAATGAAAATATGACTTTTAAAAAGGTAAAAATAGTTGTATTCAAAGAAAATTGCAGATGCAACACCTTTCCCACAAACTACCTTGGATGCGTTGCGCACCCAAACAAAATCTGTCGCAGAGAAGGTGATGCATCGGTTGCTTATGCCCAGGGAAGGTGATGCGTCAGTTCCTTACTTCAGGGGAGGTGATGCTTCGGTGCCTTACAGCCACACAGGGGCAGTGATGCGTTGGTTCCTTACTGAAGGGGAGGTGATGTGTTGGTTTCTTACTGTGACACCAGTGTTCTTGCCGGTGTGGGGCCCAGATGCGATGCGTGATGATCGGGGATGCGGCGGTTCTCGATGCGGCGGCGGCGATTACACTGTATTGTTCTCTCCAGCCGTGGTCCCACGATGCATTGGTTCTTGCAGCCGCATAGCAGGGCCTGTGTCGGAATTGGTGCAGTGATCTTTGACTTCGGGGATCAGTGCACTCAATGCGGTGAGCGGCGCTTTCTCGAGCCATAGGCAGGCGCTGCATTGATTTCTTCGGTGATGCATAAGAAACAGGTGCGGATGTGTTGGGCTTCTTCAAGTTATGTTACTTTTCCAGGTCCCAGTGGCAAACAGCCTCCAGAGGTCCAAAACAGAAGCAGGCACCTCTTAGCAGGTCAGAACACCCAGCAAGGAAGTTCAGGGGAGCTGGTGGTGAAGTCTTTGTGTCCCTGAGACTTCGGAACAAGGAGGCAAGCTCTATTTCAAGTCCTTGGAGGTCTTCCTCAAGCAGGGGACACAGCACACAGCAAAGTCCTTGTCCTTTCCTTGGCAGAAACAGACACTGCAGACCAACCCCAGACAGCAAACAGCAAAGGGGCAGTACTCCTCCTCAGTTTCTCTAGCTCTTCTCCTTGGCAAAGGTTCCTCTTGATTCCCAGAAGTGATCTAAAAGTCTGGGATCTGTGCCCCTCTTTTTATAATACAAAATCCTTTGTTCTCTGTGGCATGGAAGCTCTTTGCCCACCCAAAACCAGTTCTGTCCTTTCTGGTGCAGCTTCCTGGCAAGAGGTGGAGACAGCATTTTTCTCGGCAGACCAAGCCCATTCAAGTGTGAAAGAAATCTCCTCACTCTGCTCTAAATGCAGCCCAGGTCTATTCGGCCCAACCCTGACTCACCCTGGAAAGGCAGGACACACCTCAGCCCCTCAAATGGCTCTCTTAACAGAATGCACACCACCAGCCCCTGTCACTTCAAATCCAGACAGTCAATACACAACCTAGCAGAAGCACACTGGATGGTTAGGCAAGAAAATACCTACTTTCTTTAAGTGGTATTTTGAAACCCATAATGTAAAAATCACCCTCACCAAAAGATGCATCTTAACATTCTGAGTTTAGGCCAAGCATATCAACATTTATTTTTTCAATCTTGTTCCCATGGGCAGTAATTCTCATAAGATGTTATGAGCAAACTACCCATTCTATCCTATGGGACAGATGGCCTTACAATAGTGAAAAACGAAATTGCCAGTATTTCACTATCAGGGCATGCCACACACATCAGGGCATGTCCTACCTTTCACATACACTGCACCCTGCCCTCAGGGGTACCTTGAGGCTACCCTAGGGGTGACTCACATGTAAGAAAAGGGATGGTTAGGGCCTGGCAAGTGGGTGCACTTGCCAGGTCGACATGGCAGTACTAGACTGCACACAGGTACTGAAATGGAAGGCCTGAGACCTTGTTGCAAGGCTGCTTTTGTGGGTGGCACAATCAGTGCTGCAAGCCCAATAGCAGCATTTCGTTGACAGGCCCTGGGCAGACATGGTGCACTGTACTCAGGATTTAATAGGAAACCAAATAATCAATCATGGAAACACCGATCCATAATAAGAATTTACTAAGGGAGCACTTGCGCTTTGGCACTAATCAGCATTGGCAGAGTGCCCAAAGTCTGTAGACCAGCAAATCGAAATCCATTGCACAGTAAAAATACAGAAGGCAAATGCAAAAAATGCAGGGAAAACCCAGGCCAAGCCTGCCAGGTCTAACAATATTTTTTATATTATACTCTATTTTTCTAGAAGTGGAGTGGGATTCTTCTTGTATTGTGTTTCACTTTATTACTGTATGAATTTCACATTGCCCATAAGTTAAGTGCTCTGTGCCAAGTTTCTAGTGGAATAAGCACAGGTTGATTTGGGGTGTGCTTGTGGCTTCACCATTACAAGGATTGTGGTTGCTGTTTGAGTAGGGTTTCACCACCACCTCCCCTAAAAGAGTAACCCAATTGCCAGTACCTAGAATATGGAGCAAAGTGTGCTCAGGGCCTGTAAGTTAAATGTCACTAGTGGACTGCAGCACCTATTGGCCAACCCACTAGAGTGACAATGGAAACATAACTGCAGGTCTCCAATTGTAGCCTGGCAATGCAGTTTTAAAACTGCACATTTAACCTGTAAAAATAACCATTTTGACTGGCCTAAACCTTCCTTTTAAATATTAACGAGTCACCCCAAAGTAGGCCTTTCTGCCCATAGGACAGGTTACATGCTATTTAAAAGTAATACATGTAATAGTTTAATGTTAAAAATGTCTTTACCTTGAAAAGGTCTCATTAGCTATTCTCACTGTAGCAGGGTTAGCTTTTTCATAAGAAAGCATTGGGATACAAAATTAAATTTAATAATGCTTCCTCTGGCTATGAAACTACTAGAAATTTCATTGTTTGACTTTTGAAAATATTAATTACAAGCCCAATTGTCTGAAGTCCGGTGTGTAATAAATATTTTGGAAAGGGTACTTTTAGACAATTACCTTTCTCTTGCCTAAAGCCTCTGGAGGGCCCATTTGCATGAGCTCCAACTGTCACCAAGGAGCAGAGTAGCACCTGTGATGAGGTGTGAACTTGCTCTCGGAGCTCAGACAAAGGCCTTTAGGTGTGGGTAGGCGTTCTGTTCCTCTAACAGGATTGCCATCTGGACTGTGCCAAAGAACTTGATTAACTTTAAAGAGGCCTACCCTGTCACAGGCAAAAGTTAGCTGACACCTGGGAAGGACCATTTTTGTTACTCCAGTCAAGCAATCACCAATCCCAGTGAGAGAGGAGCTGCCATCAGAACTGGTTTGAAGTGACCACAGAGAAGGGGCTGCTCATTTTCCTTGATACATCTCTGGGCTGGGTACACAAGCCCTGCAATAGGGGAGAAGGCTTTCACTATCTTAGATTTGGCAGATAGGGGCACTGTGGGATTGTTTGCTAGAGGGCATACAGAAACTGCTGCAAAAGTGGGAAGGGTTATCCCTGGGAACCTTTTCCATATTGGGCAGAAAGAGGTCAGGAGTCTGCCCCATCCACAAGCCAGTGCCCGTCATAATTTTGTCATCCCTGGGTACCTTCTTCAGAATACTTCTGAACTGGACAAAGACGTGGACTCCAATGGTCAGTTGGCTCCTCCGGCTAAACTACAGGGCCATAGCAAGTTGCTAAAAGCCCTTTTCCTGATAGCCAACCAAACCAGTTCCAACTGGCCTTGCCCTGTACCTTGCCGGTGGCTTTTGTTGGATTGAGTCTTGCCACTATGTGCTCTTCCTGAGGTCCTGGTATTCTTGACTGTGTCAAAATTTACTGCTCCTAACATCCTGAGAAACCTGGGACTCAGAAACGTTTTGGCTCCTAAGACCTCCAGAGGACCAGGCCACAACTGCCAAGTCAATCTGACAAAGGCACATTGCAACTGGGCCAGAGCTTCAGGTTTCTCTCACTTGCATATTTTCCATAGCAACAAATCCATTTCTGCTGGATGTCACTATGAGGGTATGTGGCCTCATGAAGCCCTGCTCGGCTACAGCTTGCAGCCATGCCCAAAATGTGACTAAGATCGAATGTAGAAACTTTCACCGGGCGAAAGTGCCAAAAGTATTTTGCCGACAAGGTTCCTTCCTTTGGCACGAATGTTTGAATTTCTCCTAAAGTAGCAGTTGCTCTTGGTAACACAGCAATCAGCTTATAGCAGGCCAAGACAGCAGAGCAGAGGCAAAGCGTCAGTCTCTCCTGGCAACGTAGGTCCCCTTAGGCAGAGTCTTGTCAGGACCCCCAAAGTTAACTTGTTTGAGAGTGTCAGAGTTCCAGTACTTATGCCAAAATGTGTCTCTGAAGTGGGGGGACAACAAAAGAGGCCTGTGATTGCCCCAAGGTTCCTGCTCTTTCTTCCCTGCCTCCAGATGCACTTCAAGGGAGTATGTAGCTCTGTGTGTGGGGACAGGCCCAGCCCTATTCAGGTGCAGGTGTCAGCCCCTCCCTCCTAATCTACTGCAACAGTGGCCATCAGCCTGGAGATGGGCCATCATGAAGCAAACGTCACACCCCAGCTCCCTATGTGTGACTGTGTGGAATGAATGCACAAGGCAATGCTTTCACTCTAACCCAGACGCGCATTAAGAGACCAGCAGAGGTACAAGGTGGTTAAAGTAAGAAAATGCCCACTTGCTATAAGTGGCATTTTCAGACCTGCAATCCAACTTTACAAAAAGCTGTTTTTTAAATTGTGTTTCCAGAGACACCAAACTCCAATTTTCCATCTGCTCCCAATAAGAAATCAAACTTAAAAATGTTTTAAGGTAATCCCCATGTTAACCTATGGCAGTAGTGAAAAATGAATTTAGCAGTTTTCACGACCAAGCCATGTAAAACTCAAATGTCCTACCTTTTAAGTACACTGCACCCTGCCCTATGGGCTGCCTGGGGCCTACCTTAGGGAGTGACATGTGTAATAAAAGGGAAGGTTTGGGCCTGGCAAGTGGTTTAACTTGCCAGGTCGAAATGGCAGTTTAAAACTGCACACACAGGCTCTGCAATGGTAGGTCTGAGACATGTTTAAATAGATAATGAGTGGGTGGCACAATCTGTGCTGCAGGCCCACTAGTAGCATTTAACTTACAGGCCCAGGCACACATATTGCACTTTACTAGGGACTTACAAGTAAATTAAATATGCCAATTGTGGATAAGCCAATCTTACCATGTTTAGAGTACGGAGCATATTCACTTTAGCACTGGTTAGCAGTGATAAAGTGCCCAGAATCCTAAATCCAACAAAAAGAGAGTCCGAAAAATAGGAGGAGGAAGGCAAAAAGTTTGGGGCTGACCCTGCAGGAAGGGTCAGTTCCAACAGGAGAGATATGGGTCAAAAGAAACCATTATGGAATTAGTTATGTAGCATGCCTTTTCAAGTCCTGAACATACTTCATCACCAAATATACACTATCATAATGCACTCATGTATCAGAGGTGTTCACATTACTCATATGCTAAATTAATGCCGCAAGCCTTCTCACAAGAGGTATAGAGATCAAAGATTTCCTTAGAGATCTACAAATTTGAGTGCCTGATAACCTTTTCTCAGCTCACAATTCTGATTAATAAAACGCCCTACTTGCTCACTATTTTCTTCATCTTGTTGCTAGGACATTCTGCAAGGGTTGTTGAAAGTCGTTGGGCTGATTTTCATGGTCTGGTTTGTCAGCACAGCTGTCACCAGACAATTATGTGAGCATTACCAGAGAGGTGCTTTGGCTCTGTCCACATGTTGGGAGCAAGGAGTACATGTTGCAATTGGGCATAAGTTGTGTGCCTTCCATACAGCTTTGATAATTTTGTTTATGCAGATGCCTGATCTCGAACTTCCAGGGACACACACATGACTGTGCAATGTTATTAAAGTGTCTTAGATAATTAGGTAATTGATGGTGTTTTGTCTGGCAGCAGCACAATAGGAAGAGTGCAGTCATTAATCTACATGGAGTTTTGGGTCTGGCTTGACAGTACAACAGTCACCTGACCTTTTCACCTATACCAATGTTGCTTTTCAGTTATTTGCTTCCACATGAATATACATTAATTGCTATCCTATTTACTTGCAATGATTCACATTACCATACAGCATTCTTTTATAGCCAGACCTATTGATAATGCCAATGCTTATTGAGCAGTTGTAATTGGGCATATAATTTGCAGTTCTCTTTGCAATAGATTAGGTCCCTATGCCAGGCAGTTACCATCGGGAAGGGACAGCACAGCCACTTTATGGGAAGCTGTCATTTGGCCAACAATAATGATGAAGCGGTAAACATACGACATGCTTTTGGCAGTCTTTATATAAAATAAAGTAGTCATGGGATTCAGCAATATGTGTATGTCTGTCATTGCTGAAAGATCAGTGATCAAGATCACGCAGTACCCTGTAAATCGTTATCAAGATTTCCAGATCACACACATTTGGCCTCTTCTAGAAGTTTTAAATGCCTGAGTTTGGCCGGTGTGTAGTATGCCATATGTAAAAATTGATAGTGCTCATTGCTTAATTTGAGCCGGTGGCTTCCAGTGCTCAGCACCGGCACTTAATCATAAACACCAGAGCTTTTCATGAGCACCAGTTAAGGACACATTCATTTATCGTGGGCATCGGGAGATTAAGTGATTTGTCCAGAATCACAGGATGTTGAGCCAATGTCGAGACTCGGACCTGCTTCTGCAGCTCCGAAGTCGGCATCTCTGGCCATTATGCCAAATCCTCTCCCCACGTTCATGGCTCTGTTTTAGGCAGCACTAATGGGAAAAATGTGCTGGTGGAACCTGCCTCTTGACGAGAGCCTGGCACTTATTTTGTTTTACATATTAACCACTGACGGTGTTGCTCTACCTTAACCATTCACTGAAACCATTCTGGTTTGCTGACAGCAATATGCCCAATGTGCTTCAGCAAATTGTCTATTTAGACATTCTGCCAAATATCCATCTGGCTGCCAGTGGCGATTTTGGCTTGGATATATTGGACATATATTGGATATAACCTGAAATTTATAGAGTTTCAATACCATTTGTTTGGCTCCTGAAGCTACTATAATACATGATAGCTGTGGTAATTCTGGTGGTTCTTGTGTAAAGTCCCATAGCATTTTATTCATTGTATAACTTCATCTATAATATAAAAAAAAGTCTAGTGCCAATCCTCCCGTAATCCTTCGTATCCCCAAACAATTCTCAAGTGTCACAAATGTCTCATTGGAAATAGGCTTTCCAACGTGGAATATCCTTTGTTTTAAGCTGATGCCCAGTCTTGGATCCTACTGCAAAAGGGATATAATGTTTCTTATTAAGGGTAGTGTTGGGGAATATGGTGTGTTTAGTTAGAAAGTGCCATGCCTGGATTGTACTAGCGACTGGATTGGTTTCTTGTAGGGCCATTCTCTGATGGAAGATAGTATTTAGAGGTGTGGGCTCGGCTATATCTGTTTCTTCATCCATATGCTGAGGTGGGAGTTCAATGCATTACCAGTAAAATACCAAGTTGTGCCTGCGTGCAGTTATAATACAAATATACCGTAATGCACTGAGGGCCAGATGTAGGTAATCTCAATTTACCTATTTTTAAATCCCGAATCATACCGATTTGATATTTAAGAATAGGTAATAGGGATGTAGGTAATTTTTTGTTAAAAATTACAGAATCGGTAAGTTTTGGTAATTACCGAATCGATATTTACTGATTCGGTAATTGCCATTCATTCCTATGGGCCTGTGAGGTTCCGTGATTTCGAACCAGACTCCATTTTGTTTGAGTTGTTCGTGACGCCATTTTTGTGTTGCCCTCACGTAGGCCGTAGAGGTAACCGAACGAACAAAGTTGCATGGGCCTCATTGTTCATGTATGCATTAACAGGCCCTTTTCGACTCTGAAAGAACTGCAGAGAAACTAACCTCTTCACCTGAAACTGACCTTTTTGCTAGGCCAATTCTTCTAGCTGATGTTGTCTGAAATTGCCAATCAATGTTCAGGAGATCGTTAACTTTAGTTTCCTTGCACATATCTTATCCTAATCAGCATCTGAATTGTTTCTTTCCTTACGACTTGACATTACATGGGTTGTGCTTTTCAATTATAAATTTGTCCGGCTTGCAAAGATTGAATTTGGGACAGTCCTAATAATTAACTTTTGGGTTGGGTTACTGTAAATTGGGTTTTTGTTAATGTGATACTCAGTTAGAAAATGTGTCCTATTGGTCAGAATTTTGCGCATTGTGTGTGCATTTGTAATGAGCAAAATATGTATAAAAAGTGATGTCTTGCTCTATGAAAATTGAGCAGTTTCCTGAGTTGTACACCGTGTTGTATTGCTTGGTTTACTGTTACTAGCTGCAGCTAATAAATTTGATCTTTGACGCCATCCAGAAGTATTCCGTGTCTCTGTATTCCAAGACAGAAGAATCCGAAGACTTCGGGTGTGTCCCTGGCAGCGCTGGGTTCTAAGAAAACCCGGTTCTTCAGTTGGCGCCCAACGGTGGGGCGACTTCAGCGGTACCGGTCCAAGCCCGAGGATCGTGAGGAGCCACGTGAGGAAATTCTGGAGGAAGGCCGCCACTTCATTGATCCCTGCATTTCGACGTGGACCGAAAGTCTTTTCAGCGAGGCTTCCCGCTTTCCAACGGCTACGAAGGACTGCTGCCCTGACTGTCACCCTGTCTTGGACCCTTGATTGATCCTTTGTAAAGCGAGACGATAGACGATAAAAAATCCTTATTCTCCTGTTCTTATGTCTGCTTCTTCTCCTTCTGCTCGAAAACGAATGACTGAGACTGTTGTTAATCTGTTGTCTCCATTGTTTGGGTCACTGAATATGACCCCTGTTTCGGAACGAAAGCAGAGTCGTAGTCAGCTTCCTAGTTCCGAGGAACGGACAGTGTTGGATTTGTTGGCTCGTAGATGGATTTTAAATGCTTCCAGGTATAATTTGCCAGCGGTTATGGATGTTTTCTTTCAGTGGGAGCCGCCTAAGCAAAGGTATGCTTTTGATGTAATGTGTACCTTTTTGCGTCAGGAATGGGAAGATAATGAGTTTGGTCCGATTCCGCAGGAAGTACTTGATGTTCAGTCCGAGTTTGCTAAAGGGACAATAGTGGAATCTGATGTTGTAGATGCTGTAGAGACGATCCTTGCTTTTAGGTCTAGATTACCGCCTCAGACATTGTACGAACCTGATTCTTCAGTTAGGAGGAAAGTGAAGCAGTATCCTATGAGAGACGTTCCCCCTGTATGGAGAGAGGCAGTTGCTGCTAATGTTAATCAGGGTATTCAGGCCACAGAGGCACATTTTTAGCGAGTATGGGTACATGTTCCTTGGAAGAGAGCAGAGGTCTTGGCTCTTAAGCAGACCTTGCCTGACCCTCGTAAGAATCCTGCTGGTTATTACAAGGAGTTGTCCCAGACAGTAGATGCGTGTATTATGAATTTAGCCGACATTGATATATTGATGGGTAATGTAGTTCCTCAACCTTTGTGGGTGAAGATTCGTCATGAGATTCATGCAGCAGAATTAGGAGATCCGTGGGCTAATATTGTTGCTGCAGATGGTCTGCAGGTAGGAGGTACCAAACCTGAGCCCTTAGTTGCAGAATTACCTGGTAGAATTATTAATTTAATGAAAACTATGATGCCTCCTTTGCGAGTGAATTGGGACAAGTTAGCAGCATGCAAACAAAAGAAAGACGAGAGTGTGTCTGATTTCTTCACGAGGTTTGAAGAAACGTTTATCGATCATAGTGGTCAGGACATGAGTACGGAAGGTGGTCAAAGGTTGTTCGAGGACAAATTTGTCTTTAATTTGCTTCCCGAACTTTCTAATAAGTTAAAGGACTCTGAGAGTTCATGGGCTGTTTCTTCGTCGGCCCAGATATTGGCTACTGCACAATATTATGAGAATAGGGATAAAGAGGAGGCGCTAGGGGGCGCACAGCGGAATGGCTGCCTAGCTGTGCAGCTCCGCCAGGCGAATCTCAAAATCGCCATTAAAATGCATTAATTCGGATCGCTGCGGGTCAGCAAGCACACCAACAAGGATCGGAACAAGTCGTGCATACGAGGGACGACAGGAGAGGTGCCTCAACACACGGGTGTCACAGCACAGGCTGAGAGTCTCGGTGAGCTCCGCGATCCATCATGGCGGACGGCACTCCGCTGGCGGCGCTTGGAGACTGAACACGTCGGCACCACTGTGACTGAGCGTGCATGCACGGTGACAGGGCAATAGAAGTGGCGATCGATTGCAACAGGTGATGCACGGGATACAGAACCGGCAAGCACCGTGAGGACATATGGAAGGGAAACGGCGGGACTGAAGGTATGAGGCGGAAGCAGCGTATCGGAACACCTCCGGGCACTGATATCCATGCCGGCGTTTAGGCATCTAGCGCGAACTACCCTGGACACACAAAGGGCCAATTCAAAGTTAAAAAATACCAAAAGCGGAACAGATTTGCAGTGCCCATACAGACAACGATCCCCTGTCAATGCCCATAGAACCACTTACTAACTGCCGGGAAACGGCGGGAAACAAAATGGCGGCGCCCATATACAGATGAGATCGGAACGCGCTTCACACGAAACTGGACTCAAGGGGGTTATCCTACACAAATAACGACATAGCGCTTGTAGTCTTTCAGCCCTATAAACGATAAGGAGGAAAGGGAGCCGTATATATGACTGGATAAGGTGGAAGCCCTTGAGGAGTGAGCACAAGCCTCGGAATGCAAGGCGCGAAACACTGGACCCCCACACAGGCGTCAAGTGCTGAATCCACGTGGCCACCTACTCATTACAAGAACGGCTGGGTGTTCAGTGTAATTGCTGCTGCTACCGATTGCCCCCCACAGGGCTGGGTGAACATTAACACGCATCACTTACATAGCGTGTAAGTGCCGATGGTGGTGAGCCTCAACGGTTGGAGTCAGACCCTGCTCTTAAACCAGCGTGGCATTCTACGGAGGTCTGTCGCAGTGTCCAGAAACCACTACTAACAGCCAAAAGACGCATTCCGGTTGTTGAGTCCGGTCTTTGCGGGCAAGGTTGGAGTTAACGAACAGGGTGGATCGGTGCGGAGCCTCCTCCTCTCGGCCTCAGGTGCTACACATTAAGTCTCTGCGCCCCAAACGTCAAGGAGTCATACAACTCAAAAGAGTACCAATCCAGCACCCCCTTATCATACAAAATGGGCAAACCAGATAAACAACAGCCCAAACTAACATTCGAGGCACGGAAGACGCAGAAAACCCAGACTGGCGCTGCTGAGGAAGACCCAGAAACTGAATCACAAGAAGGTAGTGTCATGGAAACCATATTGAAATCCATACAAGCGAACCTACAGGATATCAACGGCAAACTCGATCATTTGACGGGTCGAGTGGACAGTATGGCGGCTAAACTCGACAAACAGGGCGAGCGATTGGACACGGCCGAAAACAGGATCTCGACTGTTGAGGACGAATCACGAACCACAACGACCAGATGCACAGGAATGGAGAAAGTCCTAGAAGCGATTAAAGCCAAGGCAGAGGAGTTGGAAGCTAGGTCGAGACGGAACAACATACGTATAGCAGGTCTGCCAGAATCGACCAACACAGGCCGAATGGAGCCATATGTGGAACAACTATGCAAAGACCTGTTTGGCCCTGAAAATCTATCGCCGATATTCATTGTCGAAAGAGCACATCGATCCTTGGCGCCAACGCCAAAACCGGGAGCCCCTCCTAGACCGATCGTGGCAAGAGGCCTGAATTACCGCGACAGAGATACCGTGCTCAGGTTGGCGAGGGAAAAAGGTGAGATCCAACATCAGGGAAACAAACTAGAATTATTTCCGGACTTCACGGTTGCAGTACAACAGGCACGCAAAGAGTTCAACGAGGTTAAAGTCAAACTTCGAGACCTGCAGATCCCATATGCCATGTTGTATCCCGATCGCCTTCGGATTACGTGGGAGGACAAACCAATTTTCTTATTGACCCCGAAAGCTGCAATGGATTTCATCAAAACAGCGGTTGCCAAAGGTAAACGGTCCAATCGCAGAAACAGACATACTGAGTCAGATTAAAGGTAAGACCTGCTGATGAATGATGCGCTGACATTGCCCAAATAAAAGACCTACGATTCTCGGAGAGTAAGGTTATGCACCTCATAAGCTACGAAACCCAACTTGTGACTCCTAACCGTAGCGAGTGAAAGGCATGGAGAGACACTGGGAGATGTGGGTATCCTATAGTAGAGAGGTGCAGTTTGGACAATTGAGGGGAGGTTCGGTGTGTGACACATAACAGAAGGACATAAAAAAACTAAAGGGTATAGACTTTTGCTATGATGCAGTATACAACCTCTGTGTAAATGATGGAAAGGCTTCATGTTTCTTGTCACGAATTGTAAGACTGCTCTGAACACCTATCGTTTCAAAGACCTATATTAGGACTGGTGTTGCTGTGTGACCTGGGCGGTCTGTTTACAGAACATAGATTCGCCCACATCCTTTCACTAGGATGGGGTTATGCGCCCTCGGCGGACCTCCACAAGGGCAGTCCCCGAAAAGTTATGTTGACAACTACAGTTATAAGGGTAAAATGGCTTCAGCAGAATTAGGTTGCTGGAGTGGGTGGGAACCGGGGTAGTTGGGGTTTGTTGTTTTTTGAACCACCTGGGCGATCGAGGTGCACTGCTGTACACCGACGTGTGAACACTGCTACTAGGTTGATATCCAGCATTATGATACTGCGCAATACTGTGCTGATACTTAAGGGGAGGGAATGATACACGTGACACATATAGAGAGTCGAGTGGACAATATGAGTAGAGATAGCCTGAAACTACTAACGTGGAATGTGAGGGGCCTTACCAATCCCAAAAAGGTCAGACAGATCTTTGCCTGTCTTGATCGGCACCATATAGATATAGCATTGCTTCAAGAGACCCACATGGACCCTAAAGTGCACAGAGCTATTGGTGCACGTTGGGCGGAGTCAAACCACTCAGCGGCATACTCATCCTACTCCAGAGGGGTTATGACACTGGTCAAAAGGGGCACTAATTACAGAATTGCACATACAATTGTCGATAAAAATGGAAGATATGTAATTGTGTCGGGGGTGCTAAGAGGGCAAGACATGACGATAGTGAATGTATATGGTCCGAATGTTGATTCTCCGGAATTTTTTCAGGAATTATGGGATCATCTGCTGGAATTTACTGATACGACGATAATTTGGGGAGGGGATTTTAATATAGCACTACGTGACACCGTAGATCGATCCACAGCATCCATGGAACCACACAAGAAAGCCAGGGACAAATTGGGCGATATTTTGGAAGACCTTGCACTCAAGGATATTTGGAGGGT
The DNA here is from genome assembly GCF_964261635.1 of Lissotriton helveticus. Lineage (NCBI taxonomy): Eukaryota > Metazoa > Chordata > Amphibia > Caudata > Salamandridae > Lissotriton > Lissotriton helveticus. Next base: position 875,713,926 of record NC_136059.1, read on the forward strand.
TAAACATCCATCAACACCAGGTGCGACGCATGTTAACATGGCACACGGCAGCTGGTCGAGGATAGATTACTGGCTGGGGACAGATAGCGCAGTACTATGGGCTACAAAGATAATGACACACCCACGCACGCTGTCCTACCACAATCCAGTAGAACTTGCACGGCAGATACCGCGCTACATACCCCCTCCATTCAGCTGGCGTTTCAATGCACAAGCACTATTAGACCCCTTATATGTCACTACCATAACGAAAGCAATAAAAGATTACTTCCAGCTGAATGTGGACTCAGTAGACGACCCATGCATCGTCTGGGAGGCATTCAAGGCGACGCTCAGGGGCATATGCATCAGCACGACAGCTGGGATACTGAAAGACATAAGGACGCATTTAACCAGGCTTGAACGTGAGGTGACAGTCCTAGAGAGGGAGTACACACACACTGGTAATATGGAACTGCTGGGCAAGCTTAAGCTTCTACTCATAGAACACCAGAAATATGCGGAAGACGAACTGAAATATGTCAACAAACGGCCACTAGCCAGACAGTTTGGGGAGGGTGGAAGACCCGGCAGGATGTTGGCGAAGAAAATATGTAAAGGGAGAGAGTCGCAGATGATCACACAAGTGCGAGACACCGACGGCACATTACATACGCAACCTGCGGGAATACTCGACAGCTTTGTCCGTAACTATGCAGACCTGTACACTTCCCAACAACCTGCTCCACCACAGGAAACACGTGATTACTTGCATGATATAGCAATAGCGTGGTTGTCAGATAATCAGCATGAGTACCTGGCACAACCTATTATAGTAGAAGAGGTGACCGCCATTATACATGCACTGCCAAACGGGAAAGCACCAAGACCCGATGGCTACACATGTGAGTTCTATAAAAAATTTGTTGACATCCTTGCCCCTCACATAGTTGAAATGTACGGTGCGGCCTTTGACCAAAAGGCACTACCGCCGTCGCTACGTGAGGCGATGATCATTACTCTCCTTAAGCCAGGTAAAGAATCAGAACTCTGCGAATCATATCTACCACTATCCCTTTTAAATGTAGACTCAAAAATCTTAGCGAAGCTCTTGGCCGAGCGCTTGCAGCCCCTAATGATGAACCTGATACTTCCGGATCAGGCAGGATTCATCCCAGCACGAGCCACATCCCACAATACCAGAACGCTATTTGCACTGTCTCACTATTTAAACCCCCAGACAAAAGTGGCTGCCGTCATGCTTGATGCAGCCAAAGCATTTGACTCCATTGAATGGTCTTACATACACACGATATTGCAGAGAATGGGATTTCCGGCGAGGTACATGACCTGGGTAACTCTGCTATATACGAGGCCTGTGGCGAGAGTGTGAGTAAATGGATACATATCTGCACCATTTAATATAGCTAGAGGAACTAGACAGGGTTGTCCATTGTCGCCTTTAATATTTGCTTTAGCCTTGGAACCACTCGCATGCATAATTAGACAGACACATAACCCTTCAGCCTTGCATTTGCCCGGGAGGCCCCTGCATATTTCATTGTATGCGGATGATATGCTTCTCTATGTGAGGGATCCCGAACAGAATCTAAGCCCATTATTGCGTGAATATGTGAAATTCGGACGACATTCTGGGTTACAGATTAACTGGGAGAAGTCACTAATCATTCCACTTACTGATTCCACCACGCCACATTCACCTGACTTTCCACTGGACTGGCAGACAGACCCCACGCGCTACCTGGGAATCTGGTACAGCCGAGACCCAGAAGAAGTGATTAGGACAAACTATGGAAGGGTATTTACAGAACTGGAAGGTAAAGTAGCAAGATGGATACAACTACCGCTGTCCCTGGCGGATAGGATTGCAATAGTCAAAATGAACATCCTTCCGAAGTTTTTGTATTTATTCAATAACATACCAATCACACCACCTAAAGCAGTCTTCACGCACATCACGTCCCTGGTGCTGAAACTTATATGGGCTGGAAATCAGGCGCGCATAGACCTGCGCACATTAACGCTGCCCTATGAAAGAGGTGGGTTTTGTGTGCCAGACTTTCGGCTCTACTTCTTATGTGCACAGGCCCAATACGCATCACACTGGTATCATCCCACCCCGTATCTCACGCATACAGCGGTGGAAGAGGGGGATGCATCACCGATACCTTTGACAGCGATAGTAACGCATAAAAGACCACCGTTACACTCAAAAGACATTAACACCATTGATACCACGGCTCACGCGTGGAGAACGCTAGGGAGGTTGACTCACAAGCTACCGTTATATGCCCCGGCACTCCCACTGCACTTCCACCCGAACGTATCGGTGACTAACGTACAAGTGGGTATGGACATACTGAAAAACACAGGGATAGACACATTTGGAGATTTATATCACGAAGGAAATTTTCGCAAAGCCGACGACCTAACCTATGTAAGTAACCCAACACTACTCTTCAGATTCACACACTATAGACTACAGAGGGCAATTCAAGAATTATATCCAACCTACCCAGAAGAACCGCCAACTTTGCAATCACTACAATTCATTATCACCTCATCGAACACATCCCATCTGGTCTCTAGATTATACAGAGTGGCTCAAAGTGAAATTCCACATAATGCGGACAGGGCACTGCAGAGGTGGAACGACTCACTGTCGGAAGCGCTTACAGAGCGTGAATGGTCTGATGCCTGCACGCTCCTTAAACTGCTCACTTCAAATGGAAATCTGCTCATTACACATCTTAAATATTTGCATAAAACATACCATACACCACAAAGACTGCACAAATATGGATTACGTGTGGACGCCAGGTGTAGGCGATGTGGATATGATGGGGCGGATTTTGTTCATTTGGCTTGGTACTGTCACAAGATAAATACGTATTGGGGTACGATCACAACCACACTGAGTAAAATGGTGGGGGTCGAGGTGGAATGTACTATGAAAATTTGTCTGCTTGGTCTTTTACCCAAAGTTAAAGCGGGGAAACGGAAGTTTTGTGCTGTGGCGCTGTTAATTGCTAAGAGACAGGTATCCAGATGTTGGGAGGGGAAGAATGTTCCAGACTCGAAGACGTGGCTAAAAGATCTGACGTATTGTAGAGACTCCCTGCTTACATACGAAGAGGAGTTGCCCAGAAGCTCGCGTCCGAAAGACTATTGGTGTTATTTGTCAGACTACTTATTGACTATTGTGGGGGAAGAAGTGGAGGTATAGATCTGCATTCACGTATTCTACTCGCCCATGCTGCTGCATGGCTGGTATGAAATCTGCACTAAGCAACGAATTAGGCCTATATTTAACGCACGTACATCATGCTGCACACGAGTGGTGACGGAGTGTAGAATTGTCCAGGGGTTCCCAGGTTTACTGTTCTGAATGTTACATAAAAAGGGCTAAAACTCCCAAAATGAAGTCGCACATGAACACGTATACAGCTGGATCCGCACTAAGAGATATCTTGCTGTAGCATCGCTAAAGATACGCCGCTGGACCCCCGGGTTGCCAGCTGAAAGGCTGTGTTGATTTTGATATTGTGATTCTGCAAACCGCGGCCGGGCTGTGTTAACTATGCCTAAGACATGTCAATAAAGAGAAGGATAAAGACGAGAAGATAACTAAAGATTTAAAAACGAAAGTTCTTTTGCAGCAAGCTTGTCCTCCTCGTCAAAATCAGCCTCAGTTTCAGCAACCTCCACAGTTTCGGAGATTGTTACAGAAGCCTGAGCCTTATGCTGCGCGATTCTTTCCTGGACCTAATCAGTGTGCTTATTGCAGAGAGGAAGGTCATTTCAAGAATAGTTGTCCGGCTTGCTACAGCGTGCGAATGGTGTATCTGGTCAGAGAGGTCGTGGTGGTTTCCAGCAAGCTCCTAGGGGTAGGGGACGTGGTGTGTTACCCCAGAATGAGCGTTACTCTTCCCTTCAGAATTCTGCGAATTATTTTGACAGACAGAATGTTCCGAGTGGTCAGTTTGCACAGTACTATGTTGATAAATATTATGTCGAAGGTGAGAATGCTGGTTATAATGATAGTTAGGACAGCCATGGGCAAAGTAAGGGAGTAGTGTTAGTTCCAGTAGACCAGAGTGGACCTTATGTTGAAGTGATTACATTAGGTATGGCAGAACCTTTTCTTTTGGATACTGGTGTGACAAAGAGTTCTATTATGCACTCTAAACTTCCTGGCGCACCTTTGTCTAGCTTGACCAATGTTTCAGTAGGATTTTCAGGCGCCCCAGTTTGTAACCCGGTTTCTAGTCCTTTGCCTCTTTCTATTGGTCCTTGTGAATTGGAAGCTCCCCTTATTCTGACGACTGGTTGTAATGAGAATCTGTTGGGTTTGGACTTGCTGAAAAGATTGTATGCGACATTACATTGTTCTCCTTCGGGAGTACATCTTACCTTGGGTAAGAAAGTGATTTCCCCGATGTATTTGTCTAAAGATTGTCTTCCACTGGAATTGCGTTCGCTTTCTGATACACTTTGGGCTACAGGTCCCAATGATGTTGGTCTTTTGCAGATTCCACCTTATGTTGTCACCCTTAAGTCGAATGCTAGGCTACCTCGTATTCCGCAATAAAAAATCTCTAGCGATGGCGAAAGAGCTCTTCTAGCGATTGTCTATGATTTGGTTGAGAAGGGTGTAGTTGAAGAAACGAGAGGTAACGTGTGTAACAGTCCTGTTTTGCCTGTCCTTAAGCGTACTGATGCTTCTCAGCCACCTGTGTATCGGTTTGTGATCGATCTTCGAGAAGTGAATAAGATTGTGGTGCCACAGTTTCCTGTTGTTCCCGATATCACTGCTTTGTTGACTCTGATTCCTGCTTCGACAGCCTGGTTTTCTGTTATCGACTTGAAGAATGCTTTCTTTAGCATTCCAATTGCTGAGGAGAGTAGAGATATTTTCGGCTTCTCTTTAGGAGGTCGAAGCTTCCAGTTTAAGAGAGCTCCTCAAGGTTATTGTGAAAGTCCCTCCATCTATAGTCAGGCGTTGAAAACTCAGCTTGATGGTTTTGTGTTGCCTACTGGTGCTACTCTTATTCAGTGCCACTCACTTGCAAAGCAGAACGCTGTTGCCTGCTGCTCTTAGAACACTTTGAAGGTCCTTTTTGCCAATCTTTCCTGACCTGCGGATTGCTGCCTCCCCTGCCGAGGACTCGCTGGTGGGAGCGAGCTCTGCAATCGGCAGAGCTAGTCTAGCGCTCCCGGCTTGAGACCCGAGGGTAGAGGCTTGGGCGAACTACCAGCAGCTAGCCGGGGGACTGCGAGGACCAGCATCCTCCATCTTCCTCAGCTGGTTCCTCTTCCCCCGGCGGCCACGCCCACGGACACGCCCACCGCCGACCGCCCTCAAAACCTTTCGTGACACCCGCTCCGCGGGTGCCACTCACTTGCAAAGCAGAACGCTGTTGCCTGCTGCTCTTAGAACGCTTTGAAGGTCCTTTTTGCCAATCTTTCCTGACCTGCGGTTTGCTGTCTCCCCTGCCGAGGACTCGCTGGTGGGAGCGAGCTCTGCAATCGGCAGAGCTAGTCTAGCGCTCCCGGCTTGAGACCCGAGGGTAGAGGCTTGGGCGAACTACCAGCAGCTAGCCGGGGGACTGTGAGGACCAGCATCCTCCATCTTCCTCAGCTGGTTCCTCTTCCCCCGGCGGCCACGCCCACGGACACGCCCACCGCCGACCGCCCTCAAAACCTTTCGTGACACCCGCTCCGCGGGTGCCGCTCACTTGCAAAGCAGAACGCTGTTGCCTGCTGCTCTTAGAACGCTTTGAAGGTCCTTTTTGCCAATCTTTCCTGACCTGCGGATTGCTGCCTCCCCTGCCGAGGACTCGCTGGTGGGAGCGAGCTCTGCAATCGGCAGAGCTAGTCTAGCGCTCCCGGCTTGAGACCCGAGGGTAGAGGCTTGGGCGAACTACCAGCAGCTAGCCGGGGGACTGCGAGGACCAGCATCCTCCATCTTCCTCAGCTGGTTCCTCTTCCCCCGGCGGCCACGCCCACGGACACGCCCACCGCCGACCAGTACATTAATAACAGCATTACAACCGCGACGCGGGACGCGCGCGGGTCGCAGCCCGGGGCGAAGACCGGGCAAAGAGCGGGCCGTTCGAGGTCCAGAGAGTCTGGTCTGGCCCACTCCCCTTTCCTTATTCTTCGTATGCGCTCTCACCATCTATACACCCACCACTAGTATCTGACCATCCTGAGAAAAATGGTTGTCACCAGAGGTACCAAATTAAAAGCCCCGGGTAGCGTTGGAAAACTGCTTGGGCCCATGGACGAGTTCATCACGAAGGCGAACTCATTCATAGATCAAAGCATCTCATTAATGGAAGAAAGGGTCTCTTTGGACCTTGCCTTCGCTAAGAGGTCCTCACTAGGAAACCTGGCGGACGCTAGATCACCAGCTGAAGGAGGAGCCACAGTAGGCGAAGCCAATCCATCGCAAGGGAGACGCAGTTTACCCAACATAGTTGACCTATCTGTGTCTCAACTAGTCGATTCACAGCTTAGCGCCGACCTTGAAAAAACCCCGGACCTAGTTATGCAAACTTCCCCACCAATTTCCTCCCTAGAAAAAATGGTAGAAAGGGGAAGGAGGGAGGGGGCGATAAGCAAAAAGAGGGGGGTTCCTAAAAACCCTATCCCGAATAACTTGACCCCTTTACCAAGTACACAAGAAGAGAGACCAGCCAGAGCAGAACATCTAGCCGTCCCAATACTAGTACATCACTCAGAGTCTGAAACATTCCCCTCGCTTACCCTGGAGTCTCAAACTAACATACAATTTCCCAGGGGATCGAGCGAATCGGAGGTTCCTAATCCTTTATTGGCCAAATTTACCATAATACTTAAACAATCACTGCAACCCTTGGAGCAAAGATTAGCCAATTTGGAGACACAGATTCTTCATCTTATAAAAAGCCAGCACCACAATCACCCTACAGGCCCCCAAATAGGAGGGGGAAACAATGCAAAAAAACCATACTCTGCAAATTTATCTAACGACAAATTACATTCGACTAATCCCCAACAAAAGACATGCCAAACCACAATCTCCATTGCCCCCACTAACACTACTAACCAGAAGTCACTAACCAATCCAAAGATCCCTAATTCCTCTACAAATATATCTTTTTCGACGACCCCAGGAACCCCAACTACTCCGGCACCGATCATAGTCCCATCTAATAAACCCACCAATAAAACTCTTAATCATACTACGAATAAATCATCTAGTACAACTCCGGTCCCTCAGCACCCAGCCCCGAATTCCTCGTCGGTGAGGCCAAGGGGAAATACTGCTAAAAACCATGGTAAAACAAGATCTCCAGCAGTTTTCCCTCCTGAAGCCTCACCGTACGTGGCAATTATGACTGGTGTGCCTGAGTTAGCTGACCCTAACTCTGAACCTGCCTGGTCCCTAAAAAATAAAGCTCAACACTGGTTGCAGACCAACCGTCCGATCCCGTCCACATGGACGGGAAGGATTAGATCTGTCGTGAGAGTACCCTGGGTGGGTAACACTCGCAAAACTATCCCCGGGGACTGCCTAGCGATCACATTTGAGGACCCTCGAATAGCAGACTATATCTGCTCATGGGAGGACATCACCCCAAAGGGTGGTATCAAGATCAAATCACTCTCCTTCTTCTATCCCTTTAGACAACCAAATGACACTTACGAACAAGAGCCCCCCTGGACAGTCCCACTCTCTAGACAGAATGATGCAGATAACTTTAGGTATTATGGTCCTCCAAGACCTTATGACATAGATTATTCCTGGAACACAATACCCCCCCGCTATCAAGGGGGAGGATGGGAAGACAGGAGACCCTACCAACAAAGACAGGTAGTTAGAGACCATCCTAGATGGGACCCATGGTATAACATCCCTCTGCAAAACAGGTACAGTGGACTTGAAATGGTTGATTGACCATCAAGCGATAATCCACCTAATAATCTCCATGTACCACCTAGCCCGGCCTACATGAATAGTCCCCCGATCCCCACGAACATGGAAGACGTACCCTTAGTCGCACAATCAAATGAGATCACCCCCCTGACCTCTTTGATATCTCTCCTCTATTGGAACATAGCAGGTCTTCGCTCCAAAATCGAGGATGGGAGTGCGCAAAATTTCCTAAATCCATATCAAATTATCTGCCTTCAGGAGACCTGGACCACAGAAGAACTACACCTCCAAGGTTATAAATCCTACTTTATCCCGGCTATAAGCAGCACAATGGGAAGACCCAGAGGTGGGTTAGTAACCTTTATAGCTAACACCCTGACTCTGATGAAAGTTGCTATACTTTCCTGTGATTCCAATTTTCAAATTCTCTCCTTAACCTTTGTTAACAAGGAGACCATCTTCCTGACTAATATATATAACAACCTCCCGGAAGATCAATTCCTAATCCTCCTTGGAAACATCCACGAGAGCCTGAAAAAATCCTATCTATGGAAAACTGGTAACAAGATAACCCATCTAATCTGGGGCGGAGACTTCAACCTCCACCCTTGCTCAAAGTCTAACCCCCTTTGTTGTGGGGTGGCGATGAACTTGAAGTTCCTCTGGCACACTTCACACACAGTAAAGCAGGGAATCTATTAAATTCAGTCCTCTCTGACTTGGACCTGCAAATTGCGAACCATCAACAAGTAGAACCTAATGTACTTAGCCCGACCTATGTGGGCAGAGGTCATTCCACGACGGTAGACTATATACTTCTATCACCTGGTCTACGGGCCCTGGTCAAAGATTTTGAGGTCATCGGTAACCCACACAGTGACCACTCAGCCCTAAAGGTTAATCTGCACCTGTCACCAACCAACACCCTAAATGTGGAGATTGCAAGTACGCTAAGACAAAACAAACTAGAGATTGGCAAACAGAATGGCTACACAATCAGCTGGGCTAAGACTAACCCGATGGAAGTCACTAAAAAACCTATAGTACAGACATACCCAAACATCCTAAAATGCCTTGATCTATCCTCTGATCATGAGGAAGTCCTAGAGAACTTTCATCACATTTTGGTCACCATTAAGGCCCTACTGACATCAAAACCCAAAGCCAACCATCCAATAAAGAAAAGGTGGTTTGACCACAATTGCACAAAGGCCCTTAAAACCTTAAAATCAGCTCTCCACAATAAACCAAGAGATGCAGCCCAAATACAACTTCTAAGGCGCACATATTTAAGTGAAAGAAAATTGAGAACTGCCCAACTAAAACAGAAATTGTGGGCAGATCTCCATGAGAGCGCGTCACTGAAAAACAGCATGCAATTCTGGCGTATAGTCAGAACTCCATACCTATCGGATTCAGGCGCCCCTAGAATAGAAGTCGCCATAGATGAAAAGACATGGGTCGAGCACTTCTCTAACATCTTCAAAAATTCTTCCCCAAAAGATTTAACGCCCCCGGGAGTACAGTATCCTATTTCGCTTGATTTCGATATTCCCGACTTATTGGAGGCTTTGCAGAAAAGTAAAATTGGAAAAGCGCCAGGCCCTGATGGAGTCCCAGTGGACCTTTTCAAAATCAACCTAGATCTCTGGGCCCCGATCTTGACAAGAGTGTGTACTGCTGCAGTCCATGAGGGAGTGCTATCCTCTTGGACAAAATCAATAATGGTCCCCATTTTTAAAAAGGGGGACAGACAAGACGTGAAGTGCTACCGGCCCATCTCACTGCTGGACTCACTCGGGAAAGTAGTGGGAAGAGTAATCCTAGAGCGTCTCCAGCAGTGGAGTGAGGACCGTCGTATCATCACTGACATCCAATTCGGCTTCCGAGAGGGTTTCGGAACGGTCGAACAGGCCCTCAACCTCACCCTCTTGATGGGAAAATACACACAGGCCAAAGCTAATAAAATCTACATGGTCTTTGTCGACCTCTCCGCAGCCTTTGATTGCGTGTCGCACGCCAAGCTGTGGTTAATCCTTGCCCAAATGGGAGTAGATCCCCCCCTCCTGGACTTTCTACGCAAACTCTATTCTGGCGCCACGGCCAGAGTGCGATTCGGCGTAAATGGCGAGCTGACGGTCCCGTTTAGCGTAGGGCGAGGAGTCAGGCAGGGTTGCGTCCTGGCCCCCTTCCTCTACAAATGGCTTGGAGGAGGAGATGTTGAGGGGGGCTCGGGACCTCCCACGCATTAACCATCGCCTGATTCCCGCACTCCTCTACGCGGATGATGCGGTCATTCTCGCGCGTACTCCCCGTGAGCTCCAAAACTCTCTTAATAGGTATACAACTTTTATGAGCAATTTGGACCTCAAAGTAAACGTGAAGAAAACCTTTGTTATGACAGCAGGCAGAGGCTCCCTAAGAACAAAAGCCATCCACCTTGAAGCTCAGAAACTCAACGTGACTTCCCAATACCCCTACTTGGGCATCATGATTGACGACCACCTAACTTGGAAGCCAGCAGTAGTTACAAGGGGCAACCTTTTTAAAAGATCAATAGCTGCTCTAACGAGCTTTTCCCAGAGACTTGGACAAAGGCCTCCCGTGGAGCTACTAAAAATTTACACTGCCAAGTGTCTGGCCACAGCCACATACGGTGCGGGTGTCTGGGGACACGTCGACGCCAGTTATATCCAGAAGGCGGAGAATACTTTCCTTAGATTCCTCTTGACAATGCCGAGAGGTACCTCAACGTACGCCATGCATCAAGAACTAGGAATTCCCTATATAGAGGACCTAATTAAAATAGAACCTGTGATGCTGTGGCGGCGTATTTGGACATCTGAAAAAAACAATCTGACTCAGTCTATCATTACAGACTCGATGGCGCTTGAAAAATCTTCTAGCATAAAGTGGCTGTCGTACGTAAAAAAATTTCTTACAGACCTAGACCTCCAGCACTGCTATTTCAACCCAGATACCATTAGGGACATTTCAAAGAGAGCTCTTAAACTCCAAGCGTTAAGTCATCTGGAATCGTTAAGACTATCATCAAATGCAACGAAAACGTCGGTTGTCCACGCGAACATGGTACAAATAACTCATGGCATCCATCCATATCTGACTCTGCAACTATCGATATATGAGAGAATGCTATTAACACGTTTTAGACTAAATTCCTTTTTTAGACTGGTCACGTTTCCTGAGAAAAACTGCTGGAAAGACACTCTCTCTCCTTGTCCGTGCGACGGAGTATCCATACAATCAACCTTACATGTGACTTTGCTCTGCAAATTCCACCGCACACACAGAAAAACTTGGTTACTGCCAATTTTAAGGACTTGGGGTCTGAGACAATGTAGACCAGCTCTTCTTAGACTCCAAATGCTGGAATCAGAAAACGTTTGTTATTTCGTGAGTAACTTTCTAAAATGCATTTTGAAGCACAGAAATAACTTATAATCCGCCCTGTTGATGCTACTCCATGCAGACTGTTACAGAAAAAAATTTTAAACAATTTTTTGATAATAGCCTCTTTTTTTTTAACCACACAAAATGTAATGAACGTTGAATATTGTGTCTTTTATGGTTTTTCCACTGTGAACAAACCGAAATAAAGAATTTATTATTATACTCTTATTCAGTACGTTGATAATTTGTTGATTACTGCTTATGACGAAGAGATTTGTAAAGAGGCTACTCTTTCTTTGTTACGACATTTGTCTGACCTTCATCATAAAGTGTCACCTTCCAAGTTACAGTATTGCCGACAAGAAGTAACCTACTTAGGTCATCTCTTGTCGAAGGAGGGAAGAAGGTTGACCCCAGAACGAATTCAAGCGATTGCGCAAATGAGTGTGCCATCCACACAGAGAGAAGTACGTGCTTTCTTAGGTATCACCTCCTATTGTAGGCAATGGATCCCCAATTTTTCTCTGCTAGCGAAACCTTTGTTGGCATTGACTCTTAAAGATACTCCGTACCCTCTCCTTTGGTCTGATGATTGTCAGAAAAGTTTTTCTGAATTACGTGATGCATTGTGTTCGGCTCCGGTGTTGGGTACTCCGGATTACAGTAAGCCTTTCCCGTTGTATGTGCACGAGAGAAAAGGTTGTGCATGGTCAGTATTGACACAGAGGTTTGGGGACAAGCAACGCCCATGTGCGTATTTTTCTGCGACGTTAGATCCGGTAGCTAAAGCGTTGCGAGTTGTCTGAGAGCTACAGCGACAGCGGCTGTTTCTATCCGACAGTCTGCTGGTTTGGTATTGGATAATACATTGATTGTGATGGTCCCACATGCAGTGGATACCTTATTGAATAGGACCAAGACACAGCACCTTACTAGTGCGTGTTTGTCAGGTTATGAGTTGACACTTTTGGCTAGCCATGTGCACATCAAAAGGTGCAATGTGTTGAATCCAGCTACGTTGTTACCAATTTCTGTAGAGACAGATGTTCAGGAACAGCATGATTGTGTTCTTCGGACAGAGGAAGAAACGAAGGCTAGAGTTGATTTAAAAGATACTCCTCTTACGAATGTTGATGGTACCCTGTGGGTAGATGGTTCGTGTTTCAAGCTTCCTAATGGTGAAACGACTGCAGCATATGCTGTCACAACTTTACATACAGTTGTTGAAACAGCACGCATAGCACAGAATTCTGCCCAAGCAGCAGAGTTGATTGCATTGACTAGAGCGTGTGTGTTGTCAGAGGGAAAGCGAGTGAATGTCTATACTGATAGCCAGTATGCGTTTGGTGTTGCCCATAGTTTTGGACTTTTGTGGAGAGAAAGAGGATTTCTTACTTCTCATGGTGCGAAAATCCAGCATGGGCAGTTAGTGAATGAACTTCTGGAATCACTTACTCTCCCAAAACAGATTGCAATTGTGAAGTGTAGTGCCCATAAGAAAGTTGTGGATGATGTAGGTCGAGGGAATGCGTTTGCGGATGAAGTTGCGAAGGAAACGGCGAAAGATATGATGAACCGTATGTATGATGCGGGCCCTGCTAGATGGGTCATGGCTGGTGGAATGTGTAAAGACACAATAGAAAGTATGAAGATGATTCAGGCTGAAGCTACGGAAAAAGAAGTGAGTGTGTGGAGAGAAACTACGGGTATGTTGGATCCGACGGGTTGTTGGGTTGAGTTGTCAGAACACCAGCGAAGGTTGTTGCCTGATGCGTATGTGCTCCCAGTGGTTACTATGGCTCATGGAATGGCTCACATTAGTTCGAAGGGAATATGCAAATTGTAGGCTCCAGTATGGCAGAATGCTGGGATTCCTAAATGTGCTGAGAATTTGGTGAAGCATTGTATGATTTGCTTGATGCATAATCCTGGAAAGGGAACTCCAACTCCAGCTGGTCATTTTGCTCCTCCAACGTATCCGTTTGAAGTGATACAGTTAGATTACATTCACATGGAGAGATGCAATAATTTGAAGTATGTCCTTGTGGTTGTTTGCGCCTTTTCCAGATGGATAGAGGCCTACCCCCTAAAGGATAATACTGCCTTGTCCACAGCCAAGGTTTTGCTCAAAGAGTATTTCCCTAGGTATGGTTTGCCAAGAATTGTATGGAGCGACAATGGGAGTGAATTTGTGGGCCAGATCATGAAGAAAGTGTGTGCGGGTTTGGGTATCAATCAGAAATTCCATGCTGCGAATCACCCCCAGTCTGCTGGACTTGTCGAGTGCTATAATGGCACCTTGAAACTGAAGCTAGCTAAGATACAAGCGAGCACTGGTCTTACACGGCCAGATGCCTTGCCGTTGGCTCTTTTGTCAACAAGGACGACAGTGCATTCTCGTGTGGGACTTAGCCCATACGAAATAGTTTTTGGTCGTCCAGCGAATGTTTGGGGTGTGCCTCGTCCTAGAAAATACAGCGAGATTGAGTACCCTATGTTGGTGGATTACTTACATGACTTGACTGCTAAATTACATGTTCTCCACCAACAGGTCTATGACAGTTTGCCAACAGCTACTGAAGATCCAGGCCATACGATTCAACCTGGAGAGTACATTTTGATCAAGAATTTTCAACGAACCAAAAACTTGGAGCCAAGATGGACTGGACCACATTTGGTCCTCTTGGCCACTAGAACTGCTGTTAGAGTAGCTGGTAGAAAAAACTGGGTGCATGCCACCCATTGTAAAAATGTTCCTTTGCCCCTACCGTATGATAAGTGGGTGAGGGATGGAATAGCTGATTCTGAATGTGAAAGGATTCCTAGATTTGTACCTTTTAGTGATGCACATTTGACATGGACTCAGTCAGAACGCGAGGATGATGACATTCTGCAAGCTGTTGTACCTTCCCACTTACGACTTGACACAACGAATCCAGAGGTCCTTTTTGAAGATCAAACTGTGCCTGGTAAAGAGCGCTACCATTTAAGACTGAGAAAGACTGTACCTATGGACAAATAAAAATTTAATTTTTTTATGTAGTGAATTACACCTTGTCAGATCAAGAGACTTTTTTACTTTTTTCTTTTTCGAGTCACCATCCGGACTTAGCTGCAGGGTCGCGGTACAGCCTTAAGGGGTGAGCCGCGTATTGACATAAGGTTTGTGGTTCATGGTCGTTAGTACGATCTTGACGCACACTTAAGTGCAGAAGGTAATAGCCGTGAGCAGCACGTTAGAGGATGGAGTCTTTTGGGTCTGATGAGAGTGTTAAGAGAATCGATCCTAAAGTAAAAATGTGTATATTGGTCCGTGGCAAATGTTTTTTAATACTGTGTTTTCTAATGCTTTTGAATATTACGTTGGGATGTGTGGGTTGGATTGTTTATGCCACACAACATATGCTTGCATCTACCTCTCAACCTACTCTTTCTTTTCCTACTGCCTCCCCACATGAGTTTCATACGTTGCCTGAACATGAACAGACACGAAGATCAGAATTTGTGAACAATTCGTTTATACAGATGTTGCATCAGCATCAGCTAGTCGTAAATACCACGAATTGTTAGGTTTGTGGTCTTAAGCCACATACGACAGATAAGGGAATGCCATATTTGGTTTTACCTTTTTCGCCTAATGGGTCAGTATGGGCACTCCAAGCAATGTTTATCTTTTTTTTTTTTTATATATTTTTATTGAAAGTTCATAGCAATATGATAGCAATATGATATACACTTAATACGACAATATTTATACATATAAGAATAAATATACATAGTGTGAGGGCAGGGACGATTGATATATCAGAAAGAGAGAGCATTATATAGCACAAAACAGAGGTTAAAAGAGTGATGCTCGTGACAGGGTCAAGGACATGAAGGACATTATGAGGCCCCGCTCCTTGACAACCTCCATGTAGCTACTGGCGCCCAGATCCGTATCCCCATTTCCCTAGATTTAGATCCTTTTAAAGCATACAGTTCTGACTCGATATTGTGAATCCCTAGCATCCTGCACATCCACATTTGGAAGGTTGGTACCTCGACATCCTTCCAGACAGCAGCAATTAGTATTCTAAAAACAGCTACTGATATAAAGATGAGCGCCTCAATCTCTGTGCTTAAATCCAATTTAGCATCACAACCAATTATTAAAAGTGTTGGGGATAGGTCTTTTCTGACAGCTAGCAGCCCCTCCAAAAACGCTTCAATTTCCTTTTTGATGGGGCCTAATTTTTCACAGTTACAAAACATATGTACAACATCGGCTGGCCCATTCCCACACCTAGGGCAGTTATTATCCGCCCTCTTACCCCAGTCAAATAATTTCGCCGGTGTGTAGTATAAGTTAAAAAGGGTCTTAAAGTGCTGTGCTCTTAGGTTTGAGGATCGCAGGAACCTTTTGTCCATTAAAATGGCTCTATCCAGATCGATATCTGGATCCCCTAGTTTTGAAGCCCAAGCTGTCTCTGTCTTGACCATATCGTCAGGGAGCGCTTCCAAAAATAACCTGTATATTTCCCTGATTCTACAGCCACCCCCCTTCATGTAATCTAGTAATGCGCATCTTTTGGATATATTTATACAAGGTCTTTTTGATTTTATTGTATTAACCAACTGCATATACTTAAGCACTTGGCACCCTTGAAGTGAATATCGTGACCTCAGGAGTTCGAGGGGCCTACATACATCCTTTATCATTACTTGACCTAATGAAGTGATTCCCTGTTTTTTCCAATGTCTCCAGGGGCCATCACTGCTTAGATGCGGGAATAATCCTGAATTCCAAAGTAAAGTATGTTGATGATACCTTGGAATGCCCTGATTTTTCTGTACGGAAGACCATAGCCCCCAGACGTCTTCCAATATTTTATAGCCTGATGCCTTGAAATAACGTTTGTCATATTTCCTCAACAGTACCCCATATGCTTCCCTCCCAAGGGCCAGCTGAAAGATAGAGGGAATATCTCCCTGAGTATACGTAGGGTCGTCTGGAAAGAAAAGTAAAGCCATATCTGTGAGCAAACAAGACCAGTTATAAAACATAAGATTTGGTATTCCCAGCCCACCCCTTTCCTGGGGAAGAGACATGAATTTGTTTGATCTCCTCACTTTGCCGTATTGCCAAACAAAGTTCATAAAAATTGCCTCCATTTCCTTGATCAATATATCGTCTATTTTGAATGGAATAGACCTGAATTTATATAAAATTTTCGGGAACATTGTCATTTTGATAACGTTGGCCCTGCCTATTATAGACAAGTGGAGTGTATCTATCCTTTTTAGATCTTGTTTCATCTTTTCCAATAGCGGTGCAAAATTATCTTTAATGATATCCCTTGGCTGAGCATTGATTGTTATGCCTAAGTACACTACTGAGTCCACAAGTTTGACTATATTTCTAGAACATAATACCTGCGTCTTTGCCACGTTTAAGCGATATCCAGATAATTTCCCAAATTTAGAAGTAATGCTAACTATTTCCCTCATGGCACTATCGGGGTCCGTGGTGGTTATAGCTAAATCGTCCGCATATGCAAGGACTTTAGTGTGGAATCCATTGATAACAATTGGCTTAATTCTGATATTATTCATTATGAGAGTTATTAGGGGGTCTATATATAACGCGAAGAGAATAGGTGAGCACGGACACCCTTGTCTCGTGCCCCTTGTTATATGGATCTGCCCTGAACTCTCACCCATAAGCTGAATACTTGCAGTGGGATTAAAATACATAGCCTGGATTGCCTGCAGGAATCTGGGACCAAATCCTCTGTCTTCCATCACTCTCCACAAAAAGCTCCACCTGACACGGTCAAAGGCCTTTTCCGCGTCAAGGAGGACCATTGCGGCCCCCCCTCCCCGGCAGCGTGGATGTCAAACAATGTGATGGCTCTTCTTATGTGGTCAGTCGTACCCCTGCCTGGAACAAAACCATGCTGCCAGGGAGAAACCAGAGTCCCAATGATCCTCCCCAATCGTGTCGCCATAATTTTTGCATATAATTTATTGTCGCTATTAATTAGCGAAATCGGCCTGTAAGAGCCTGGGCTTTCCTCCGGTTTACCTTTCTTGTGGAATACCACGATGTTGGTTTTGGTCCAAGATTCCGGTATAACTCCGGTATTCATAACCCCGTTGAATAAATCCAAAAGAAGAGGTGACGTTTCTTCCTTCAGGTATTTATATACCTCCAAGGGTATAGCATCGGGCCCTGCTGCCTTGCCAGCTGCTAAGTCTTTTAGTGCCTCTAACAATTCGTCCATAGTGATACCCTGTTCCAGGGTTTCCCTTTCACTGGAGGTGAGTTTAATACCGGTTTCCGGCCAATTTACACCCGGGTCATCACTACCCAACTCTTCCTTATATAGGTCTTGATAAAATCTTCTAAAAGCATCAAGGATTTCAGCTGGTTTATTGAAGATTCGGTTCCCCTCTTTAATTTCAGTGATGATGTTCTTAGATGTAGACTGCCTTATCCGTAGAGCCAATTCCCTACCTGCCTTTTCACCAGTTTCATACATCCTGGCTCTCTGGGTTTGATATTCTGCTGCAGATTTCTTAGCGAATTGCCTCTGAATTTCAGCCTTCAGACTGTTCAGCCGATCCAAACTCTGAATGCCCTGATTCCCCTGACATACATCCCTCCTATGTTGTTCCTCTGCCTCTGCCAGGATTCCCAGCAGGCGTTCTCTCTCTTCCTTCACTCCTTTCCACTTACGGGCCGTATAACTAATTGTCTCCCCCCTCAAACCTGCTTTGAAGCTATCCCAGACAATGACACGGGAGGCACTATATCTATTCGCATCGAAGAATGACTGAGACCATTCCCTTACGTGCGCTATATAGTTGCTATCGACTAGTAGCTTTCTGTCGAACGTCCAGGGTCTGGCTTTTCTCGTTTGTTTATTAATGGCATTTGTTAAGACTAGGGGGTTATGATCTGATATTACCCTGGGTAGCATTGCTATTTCCACATTAGGAAGATAAGTGGCTGAAATCATAAAATAATCCGAATTTTGTGTGCTTATTGAATGGATGTGAGAAATATGTGGGCCCTGGATCATCTTTCTTTAGGCTTCCCCACACATCCCTCAACCCATGAGATTGAATTATGGAGGACACTGCTCTAAATACCCGGGGCTTGCGACCTGTGTATGGAATATTGCTAACAAAATTTGCTGAAATATTAAAATCGCCACAAATTACTATAGGGGCCGGCCAGTTGGTTAATTCCCTCTCTATGTGATGCATCACCCCCGGGTCATCCAGGTTGGAACCGTATATTGAGCATATGGTAATGCCTAGATTCAATTCGCATATAGCCCATCTTCCATATACATCGGCCTTACGACTTTTTGCCCCCCCAAACCTACCCTGCCAATGATTGCTACCCCCTTTATCATTGATGTCTGCGAAGAGCAGGACAGAATTTCAAACCCCCTTAAATTTAGCCAGTGTTTCTTTTTCCAAGGTAGGTGGGTCTCTTGTAGGCAAACGATGTCAGCCCCTATTATTTTGATGTACTCCTCAAACCTGCCCCTCTTTTTCCAATTGTTCAAACCCGCTATATTCAAACTTACTACCCTAAGCCTAGACATAGCCCTGCAGAGAGCTTAACCACCATTCTAACCAGTCAAGTGCCCTCATGAGCATATCATCAATATACTGGTTTTCTTCCAGCATTTCCGTTATATTAATGTACACATTTATTGCATGAACTTTCTTTTCTTTTGCTTTTCCCCCCCTCCACCCCCCTTCCCACTCCAAACGTACCCCCCCTGAACCCAACCCAAACCCCCACCCTAGTGGAGCGCGCAGACTGAGTCTGTGCATGTGATGGATGCAGCGAAGCAGTGGACTCACTACCTATGATTAATAGACCCCACCTCGTAATCAAACCATAAACCAACCCGTTGTCGCGCCCAAAAAAAAAAAAAAAACAGGAGAAAAAAGAAAAACACCCTGACCTCAGAAATCATACATTACCCCTAGTAGCCAATATTCTGCCCCCCGTGAATTTCATCATTCTTTTTAGACAGATCATTGAAAAACTACTTAAAGGGCACACTAAAGACTGCCTTATTGGACTGAGTCTAATTCTATAATGAGTCCAGATAATCCCGAGCTTTGATTTCTGAGGAGAAATATATTGTCTTGCCCAAATGGACAACCTTTAGCTGGGCTGGATTTATAAGATATACCTGTATTTTTTTGTCCTGGAAAGGCTTAATTAATTGTCTTAATCTCCAACGCCGTTCAACGGTGGTGTGGCAGAAATCAGGCCTTACGTAGAAGTAGCCCCCCTCGAAGGCTCTTTTGGCATCCGGTCTTGCCTTCTCAGCAATGGATTGTCTCAACAGAAAGTTCCCTATATAAATCAGAATTGCTCTGGGCTTATCTTCTGCTCTAGCATTCTGCCTCAGCTTGAACGGTGTCCGATGCGCCCTCTGGATTTCGGTAGTCCAGTTCCACCCGGCGACATCTGGAAATGCTTTCTCGAAGATTTTAACAATGAAGGCTTTGACGTCCTGCCCTTCAGATCCTTCCGGAATTCCAAGAACTCTGAGGTTGTTCCTCCTTAGCCTATTTTCTAAGTCTTCCAGCTTCCACTGTACATCCTGTGCTTGTGCCCGGAAAGATTCCACTCTGGACGTGGCTGCTGCCGCCTCCACTTCAGTCGCGACTATCCTCTCTTCCAAGTTTGAGACCCTATCTCCTACATTCACGCAGGCCTTTGAAAGCTTCCTGACCACTCCTTTCATTTTTCTCATTGCTGCTTGGGCCTTGAGACTATCTGATCTTGTCTCTTCCCGGTGTGCTGTGATCCCTTGATGGATTGATTCCATCATTGTCATCATTTGCATCATTGAGAATTGTGTGGAGGCCTCCTCTCTTTAGGGGTGCCCTGTCCTTGTGTCGGCAGCCTTGTTCGACCCCCAGACTCGACTTCAAGCAGCGCTGCCTCGGTGCCAACACTGTCCACGACGACACTTAAAGCAGTTACAGGGTCGCTGACCGCACCGGCATTTTCAGCCACGTTCCTTTTCTTTGCCGGCAGCTTACCTCCGGTGTTGATTTTCGGAGCCATCCGTGACAGAGACCGCCGCTTCTCTCTGCTCTACCTCCTGTCTCCGCGGCCCCTGAGCGACGCTCTCGCCCCTCCTCTGCCGCTGCCGCCTCCGCCTGACTCCGTCCGAGCCTCTGCAATGCTCCGCCCCCTGGCTCCGTGAACTCCGCGAGCCCCACAGGAGAGTCTACCGGCCAACCCAATCCTCAGGAGTAGCGTGACAGTAGCCTTCAACACCCCGAGAGGGAGTATCTTGCGGTAGGAAGCGGCCAGAGGCATCCGAGCCGCCGTGTTGAATCTCGGCTTTTTTCCAAAACAGTAGTCCGCTTTTTTCCCCTCGTTTCTTTCCTCGTCTTAATCACTCAAAACGTCTCTCCATTGAGCTCCCAATAACCCGGAGAATGTTTTAGCAACATTTAAACGGCAAAAGGTTTGGGATGAGCTGCGCCCATGTCCACACTGCTAGCGCTGCTACTCAGCCGTATCGCACGGCCGCCATCTCCAAGCAATGTTTATCTATGCGAATGAAGCATCTCCTGTACGTTCCGTTAAAGATAATGCGAGTAATAATGCCATGATACAGGGAATAGTAGATATGATCAGAGATATCGATGCGTATAATGCTATCCCTAAAGATGAGGTACGAGCATATGTTGGTTGGAACAAGACGAGATATAGTATTAGTCTGACAGAAAAAGAGAGACAGAAAAGGTCTCCCCCTATTTGGATCGTACCCCACCGAGGTCATTTTTGTCTGCAAGGTAATGGTCAGAATCCGAGAGCTCAGCTTGGTAAGAGTGTGTGTGCTCACACCTATGTCTATACATCCCAGAAATCTCCACCATTCTTGCCAGCTAAAGGCACGTATTTTGTTTGTTATGACAGAGCATATACATGGTTGCCTCCTGATTTTTCAGGCACATGTTATGTGGCATTTTTGCTTCCCCCTACGTATACAACTGCTTTCAATTACCATAAGACAAGATATGGTAGAGGTGTTATCGATGCGAACGATACTGTCGCACAAGAGGCTCTTGTATTAGTGCATGATGCCCTAAATGAATCGGGCCCGGACGATTTTAGAGCCAGATTTGGTTTTCACAACCTCACAAGACAGCTAAGATAAGTCAATACATTTTTTGCAGGGATCCCCAGGCTTTAACGTTTAAGAAAATGGTCTCTGGTGTACATGGGTTCGACAGAATGGAATCTGCTCCCACTGGAAATACAGACTACGAGGGATGCATTACTGCTTAAGAAGAAACTGAATATATGGCTCTTTGCACAAGTCTAAACCTCTTTTCATAATCTGATCCAGCAGATTTTGAATTGGGACACTCTTTGGAGTAGCTTTGTGCTCTATAAAATGCGATCATCACCATAAGTCGGGTACATTTTTTAAATCTGAAATTTAAAAATTCATATCTCTGGTTCCACTTACTGAATTTTTTTTGTTTTTGTATCAGTCTGTTCATTACATAATTCTCTATTTTTATAAATGAGAGAGGGATTTTTATTGTGTTGTGTTTTCGGTGTTTTTACAGTTTTGGTGCTGCTAAATGCTTTTATTCTGGATGAATGCTATATGCTTCCATTTTTATATCACGCATTTTGGGAGGGAGGAAGAGGGTTGACAGCTAAGCTTTTTGAGAAGTTCGCTGGACGAGTGTATATGAGAGTCTTAACTACTCTTACTCGCCCCTCGGTGGGTGCAATTTCGGTGTGTACCGAAAGAAGATAAATTCGTTTTTTCCGAACCTCATTCTGAAAGGTGAATTTATTTAGAGATTGCTTGACTGTGCTGAATTGCAACAGGGAAGAAATGTGGGGTTGGTTTAGGGGGCGTAATGTAACTGTGCACATCTCCTAGGGAACCTCCCAACGTGATATTTAGCAGTCGCTTACCAAATGCGCTTCTTTCTGTGCATGCATGATTTTTTTTTATCTTTAATTCGACACACGGCAACACATCACGGCGCACCTTTTCGAATCTACACAATTTTCTATGAAATACGCCACTTTCCTCAGACTGGTATCCGTACCCTTCTCACGTGTTATAGATATTTCTGCATCACTTCAGCGGCGTTTGTTACAGAATTCTCCTGCGACGAGAAGAGAACCGAAAGTATGTTTAATTCAAGTACCCTCTTCTGCCTGCAATAATTTCGCCACTTGACCCAAATTGGCATGCACAGGGAAGGGGCAGGGCGAAGTGTTGATTACTTTGAGGAACGCTGATGATAAATAGTCGAAATGTTTTGTAACAAAGTCTGTCCTAACCTTAAGCGTGACTCACCCAGGAGTGAGTACATTGTTGGGGGTAATGGCCCAATTCTTCGGACGCAGTTTGAGGAAGGAACCTGTGGCAATACATTCAGATACAGGCTGGCTTATGCTTACCAGAAACTACAAAGAAGAAAGTGGAATGAGGAAATAGAAACAGACATGCATGTCTGTGGGCAGGAGGCAGCCAGAGTCAGCCCTCCGGTGGGGGCACGTCTGCCCACTCCCCTGACCCCCTCACTGCCTTTTCGAATGCGTTTTCCTGGTCCACTGGAATTATGAGGGACTGGAGGTTGTGGTTACATGGCAGAGTTGGATAAATTATGCGGCAAGAAAAGTCACATCATGCGACATAAAGTAGTACATTGTTTTCGTCATTTTAACAATTATTAATAACGTGTGGACGAAGTTCCTGTATAACACCTGAATGAAGCAATCAGCAAATGAAAAGTAGCCAGTTAACATTTGCAAATAATCAGCCACTGTCCTCCTTAAAAATCTTATAATCATTTGAACCAGAAACTTTTCTTGGTGAAGTCCGCAATGTGTGCTACAGATGGTAGATTATGTGGCAAAACCATAATTCTGCAGAAAACGCCACAGAATAACATAATTGCAGTGGCCCGGATCATGCTTCAGAGCATCAAGGTGTGCCATGTCAGTTCTTAATCCTGTTCTCCCCTCTTGCATTTTGGTACCTAACCATCGACACAAAAGTGGTGCGAGCTAAAAAGGCAGCACCAACTGTACATCTGACACAGGAGATTTGCATTGCTGCTGCTCTGCTAAACATGCAGTGTCCTTAATATACATATGACTCATAAGAGAATGTAGCCCTGCAGTTCGAGCTGTCGACCTCGAAGCTGGGGAGCTGGGTTCGAGTCTCGGCCATGACACTTAACATCCTGTGATTCTGGGAAAATCACGTAATCTTCCTGTGTCTAACAAAAACAAGCATTTGCAATGCAATAGGTCTCAAGTTTAACTCCTTGGTCGCGGGGGTAATTCCGCCGCGGTGCTGGGGGGAGGGGGCCGCGCGGCACCGTCATGCTCGTGACGAAACCATTCCGTCACGAGCCACGGGCGCGCTGTGCTTGTGACGGAGTGTTTCCGTCACGGCCCCGCCAGCTCAATAGAACACACCGCGCCACGCAGGCGTGAAATTCATGCCGCGCAGGCGCGGCGGCCGGGCCATGATGGAGCCACTCCATCACCAGCACAGCGCGTCAGTGGCTGGTGACGGAGTGGTTCCGTCACTAGCACGCAAGGTGTTAAGCTACTGGCATTGTAAATAACAATGTGTTTTATTTATGTTTCAAAAAACAAAACAAGGCCTATTATTGTTGTTTTTTAAAACATACATAAAAGGCATTGTCATTTACAATGCAAATAGTTTACATTCTCGTAAATGCGAGACCTATTGCACTGCAAATGCTTGTTTTAAGTTAAGTCTGGCTGCTCTGTTCCATACCTCCCAGGTGTTGAGCGCACGTTTAAATTACTGAAATCTTTACTGAATTCAATAGAATAGTGACATTATTAGTTGTGGTGGACTACGATCTACCCTATCTAATAATCAACTTTCTCACAGCCCCTATATACAACATTATATGAGTATTTCCCCCACTTATATATTAGATATCAAATACAACCTGCATCAGGGTGCCCCCGAAAACCATATTAACAATATCAATGGGACAGAATATTGAGGACAGATCAAAAATGTAATATCAACAGGTAAGTATAGATTTTCTATACTTTCTCCAGATAAATGTACCTACGTGGTACTTATATCTTCAAGATAAGCAGATATGGAGTTACGAATGGTAAATATATGCTTCTTACAATGCAGGCACCCTTGCAGCATGGTGCATGGGTGACTGCATTGATGCTAGGCAGCCAAAAGGGCTCCAGCGCTGGGGAAAAGGCAGTAATGCGCCGTATTACCTTAAATAATGCACTTTCCTGCATTCTCCCTATCGCACAGTGCAGTGCAGCAAGGTAACTTGTTGCGCTGCACTGCGTGACTTGGCCATAAATGTGGCCCTCAGTGTTAAACAGCTTGGTGTAGCTCTAGTCGTTGGGACTCACACACAGACACATACTCATTACACACATATAGGCGCTCACTCTTGTGCACACACACACACACACACACTTGCAAACATAATATATGTATTTGAGAAAGCGCATATTCATCTCTTGGTTTATCATGGCCCTGAGTAACATTTTTACTCTTACTCAGATCAATTGTTTGCACTTTATTGCTTAGAGAATGTAAGGCTGAGTAGACGTGCCAAAATTCGAACCAGTCAGTGACCATGATACTAAACCCAGATTTCTGTACACAATGTTATGTTGTACTTGCTCAAGTGAACTCAAACATGCACACACAAATGTGCAGACATTCACATGTACACACACTCACATGCACTCACTCATCTGCACACTCACTCACGACGCCAATCATGTGCACCCCATTCACATGCACACGCGTAAGTGATGCAAACACTTACATAAGCACACCTCTCCCACTGCCATCCCCAAGCCCACCAGGCAGGTCCACACTGCTTGAAAGCAGCAGGGAAATATGGGGATGCAGAGACACAAATGAATTTTGGATCAATGTGCTGCAGGAATGATGGAGCCGGATTCCTCTGTGTTGGACTCCGTTGAGTCTGCCTTCCTGCACCCTGTCGCTATGTAGCACCGCAAAGGCACAGCCGTTTGAATCACAGACAAAATGTATTGCAGTGCAAGTGAGAGGGATAGTTGGCAGCATCACGCACAAAGGTCTTGTGAGAGACTCCGGCACTGCTGCCTGCAGTGCAGTGATGGGTCTCTAGGGTCATGTGACAGGGTGTGCCAGCCCTCAAATACCTATTTCAGATCCCAGCATGGCCTGTCCTGGGTCTGCCATGGTATCACACTTTGCAGTCTGGACAACAGTCAGTTCAGTAGATCTTTATTTCGATGATTAAAATCCATCATAAAAATACTTTCTACAAAATACATTAATTACATTTCTGAACCGTACATCATTAAAAACAAAGTTAAAACATTTAAAAGCATGTGGCATTATATACATCATTGCTCAATCTCTCGTGTTTCTTAATCTTACTGCTACTTTTAAAAAATTCGTAATGGAGCATAAAGTATGCATATCACTTGCTTTTTGCAAAAAGAGAAGTGCAGTCTTAGTATGACGGAATTTTGCCTCTTTCAAAATATCAACATGAAATCTACGACGAGGAGTCCGATAAAAAGAACACAAAAGTACAAAATGAAGGGTGTCCTGCGGAGACCTATTGTCGCAGCCGCAGGCACCCTTCTGCTCAATTGTTAAAGTAAAACCTGATGGATAAGCTAAAATATTATGTAACAAATTGAGCCTAAAACGACACATTAAAAATCTATCCTGCTGGTTATGCATTAAAAATAAATAGGGCTCCATACCCTCTCCATTGCTCACTAAACGGTGTGCCACAACTGATCTGTTTGCTGAATCAGAGCTTAATCTACCCAATTCAAATTTTTCTAGTAGCTGTTTTTTGATTTGATGTCTGCAAGAGGTGGTAATTGAGGTCGGATCACTAAAGAATAACGGCTGATCAATGATTCCTAGTGTATCCTTAATATAGTTCAGCCAGGGGATTTGGAGGCATTTATCTTTTTGTAGGCAATCGCCAACTATTACCCTACTTAGCTCTGCTTCAGGGTTCACCCAAATTCTGAGCCATGTCATAATGGGCCTCACCTTCACCTGGTCCATGATAAATGGGATCCCAAGCTCAGTGTGTGCAATACCTGCTGGGGTACTCTGTGGTATCTTCAGGATCCTTCGTAGGAATTTATCTTCCTCCAATTGTAAATATCTTGCATCCCTAAAACCCCAGACCTCTGCACCATATACAGCCTTTGCAGTGCTTACAGCTACATATAAATTCATTACTTGCTCTGGTGACCAGCGACCCAGCCTTCGGGCGAAATTTAGTATCGCACCGTTTGCGGAAACCAGCTTTCTGCACCTTTCCTCGTCTAAAGAATCAAACTTTAACTCCCCGTCAAACAGAAGACCCAGGTAAGAAAAAGTGCTTACAGTTTCTAGTGTATGGGACCCTATTTTAAATACAAATTTCCTGAAGGGTTTCTTGCCCGCCACCATCATGAAGGATTTGTTCAAATTCACGGACAGATCTAAGTTGTCCATGAATTTCACAAATCCGTCAACGAGGTGTTGTAAACTCAGAGCTGTTCGAGCAAGCAGGACCGCGTCATCCGCGTACAACAGTACCAGAATATGACGCGTTCCTGCTTTAGGGCAATCCACATTTAAGGCAACCAGTGTTCTCTCCAGATCATTTATATAAAGAGAAAACAAAAAGGGGTGAAATGATGATGAATCCAAGGATGGTTAAGGTAGAAGCTTGTTTATTCGAAGAGCACAGTACAATTAATCCAGCATAGATCAGCATCAATGGATAACTGACTCTTACAAAGAATGCACATCAAAATGACATATGCAAGGTTCTACATTCAGCAATGACATAGGAAAGAATGTGTGTGGTTAAAGGAGCAGTACAGAAGTAAGCAACACAACACATCCCCCCATCTATAATAAAAAAAAAAAAAAAAGGAAAAGAAAAGAAGGAAACATATAATGAATAAAAACAACTACAGCAAAGTTTGTGATAAGACTTTAACTGTTACTAGTGATATAATCTTTAACTGTTACTAGTGATATAATCTTTAAGCCACGAAGGAACCACCTTCTTCCTTGAGGAATGGCGTAGAGAATTTTCCTCACTAGAAATCAAACAATCCTCTCTAGGAGTGACGACTGACTCCTCAGAAATATCGCTATGAGAATCTGAGTTATTTTTTCCAGTGACAACCAAACTATGATCTGGGACTTCACACGAATTTGGGCAACTCACAACTCCAGAACCATGGGTAGAATCCAATTCACTATTAGAGTTATCAACCTCCAAATCTTCAGGTTTCCACTCTCGATTGGGAACATCAACCTTAAAAGAAGAACCAGGATTGCATCTGGCAACTCTACTTAAGTTCCAAACTTTCCCATTACTGAGTTTAACAGAATTTTTTAAATTTTCCAAAACTTGGAAGGGTTCAGAAAAGGAAGACTCACCTTTCTGTACCTTGAAAGGTTTTTTAATTCTAACCCAGTCTCCAACATTTATTGTCACTTCCTTTGATCCATGTCTCGAATCATGATATCTTTTACTTTTATCGTGGACTTGAACTAACCGTGCCTTAACTAAATCTTTTGAGTAGGGATCAATTTCACCAGAAAATAACCAAGTGGGAATGGTTTTAGAACGTGGGTTCCTACCCTTCATCAAGACAAAGGGAGAATTACCTGTAGAGTCATTCACTGTAATGCGATAGTTCCAAACAACTTTTCCAACCTGAGTTTGCCAATCCAGATTGTTACTAATAGAAAGTTGAATTGTGTTCTTCAAAACCCTGTTAAAACGCTCCACAACACCATTGCCACTAGGATTGTAAAGGGACGTAGTCCTATGTCTAATACCAAGTTTGCTAAAATACCTTTTTGCCTTAACTGATAAAAATTGAACACCATTATCGGTGAGAATGCAAGAAGGAATACCTTCAGTGACAAAAGTTTCATCCAGAAAACTTAAAACGGAATCAGTATCTGCTCTTTCTACTACTTTGACCACAGGCCATTTAGAAAACAAATCAATGATCACAATTAAATACCTCTGAGAACCATCCTGATCCTGAACAGGACCCATAATGTCTACGGAAACCGATTCCCAAGTAGATTCTGGAGGAGAACAATCCAACATAGGAGGACGGCAGGTACGCAAGGTTTTGTCAGCAGAAGCACAAATGGTACAGTCTCTAACTATTTTTTCTATATGAGAATCACAACCCGGCCACCAGAATAAATTCTTTACTAAGGATTTGGATCTAACAATTCCAGGGTGACCTTCATGGCAAAGTTCAATGATTCCTTCCCGCAACCCACCTGGGGGAATGATTCTTTCACCTCTTAATAAGGTGTCATGAGAAACAGAGAGTTCGGACCTAATCTCCCAAAAAGGCTTTAATTTATCATCAAGAACATCTTTTTTATCTGGCCAACCTTCAATGGTGAAAGAGATAACTTTCTGTAAGCATTCATCAGCGAGATAGTCCTTGTTCCACTCTTCCTTGCTAAAAGCTGAAAGTCCTTCATCATGAACATATGCTATTTGTAATTCATTCCACTCATTATTATCAACTTCCTCTAACATTACGGGCATTCTTGATAGAAAATCGGCAAGAACGTTGCTTTTACCTGGTACATAAATAATTTTGTATATGAAATTCTGTAACCTCATAGAAATCCTAGCCAGGCGAGCAGAAGCGTTGATAACTCCTTCGGTAGTCAAAATCTTTACTAATGGTTTGTGGTCACTTCGTAACAAACACATTTTGCCCCATACAAAAGACTTGAAATGATCAAGTGCCCAGGCACAAGCTAAGGCCTCCTTTTCTATTATAGGGTACTTCTCTTCACAAGGAGAAAGGGATCTAGAGGCATAGGCTATTATATTTTCCTTCCCTTTCTCATCAATCTGCACCAAAACCGCTCCCAAACCCTTGTTACTTGCATCTGTGGTAATTACATTCTCAAAAGATGGATCAAAATTGTGCAAAGCAGTGGTCTGGGCAATAGCATTCTTAATATTCAAGAAATCTTCATCACAAGATTTTGACCATTCGAACTTCACACCTTTTTTTAAAAGTTGCCGAATGTTGTATGAGACACTCGCGAAATTAGGAACATATTTTGAGCAAAACTCAGCCATTCCTAAAAACGACTTGATGTCATCTTTACTTGTAGGAATAGGAGCCTCGGAGATTGCAGAAACCAAAGAGGGTTTGGGTTTAACCCCTTCAGCGTCAATGATATGTCCTAAATAAGTTACACTTTTCTGAGCAAATTTACATTTGGAATGTTCAACTGTAAGACCTTTGCTTTCAAGAATATTCAAAACTTTATGTAGTCTCGATAAATGCTCATTCTCATCGTCTCCAAAGACCAGAATATCGTCTTGAAAATATCTGACACCTTTTTCTCCCTTGATTAATTGGTACATAAGCCGTTGAAAAACAGCAGCCGCTGAGGCTAAGCCAAACGGCATGCGTTTATAACGAAAGCACCCAAAAGGTGTCACAAAAGACGTAAACTTCATTGAATCAGGGCACAGAGAGATCTGGTGGTATGCAGATGACAGGTCTATGGTAGAGAACCACTGGGCATTACCAATACTAGAGACCATCTCATTGATTTTGGGAAGTGGGAATTTATCTACCACAATGTTGTTGTTTAAATACCTTAGGTCTACACACAACCTGATTTTGCCGTTGCTCCGTTTTGCGACGACAATTGGCGAAACCCATTCACTTGCCTCAATAGGTTCTATGATGTCATTAGACACAAGTTTATCCAGTTCTTTACTGACTTCATCTCTCACTAAGATAGGCACATTTCTACACTTGTGTACTTTTGGACAAGCGTTATCCTTTAGTATGATTTTATGTTCAAAACCAACTAAATTCCCCAAGGTTTTACTAAAAACCTTTGGAAATTTCTTTAAAATGTTATCTGTAACTATAGAACAGTCATCAACTACTAAGACTTGTTCTTTACTATTAGGATCCAATATAATGTGGAGTTGTTTTTGGTCGAACCACCCTAAAACAGGTGGTCCTTTCTTTGAAATGTACAATTTCCCTCTACATTCCCTGTCTTTGAACCTGAAAACAAACCAACGAAAACCCAAAATGGAAATAGGGTCTCCTAAATAACCTTCAGGGTGGATATCTGATGGTAATAATTTCTCCCCCACTTGTTGAATAAATGAGGATTTCCACATATCTTCATTAACAATGGTATAAGGTGAGCCCGAATCGGCATAAATTTTTACAACTACACCACCAATACTCATTGTACAAATAGGTTTGTTAACCATGTCCTCGTCTCTTATTCTTAGAACTAACTTATCATGGACATTCATTACTAGATTGTCTTCCACATCATTTTCAAAATTCTCTTCCTCATCAATGTCATTCACGAAATTTACTTTGCTTCTCTTTTTTCTATTACATGCTTTCGTCAAATGACCTTTCAACCCACAGCTAGAACATTTGGTTTTCAACCCAGGACATCCTTTAAAGTCAGCCAAATGGTCTAAACTGTTGCATCTATAACATTTAAGTTTAACATTTGAGGAAGACTGAGGATGTTTAGAAAATTTGTTGTTAGAACCAAAAGACTGCCTAGAACTATACTTTTTCCTGTCAGTAGCGTTAATTTTGCAAACTACATCATTAGACATTGCACTATTATCATTCTTTATCACATTAGCGCATCTGCCAGACATTTCTGCCTTGCGTGCGATGGCAAGAATATCATCAAGAGGAGAGTCCCCATTTATCCATAATCTATCCTGTATGGAGGTATTGTAAGAATGCATAACGATTTGGTCTCTAATTAACTCTTCTTGTATAACACCAAATCTGCACTCCAAGGATAATTTCTTCAAATCAGCTAAAAAGTGATCAATATTTTCTTCTTTAGTCTGTTTTCTAGAGAAAAATTTATACCTTGTTACGCCAATACACACCTTAGGAGCGAAATAAGTGTCTAAATGTAAAAGTGCTAACATATAAACATTTAAATCACCAGGAAAGGAGGGTTTAGTCATAGTTTCATAAACTTTTAGTCCAACAGGACCTAAAGAATGAAGAAGAAGTCTCTTTTTTTGAGCATGAGACATTTTTCCATCCTCATCTAATGCATCAATGTAATTACAAAAATAAGGCTTCCATTCCAACCACTTAAGTGGTGGTTCATTACCAGAAACCCAAAATGCCTGAGGAGGACTAATATTGTAGTTAAATGTAAATGTAAATGTACAGGAATTTATATAGCGCAAATCACCAAGCGGTTTTCTAAGCGCTTGCTTAGGGAACCCGTCCTGGTATTCCCCTGTGAGATAACCCCGGCAGGGTATCCGCAAGGTGAAAGCCAGGCATCCCGCCGCGAGGGGCCATTGTGGAGATTGAGCAAGCTATTGCCCAGAGTCGCAGAGTGTGAACCCGTGAATCGAGTAGGCACCGGAGCGAGAATTGTCGAGTCCGTGGACATTTTAGGACTCAAGACCCCGCCGAGCGAGGAATTGAACCCTGGTCCCGGGCTGACCTCTGCTTCCAGGTCTGCCTCCTCTAACCAGTGAGCCACACTTCTAGGTTGAGTCATCCTAAATTAACCTACTGCTACAATAATTAAAAGAAACTAGATGGAGAAAAATGCTGGATTAGATGCTTAATTCTATCACTAACTGTGCTAAAACACAATTAAAATGAAAATTATGCAATTAAAATGTATTGTAAATAAGCAGATTAAAATGTACTGTAAATCAATAAAAATACTCAAAATAACAAGGTGTGCGAATCACTGTGGATGGTAACTCGCTTGAAAGTAGGAAAGTGTGCGAATCACTGTTACTTGTGACACGCTGTTGAATTGTTTTAATCCTTTTCTTTCTTCCTCTTTTGCGGGTAGCACGCAGATCTGGTAGGACAAGGTGTGCGAATCACCGTAGAGGTAAATCGCTGTCAAAATAATTAAATTAGTCACTCCGTTTCTGAGATAAGACTGTTTGTTTGACGTTGTTGTTTGACGTTGTTAGGGAAACTTGAAACAGCGGTGTTCGCGCCTTCAAGTTTTACTAAAATGGCCGCCGTTACGCTGTAACGTGTGACGTCACACGTAAACTCCCAGAATTCACAGCGGCACGTTGTTGCAGCTTCAATGAGGGAACGCCGTGGAACAACAAGGTTCGTTGATCAGAATTGTTTACCTTCGGGATTATTATGAGCGTTGGAGCATTTTCGTCATTCAGAATTGTTTACATTCAGAATTGGTGCGAGCGCTGGAGCGAGCTGAATGCGCGTTGGAAAGCGTATAGATAACGGTAACGCTTATACAAGTTAAGACACTTCTCAATAACAACTCAATAACAATGGTAAAAGTATTTTCTTTAAGTTACCAATTCCATTAACATAATGTTATTCCAGTTAACGAAAGGCTGATTTTTTAAGAGCTGATTTTTTAAGAGAAGTTAAATTCAAAGTTCTTGTTTTTCTATTCGCAAAAACGCTCGTATTTAAAGTTAAACGCTCAAAGTTTATGATATGCAAGAGCATAAGATTAATCCAAAGGTAAATGGAGTTAACAGTATAATTACCAAGTCCAAAGTAGAATAATGTTCTTCTTAGAAAAATGAGGAATTCAGGTAAAATTCCTAATTTAGATCAGGTATCCATGTGGGTTCTGCTCTTCGAATCCCGTCGCCAGTGAAATGATGATGAATCCAAGGATGGTTAAGGTAGAAGCTTGTTTATTCGAAGAGCACAGTACAATTAATCCAGCATAGATCAGCATCAATGGATAACTGACTCTTACAAAGAATGCACATCAAAATGACATATGCAAGGTTCTACATTCAGCAATGACATAGGAAAGAATGTGTGTGGTTAAAGGAGCAGTACAGAAGTAAGCAACACAACAAGGGGGCAAGGATACACCCCTGCCTCACTCCGCTAGTGCACGGGAAGGGATCAGTGCCCCCGCCTGTGCTAAAGCGGACCTTGGCAGTGGTGTTCCAATGTAATTCTTTGAGAATGTTTATAAGTCCGGGGTCAATTCCCAGGTTGCTCATCATGGCCCAAAGTTTGTTCCTATTTACATTATCAAAGGCCGCAGCCAGATCCATAAAACCCATATAGACTGTTCCTTTACTAGCTTTTGTATATTTTGCAACTAATAAATAAAGGTTAAGGCATTGATCGCTTGTTGATTTACCCGATCTAAAGCCATATTGGGTGTCTGCTATGATGTGGTGCTTGTCCGTCCAGGCCATAAGGCGATTTAAAACCGCCCTGCCCAATAATTTGGCTGACACGTCTATCAACGAAATTGGTCTATAGCATTGAGGATTGTCCCTGCTTCCCTTTTTGAAGATAGGGACAATCAATGCAGTAGACCAAGATCGCGGTAGCCCAGATTTTATAGCTGCATTTAACACCCTTGTCATAATAGGAGCCCAAAGGTCGATGTTACTTAAATAGAGGTCTAGTGGCGTGCCATCAGGCCCCGGTGCTTTGTTCCGGGTCAGGCCTTGGATCGCTTGAGTAATTTCTTGAAGTGAGAATTCTGGTTCACTGAACCTGACCCCTTCCAAGCTCCCTACAGAAACTGTGTCACTGCTGTGATTGTAAAGGCCCTTGAAATGAGCCACCCACTGTTCGGGGAGTATATTGTTAACAATCGCCGTGGCATTACTGTCTTGAAAGCAGGGTCTATTGATGATTTTCCAGAATTCGTTAAAATCTCTATTCTCCCCTGCCTCCCTCAGGTCAGCCCAGACTTCCGCTTGAAGCGTAGTCTTCCTCTGTTTTACCTTAGTTTTATATATATTTCTGCAGAGGGCTACTTTCTGCTTGTCCCTGGGTTGGATTTTAAGGCATCATTTTAAATCTCTCAGTGCTCGAGAACAATCGGTGTCAAACTATCGAGGTTGTGTTACATTCTTTCTGGTACCTTTTACTTTCAATAGATCATCAACCAGGTTGGTTAAAGACTCGAACACTGAGACCAGTGCACCTCCCTCTACTGAGGGTTCAAGACAATCTTGTATCTGTTTTTTGCCTTTTTCTACTAAAGTTCTGTAGAACTCCTGTGTGTTAATTTTTGACCATCTAAGTCGCCTCCCCTGATCCACTGGGCGCAGCTCGATGGCTGCCGGTTTACTTCTAATGGAGCGACCACTATATATTAATTCCAGGATCAGTGGGTTGTGGTCACTAAAGGGACTCCAATCTGTTCTCACCTCTTTAACCCGCTCCTTTGT
This sequence comes from Lissotriton helveticus, assembly GCF_964261635.1. Lineage (NCBI taxonomy): Eukaryota > Metazoa > Chordata > Amphibia > Caudata > Salamandridae > Lissotriton > Lissotriton helveticus. Next base: position 875,748,571 of record NC_136059.1, read on the forward strand.
AAAAATAGATATCATCGTGTAGTCTATGATGGAGTAGCGTCCCCTGCCTTTGAATGTTGGTATAAGGGTACCATCTCTACCCAGGGCCATCAAATCTATTGTGTGTGTTAGAGCGTAAGTGCCTAATAACTTCATTAGTGTTGTTCCCTCCTTGTTATGCTCGAAGTGTGGCCCACTCTCTACCGGGCACGATGACCATTCAGCACTTGCAGGGAACAATTTTGGGCAAAGATGGCAATTTAGATCACCCATTACCAGGACTACTTGTTCTCCTCCCCCTTTCCTCTGCTTTATCTCATGGTTGAGTCTGTTGTCTAGTTCCTGGATTACTGAGTTGTTCCCTTCAACTGGCCCTGAATTGTAGATATTAAATATCAGTAACCTCAGCCCTTGCCCTTGAAATACAACTACCTGAAGGGTATGCGATGTCCAAGAGGGTTGTGTCCATGAACCTTCTAGGTCCAGATCAACGTACAGTGCTAGCCCTCCCTTAGCTCTGCCTGATCTGCCTTCTTGAGCTGGTACAAAAAAACATTTATAACCCTCTATTTGGTAAGGGGAAGATTCTACCGCCCATGTCTCCTGGAATGCTAATATATGGCAGCCGCGGAGGTATTTCCTCCAATCCCCATATTCAAATTTCCCCGCCAGGCCTGCAATATTCCAGTCAAAATCACAAAGGAGCCAAGAGGGAAAAACAGACAGGGGCGCCCTCCACTCAAAAGTTATAGAACAACCAACAAGACCCTGCCCAAGGGCGTCAACGGAAGTCAGTAGGGAGGGAGAACAGTCATTTCGTACTGATAACTACTCCAAAACCCCACAATAATTGTGGGGGTACTTTCACTGCACTGCGCCCAAATTTATAAAAAAACGAATTACCTTGGCAGAAACACAGAACACCCAAAAGTGTGACCCACCTAGGTCTAACACCCAAATCCACCCTCAAAGTGTGAGGTTCAATGCTCCTCAGAAAAAATGTGTGAAAACCAAATGACGCCTCACGGAAACACCACCATCGGGGTAACTGGTATGCAATTTCCAGACAAGCCCCTGTCTCATCATTGGTAGTCACTTGGTTCTCAAAGAAAAAGGAAAAAGTGTCCAAACACAAACAACACAAATATGTGACACAATGTGAAAAGCAGAGACAGTCTGCTCGTGACAAACATACAACATAAAAAAGTGCGTAAAACACAGCAGCTAGTCCCCTTAACCAACTTTATTCATAGGGAAAATGTTTAGATGCTGTATCAATAAAAAGGCTGGTAGCTAGTCATGCATACCATTACCCAGTGCCAGTGCCGACATGTTTCACTGCCATATATTTTCAGGCAGTTTCATCAGGGCTGCACAGTATGCTGCCACTCAACTTTGGACACATGTTCTTTGTTTACCAAAGACCACCTGGTTAATCATACCGGTCGCCTAGGGGATGGACGAGATGTATGGAGCTCCAAACGTGAGATCCTCCCTTCACTTAAGCCAATAGCTTTCGTAGTCGCTCAGTCGGAGCGCACTGCCTCAATATTCCAGGACAATAAAATCAGACCTTCGCTCGGTACTTTTCCAACCTTCTCTCCCTGGTTATATGTCCAGGGATCATCCTTCCTGAGCAACGTAACCTCCTGATCTCCCTCACCTTCAGTTACTCTGGGTTCATCCGCCCTCTTTGCTTGGTAGCTTTCCGTGGCCCCATATGCACTTCGTTTGTTTCCCACCCTTTTGGCCATCTTTCCCTGGCATTTCCCAATTTGGGGTAGTCAATCATTTTCATCGAGGGACAGTAGTGGACTGAATCTGTTTGCCCACTGAGGGTAGCCCTGTCCTATCTGCTCTTGTATTCTAGCCCAGTGTCTTGCTGGTGCCCTTCCTGTTCTGTCATCAGTGACTCTTACCTGACTTCCAGCCAGCGGGCAGTGCCGTGAGGGAAACGGCCGAGGTCTGAACACGCCGGGAGGCTGCAGGAGGCGGTCAGCGACATCGGACCACACTCCCCAGCAGCCTCTTGGGCGGCGGCGCACCCGTGACGCGTCCAGAGCGCCCGGAGGCGCCAGTAAAAGCCTGACCCCCCGGGAGCCCAGAGGGGGAACACCTGTGACTCTTACCTGACTTCCAGCCAGCGGGCAGTGCCATGAGGGAAACGGCCGAGGTCTGAACACGCCGGGAGGCTGCAGGAGGCGGTCAGCGACATCGGACCACACTCCCCAGCAGCCTCTTGGGCGGCGGCGCGCCCGTGACGCGTCCAGAGCGCCCGGAGGCGCCAGTAAAAGCCTGACCCCCCGGGAGCCCAGAGGGGGAACACCTGTGACTCTTACCTGACTTCCAGCCAGCGGGCAGTGCCGTGAGGGAAACGGCCGAGGTCTGAACACGCCGGGAGGCTGCAGGAGGCGGTCAGCGACATCGGACCACACTCCCCAGCAGCCTCTTGGGCGGCGGCGCGCCCGTGACGCGTCCAGAGCGCCCGGAGGCGCCAGTAAAAGCCTGACCCCCCGGGAGCCCAGAGGGGGAACACCTGTGACTCTTACCTGACTTCCAGCCAGCGGGCAGTGCCGTGAGGTAAACGGCCGAGGTCTGAACACGCCGGGAGGCTGCAGGAGGCGGTCAGCGACATCGGACCACACTCCCCAGCAGCCTCTTGGGCGGCGGCGCGCCCGTGACGCGTCCAGAGCGCCCGGAGGCGCCAGTAAAAGCCTGACCCCCCGGGAGCCCAGAGGGGGAACACCTGTGACTCTTACCTGACTTCCAGCCAGCGGGCAGTGCCGTGAGGGAAACGGCCGAGGTCTGAACACGCCGGGAGGCTGCAGGAGGCGGTCAGCGACATCGGACCACACTCCCCAGCAGCCTCTTGGGCGGCGGCGCGCCCGTGACGCGTCCAGAGCGCCCGGAGGCGCCAGTAAAAGCCTGACACCCCCTCTCGCCCCGCGAGTCGCGCGCGGGCAGCGCCGGGCGGAGCCCGGGCAGAGGGCGGGCCGTCTGTGGCCGTCAGGGGCAGACAGAGGCTGGGCTGGGCCACGTCCCTTACAACTTTCTGTGAGTACAACCATGTCAACTCGTTCTGGAAAATTGCTGAGGAACGTGGCTGAAAGGGGAGGTGTTAGTGGGAGCCCCGTGATTGGAACTATGGACCGTTTTATCACCAGGGTGGCGGCGGTAATAGATAAGGAGATTGCCATGCCAGAGCGCCGCCTATCTGAGGTCTACCTCCCTTCCAGACGCTCATCCTTGGGTGCCGCTGCACAGGCCCTGACACCAGCTTGTGAGCGGCCTCAACTTGTCTCCCCCGAGGACTTCTCGGGTTGCTCCATAGACCCCCCTCAGCTCCTAGACATAGAGCTAAACATAGACAGGTTGGAGCATTTGGCCGCACTTCTACCTAGTGGCACCGATGAAGTGGGTGGCTCCAGTACATCCACTCCTCCAGTATCACCTATGCACCAAAATAATGCCATAACACAGTCACCACTGCTAGCACCATCAACACCATCAACCTCCGCTATAGTAATTCCAGATGGGGTGCCTTGTGTATCTGAAATTGCTGCATGTATCCAGAATAAGAGGGCTAAAAAAAAGGCAGGCTACCGTAAAAAGGGTAGGTTGGTGAGACAGGCTGCTCTCTATCAAAGATCAAGAAAGTCATGCCCAGGTGGGAAGCATGCACAGGCCCTGTTTCTGGAAGATAAAGTTGAGGTAGTGGGGGATGCTGTGGTCACTCCGAAGGGATTGCCTACTAGCGTTAGCAATGAAAATGGCCCCAATGTTACCGATTCGGTGACTATTGAATCTATTTTTGAGAGGGTTAATAGTCTCTTGATGCCCTTACTTACCCAGGTAAAGGGCCTCGGGGCTAGAATAGACAAACTTGAGCAATCAACCCTTGACGGGTTTTACTCACTCAAAACCACATTCAAGCAGTTAAAAAGAGTGAGTGATAATCCGGACATGGGATCAATGGGGAGTGTGCCTACAGTAGTCCCCTTGCCACTACAGGTAGATTCCAACCATCCAAAAAGGTCAAATAGGGCTGAAACAAACAGAGTGCAAGCGTCAACACTCAAAAATCCGTCCCCACCTAAAGCAGGCCCCCAATCCAAGAGAACACCAACACTCATAGAGGCTGCAAAAACTATGCCCAAGCCTCTTCCACAAGTACAGCCCCTGGCAAGCAGAGATAAAGCAAAAGCTCCCCTAACACTTGGGTCAAAAAGTAATGCCCAGGGACTAGTGATAGGGAAGGTCACTAAAATTGCCCCCCAATTAATATCTTCAGCTACTACTTCAGTGGCCCCTCAAAATTCCATACGCCGGATCCCCCTTGTAAATCTTCCGCCAGACTGCCAACCACTTGTAGCTGTTCTGGTGAATGTTCCCCCCTTAAAGGAAGGCCAGTCGGAGAATCACCAATCTCTTAAGAATAAGTGTATCCACTGGCTTAAGTTAAATAAGCCAATCCCTACGGGTGTGGATGGGATTATTTTAGGTGTTCGTAGAGTAGGGTGGGTAGGGCAGGGGAAAAAAACCCAGGAGGGGGACTGCATAATAATAAACTTTCAAGACCCCAGAGTAGTGAGCTCCATCTGTACTCCTATAAAAAACATGGATGTACCAGGGGTTAAAGTAGTGGACCTAACCTATTTCTACCCAAGGCAAATTGCCACCTTGCCTCGGGAGAGCCCAAGCACCCCTGATATTTGTAAAAACTGGAATAAACGCTGGGCAGGTGGTCTTGGGGGTAGTGGGCCAAACCCCCTGTGGGTGCCAGGGTGTTGCTGACTGGAGGTGGAGAATCCCTGGGAAAATGTAGAGGTAGTTGCAGTCAAAGAGGCACCTAACCGAAATGACCAATTGGTAGTATCACCCTTCCGAACTACCGTTCCCTCGATTGTAAGTGTTAGTGGGAAGGCAACCATCTTAGACACCCCTCCAGTTTTTTGTCATTTGGAGGCCCCCTCGGTTAAGGCTACAAGCACTAGGGTTCTTGCGACCAGTGACACACCAGCTGTGACGGACCTAGTATTTAAGGTCTTCAGTTGGAATGTCGCAGGGATCGCAAGAAAGTTGGCTCTCCCAGACTGGAATGCCTGGGTTGATGAACACTCTTTATGCATTTTCCAAGAGACCTGGAGCTTGGAGCCGGTACATAGGGTGGGATTTTCCTCCCACTCTGTACTTGCTCTAACCTCGAAAACAGGGAAGGAACGACCCTCGGGAGGTCTACTCATATGGGTAGCAGCCTCCTTAGATTGTAGAACAGAGGAGCTACAGACAGGTTGTCCTGATATTCAAAATATCATTTTAAGAGACCAAAGGGGAAGAATAGTTTTAAATGTTTACAATGTTTACGCCAGAGGGACCAAGGGTGGGAGGAAGTCGCCTGTACTATCCCTCCTTGAGACCCTCCTGAATAAAACCCCACACAAGTCATGTACCCTGGTCGCGGGTGATATGAACTGCACGTTCGAGCCCTTGGGCTCCGACGTTGCCCTTGGACAGGACGAGGAGGACTCCAGGATAGGGATCCCCGTATTAGAGATTCCTCCCATTAGGAAATGGTCAGAAGTGGCGTTACAGCTATACTCCTTGAGCCTTGAACTAAATCTAAGGGCAGTAAATGGACGGACAACCTCGGATAGGGGGGGGGCTCACACTTATAATAGGCCAGGAAACTCCTCTAGAATAGACTACATCTTATTAGATGTATGTCTCTGGAATCATGTGAGGGACATGGTTGTGGTCCCGACGATTGAAAGTGACCATAATTCACTTTCTTTATCCATGGTACAGTGGTGGTGCCCTGTAAAAAAGGGTCCTGGTAACCCCGTATTAGCCCCCCCAGACGAATCTGTTGTCTCACTCTGTGAAAGGCGCATTAAATGGGCTAAACTGGTCCTCTCCGAGGAAAGGGTTGGAGAAATCTTAAGCCTTTTAAACCAAGCAGTGACATCCCTGGGGCTTCCCCTGGAAGGGGTGGGAAGGGTGAGTGGACTCTTTGCCTCTCTAGTAGAGGCCTTGACAAACGTGTTTACCCTCCCTCCTAGTAAGTCAGGAAATAAGCAAAGTAACAAGCAGGGCGATGGTTGGTATACTCATGCGTGTAGGGCAGACAAAACAAGGCTAGTCGAGGCAGTAAAGCATAAATCCCATAGCGATATACTGGAAGCAAGGAAGGCCTACAATAGATCCCTTAAAACTGCCAGGATGGAGTGGGAAGAGAAATTCTGGGAAGACCTACTCCATGCTAGCAAAAGTAGGGACTCAAGGGCCTTTTGGAACCTTGTAGGTTCCCGGAATAGGCCTGAGGCAGCGATAAGACCCTGTAATATCCCCCCACAAAGTTGGGTAAAACACTTTGGGGCCCTATACCTCCCGACAGATGGGGAATTAAATGGTAGGGTGATCTCCCCACTAGCACTCGAACCCCATACCTATGATCTCTTTACCTCCTTAGAGATCGAAAAGGTAATTGGGTGGGTAGCCCCCCGCAAGGCTGCTGGTCCAGATGGCCTTCCGGGGGATCTCATGCGTGCTTATGCAGTGGAGTGGGGAAGGGTCATTGCAGCTCTCCTTAATGACATCATGATGGGAGGGCCAGTGCCTGATTCCTGGAAGGGGGCGGTAGTGGTCCCGATTTACAAAAAAGGATGCAGAGAATCACCGGGGAACTACCGCCCAATAAGCCTGATAGACTCCACCCAAAAGATAGCAGGTAAAGCCATACTTGGTAGGATTTTGCAGTGGGTGGAGGAAAATAAAATATTATCAGACTTCCAGGCAGGTTTTCGGGCAGGTATGGGGACAATAGAGCAGGTGTTCAGGTTGGCACTTTTGGGGTGGAAGGTGGTGGAGCTAGGCAAGGGCAGTCTATATTTGGCCTTTATTGACCTAAGGACTGCCTTTGACCTAGTCCCCCGAGAGAAGTTATGGAGGGTGCTTCAGGAGTTGGGATTGCCCCCATATATTCTGTCTCTCCTCATTAGCCTCCACGCCCATACCTTTGCTCAGGTCCGCTGGGGTAGAAATGGTGAATTAACAGAAAAAATACCAGTGTCTAGGGGTGTGAGGCAGGGATGCGTTTTGGCGCCCACCCTTTTCTCACTATATGTGAATGGGGTGGTGGATCATCTCCAACAAGAACCAGCCGACGCCCCCTGTCTCGGAGGAGTGCGGATCCCCACCCTGCTTTTTGCGGACGACACGCTCTTGATCTCCAAGACTCCGCAAGGCCTCCAGAAACTGTTAACACGCTTCCAGGAATTCTGTGTTGCAAAGGGTCTAGTAATCAACGTGGACAAAACTAAGTTCCTGGTCCTAAATCCACCAAAGAAACTGGGCCGCCCGCCTATTCTTAACTCTGTTGCCTTGGAGAAAGTATCCGAATTTGATTACCTCGGAATTCGGATTACGGATAGCATGAACTGGTCACCTCACATTGCTAAGATGGTCCTCAACCACAAGAGAGTAGGAGGAGCCCTCCTGAGGGAATTCAGGGCATCACCTAGGAGGTCGCTTACCCCAGTAATTGATATCTACAAGGCTAAGGTAGTAACATCAGCCTTGTATGGGGCTGAGCTGTGGGGGCATTGCTGCCTGGATGCCTTGGCAACAGTAGAGAGTAAGCTCTTAAAAGCCATAATTGCCATCCCCTCAAGCACCCCGACAGTATCGGTACTGTTGGATACAGGCTGTAAAAACATTAAAGATCAAGCCCGGCTTCGCCCTCTCCTTCTATGGACACGTATTTGGAGGGGTGAAGACTTAAAATCATATGCTGACGGGTTGGCGGAGATAATGAGCTTGGGCGGTTGGGCAAAAATAAGATGGCTGAGAGACACTAAAAAACTTTTGGAGAAAATCGGACTGGGGGACTGTTGGTTATCAAGATCGGCTCCACCTAAAGAGGTGTTGAAGAGTCTGTATTGGAACTGGGTTGCAGAACAGTTAGTTATAAACCCGGACCATTGCAAGTCCACTGCTGCTTTTTAACAGTAAAAGATTTTGTAGTGTTTGAGCCCTATTTGGACCTAATTACTCTCCCATATGATCGAGCATTGTATTTTAAATTTAGAGTAGGTTCGTTACCACTAGGGGCTCTGGTATCCAAGTGGAAATCGGGTGTCCACACGTCCCCTTATTGTGCATGTTGCCCTAATAGGATAGAGTCCATTACGCATATCCTATTTGAATGCCCGGATTACGTAAAGCCCAGGAGCTTCTGGCTTAAACCCCTCTGCCGGAATATGGGCACACGTAGTTATCTAGTAGCACTACGCATCTTAATGACGGACACTTCCCCCCCTATTGTATGTGGCATAGCCAAATTTTTAAAGCAATTTTGGTTGATAAGATGCAGGAGATTGTCAGTAGCGGTTTAATGTATTTTTAGTTAATTTATTCATGGCATCACATGTCCTTTTAGCCTTTTTATGTGCACCTAATAATTGCCTTTTTAAATGATGTCTTTTTATAGATTTGTATTGGCTGTATTCTGTGTACGCTTACAAGATATCTTGCATATCGAATAAAAGCTTATCATCATCAGTGTGGTTCAGAGTGTGTACAGCACGTCTCCTCGGGTAGAAATATCCTAATGGTAAGGAACATATGGTGCTAGTGTGATTTTTGTTATAGCTACCTAATATGTATTTCACTAGGACGGGGTTCCTAAAATTCACCACAATACAATCCCCTGTGATATCTTTCCTCCTGCTGCCTATCCAGTTTGCTCTTCTCACGTGGAGAATCTCCCCACATTCTCCACTTTGCAGGGGCCTATGTATGTTCAACCACTTAGATATCTTGTTTTTCAATTCTGTGTGTGACTCTTTCTCCGCTGCCCTAAGTTCAGGTGCCCCGGCAAAAACTACAACATAAGGGCATGCTTCAGGGGGCAGATTTATATGTGGTGGTGCAGGGTGATCAAATCTGTCATTTGGCTCATGGCCTGTCGGGTTTGTTTCAGTAAAAACATGAGTTGTTGGATTTCCTATTTGTGCTAACTGCGCATTTGCTCGCTGTTGGGCCTTATCAGTGCCCTTTGTCCCCCCCTTCTGAATGTTTCCCCTCTCTGCCTGGGCTGTAGGTTTAGGTGTTTCGTGGACTTGTACAATAGTGCATTGCTCGTTACTCACACAGTTGTTGTTGCCAACTATTTGTTCGGCTGGCATAATGCCTGCTGGGGTGCGATTTGCTGTTAAGTTACAGTCTGTAGGGCCCTTTGACCTTCCCTGCTTTGTCAATTCGTTTATCATTTTATCTAGCCTGCTAATTATTGGTTTTAGCTGACTCATAATGAAGGTTTCCAGGCGTTTTTGGAGGTCTCCTATTACTTCATCCATCCATCCAGGTGGAATTTGATGGCGTGCCGCTACTACTTCTGAGACCGCTACCTCCCTATCTTTTGGACCGTGTGTGACCATACTTTGTTTGTTTTTCCGAGGTTGGCCCTTCCTGCATCCCCCTTGTTTTGATTTTCTACTTGTAGCATTATTTCTATTCCTATTTGTGTCTGTGACTGCTTCTTCTACCACCTGCGCACAAGGAATACCTTCAGTGGAGTTTTCCAGAGTGTCAGTGTGAGAGATTGAAGATGTGTTTAAGTCAATGGGTTGTGTAAGTGTATCTGGAATAGACAGACTTCTCTCTGTACGCTCAAGCTCCCTATTGACTTTCCTCAACATCATATCAATCGCGGTAGCTTGTAGCACAACTTTTGGTTCAAGCGCTAAAGGGTTCGCGGTGTGAGATGAATGTGCTTTGCCCGTGGTGGAGCGCGTTTTCGTTCTGTTAGACATGACTAAAACAGGAAGAGAGGAAGGTGTAGGAGCTTACACTGTCACCTGCCCGCCACTGCACTCCCTCCTTGACTAGTAAGCTAGTGAGTGAATCCTCCCTGCTTCAGAACAGAGTATAAGAGAATTGTCTCCTCCTCCTCCCACAATTGCACAATGATTTATAGTCCACTATTTGTACCATCTTATTTTCTTAGAATCAGTTCAGAGTTGGGTGGGCGTCTTGGTATCGTGCTAAAAAGAGGGATGTAATAATAAGGTACCTCTGGAACAGTCACAAGGGAGGTGGCCCAGCCCAGCCTCTTCTGGCCGCTGATGGTCGCAGATGGTCCCGCACTTGTCCCGGGCTTCTCCCGGCGCGCACCCGCGCACGTCCTGCGCAACGAGGGACCGAGGGAGCCTTTATGCGCCTCCTGGCGCTTCCCTCTGACGTCCGCTGCTGGTCACGGGAGTGGGAGGGGCCCGGCGGAGCAAAGCCCGGCCGGAGGAACAAGCGGAGCAAAGCCCGGCCCTTAGATACTGCTGCTGTGGGGATTTGGGGCTCGGCGGAGACAATCCCGGCCAAGTGGATATGGTGGAGCTACGCCTCAGGAACAACTTGAGACAACAGGGAAATATGGGGATGCAGAGACACGAATGAATTTTGGATCAATGTGCTGCAGGAATGATGGAGCCGGATTCCTCTGTGTTGGACTCCGTAGAGTCTGCCTTTCTGCACCCCGTCGCTATGTAGCACCGCAAAGGCACAGCCGTTTGAATCACAGACAAAATGTATTGCAGTGCAAGTGAGAGGGATAGTTGGCAGCATCACGCACAAAGGTCTTGCGAGAGACCCCGGCACTGCTGCCTGCAGTGCAGTGATGGGTCTCTAGGGTCATGTGACAGGGTGTGCCAGCCCTCAAATACCTATTTCAGATCCCAGCATGGCCTGTCCTGGGTCTGCCATGGTATCACACTTTGCAGTCTGGAGAACAGTCAATTGATGAGTTGACTCGACAAGCTCGTCAGCTGCGGCCCAAAAGACCCAACTGACATTACATTTCGGGAATGAGGTGTTCAGCTTCATTCCCTACAAACCCCAAGATAAAGCACTGAGAATAATTTAAACACATGTATCTGCCGCCCATCCATAACTGTAGAATGAATACCAAATTGCCATCTTGTAGGTGACTAAATAGAAAACAAAAACGTATGTTCCAGAAGTCTGTGTTGAAGCAGAACCCATTAATAATTGCATTTTTAATCACTATAAACAGGGTAAGTACAAAGGAGAAACGAAGACTTAAAGAGTAAAAAAACATGCTTAAACAGCATGTCCATACAGGTAAAGTGTAGCAATTTTTAATACTCGATGTTCACCCTACAGGCATGTTTAATCATTGCATTAATAAGCAAGTATAAAAGGGGCTTGTTAAATTGAAGAAAGCAATGATGTAATGGCAAATGAAAGTGATAATGAGAATAAAACTGTGCAGCCAACAGATTCCAATCAGACATTATTCATATTTAATGAGGACCCAGGAAAGGAGTTGGATAATTGTGCAGGAAATGGTGGCAAATGCTGCAAGACTCTTTATAATTTAACAGGCTCCGGGTAACACAAGCTACCATCAATGGCGAAACATTCATGGAAAGAGCGCAGCCTCACCTCTAGAAATAATACCGCACCGACACCACCTGGACATTATTTCACAACGTTAAACAACAGGAAGAATAATGAAAACGATACATCTGAAAAAATGTTTAGAAAATCAATAGCCTGACCATAGATAAGAATAGGGGAAAAGTTATTATTGCCTCAGCGCTTTTGAACTTCACTGCAAAGTGAGGAGTCCCACTGGCCAGAATGCATACTGAGATAGGTCAGCAAAGGAGTCTTGAGAATATGTAAATTCTCTACAATTCTGAATGCGCTTCTTAATGCCACTTTAAGACCTTGGCAGATGCCAGAAGGATGAAGCAAACATAAGGAGATGATGAACGGAGCACTGAAACTTTTCAGACACTCACCCCCAGTCACAGATCTGGGTTGAATCCATCATCATTCTTTAGCTCACTTCACCACCTCAGTTCTGACGCAGCTTTATGCAAATTAGTCTTGACCCCTTGCCTCATAGGAACAGTCCCTCCCTAACTGCTAAGCCAGGTCTTCCCTGAACTGGAAGCAAGCATCCTGGGACCGGTTTCTGGGTAACACCCTTCATTAAAAATTCATATCTCAGGTTCCCCTTATTGGATTTTTGTCATTTAGGGGTCATTTTGTTTATTACATTTAACTCTATTTTTCTTAATTTGGGGACTTTTATTGTTTTGAATTTCAATAATATAACTGTTTAGTAATGCATACATATTTTAGAAATTACCTCTAAGTTAAGACGGTCTGCTCCATGCCATAGCTACCAGGGTGTTGAGCTTACGTTTTTTAAAGTAACTTTAGTGGTTCACTCTGACAAGGATTGAGATTATTACTTTAGGTGGTCACTTATATGTCCCAATTAATAAACTAATTTCTTACACTTCTGTAATGCCATGGAGGCCTGGATATTTTTTAATTATCACCCAGGCTAGTGAACTTCAATCAACCACTGCCATTAAATCTCTTATGATGTATTTGTAGTTTACATGAAGACATGAACAAAACATAACACACCAGCATACTATCTAACAGTGGCTATTTGGACAAGGCTTTAGGCTTCATGTTCCTATTGAACAGGTTGAGTTGATCTAATCAGCTGTTAAGGTTGCTAATCACAAACGGCTTAGGGATGGCCCAAGTGATGTGGACCAGAGACTTAGGTAGCTCTCTTTTATGCACTCATAAATAATTTGAAAGAATGAAGAAACCATTACAAGGGATGCAGTGAAAGCTGCACTAAGATTTGGTGAGGCATTGAAGGTCAAAGTTCATGTGTGGGATTAGAAACGTTAGTATATTTCCATACTGAACAGCTCATTGTATGGTCAGCAGAGTGTGATGCTAGATGCTATTATGAAGAGATACTTCAGATGAGTGGGAAGGTGGGCAATGGAAAAGTAGTGAAAGGAAATTATTTGTGAATAGACTGAACAAACATTAGCCACTATGAACGTAATGTGTACTCTAAAATATTGACTTGTAGAAGCAAAGTGGCACACCAAAGCTTAGAGCCTGATTTTAGTCTTGCCGGAGGGGAACACAAACACAAATATCACTGAGGTCCGGCCCGCCGTATTACGATCCCATTATATCCTATGGAGATCATAATAAGGTGTATGGGATATCCATCATGTTTGTTACGAAGTATTCTATCCACTAAGATCTAAATAAGGCCCTAGTCTCTTGTAATAGAACAGGCCAACATGTGTACAAAAGGTTGTAAAGTACCTGCAATTCTCCTCGAGTTCCAACAGATGATATCCTTTATTCAGGTCCAGGCGAGCGAATACCTTTGCACCATTCAATTGTGTTAAAATGTCGGCAATGTACAGACCTGGATGTCGTTCTCTTTCAATTGCCTTTTTCGCTTGACGCATATCCATGTAGATGAGTACAGCTCATTCACTGTCCTTTCTAGGTACAACCAGTATGAGAGACACCAATGGAGTTGGACCAGTGGAACCCTCAATTATATCATGCTTGAGTAAGGATTCAAGTTAATTTTCAACAGCTTCTTGTAAGTGAAAGGCAATTTGTCTGAGTCTTTGAGCACTAGGATGGACATCCTGATTAATATGTAATTGGACGTTCATAGTCTTGAATTTTCCCCACTCATGAAACAGCGAGGAAACCGACTTGCTATTTTGTGATAAGCATTCATGTTATAGTTCACGGATATCACTCCCATCTCAGCAGCTGTGCTGAAGCTGAGTAAGCAGGTGCTTGACCTGCACCTTGAAGTACATGAATGAGTGCTTGTACTTTTCTTTTTTTATGCTTCATCGTTGCTATAAATGAACCTTGACTCTTTAGAGGTGTTGATGCAGCCCACGATTACACTTTAGTTTTTGATGGTGTAAGACAGGCAATGGAGACAGTTGAATATACTTCTCCTCAGGAATAATACTAATTGATACACCACAATCAATAATGAAAGATATTGAACATCAATTGACTTTTAGTGTGATCTTAAGACAATGTTTGAATGTTCTTTGTCATATCGATTTCTCTTTGACAGTTTTTTTTCCTCACAGGAGGCCAGTCCAACATGCGCATACTTCTCTGAGATAAACACCTACATGGTACAACTTAGTTTAGTGTGGATTTGCCTCAGCAGATGTGGTAGCTTGGCCTTAAGGGCATGAGTCCAACGTCACTTCTGGAACATTCAGCCGGTCATTTTGTCTTCGCACCATGCTTCACTTTGCACATCGTCACAAAATGCTGCACCTTTTTCACAGCCTTTGCAGGTTTGTCCAATGGCGGGACATTTACCTTAATGTGGAAACAAAAATCCACAACTGAAACACACCTTCTTTTTCAGTTGAGAATTCACTCTGGGTCTCGGCCTTGTCCTTCGGCTTAGTTCTCACATGCGTGACTGACTCACTCTAGGCACCTCTGGCCTCCATGTCAGTAGCTTGTCGTTCAGCATTTTCCTCAGAACTGGCAGCAATAAGAACTTGCTCCAGACTCAGAGTTTCACTCAGCATTCTTTCTCTGAAAGAATCAGACAAGCATCCGTCAATCACTCTGATACGTATAACTTCCTTTTCATTAAATTCATTGAACTTACAGTGTTTGATGAGAGTATCCAGTCTCTCAACAAACTCATCAATGGTCTCGCCAACTTTCTGTCATTCTTGATAAAGATGTACCTTTCGTAATCTACCTGTGGCATTGGATTGAATTTGAGAATTAATGCTGCTTTCATTTGACCGTATGTAATTTAGTCAGTTTGCAGCATTGTATTTATGACTTTTTTTACACCTTCACCAGCAAGATTCTTAAGGTACTTGATAATCTTCTTGTTATCTGCTGCCTCAATCCCATCAATTAAATCAACAAATGTCTCTACTGAGGCAATCTATTTGTCACTAATATTTAACTTTTTGGTGGTGGTAGTTTAAAGAAGATGACAGCATTGTGATCACTGGTGGAACTTACTGACGTGGTGAGTATAGTTCTCTCCGATGCAGCATTCGTGGTCTTTGATAAGGGCAGGAAACAGAACACCTTTCTTGATCTTCAATGACGAAACAAACTGTTGCGATTCCGATCGCCGTTCTCGGCTTCCTGCACTAAGGAAACATTTGGAGTTGTTGCACAATCCTGAGTGCTTTATCTGGGGTCACTGCTGCTGGCATGATGGCTCTCTTTACTCAGTACTGGTAAGTAGATGACCATTTCTTGTGTAACTTTGCCTTTCAATGGCTCTTTGTGTTTTCTTATACCTGGTTGCTGTCTGCCTCGCAGAGCTCCTGTTCGCAGTGTGATTTTGCACACTGCTGCTATTTTGAAACCTGGTTGCTTCTGCCTATTACGCTGTCATTACTTATGAGTGTATGGCTTTGAGTTGCATAGTAGTGCTGTGCCTCTTTGTGTAGCCCTCTCAGCAGGTTCGCAGCCACTGATGTGTAGACTTCCCAGCAAAGCTTTCCTTAACTTCAAAAGCTTCACATGGAACTGGGGCTGCGCTTTGACTCCACATAACGTCAAATGCCAATTCCGCAATTTGATAGCCGAACATGTGGCACGCACAAGCAATTTTCTGGACCACGGAAAATTCTCCCTGAAAGCACTGTTAATCTTCGGTTTACTTATCCCTATCTTCTCGCCAGTTGTAGCGTCCTCCCATACCAGGATACTCATCAATGTACATGGAACTTAGTATAACACGTCTTTACTCTTCTGCCTTTAACTGCGAACTCAACATTCTAAACCTGCATTGACCTCATTACGCTCTAATGCTCACGTCACAGTTCCATGGAGTCCATCAGGAGCCACAATGGTTTCGTCATTAGAAAATCACGAAACACTCCACCTGACCTAAGGAAATTCCATGATATAAAATTAAAAAATGCAAAAACAAGTGTGCATAAAACAAAAACAGAATTTCCAACATTTTTATTTAATTCACAAACAAAAAATATACAAAATGCAGATTTTTTATTTTGATGGGAAGGATGGAGCTTTTTTAAAATTAGTTCTATTTCTAAAAGGTGAAGTAATAAGGTAGACAATAGAATATTACTTTGCATTTTTGCACCTGCATAGCAGCTCTTCAATTGAGCCCACCAATCATCCAAACTTGATTATGTTTGCTATACTTGTGTTTCTGCTATGAATCAAGCTAAGGATGCCAACCTTGGGCCTGATTCACAAAGGTAAACATATACTTTTGTGCAAGTGTACGATTGTTTGCTATTCACAAAGGGATTTTTGAGTAGTATCTTTACAAGTGCAGAGTCTCGGCACATGAAAAGATAGGACCTTTCTGAATCAGGCTCTTAATTTTTTAGTATCCAATTTAACATTATTTCACATTTATAGAATGTTTTTTAAAAAATTGATGTTTCAATCTGCTAGTGTTGCTGATTCATTTATAAATGGTTTATTGATATGTTGAAGTTGCAAACCTCAGAATAACAATATCAGAAGGCCCTAAACATAGAGGACATTGGAGCAGGTGTGTTAAAAACAAAAACCTATTTTGTTAAGCCTGGAGCATGGTTGGTAAGTATGGCTGTAGTGATGGTGTCTTTGTGAATAAACACTATTGTTTGAAAAACCTGCATGCTAGTTACAGCCACAAAATATAAGGTACAATTAAAAATGTTATTCATATGGATTACTGGACTTTCATTTCTTGTGTGGGTTTATAATGCATTTAAGGCAATAAAATGGAAAACATTGTTTACATCGCATGCGATACATCGCATGCCATTAGAACACTGACATTACAATGACTATGTTTTTACATCGCAAACCATTTCAACGCAAGTCATTACAACAACTTGCTGTAGGGGGCAGAAGGTGTGGGATTTAAAATCCAACTCCTTACCAACTGTTGCACAGGCTGGAGTTGGAATAGTAAATTATACTATTCCAACATTCAGCACCGCCTACAGTAAGTTGTTGTAACAACTTGTGTTCTAATGGTATGCGATGTAACAATGCGGTCATTGTAACAACCGCGTTGTAATGGCATGCGATGTATCACATACGTTGTAATGTGGCCTGTTCCAATAAAATATGTGTGGTTCATTTTCAGTTTAAATAAGCTGTTATTGCTAATCTCAGCAATATTGAGCAGTAGCTCTCTGTTAACTTAATTAAGTCAATAGTTTAATTAACTTAACTTCAACTAGAGTTGAATTGTGTCAGTGCACTATAAATTCCGTCCTGACAAAGCATATTTTAATTGTTGCTCTTGCCACTTGTAACCTGCAATCGGGAGCGTGATTGATTACTTGAGATACTACTATTAAAAAATGGTCAGTAATTCCAAGAAGAGACTGCATTCTAGGCCACTGAACAGGCCCTTGATTTTTGTGAGTGCCATGAGAGTCTGATAAAATCCAGATCCATAGGACAGGGGAGAGGTAGGGAGTAGGCTGAGAGTAAAGGATAAGTACCTTTGTATTCTGCTGCAAGTGGTTCACAGTGTGCACTGGATGGAGGCAAAAATCAAATGTGGTTGTGGAGTAAATACCTGGCTTTTCAATTTCTTGGTATGCATGTAGGGTCAATAGACCAGGCCAACATGTTCCTTAGTAATGGAGCAGTGGTTGCAGAGGTAGGGGTCTCAATGGAATCTCGGTGAGGTCTTGAAAGGTTTCGCTATTCTCAGCTGCGTCACTCAATTAGGGCGGAGTCAACATGGGACCCGACTCCCTTGAAAAACTCATGCTGACGGCAGACTCTAACAAACACTTGACATACAAACTATACTATATATTACATTAGACAGAGCCACAAACTCTGTGGGATTCCCAAAAACGTACATACCACATTTATCAGGTAGGAAGGCAATGGGCAGACATACAACAACATTTGGATAAGAAAGACTTAAGTGTCAGGGAGCTGGAATCTACGCTTAAAATAGTCTATAGAATGCTTGTACACACCTTGAGATTCATTGGAGAGGAGGAAAAGGCACTAAGAGACCAGTACTGTTGCTTGTGCTGACAACTCACACAAACAATTCTGTGACAATATGTTTAGGGAGAACCCTAGATCCAGCTTGATTAGTATAATAAAATATGGTATCTAATGGGACTGGAGAAAACCGAGTATAATATGGCAGAAACAGGGAAAACATTAGCAAGGGAGTGGGCCCCACTGCAATTTTTCAACCAGCACTAGATCCCTCACCTGACCAAGAACACTGGGAGCACTTCAGATTCTGCAATAGGTGCCTTCAGATGAGAGCCCCTACTTGAAAGATGTGGGACCCTTGATACCATTACAGCGACTTCGGTCTCAGACAATGAATTAGAATTGTGGTTCACCGGAACCTGATAAGTGTGATATACCCTAGAGTTGAGAATTAGTTCATGTTGTAACATCGTCCTTCTCTCTCTCATGTAACATCCAATTACAAAGGAGCTCATGTCAGCAGTAAAGTGAGACCTCCAACAGGATGAGGGATCAGACAATAATATTGTTGTATTTCTTATAACGCAACCCATTAAACCTAATCTATTTGTTACCAGTATTTACCACTACAATCGATGTTGTTTGCCAGTGATGCAAATGCAAAAGAAAAAGAAGAAAACACGTATTGTTCAAAATAATGCTTACACTGTTCAGTTAATCGTTTTGATTTCTTTGAAGCTCTTGCAGATCATCTGATCAGAGTATTATGCTTCAATTTGACAGCACTTTGCATGTTTTTCTGTCCATCATCTCTCAAGTCATATCCCTTGAGAAATGTTCCTTGTTATTACTCTGCTATCATCTCATCTTGTGCTGTAACTGCTGACCCATGTATTTTCCTCCCTTGTAATGGAGATGAGTGAAATCTACTTTGTGATTTTATTGTGATTTACTTCGGTGTCACTGTTTGCCAACACCAAATCTCCCACATGATACCCTTGCTCCTGAATATTCTTTTAATGATCTGCACAATATGCTATCTTCTCTTTAACTTCCTTGTTTCTGTTCGCAATTTCATCATGGTTCTTTGATGGACTTGTCGGTAGGTGTGGTAAACGATTTTGTCAAGATTGCCTAAACATTAATTCAGAAGGACATTTCCCTGTAGATCCATGAGGTGTATTTCTGCAATCATGCAAAACTTGACACAACGCCTAGTTTATAGACATTTGATCCATTTTTGTTCTTTTGTTTGAGGCCACATTGGAGTTTTATTTTCCTGAGTGTTATTTCCATATAATTCATTAACTTTGTAAACACATTCCCACTGAAAGGTGGTCCAGTATTCATTGTTAATGCATCTGGTATTTCCCACGTAGAGAAAATGGCATCCAAAACGGGAAGTACTGCCAAAGTTGAAGTTGACGACATAACTTTTACAAATGGAAAATGAGAATATTCAATTACCACAGCTAAATATTGTCCAGAATCTAAAGGTCCATAGACATTGGCTGCCAAATTGGTCCACGCTGCATCCAGTAATCTGGACATGTGTAACTCTTCAATGTTCCTTTCTTTAGTAGTACACTGACATCTGTTCTTGAAAAACACATTTTTTCTTGTAAAAAACTATTTGTCGCTGATACCCTCTGTGATTTTCATGGGCTAAATCAATTACATGTTTCTGCAAACTAAGAGGAATAACCAATCTATTACCTCTTAAAAGGATGCCGGATGAAGCCATGGTTAACTCAGACTGAATATTTTTAAATGCAAGGATATCTTGTTTTCTTTCAGGATCAAATTGTGTTGCATTATTCACATGATTCCACTTATTTAAGGTTATTATTTTTTTATCTCTTGAATTGTTTCATCCTTTAAAGACGTATCAACTAATTATTTTTCTGAAATTCCTTCCGGTATTGTTGGTCTGATTATTAAACATATGTACTCTTCAGCTCCCGACTTCCGGGTGGGCATCTAGATGAATAAATTGCTGGATTATGTTCCTTTCCTGCTTTATAAACAACTTTAAAATTGTAATCCATTGATCTCCTTACCCATCTCTCAATTCGTGGAAGCATTTTCACCTTTGGATTTCCAAAAATAGTGGTCAATGACTGCTGAGCCTTTATTACTACAAACAGCTTACTATACAATAAATCATGACAACATTCATAAACCCATACCACAGCTAAGATTCCTTTTTTCATCTGCAAATATTTCTTTTCTATACTAGATAAGTTTTTTCTAGCATACACATCAAGGTGTTTCTCTGACTGGTTTGTGTTGCACCAAGTCCCACCAGACTAGAATCCACTATCAGTTTTGTGCAAAGCTCTGAGTCAAAATACTTTGTTTGCTGCTATGTCTTCCTTTATCTTTTTGAATGCATCGTCACAGTAATAATAACTAGCCATCGCAATAAAATAATGTAATTCAGATACATCCTTAGGGCTGATGGCAGAATTTAAAGACAATCCATACTCTGGGGAGCGAAGATTCGTTCCACACCCAGCCACACAGGGAGAAGTGGATATACCAACTACCTTGAAACTGTTCCTAATCAAAATCAACCTTATTTATTCCATTTTTTAAACAAACTTTAGTCCATTTTTAAAGACAAAACATTTGCTAGATCTGGCTTCATCACTTTATTTGAAAATATTTAATTGTAAAACGTTAACTCAGACTTGTTAAATTCACATATTTCCAGATTTAGGGGCTCATTAGGATGGCGGACGGAAGAGCCACCGCGGCCCTGGAGTAGGCGGAAAAAGCCCTTTCCGTGTCCGCCAGCCGCGGATACTCCGTCCGCCATATCAGGATAGGAAAACGTGTCAAGTTTCCGTCCGCGACGGAAAAGGACGCACCGCCGCCGAACTACACACGACCACGTGGCGGACGGAACACTCCCGGAGGCCCCGCCGTACGTACTGACGTCTAAGACCGTCCCCCAAATCAAGATGGCGGAAACTCCACATAAAACCGCAGCGGAAAAACAACCTGACTGAACATGGCGGAATCCACACAGCGAACATAGGTGACATAGCAGAGATACCCACCGCAAGCTGACCACCACCATGGACCCAGCGCTACACGCTTTCCCGATGCTCTTCGCGATCCACCACGTCCTAGTCATGGCCCACTATGGACGACGACGCAGGTAAGGCACAAACCATTGGCTGTCTGGAGGGGAATACCAGCAAGGGACGTGACGTAGGGAGGGGGAGTGTCATGTTACCGAAACCACTGATGAGAAGCATATACGAATACACATTTGTAGTACGCAAGCAGGAATGACAACGACAGACCACGAGACTTGATAGACTACCTTTATTGTACAAAATAGGGGAATAATCACAGTGTATGCGTGAGCATGGGCAAAGTGGGCACCAGAGCAGCGACATCATAGGCAGGTAACGAGAGGGCAGAATGCAGTATCAGAGCACCAACAGGGCAATGCGCAGTACAGAGCAGGTACATCATAGGCAGGTAACGAGAGGGCAGTATGCAGTATCAGAGCATCAACAAGGCATTGTAGAGTACAGAGCAGGTACATCATAGGCAGGTAACGAGAGGGCAGAATGCAGTATCAGAGCACCAACAGGGCATTGTAGAGTACAGAGCAGGTACATCATAGGCAGGTAACGAGAGGGCAGTATGCAGTATCAGAGCATCAACAGGGCAATGCGCAGTACAGAGCAGGTACATCATAGGCAGGTAACGAGAGGGCAGAATGCAGTATCAGAGCATCAACAGGGCATTGTAGAGTACAGAGCAGGTACATCATAGGCAGGTAACGAGAGGGCAGTATGCAGTATCAGAGCATCAACAGGGCATTGTAGAGTACAGAGCAGGTACATCATAGGCAGGTAACGAGAGGGCAGAATGCAGTATCAGAGCATCAACAGGGCAATGCGCAGTACAGAGCAGGTACATCATAGGCAGGTAACGAGAGGGCAGTATGCAGTATCAGAGCATCAACAGGGCATTGTAGAGTACAGAGCAGGTACATCATAGGCAGGTAACGAGAGGGCAGAATGCAGTATCAGAGCATCAACAGGGCAATGCGCAGTACAGAGCAGGTACATCATAGGCAGGTAACGAGAGGGCAGAATGCAGTATCAGAGCATCAACAGGGCATTGTAGAGTACAGAGCAGGTACATCAGAGGCAGCACGTGAGAGGGGCTAAGTGCATCAACAGTCCATTGCACTGAACAGGTACATCAGAGGCAGCACGTGAGAGGGGCTAAGTGCATCAACAGTCCATTGCACTGAAAAGGTCCATCAGAGGCAGCACGTGAGAGGGGCTAAGTGCATCAACAGTCCATTGCACTGAACAGGTCCATCAGAGGCAGCACGTGAGAGGGGCCAAGTGCATCAACAGTCCATTGCACAGAACAGCTCCATCAGAGGCAGCACGTGAGAGGGGCCAAGTGCATCAACAGTCCATTGCACAGAACAGCTCCATCAGAGGCAGCACGTGAGAGGGGCCAAGTGCATCAACAGTCCATTGCACAGAACAGTCACATCACTGGCAGCACATGAGAGGGCAGAATGCAGTATCAGAACAGCAACAGGGCAGTGTGGCCAACAGAGCAGGTACATCAGAGGCAACATATGAGAGGGGCAAAGTGCATCAACAGTCCATTGCACAGAACCGCTCCATCAGAGGCAGCACGTGAGAGGGGCCAAGTGCATCAACAGTCCATTGCACAGAACAGCTCCATCAGAGGCAGCACGTGAGAGGGGCCAAGTGCATCAACAGTCCATTGCACAGAACAGCTCCATCAGAGGCAGCACGTGAGAGTGCAGAATGCAGTATCAGAGCATCAACAGGGCAATGCGCAGTACAGAGCAGGTACATCATAGGCAGGTACCGAGAGGGCAGTATGCAGTATCAGAGCATCAACAGGGCATTGTAGAGTACAGAGCAGGTACATCATAGGCTGCACAAGTACGTGTCCCTACCAACCCATCACAGGAACCACAAGAGTGCCACGCAGTTCTCAATGGACACACCATGTGAAATAACATTTGAGTGAAGTGTTCAGCACCTCACATCACAGAATCAGGGGGACTGCGTGAACTACCTGCCTCGGACACACTGGCAGCACCAGCAACAGGAGTGTGAGACACAGCCACAGCCCGAGTGACACACACATGGGCCACGGACCCAGACACACTGGCAGCACCAGCAACAGGAGTGTGAGACACAGCCACAGCCCGAGTGACACACACATGGGCCACGGACCCAGACACACTGGCAGCACCAGCAACAGGAGTGTGAGACACAGCCACAGCCCGAGTGACACACACATGGGCCACGGACCCAGACACACTTGCAGCACCAGCAACAGGAGTGTGAGACACAGCCACAGCCCGAGTGACACACACATGGGCCACGGACCCAGACACACTGGCAGCACCAGCAACAGGAGTGTGAGACACAGCCACAGATGTAGTCACTGACACGTGAGCCACTGACCCAGACAGACTGCCAGCACCAGAAACAGGAGTGTGCAACACAGCCACAGATCTTCTAACTGACACGTGAGCCATAGACCCAGATACACTGCCAGGACCTGCAACAGGAGAGGGCACAACTGACACTGTGCCACCATCTGATACATGAGAATCAACTGCACCAGCGCCACTGGGACAACTGAAATGATGAGCCACAGGGCTGTATGGGCCAGGAGGCAGGGTGGGCCTGGGAGCTGGGGATAGCTGACCTAGAGCCAAATCGGGGTTGGCAGGTGTCAATGGTGTGTGTCTGCGTTTCTTAGGGATGTGTGAGTGCACCCTGGACAGGACAGGACTGGCAAGTGGTGGGGACTCCAAAGAATCACCACCCACCATAGGTGGAGCATCTGCAGCCGGGGATCTGGTTTATGGGGACGTGCTGGAGCCTGCTTGTCGTTTGCTCTGTGCCTGCCGCCTGGACTCGGAATCATGTGTAATGGGGGATGCAACAACAGGGGACACCCTCCTCTGCTTCTGACTGGCCTGGATGGGAGTGGAGGTATGGGGGGACTCCGCCGCGGAGACATCTGTTTGGCGTTCAGTAGAAAACATCAGCCTCAGTGCAGCCAGGGGTGAAGTATGCCTGTCCTTGATTGCGCCATTGTCCATGCTAGATGCCTTGTCCGTAGGATGTGCCTTATCCTTAGGTGGAGTGTTGTCTCTGGATGTAGCCTGTGCCCTGGTCGCCGCCCTGTTCCTGCCAGCAGACTTGTCGTCTGTGGTGCACCTGTCTCCAGTAGACACCTGCTCTCTGTGTGTGTCCCTGCCCTTGGGAGATGGACCTTGCTCTGCTGTGGGCCTGCCCTTGGGAGTCTCCCTGCTCCTAGGAGGTGCCTTTGTCTTGTCACTGTCCTTGGGAGTGTCCCTTTCCTCTGCTGTGGGCCTGCCCTTGGGAGTCTCCCTGCTCCTAGGAGGTGCCTTTGTCTTGTCACTGTCCTTGGGAGTGTCCCTTTCCTCTGCTGTGGGCCTGCCCTTGGTAGTCTCCCTGCTCCTAGGAGGTGCCTTTGTCTTGTCACTGTCCTTGGGAGTGTCCCTTTCCTCTGCTGTGGGCCTGCCCTTGGGAGTCTCCCTGCTCTTAGTAGGTGCCTTTGTCTTGCCACTGTCCTTGGGAGTGTCCCTTTCCTCTGCTGTGGGCCTGCCCTTGGGAGTCTCCCTGCTCCTAGGAGGTGCCTTTGTCTTGTCACTGTCCTTGGGAGTGTCCCTTTCCTCTGCTGTGGGCCTGCCCTTGGGAGTCTCCCTGCTCCTAGGAGGTGCCTTTGTCTTGTCACTGTCCTTGGGAGTGTCCCTTTCCTCTGCTGTGGGCCTGCCCTTGGGAGTCTCCCTGCTCCTAGGAGGTGCCTTTGTCTTGTCACTGTCCTTGGGAGTGTCCCTTTCCTCTGCTGTGGGCCTGCCCTTGGGAGTCTCCCTGCTCTTAGTAGGCGCCTTTGTCTTGTCACTGTCCTTGGGAGTGTCCCTTTCCTCTGCTGTGGGCCTGCCCTTGGGAGTCTCCCTGCTCTTAGTAGGTGCCTTTGTCTTCTGACTGGCCTTGTCCAAGGTACAGTCCATGGACATGTGAGTATCCCTTGCCTTGGGAGTACCTTTTGTGTTGAATGCCTGTGTAGCTCCTGAAGGCATGTCCCCCAACAACACTTGTGGATCCTGTGTGTGTACTCCAGTGTATCTGACGTCGTCTACGTGAACAGATTTAGCTGATCTAGGGGATGGGGTCTGTGCCCTGCGTGCCCTGACGTGCTGTCTGACGCTGCTTCTAGTGCAATAACCTGTATTTGAGTCCTGCTCAGAATAATCACTACCCCCTGAGACATCCAGTGGTGTAGATGGGGAAACAGAAGTAGCACCCTGTTCATGCGACTGTACTATTGCAGACGACACACTGCTTGCCAATGACTGCACTGTCCTGTGTAGACCTGCAAGATCGCCATGCATCCCTTCCATGAAAGCCACCACCTGGCCCAACTTCCTATCATGGTCCTGGAGAGCATTTGTCATATTGGTCTGCCCCACACACAGCTGTCGCAGCAGATCAACGGCCTCAGCACACAGTGCATTTTGGCTCACCGTGGCAGGGGCAGCGGTGCCTGCACCGAACGCCACTCTGCTCCCCCTACTCCTCCGGCCACGAACAGTACATGGTGCAGTTTGTGGAAGTGTGGGCCCTGTGTGCTATCTTCCGACAGAAGGTGAAGAGTGCCCACTCCCAGTCTGTGACAACAGTGCAGGCTCACCAAGAGTGTCCGACGAGGAGGACGATGGTGTCTCCACATGCGAGTCCTCAGGGACGGTCCTGTCCTCCTCTCCGGCGCTGGCCTCCTCTGTGTCAGTCTGCGTGTGTGCGAAGTCTGAGCCGGACTCATTTCCTCGACTACTCTCCGCCGTCTGTGGCTGAGTGTCCTCTGTCATACCTGAAATGCACATAAAAGATGTGTGAGTCATGGGAAGACTGACGTACAGAAGGAACAGGATTGCCAAATTACATAGCTGACAAAGATTTTGTAGCCCTCATCCTGCACATGGCCCACCTCTACCAGTCATCCTCACATTTCCTACCATGGGGCCATGGACCACTAGGGGATGTGCCTCAACACTCAACTACTAAGCAAGTGGCGTGTCAACATGGCGGACCTGGATGCCAAATGAGAACCACCCAATGGGACCAAAATGGCATCACAGACATACATACGCAACACGGAACTCAATAGTGTGTCTGTGCACCAATACATGCATAGCACTCACAGGTTTCCTACACAGACAGTTTGCTCACCGCTAGTTTGCTGTTGATCGTCACTCAGACGTTCGGCCAGTTCAGGATGCGTCACTGCAATGATACGGTGCATGAGAGGGGTCATGGAGCGTCGGGCCAGACGGGGCGTCCTTGGAATCAGGCCCAGTGTTACTTCCGCTACATTCTTGCTTAGCCTGGAAATGTCGTCCCAGCGTTTGTGGCAGTGTGTATGTCGTCTGTTGCACACCCCCAATGCCCGTACTCCCGTGCTATGCTCCTCCACAGGTCCTTGCGAAGGTGCAGCTTGACCTACCATGATGGGAGACAAAAGGGTTTAAGTCAGTGGACAGGTGGCCTGTCACACACATAGGGGCAAGACGTAACTGTCAGCAGCCATGCACAATCAGGAACATATGTCTAGCCCACACTAAACAGCTAAGATAGGAATAGGCCACATCATTTGGCCCCCTCACGCACACCAACATGTCCCACACTGCACTTACCACCCGTCCTGGTGCGCCGTAGAGGCGTCCATAATTGCGGAGTACACCGTCCACGAGGACATCAAGCTCCGCGGCGGTGAAGGGTCGAGACCGGATCTCTTTGCCTCCCGACATGGCAAGATCACGGAGTATGGCACTAGTGCAGCAGTCGGTGGTCAGCTCAGCAGCAGCAGCAGCAGGTCGAGGTGATGGTCACAGGCAGCAGTCGGTGGTCAGCTCAGCAGCAGCAGCAGGTCGAGGTGATGGTCACAGGCAGCAGTCGGTGGTCAGCTCAGCAGCAGCAGCAGGTCGAGGTGAACAGGCAGCACTGGTCCCCAGGGTAGGAAGTGTCATTTTGGCCAACACACATATATAGGGCCCTCGGCACGTGTCAGTGGCATACGTCGCCAGCAATTGGTCAGCCCTGGAAGCGTGATCGTGAGATGGGCCAATTACTGGCCCTGTTGTTGCGGTGCCCAGCTTCCGCTACTTGCGATTGGCCATATGCGGCCAGCGTCCCTCTTCCCATTGGCTGCATGTGCGGGGACCGTCACGGGCACACATCGGCAACCGCACGTGCAAGCCTCAGGCACGGATGCTTCAGTTGCAACAATGTTCCATCACTGGCGCCACCATGGCGGTGCACGTACTCAGCGGGGGAGGTGCAGGCCTATACACCCTGTAGATGTACGCAATGGACATGCCAGGTCATGACCCCCCTTACAGTCACCTTGCATCGTCCACCGTACACCGGCCGGAGCGGCCGGGCCTAGGACGGCCGTGGCCGGCCATGAACTCAACCGCCGTGGCCGGCCATGAACACAACCGCCGTGCCCGGCCATGCGGTTGTGTTCATGGCCCGGCACGGCGGTTGTGTTCATGGCCGGGTACGGCGGTTGTGTTCATGGCCGGGCACGGCGGTTGTGTTCATGGCCGGGCCCGGCGGTTGTGTTCATGGCCGGGCACGGCGGTTGTGTTCATGGCCGGGCACGGCGGTTGTGTTCATGGCCGGGCACGGCGGTTGTGTTCATGGCCGGGCACGGCGGTTGTGTTCATGGCCGGGCACGGCGGTTGTGTTCATGGCCGGGCACGGCGGTTGTGTTCATGGCCGGGCACGGCGGTTGTGTTCATGGCCGGGCCCGGCGGTTGTGTTCATGGCCGGGCACGGCGGTTGTGTACATGGCCGGCCACGGCCGTCCTAGGCCCGGCCGCTACGGCCGGTGTACGGTGGATGATGCAAGGTGACTGTAAGGGGGGTCATGACCTGGCATGTCCATTGCGTACATCTACAGGGTGTATAGGCCTGCACCTCCCCCGCTGAGTACGTGCACCGCCATGGTGGTGCCAGTGATGGAACATTGTTGCAACTGAAGCATCCGTGCCTGAGGCTTGCACGTGCGGTTGCCGATGTGTGCCCGTGACGGTCCCCGCACATGCAGCCAACGGGAAGAGGGACGCTGGCCGCGTATGGCCTTTGGGAAGTAGCGGAAGTTGAGCACCGCCATGGCGGCGCCAATTATGTTATCTTGTCAGACGCTGCACCGTGATGTGTTGTGTGCAGTTGCGTCATGAGGGATGTGAGCGTGATAGGGAAAGGTCATATGTCATACAATGTAGCATGTGTGTCCATGCAATGCCCATCGGTCGGTACACAATGGGCAACAGATGTGCATTTGTACGTGTTGACGTCGGGTGTGACCCTACATACGTTCTTACATCTTCACAACTACACAGTACATCACGGCTGTGTGCCCAAATTATGCATCTGTTGTCTGTGTCTTGTTCTGGCGAGGTGACTACAGTGGTGGTGGTACACATGCATTCCGTGTATGAGTTTTGTACGTTGTGTCACCATGCATGTAATTACCGTATGTACATCATTCTTGGTGTTGGCATGTGTGCTTGATGACATGGCGTGTGTATAATTATCGTTTGTGTGCATGCAGTTGCATGTGTGTCTGTGATGTGGCTACTAAACATTAGGGTGCAGACTGAAGTATTGTCAGTAAGGTTCACATGTGAAGGAGTTGTACACGTATGCGTCGTTTGCAAGTTGACCTAAGTTACATCTCTGTCCCACACAGGAGGGCTCCAAATGTGCATCGGCCATACACTGTGCTGGAGGATATGGTTGACGAGGAGGTGATTCGGAAATTCCGGCTGGATCGACGTCGGTTGCTGGAGCTTGTGGCTCAATTGTCTCCTCATCTGCAGCCACGTAGGACGTATCCTGGGTCGATTACACCCACTGCAAAGGTCATGGCGGTACTCCATTTCTTTGCTACTGGCACATTTCAGTACACAGTTGGACATGCCGGGGGGATGTCACAGGCCATGTTCAGCACGGTTCTTCGGGATGTCTTAACAGCTATGATGCTGTACAAGGATGACTACATACATTTCCCACGTCCGGAAGAGTTGCCAGCTGTCAAAGCTGATTTCTATGCCCTGGGCCACATACCTCACGTTGTGGGCTCAATTGATGGCACACACATCGCAATCATTCCACCACGGGCACGGGAACAAGTGTTCAGGAATCGCAAACACTTCCATTCGCTGAACGTGCAGGTGGTGTGCCTGGCAAACAACATCATCTCACATGTGTGTGCAAGATTTCCTGGATCTGCACATGACGCCCACATCATGCGGAGCAGCAATGTCCCACGACTCATGGCTAATCTGCGACCCGGTCAAGCGTGGCTTGTTGGTGAGTGTGCAGTGGGGACTCTTGTGATCTCTGTGTTGCATGGGGTACCCACCATATCTTGTTGTGGTGTTTGTCTCTGTCATCCCCCTACATAGGCGACTCGGCTTACCCAAACCGGCCCTGGCTCCTCAGTCCCCTACGTAATCCGAGAACAGCGGGTGAAATGCGGTACAATGATGCACATGGAAGGACACGGAGAGTCATCGAACGTACCTTTGGACTGCTAAAGTCTCGGTTTCGGTGCCTCGATAAGACCGGAGGGGCCCTGCCTTACTCACCAGGAAAAGTATGCAGGATCGTGATTGCCTGCTGCATGCTCCACAACCTGGCAGTACGCAATGACATTGAACTGCTGTTGGACCCTGAAGACGAAGGAGTTCCTCGGCCTCCCATCCCACCCATGTCGACTGATGAGGATAGTGGTGAGGAGGAAGGTGTGGACCAGAGGCGCCAGCTCATAGATCGCTACTTCCCTTGAATGTGAGTAACTACCTCTAGTGGCGGTTGACAATGCCTCATGTATGTTTGCTGGTGTTGTGTGGATGTGGGGTTAATCAGCTGGGTGTTCTTGTTTGTGATGGTTGCTAATGTGTGTCTTCATTTCTTTGGACATACAAGTCTCCATGATGTGTGTGCTCTCATCCCATGCTTTTGTGATGGTTGTCGTTTGTGTAATGTTGCTGTGCATTGTGTTGTGATGTGTGTGAATCTGTTTCCTGACGTGTGTTTGCTGTCTCTGATTTTCTCTAGGTCACTCCCGCAGCGCCATGATCATGTACGACTGTCATCCCTGAACCTGTTTACGTCTGTTTCTGAAGGCAATCATGTGAATAAACATGGAGGCAAAACATCATTGTGTGAGTAAGTGCTATTTATTTACAGGTTGTGCTTCTGTGCTGGTGAATATTTACAAGTAAGTGGGGTGGAGGGAGTTGGAGTTGAAGGTAATGGCAGATGAAATGTCCGTGCTGACACCACATTGGGGGGTGTCAGGGTAGTCCAGCAGACCAGTGGGAATGATTGTCTGTGGGACAGGATACTTAGCTGGGTGAATGTCTGGCACAGGCGGTGACATTGTCATGGTCGTCCCCTCTTGGAGCGTGTGGATGGCGCTCCAACACTGCTCTCAGCCACTTCCTGCCTCGGCCGGCCCCTCCGTCTCTGAGGTGGTACAGAGTCAGCTGGGAGGGCAGGTTGTTGAAGGGCCACATCCGTCGCCAGGGGCACAGGTGGTGGTGGCGGCGGTGGAGGCGGAGGTGACGGTGGCGGTGGAGGCGGAGGTGGCGGTGGAGGCGGAGGTGACGGTGGCGGTGGCGCTACGACACTTGGTGGAGGGGGGGGGTTGTTCCGGGCAACCCATTCCCTCCACATCGTTGCCTGCTGGCCCATGATCTGCAACATCTGGCCAAGGATGCCACAGATTTCGCGCTGGATGTTGTTGTTGTCCACCGAGTCCTGGTGTGCACGATCTGCGTTTGCCTGGGACCGGTCGTATGACGCCTGGCACCTGGCAAGGGCTTGTAGGGACTGTGCCACTGGCTGGGGTAGCTGTCCTTCCTCTGCACGGCGGTGTGTGGCTCGCCTGATTGGCTGATGTCCCGTTGCCTGTGTCTGTGGCCCACTCACCCTGCTTGTGTGTGGGGCCGATGGACCAGCGTTGTGCGCTGGGTCATGCTGGGTGGCACCGGCAGGAGTCGTGGTGCTGGTGGTGCTGGTGGTACTGGTGGTACTGGTGGTACTGGTGGTACTGGTGGTGGTGGGGACTGTGCAGATCACAGAGACAGGTGTCGCTGGAGTGACACTTGCGACGTTGGTCGGTCCCGGGAGTCCCTGTGAGCCGGATGGCCCTGGCTGCGTGCTTGGTCCCGCTCCATCCTCCGCACCGGAGCTGCCTGTGTCCTCGTCACCAGAGAGTCCTGTAGGTGTGGGAGGCGAGGCTGGCGGCCGGGTACTGGTTTCCCCAGTCAGTTGACGATCACCTGAGGGACAAGATAGAGCTGGTCAGTGATGTGGACATTACATGGTTATGTAGATTTTTAGACATTTCTGTTTCCTGTCGCACACGCCCCACCCTCCACCGACACCACCACCACCAGCACCCTCCCCGTGTGCATGGGGGCCTGTTGGGAGTAGTAGTTTGGGCCTCTCACACACCCCACCCTCCACCACCACCACCACCCTCCCCGTGAGCATGGGGGCCTGTTGGGAGTTGTAGTTTGGGCCTCTCACACACCCCGCCCTCCACCACCACCACCATCAGCACCCTCCCCGTGTGCATGGGGGCCTGTTGGGAGTTGTAGTTTGGGCCTCTCACACACCCCGCCCTCCACCACCACCACCACCAGCACCCTCCCCGTGTGCATGGGGGCCTGTTGGGAGTTGTAGTTTGGGCCTCTCACACACCCCACCCTCCACCACCACCACCACCACCAGCACCCTCCCCGTGTGCATGGGGGCCTGTTGGGAGTAGTAGTTTGGGCCTCTCACACACCCCACCCTCCACCACAACCACCACCCTCCCCGTGAGCATGGGGGCCTGTTGGGAGTTGTAGTTTGGGCCTCTCACACCCCCCACCCTCCACCACCACCACCACCAGCACCCTCCCCGTGTGCATGGGGGCCTGTTGGGAGTTGTAGTTTGGGCCTCTCACACACCCCACCCTCCACCACCACCACCACCACCACCCTCCCCGTGAGCATGGGGGCCTGTTGGGAGTTGTAGTTTGGGCCTCTCACACACCCCACCCTCCACCACCACCACCACCAGCACCCTCCCCGTGAGCATGGGGGCCTGTTGGGAGCCATGGACATGTTAGTGAGTTGGTGTCCAACGTGCATGGGTTGGGGCATAGGAGATGTTTCTTCTCAGTTGTGTGAGCCTGACCATGTCGTGCTGATCGTGGTGCTTGGTTTGTACTCACCAGTCTCTTCTCCTTCGTCAAGTCCGTCTAGGCTCTCTGGGTGTAGTATCACCAGCACCTTCTCCTCCCAATCGGTGTAGGGTATGGGCTCCGGGGGTGTGCCACCGCCAGTATGATTGGCTCGGGCAAAGTTTTTAGCTCGGATGCCCTTGACCCTGGTCTTCAGGTCATGCCACCGCCTCTGGATGTCATGCTTCGTCCTCGGCACAGTCCCCGAGGCATTCACCCGAGTGACGATCCTGTCCCACATGTGGTTCTTTTGCGCCACGGACGTCTGCTGGACTTGGGCCCCGAAGATGTGGGGCTCAACACGGAGTATTTCATCTACCATTACCCTCAACTCTGTCTCCGTGAATTTGTTTTTTTTTTTGGGTGCCATGGTGTGTGGTGCTCAGTGTGTGAGTTGAGTGAGTTGGGGGGTGCAGGTGTGTGGTGTGTGATGTGTAGGATTTGTGTGGTGGGTGTTTGTGTGGTGGGTGTGGTAGGGTGGTGGTTGTGTGTCTTCTATGTGAGTTTGCAGTATCTCGATTTTGGCCTCTTGCTAGCAGCAATGCTGTGATGCAAAGGATTGTGGTAGCGTGTGTGTGTCATTTTATAGTCGTGTCTCAATGGTTGTTGGCAGTCAGGTGGTAGGTGGGCGTGTTGACTAGTGTGCATTATTGGATAATTGGGACGTGTCATGGCGGCTTGTGCTTGATGTTGGGGGGGGGCGTTGTCAATGTTGGTATGTTTGCTTTGGACTAGCGGTAGGCTTCCTGACATTTGTTTGCCGCTAGGGATGTTGTGCGTGTTGGCCTTCCGCAGTGATGCTGTGGTTATCGTAGCATTCTTTCCGCCGCGGACGTGGACGGCTGTGAGTTCCGTGGTCCGGGCAGATTAATCCTAATTGCGGCCACGGAGTATTCACAGGTATGGCGGTACATGTGTTATTTTCCGCGGTCATTTCCGTCCGCGGCAGTGGTTGTTCATTGGACTCCGTCCGCCGCGGACGGAGTTGGATGTGTTCCGTCCACCGCGGATGGTGTTGGTTATGATCCGTCCGCCGCGGTCGGAGTTTCGTGACATGATTATCCTAATCCCAAACGCGGAATCTCCGCGGCGCGGCCGGGAGTAAAATTTCCCCCACCATGGCGGACAGTGGCCATTTCCGTCCGCCATCCTAATCGACCCCTTAATGTGAGATTTTGTTTATGCTTCAGTGGACACTGTTCTTTTTCTGCTTCTGTTTTCGGTGCTATTATTTGTTTAGAGAAAATGTTGTGGTTTTTATTTTACAGAGATAATTTCATATTTCACTAATCCGAGTTAATTGTGCGAATATGTTACTTGTCATTTTTTTTGGTTTTATGGTTTATGGGTTGAGCATGGTAGGATGGTTTGGTATTTGCACTGTTTTTGTTCAAGCAAGGGGGAGTGCTTTATGGGGTTTGAGTTTTTTGACTCAGTGTTTGAGTAATGAAGCACGATTCTTGGGTGGAGAAGTCATGTGATGACAGTCAATTAGGGACACCTCTGGTTTGATTAGGAACATGATTGAGAACAGGGTAAATAACGGGTTGTATGGGAGGGAAGAGTGTCAGATAAGACATGAAGATGGTGTGATAGTTTATCTAGACGGGAGACCAGTGCTACCTGATTGTATGCTTGCACCAATGGCCAGAATGTACCATGGGGAAACACACATAGGCAGAGGCGCAATGATAAGGTTATTCAGACAGGATTGGTTTAATGCAAGGTTTAGAGGTGTAGCAGAGAGTCTTTGCCAGAGATGCTTGATTTGCCAATGAATGAACCCTGGTAGGAAAACTGTGGTTTGCCCTGAGAAAATTGGAAAGGCAGAAGGCCCATTTATCAGACTACAATTTGATTTCATTCAGTTACCTGCTTGTCGAGGATTAAAATATATTCTTGTCATCGTTTGTTTATTTTCCATGTGGGTAGAAGCACATCCGACCCGAAGGAATGACAGCTTAACTGTAGCCAAACTGTTTTTAAGAGAGCTCATTCCGCGGTTCGGTTTCCCAGTAACGATTGAATCAGACCAAGGGTCTCATTTTAATAATGAAATAATTCAACTGATTTGTGAAGCATTCAAAATTGAGCAAACGCTGCACTGTGCACACCCCCTAGACGCTTCTGAAGTGGTAGAACACCTGAATGGTACAATCAAAGCAAGATTGGGAAAGATGTGTGAATCTACTCAATTGGAATGGCCTGATGCTTTACCTCTTGTCCTGATGGGAAGCATCACAAACAAGAAAACAGGCTTGAGTCCCCATGAAATACTCATGGGTAGGGCAATGAGGCAAACATGTGTGCCAGGGTACAAGCTGTTAACTATATCTTATGATTTAGTGTTGGAGTACTGCAAAGAGTTGGCTGACCAAGTACGTTCTATCTCTCACCAGGTTGGGGAAGATGCTGTATCCAGACAATCAACTCCAGGACATGACTTGAACCCTGGAGATTGGGTACTGATAAAAGATCACACCGGGAATCTTGCCTAGCACCAAGGTGGGGAGAACCGCCACACTGAATCCATGCCAGCCATACCAACAGGGTAACAGAACCTGACGAAGTTGAGGCTGAAGGTTGCGCAGCTGAAGGGTCTCAAGAGGTTGATCCTGAAGTAGTTGACAAAGAAAAACAGTGCACCAGTCAGGATGAATGGATTCCAGTGGTCGACATACCTGAAATAAGAATAAGAACAAGAAGCCAAACATATTTAGATAGTCAGAGTGATAGTGAGGATGAGACAGGAATAGAAGAACACACTCAGATTACAGAAACCAAAGCTAATGGTAATCTTGAGGAGGACCATATAAGGAAAAAGCAATATACTCAGACCAACGAAACACACACCAGAACACCTGTGTCTGAGGAGGGACAGATAGGTACTAGAGAAAATGCACAGGAAGAAGACAATCAAGAAATTGCAGGACCTGAGCAAGACCAGACAGGATTAGCAAAACATGTTCAGGAAGAAGAAAAAATTCCAGGCCCAACAAAGCAATATCCTGATCAAGGTCAGGCTAGTATAGAAGAACCCATCCAGGCAGAAACGTCAACGGTAATAAGCCCTGGACAAGGACAGATAGAGAGGATACCTAAAGACGATAAAAATCAAATTGTGCCACAACTCAAAGAAAATAAAAGAACATCTGAAGAATCAGAAAGCACAGTGCCAGCTAAAAGACTCAGAAAAGGTGATACTTGGCGTGGTTTTGTAAAAAGACTGACATATCACCTAGTCACAATAGATGAAGAACCCGAACAAGTAGATGAAATAAAACGCCAAACTGAATCATCTACAAATAAGCCAAGAAGGAGAAGTCCATGCTTGAGAAAACTGGACAATAATTGGACTTATGTGATTCTCGAGGAATTTGAGAATCTGGAAATCAGTGATGAAAAAGATGAAGAATTGATTGCTGATCAGTCTATCGAAAAAGTGAGACCAACTTGAGATAAATCCATAGTTATATCCTGTGAAAACTTTTCAAAGAGAGGTTAAGTCTACTTAGTCAAGATGGCTGAGACTAGAGTTACTGGGAACTCAAACAGAAATTGTATAAAGACATGCTGTAGCATATGCATATGTAGTGTATTGATAGTGCTTATTGTATGGTTAGGACTGACAATAGCAATACCTTACTTGATGGCTGCTAAACAGAATGACACTAGTATACACGGAAAGGTAACGCACCACAAACAAGACAGAGTAAACTTAGAAGCACCAGATGAGATAGAACTACATCATAGTAGAAACAAAAATGAGACAGAAATGAATGTATTTGCTAACTTATTAGTACACTATGTAGAGACAATGCAAGTTAGTGATTGTTATGTTAGTATGAAGTTACAGACATCAGTAGCAGAAGGGGTTACTTACCATCATTTACCTCTAACATATGGTATTTCATGTAGTATATTGACTAGTTTGTTTTATAGAACTGGAAAGTTACAGTATTATTATTCTAATTTAGAAGTCTTTTTTCTTGAAATTCCTATATGCAGAAAAATTAATCCTGTCCTTAGCAGTAGAGACTCACAGTTCATGGGTGAATTTTTCCTAACAATAAAAACAATAGATATAGCTGAAGCACACAAAGGGAACTTAACATGTAGATTACATGGAGAAGAGAAAATATTTTTGAATTTAGTAGAGAAAAGGAGACAGGATTTCCATAGAAAAGCCACTGAACCGAAACCCCAGATACCCAAATGGGCTGGAAGGGAAGAATTTATGGCAACTGGCAAGACTAATGCTGCTATGTCTCTGGATTTTGAAAAGAAGGGGGAATTATGTCCCCATAGGTTGAAGACTGAGTATAATAATGTATTTATCGGTTCCAGTGAATGTGAACACAATTTTTCCTGATAATTGAGGGTTGGGGACTAAAAGGGGAACTGATCCAGTATTTCCTGGAGTCTAATATATTTGTGGGAACAAAGCTTATTTTAAGCTGCCTGATCATTGCTATGAGAGTTGCTATTTCGGAATAATATTTCAGAAAGTATGCCATGTAAAGAGAATCACTGGAAGCAATGAAAACGAAAATGAAATAACATGATATAAAAGAACTAGTTTTTCTGAAATTGTAGGTGATATATTTAGTGCAGTGATACCTTCAGTGGGAGTAATTCTGAATACACAAAGAGTTTGTAAATTGTCTACAGTGGTGGATCGCTTATCGACCGGCACTGCTGGAGGATTCTTAATGATCAATACTGAATTAGTTGCGATCAGATCAATGGTTTTACAAAATCGACTTGCTCTTGATATATTATTGGCAAAAGAGGGCGGAGTCTGTAGAATGCTAAAGGCGCAACATTGTTGCACGTACATACCTGATAAAAGTGTTGAAATTGGAAGGTATGTAAGAAATATTACTCATTTGGAAGAAGAACTGAAACCACTGGAGGTTGATAGTGCATGGAAGAGACTAACTGATGGTCTCTCCTCTGTAGTTAGTTGGCTTTCTAATGTAGGTAAAAGTATTGTAGGTAAAGTACTGATGCCAATAATGGGGATATCACTACTAATTTTGGTGATAATGATTTGGTGCAAATGCTGCAGAAACAGAAAGTGGTATGCAGTAAATGAGAAAAGGAAGAAACGAAAGATTGAAGAAATTCAAATGGAGGAGTTGAAGGGGGATATATATAAAAGAATGAAAGTTTTCAAAAACAAAAGAGAAAAAAGAACTCCCAAAGAAATAGAAGAAATAGAACTGGGAGATTGCTAAAGTTGGCATCTGGTTTCGTAATTAGTGATGGTATAAATACCAACAAAGAGGGGATTGATGGAGCAAGGTTTCATTTGTATAGAAACTTGCTTTTATACATTTCCCTAGAAACAACATGTAACTAATTAATCAACATGTTTTGTATTATTAACAAATGCATTACACAACATTTCTAGCATCTAGGGGAAGTTTGACAATGTGCTTTTACTAACAGTAACCCGAGTGTCCTAAAATGGCCACCAAGAACGCGGGAAATCTTCTGCGCAGGCGTCTGCCACATCTACGTGGTGTGATGTATCTTTCGCTTTGGTGGGAAATTCTTGCTTCGGCACATTAATGCCAAGATGGCCGCTTCATGCTTACTTATACTAAAGCACATGCTCCTGCTTGTACTAAAACTTGTGTGTCTTGTTTAACTATTAATGCTATAGTATAAATAAAGTAATGGGGTTAGAGTAGAGATAAGTGGTATACAGTGGATTCATTTATTTTTTGTATTCTAATGTGTTTCTTTTTGACTTTATGAATAGCTCCTATTTGGGCCTAAGGGTGACTCAAATCGCCCTATTTAATTTACTCTGCGCATGTGCCGAGAGCACTGAAAGACCTCGAGTAGTGGCATTGAAATATTGCCAAAGACTGTCTTACCCGCGATGCGCCTGGGAACCTCACCCCATGACCTGGGAAAAGGAAGACATCTTCCAAATTTGTTAAACATTTTATATTATAATGAAATAATATTGCTGGGTGTAATAATATTCATGGGAAAGTAAATTATGGGCGGGAACTTGATCAATATAAGTCAATGAAAATGACCTCAACTTAGTATGGTGTGATGACATCTCCTCTCCTTTCTGACCAATCACTGAAGGGGCACACATAGATTTGCAACATTTAGGGGTGGTATATTGCCCTGGTAATGGTATAACTAAGTTAGAGAAATTGTCCGACTTGTCCGATTACCTGACCTGTCACTGACCCAACGTATGCTATAGGAGACCGAGAGCAGAGGTGCTGGCAGAGCACTCTATCAGAAGAATTGTGGTGTTGCTGAGGGAGAATTATCGATTCCCCAGTCGGGGTACCTAACTTCCTTAGAGAGGGTTGTGATGCTGGTGTTGCACTAGTGGAGGTTACCTGGCCTGTTCTGCACCTGTCCTGTCCTGTTGGCACCGGATTAGTCGGGAGCCCTATCTTTGCCCCAGCCCATGGCCAGGGTTAGTCCTCACACCATTCTAGGTAAATATAATCCATGTGGTATGAAGGAGTTGATAGTGTTTTTTCTTGCATTTTGTGATATTCAGTGACACACGATTTTACATGCTGCCTTACTATCAAGGATGATAGGAACCTTTTGGGATCCAATCATATCAACAGATGTCATTTTTTGATACTTTCTCTTATTATCAAATTCATTTGCTTCACCTGGGTTTCATTATACATCATGTATAACCATTCTGATTGTTCAGATTCATCAACGTGTTAATGTTCAATACTTTCCATCTGTCTTAGATGTTTGTTACTTCCTTTAGTGTTGCTTATTCCACCTTTTGACATTTCCCTTTTTATCATGTTTGAATCTGCATACACTTGCAAAGAGATTTGGCTTTCCATATTCTCTGAATTGTTGTCCCAAGCTGGACAAGTATTTAAATGAGGAAACAGCAACCCACATCAGTAACATAATCTTGTTTCTTCGAGTTGAGATTCTGTCTTCTATATTTTACTATCTTTCCTCAACATTTGTTGAACTTGCTCCGTTATTTTCCACCTTCCCTGCTCCGCATTTTTATTAGGTTTTTTTTGCTTGCACATCTGTTTGAGCCATCTGTAAAACTCTTTGTAAATCATATGTTTTTTCCAACAATTTCTTTGTAAACTCTCCTGAATTACATCCTTGTATTATCCGTAGTGTAATTGCTTCATCATTATTGAACTTTTCAAGTTCACAAAACGTCACTAATTTTCTTGGTATTGTTACATATTCATTGATAGATTTATCTTCTTCTTGGTAGGCCACATTAAAATTATATCTTTTGAAATTCAATTTTCTTTGAGGATCAAATCTCTCATTGAGGCATTTCACATGTCCCCTCTACATATTTCTTTATTGTTCTAAAAAAGTTATTATCAAAACCTCACCCACTAAATTGAGTAATAGATCATTTGCCTGTTCATCGGACTATCTCTTAAATGTAGCCTTTAAAAATTGTTAAAAACGTATTATTATTTTTTTCCATCTTTCTGCAATGGTTTATTGATCTGATATGGAAAATAAAAAATCCATGTTTGTTGTCATTTCACTGCTAGTTTCTTCATTTAGCATTATTTTCAATCAATTGATCATATATTTGTTTTTTTATTACAATATAACTTGAAATTCATTGTTAATATACTAATTTTACTATTTGCCTGATCTAAAAATGGCTGCCTCAATGTAAATCTATGGAAGCATCCTGATTTAAAGATGGCTGCCCTGATTTTGTTAGTTTCGCATTTTGTGCCTGATTTCAAAATGGCAGCTTTACAGACTTTCCTGTATCTTGTGTTGTTTCATTTTCATGAGCTAGGGCGCATATGCGGCATTTTCTGCAAATGTCAGGCACAAAATACAGGAAATCTGCAATGTGAAGTAACTGTTTTTTTCCTTTATGTTCCACAATGCGATATAGCGATCTGCTGTGATGTGAGACAGCATTAAAGTCACTTGTTCAGGCAAATATTATTTAACCAGGTTCCGCCCTTACCGCTTATCATCATTATCAGCACAGCCTGAGTTGTTCAACGCTCATCACTAATCTGTAATGTCATGTTTAATTAACAGATGGGAATGACTTGATTCAGTAGCAAAAGATGCATTAGCTGTTCAGCTACTCAGTCAAGTCATTACTGACAACTGCCTTTCTTTATTCATAACATTATGAGTCTATATTCCACACACATATCGTTCTAATTCTACCCTCACATTACATAACTATAACCAGGAGGTAGTGGTTGTGATTTAGAAACACTTACATTCACTTAGAATGGCGTTCAGTGCTGGATACGATATAGGAAGATTTATGAACCACAGCTAGCAGATACCTGAGTCTATCTAAAGGACATGGAAAGCTATTCTTTAAACACCTTGATCTCGTAGTAAAGATGTGAAATAGCGTAATAGAAGGTGAGAACTTGGTGACTTAGGCACCAGTGACAATGTTTTTGGAAAAGGGATGTCCATTGCTCAATTCATTTTCACTGCTTATTCTTTAGGCTCGTGAGATGAATTACTCATAAATTTCAGAAATAGAAGAAGGTTAAGAAAAGTGTCACATTTTGCAGCAGAAAGGCAAGGG
This sequence comes from Lissotriton helveticus, assembly GCF_964261635.1. Taxonomy (NCBI): domain Eukaryota; kingdom Metazoa; phylum Chordata; class Amphibia; order Caudata; family Salamandridae; genus Lissotriton; species Lissotriton helveticus. The sequence continues at coordinate 875,789,325 of NC_136059.1, forward strand.
CCGCTAAATTGATAGAAACTAAACAAAGGAGAGTTGATTCACATCGAAATTTAAGTCTGTTTAGAGTGGATGCCCGCCTACAAGGGAAGACTCTATCTAAACAAAGGGAAGCAGTGGTCAGGGCCACCAAACATGCAAACATCTACATACTTATACTGAAATTGTAGACTTGGGGATGTGCCATTAATGTAGCTTAAGTTATTTATAAAAGACCCTCATCCAAAATATCAAGAAGCGTTCAGAATCATTATCTTTACGTAAGAGAGAGTTTAGCTGTAATCAAGTGCTTTTTTAAAGTCACTTTTAAAAGTGACTTTTTAGATGTCTTCCTCCACCTCTAAGGCCCTCATTACAAGTAGCCAGTAGAATTATATTTTGGAAGGTGCCACTCCTAGTTATGCTGTGTAGCCCAGTGTTTCCTAGTTTAGGATTACCAGGTCCACAAATACAGTACCTCACCCCCCTCCACTATATGCTGAATGGTAAATGCTCCCTCAGCCATGTCAGGCTTCCCAGATACTGGACAACCCCCTCAATCCATGGCCACCACCCCCTCAGCATTCCCGCTGCTGCAATTTACTTCTTCCCAAGCAATTGATAAATCGCAGGAGAAAAGGATATGGTTTAGTGACGATAATGGGCAATGTGCTATTTCCTTTTGTGGTCTCATTTTGGAGCAGGGTTATCTGCCATAATTGGTCATTCCCAATATTAAGCCACTTGGGCCCTGATTATGAGTTTAAGTGTTATTTACCACCTCTGATAAATAATGATACCATGGGGTATGTTATTTATCTGGTGCGATAAATAACACCTAATATGGGTTACTGAGGAATAACATGCAGGTTTTGGAATTTAATGCATCAAAATCCACATGGTATGGTAAATACCATACACATTTCCCCAGTAAAATTTAATGAAGCTTGAAGTATTTAAGGAATCCAATATTTATCTGATGTGTTAAATACCTTATAACACTTAATTCCGACCCCTGTATATATAGGGGTTTATGCACAGGTCAGCATATAACAAGTCACTCATAACCAGGCCTTTAGAGGCTGTTTGTCATCACTGATAAATAACAAAAATATGACAGGAGCACACCGCCTTGACATCTCAGCACCAGGACATAGGCTTATATTTCAAGATAGCCATCCTTCATCAAAAGAAAGTAACATATACAGTGAGAGGTGCCGTAAAGGCTGCTAAACAGTCTTTTCAGGTCACAGTACCTTACCTTGAGGGCAGGTGCATCACTGATAGCTACTCTGGAAGATTAAACTTTTTCACTGAATAAATTATCACTCTGTAGTAATCTCAACCGTTTTGAAAATTTGAGCATCTATTGGGCCCATAAATAAGGCCAGCTTTCTTCAATGGTTCTTCCTCTAGAAAATTGTGAGAGCAATAAAAGAGGAGAGTGTGGCTGGGTGAAGGATTCACACTATAGGTAGTTCATACAGTCCTGAAGTGACTGAAATGTGGATATAAGTTGCTTCCGATGCATAGAATTGACAGCCATAGGAAGACCAGAATACACTCCCCGGACCCGGAAGCACCTTGCAAATTTTAGGAAAGAATCACACTAGTAAGCTATTTCACAGGTGGTCTGCAAAACAAAGAGGTAAGAGGGGTAGAACCGAGAAAGGTCCAGAGGCACCAGCACAAATATTACTTATTAGGGCGAAAACAGGAATAAAGGTGATGGACTGCAAATGAGTTTAGACTCTAGTGACTACTTTTTGTTCCCAGAAGTTCCTGTCTGCATGCCCACGCTGTTGTGACATGGTCCAGAAGTCCCACCTCTTGTACTCCAGCTGCCCCATACCAGTCACCCATATCCTCCTGGTCCTACCCACTAGCTAGTTCCATGTTTCTTTCCTAGCTCTGCACCTAATATAAGAGATTTGCAGGGTGGTGGTGCAATGTGCATGAACTCTGACGACTGTGAATTGCAAGTCCTGTCAAAGACTCCTGACCCCTTGAACAAAAATGTCAATTTCTTGTCTGTTTTGACCCTAACATAGAGAAACCTAAAACAAATATGTATGCACTCCACAGTAAACTTCCTCTTTTATACTCATTAAATATAATGCCATAGTCCGTTGACAATTCTTTGATGTCCCTTGCTACTCTTATTTGTTCCTTGTCTGGGTTATTTGTGTATGAATTATTCTCTCAAACTCGTCCTATTTTTTTTATTGCACTTTTATATACCGCAAACTCCACCTTAGGACATTGGAGCGATTTACATTACCTAAATTCATGCTCTACAAGTTTAATACTTATTCACTCAGATTCATGTTTTTTAAATCCACAGGTAGATTAGGTGATTTTCTCAGAATATCAGGGTATTGAGCTAACCCCTAGACTCGAAGCTGTTTTCCCAGTTGCAATTTTAGCAGCTTTTGCCATTAGGACAAATGTCGAACAGTCTGTGGAAACTTTTATACACTCTATAAAAAGCTTCCGTGCGCCATAGCTTGGAATTATGAATGCCAAAGTAACATGTTTCTTGGTAGGAAATGAATTTAAAAAGCAAATGAGAAATATGTTTAGAAGAGAAGATTAAAGCCGACAAATAGATGAGAGATAAAAGTTCAAATGAGTTGTAGTGAACAAACCTATAAAAGGCACAGGGCAGAGGAAAGTCTGAGAACCATCATAGTGATAGGGCATGGGATGTGAGAGCAAGGAAGAGCACTAGAGCTAAAAAGCGATAGTAAACTAATTAAGACATTTGGTAGACACTTTTAAACAAAGTACTCAAAGTGGAAAATTGATACATTGATGCGATCAACAACAGGAGTTAGGAATTGAAATTATTCAAATTAAGGCCCAGATTTACAAAGAGTTGATGCAATTCAAGGCAGCAAACAAAGTTGCTGAGCTGCACTGCATTGTGGGAATTGGAGAGAGCAGAACTATGCCATATCAGTACAATGGATGATGATATTGGTGATATATTTTTGCACAGTAGTACAATGGATGATGTAATTGGTGATATCTTTTTGGGGTATCATCGATGATGCTGCTTGGCATGTTGTGGGTGATGTGGTGTTTGGAGGCATGGGTGTTTCTTGTCGGAGGCAATGGTTGTGGCTGATTTGCTGAACGCTAGCTAAATTTCATAGGTGTTTGTGTTTCATTTTGTGGCTGTGTCACCACTGTGACTCCACTCAAGCCCTGGCCCTTCGATTAATTCACAGTGCCCAGTTGAACCTGCAACCATCACCCCCAAGCACCTTAAGACCCTCACGGGTAAGTTCCTGCGCTTAACAAGCACTGATTGATTGCTTGATTGATGGTAATTTCCCCCACTCCCCAAATAAGTTCATCCTCCTTAGTTCCTTCAAGGAAAGCCCAGCCCTTTACCCATGAAGAATTTTAACCCTGAGATATCTGAGATGATCTCACTGCTTAAAGCAGCATACACCATTTGCTGAGTCTAAGGTATCTCTCTGTCTCGTACCCTCTCATTCCCTGCTCCTTCCCGTCATATAAACGTCATATAAACTTTTGAGGTGCACTTATATTAATTACTAGGTTGACTCTGTGATTTGTTGGGGTAGAAGCTGATTCACCCTGTGCAACCATACCTTTTTAGAACCTTGTTAATAAGGATGTGACAGTTATGTTTAGGGTACATTATATTTTGTTATGTTCTACTGAGCTGTTTTAAGTTATGGTGTGATGTATTATGTTCTTATGTTCTTATGTGCAATGCAAGGCTGTGCTATGGCAACGGAGGGTTGTGTTATGTTGTGTCATGCTGTACTTTGCTGTATTGTGGCAGTGTGTGTTCAGCTGTGCTGTGCTATGCCGTTTTGCTAGGGCAAGTTAAATTTAGCAGTGCAATGCTGTGTTAAGTAAGATGTGTTAAATTGTCCTGTATTATCTTAGGGTGTGTTACATTATGTCATGTATGTTGTGCTGTATTAAGTTAGGCTATTTTTGTTGTGGCAAGCTACCCTTTGCTGTTGTGTGTTATGCTGTGTTATACACCACCATGCTGTGATGTGCCATTTGTGTGAGTTATGTTGTGTCTACTGTGCTTTGTTAAGGTGTTTTATTCGGTGTTGTGCTGTGCAGTGGTAAGTTAGGGTGTGCAATGTCACACACGCCCTGCTGTTATGATATGGTATGGTGCCAGAATGACTACTTGATGACCCATTGCCAGAATATAATGGGAATGCAAATGGGGCAATTTAGCCACTCTTGACATCCAGCACACTACTTTCCATATCAAAATAAGCTAAGACATGCTGACCTATGGTTAGTCTGGATGTTATATAGTAATGTCACTTCATATTCACCTCTTCTCAGCTGTAGAAATACTAATACTATAACATTCAGCAGTCGGCAGCAAACTATAGTTTAATCCCCTTACACTCACATAAGACATATATGCTACAAGTCTTACCCATCTTCCAGCACTGTGCCACACAATAAACCGAAGAGATCTGGCCAGGCAGAGGACTATAATCTAGTTCATCATTGCAGGTCTCAACTAGCTACATACTATGAGAGCTTTGTTACATCTCACAATGACATTCAGACGTGTTGATAGTACAAAATATCATCCCAGCAGATCTCCCCCCTGTTTCACTCTCCAACCATGCCTGCCTAGGACCAAAAACTTTAAATAAAAGTTGGACCACCCTTTGGAGTAGCCAGCTAAGTAGACAATGATAATAGGAAATCCGATTAAGGGTCCTGCTACTGAAAATAACAAATTCTGTGTCACTGTCTCAAACCTCTTCACTCAACACACTGCTAAAGTTGCGTCCCATAAATCAATAATCACCCCTCCGGGGTCTCCAGGAATTATATGGAAACACTTCCAACATGGAATTAAAAAAACAAAGACAACCAGGAGTGGCTGGTGCAGGTAAGTGCGGTGGGGCAGAGGGCTGGGTGTTGACAGACGACGCTGAGTTAAAATAAAATAAAAAAAGAAAATCACTTACCGTGCATTTGCCACATCACTGCCACGGCAATGCGGTGAGCGCAAGGTAAGTGTTTTTCTTTACTTTTGAATGTTATTTTAACTCAGCATTGTCTGTCGACTCCTCCCAACCCGGCCCCCACCGCGCTTACCTGCACCGGCCGATCCTGAAAACAACACCCTTTCACCCACACACCCTTCACGGCGTAGGTTGCTGCTCATGCAGGCAAGCACTTCAGCATCCCACATAGTGGAAGTAAGCGCCACATAAATGCTGCAACATAGTGCAATGCTATGATCTGACAAGGAATTCCCCCTGTCATTTTTTCAGTAGGCCTGTTCCTTCTTGTTTCAATGATTATATGTATTCTTTAATTAGCAGTGACAGTAAAAGGCAATATTTATTATGTTATTGTCACTTAGTACTTCCACCGCTATTCATAGATAATATATTCATATTTTTCAGGCACACATTCTGAAACGTATGTTTTATGACAATATCAGCAGGCCGATTTTCTCTAGTGATCAAAAAAAGGAATAACAAAATATCTTCCAGGAAAAACAAATGCATTTTCTATTATGCTGCTTTTTGAGTGTCGAAAATGTAATTTCCAAATGAAAGGATTCAGCCATAGGCGAGGTAAGGGGCTCATGAACTGGATTGAATGAAAGAAATAGGAGTTCTGTTCATTTTCTGGTGTCTTTGTTAATATTTGCAGTGTACAAGTTTAAGAGTAGATCACAGTGATGTTTACAATTGTGAAAAATGTAAGTAAATTTTTTTGCAATTATCCATATGGCAGTTTTTAGCAACCCCCACCCTGCCCCTCCCCCTCCCCGCCTTCCAGCCCCACCATAACTCCCTCCACGGGCCGCGGCTGGCAGTGGAGATTCAATATGGCACTTCATGTCACCCTTCAGGCCCAACTACGAGCTATTAATAAAGTCAAAGAGAGATGCATTAGAATAGAAAAATAAATGAATGCACTGTATACCACTTAATTCTACTCTAACCCTATTACTTTATTTTAACTATAGCATTAATAGTTAAGCAGAACATACAAGTTTTAGTTCAAGCTGGAGCATTTGCATTAGTATGTAAAACATGAAGCGGCCATCTTGGTACTAGTGCGCAGCTGCAAAGAATTCCCACCAAAAGCAAAAGTACGTCATACTACGTAGATGTAGTAGGCGCATGCGCAGAAAAGTTCCTGCGTTTTCTGGGGCCATTTTAAAACACTCGGGTTACTGTAAATAAAGCACATATGCAAGCTTCCCCTTTTTACTAGAAACGTTGTGAAATGCAAGTTTTTGTATTTTACAATACATGTTGATTAATAAGTTACATGTTATTACGAGAGGGCTAAATCCAAGCAAGTTTCTGTACGTTTGAAACCTTGCTCCATCACTACCAGTAGTGACTTTACAACTGTAGTTATACATTCCATCCTTTTGGCAGAGACCTCCGCAATTGGGACAGAGATCTCCTTAATATTTATTTATAAGTTAGATCTTACATTAAAATAATTGTATATCATTTTCTAAAACAAAAATTAAATTAGTTAATTTATTTTACTAATATTTCCTAGAGGGTTTTACTCCAAGTCCCTGCTTCCATTATTTTCTTTAGGATGGTGTTGCAGAAACAGTGGTTGGCCATGTGTGTTCAGAACTTGCTACAGCTCTGAGCTGGAGTACATGCATTACTGTTTTGGGTCTTTTTTGGCAGTGCTATAGAAGTTCAGGTTGTGAGTAGCAATGGGGATACTCTTTTGTGGATAGGTGTATGTCTCTCCCTTAACCCCTCTCCATCTATCCCTCAGTTAATCCCTACTTTGTCCTCCCATAACAACTCCCCTCTCGTCATAGGTATTCCCCTTTGCCAGCCATTCCCCTCTGTCCCTCCCAAATGTACTACTAAAATGTATATGTACGCATGTGGAGAACTCCGCAGTCAGGACTGAGATCTCCACACACAAAAGATGGGGGAGGCGGAACTGTAGACCTCTGCATGTAGATTTGTGAAAAGCCCTTTGTAGTAAATTAGTAGTACTATTATGGTACTACTAATGTACTACAAAATGCAGTTTGTCAATAAGCGTCTAAATGTTCAGGTCTCCTCTCTATGAATACAAATTGTTAGTCATGGGGTATTTCTAAACCTTTAACATTTTGAATTGAATTGATTGATGTTATGATATTTCATTCATGTTTATATACACCATACTATACTCCTGAACAGTAAGGATGAGTAGCTTAGCATGTGTTATTTGCCACAAAGAATTGCTATACACACTACGAATTTTCTAACGTTGGCTCATATCTTAACCTGATCCACAAATTAAGACAGGCAGAAGCTGGTACCCTGGAACTCCTGGTCTGGAACGAAATCAGTGTGAGCAATCCGCGGGGATCATTCGGGCGCCTCCTAAATGACTATATCCAACAAATGTCTGCTGCGGATCTTTGGGCCCTTAATCCAAGCCAGACCGCTTTCAAAAACACAATAAAAAAAGTTATAAGACTGAAATCCCTGATCATGGACAAAGCTCTCCTTGCGAAACGTAGCCATGCTTGGGCAGTATCCAACTCCTATAAACGACTATCCCCGGCTAATTACCTTTCGATAACATTTTCTTATCATCTAAAGCGATGTTTGATCGCCCTAAGACTGGGAGACTGGCGCTTCCTTCAAAATCTCCCTGTATGGCGTCGAAAAAGGGTTGATCAAACGTGCAGAGGGTGTGGGTCAGCAAATGAAACTTTTTTGCACGTGCTTTGTATATGTCCTTTCTTTATTCTCCAACGCAGACGCCTACTCAGGCCAGAATGGAACAGACTGGGAGTCCGGACATGCCATCATTGCTGCTCTGTCCTTAGAGAACATAGTTTTAAATATAAAATTGGCCAAATTCTTTCAGCAAGTTTATAGTCTTTTAGAAAAACTGGACAACCGTGCAGATAAACATGTACTTTAACCTCATCTGCATAGTCCGGGAGTGCTAATTTCTAAATTGACACGCTACAGTATGCACTGATAAGAAGGCCAAATTGTATTTTGTTTTTACTTTCTTCTTTTCTTAATCTCTTTTAATCTGTAAAATTGTATTAATGTGCTGGAAGAATCTTTTAAAGATATGTTTTTATATATCTAAATAAAGAAATAATATATAAGATGACACAGAGTGCGCTATTACTGTGAACATACAGTTCCATGGGTAATGATGCAATGCAGACAATATAATGGGGACCAAGCTGAAACAAGAATGTATGAAAGTGAAGCATCCACCACGTAACAGAGTCTCCTACTTTTCCTCCAGCTGGTGGTAAGTAAATGGTGTTGGTGCTGTTCATCACCAAGGAGTCTGGCTCATAAATATTCATGAGGTGATTCTACATTTTGAGACATAAGGATCCCAGTGCAGAAGTGACTGTATTAATATCTCAATATCTAATCAGGACAATTTCCGCCATGCATTGCCTTTGTTGTACCTGGCATCCTTGGCATGGTTTCCCCGGCCTTTTTACCTTCTGACCTCCTGTTTTGCTGGCTTAGTTTTTGCTGGCTTAAGCATTCTGGACACTTTAACATTGCTAACCAGTGCTAAAGTGCATATGCTCTGTACTCTAAATATGGTAACATTGGCTTATCAACAAATTGCATATTTAATTTACTTCTAAATCCCTAGTAAAGAGCACTATATGTCCCCAGTGACTGTAAATTAAATGCTACCTGTGGGCCTGCAGCACTGATTGCGCCACCCATTCAGTAGCCCTGTAAACATGGCTCAGGCCCGCCATTGCAGAGCCTGTGTGTGCAGTTTTGAAACAGCCATTTCAACCTGACAAGTTAACCTACTTGCCAAGCCCAAAGCTTCCTTCTTATTAAATGTAAGTCACCCCTAAAGTAGGCCCTATGTAGCCTCATGGGTAGGGTACAGTGTATTTGAAAATACGTTTTACAGGTCCTGGTAGTGAAACACTCTTAAATGTGTTTTTTCACTACTGCAAGGCCTATCTCTCCCATAGGTTACCATAGGGATTGCCGTACACAGCTTTTAAGTGTAATTTCCAATTAGGAGCAGATAGAAATTTGAAGTTTGGTGTCTCTGGTCTCCCAATTTAAAATCACAACTCATGGTGAAGTCTGATTTTAAATTGTAAGTATGAAAATTCCACTTTTAGAAAGTTGGCATATACTTACTTTATCCATTCTGTGAGTCTGCCTGTGTCTGAATAAACGTGTGTGTTAGGTGACAGCTGGGCATTGTGCATTCCCTCTAGATAGTCATACAAAGGGAGATGGGGTGTGCCTTTTGCATCCTGATGGCCCATCACCCAGCTGATGGGCCTTCCTGATGTAGGCTGGACGCAGGAGCTGAAACTTGCCCCAGAATAGGGTTGTGCTTGCCGCACAGAAAGAGCTGCATACCCCCTGTAGTGTGTCTGGAGCAAGGGTAAGAAAGGCAGTAACCTTGCGATCTTCAACAGTCTTTTTGATGTCTCCCCCACTTCAAAGGCACATTTGGGTATAAATACTGGACCCCTGCCACTACCAAATCAGAGCTTTGCTGGAAAAAAAGATATTCTGCCTGGAAGAAGAGCTGCTGTGCTGTTAGAGGAATTGCCATTTTGCAGCCTGCATTGCTTTGTTGGCCTGCTACTTGATGTCCTGTAGAAGGGACTTCCACTTTGCCACCCGGTCTGCTGTGTTGGAACTGGACCCGCTCTCTACATCCTTGAACCCATATTCTCTAAGGGCTTGCGGGCTTGCCTCCTGTTTTCTGAAGTCTCAGAGGCACACACTACTTCCTGCAAGTCTGCTGGTGCTGCTGGACTCTGAAATCTGTGAGTCCTGCCCTTGCCCGAGGTGCCCCCTCCAGTCCTTGGCCTCAGAAGTGGGTTCAGCAGATGTTTTCTGCAAATGTCGATGCAGTGACACCTTTGCGTAGATCGGAACTGACTTAGTGCCCTCCGATGCAGTGTTGATTCGATGACAACGCTAGTCTCGACTGTGAGGTTCGACGATGACACAGCGCTAATTCTTCAACACCAACTGCAAGTCTTGATGTAGATGCAGCACCAATCCTTCAACACAGACTGCGGGGCTCGACTCCGACGCATAAACCCTACAGTGTGGATTCAAACCGACGCAGTGAAGTCTTCGATGCCGCCGCTTGCTCCATACAAAGTAGTTTTTCAACCGGCCCTGGGTGGGTCTACAGCCAGCCTGCTCTACATTGACGTTGGCCTGAACTTTGGATTTGTACCAGTCCTTTGCGATCTCAAGTAATCTCCTAAATGCTAGTGACTTTTAAGCACTGTTTTTTAATTTAATATTTAGAAATGTATATCTTGACTTCTGCCTATTGGATTTTTGTTGTTTTGGTTTTGTTTTACTCAGATAAATATTCTCTATTTATCTAAACTGATGGAAAGCCTCTTTGTGGTGTTTGCATTGCTTTACAGTATTTAAAGTGTGCACAAATACTTTACACATGGCCTCTTAAGTTAAGCCTGACTTCTCTGCGTCAAGTTACCAGAGGGTGAACACAGGTTAATTTAGTTGTGTATGTGACTTTCTCTGACTAAGATTGTGGCTCCTGCTTGGACAGGGTGTATACTCTGCCAACCAGAAACCTCAATATCTAACAACCTTCAGGACAGAAGTAGAAAAATGTGCATTTATTTGGGCTTCGAGATATATGGCCGGGCATATAATGTTCTCAACATTTACCTCATAATAGGGCCTATGCCAACCCTCTTCTATATAAAAAAGTTGTACATCAAGTCCTGACACCTATTTACCAGCACTAAACTTTTTTAACACAAATTTGTAGTCACCATCTCACGATGCACTTATTTGTCTTGATGGGAAAAGTACAAAAATAATATTATGAATGACTAGCATGGTTCAAATGAATACTTTGAAAATAAGCTACAGACCACAGAAAATTCATACATTGCAATTCTCATGCACGAGAGAATGCATCATAAGATGTATTTTTGTTTTTGTAAAGTGCTTTTTACTGTTTGCAGCCAAGTGTGGGAGATTTAGAAAGTAGGAACAAGAAAAGAGTGGCAGCAAAGTGGAATGAAATTCAGCAGCTGACTGAGGGATCCTATGGTGATTAAAGCATAGCACTGCCCAATGCATACAAAGAGGTATTTGTCTTACACTTGTGAGTTGAAAATGTTAATGATTGAAATTTCTAGATACTAAATTAAACAGCTCTACCCAGGCTGTTCACATTGCCATGTTCTATCCAGGTTGTGTCTTGATCTTGATGTCTGACCACATAGTAGAGGTTTAGATGTGAGGAGTGAACCCTTCCCCTAGGCTACTTGTAATTAATAAGTGAGACAGAAGATGATCTGTCTAATGCTCTATGATTCTTCTTTACACCATGGATGATCTAGGAGGACAATTCCTATGGTGAGGCATTATTTAATTCTTTGGGGGGGGGGGTTATATAGAGTAGTGCATTCTGCATTGCTTTCATCTCATGCCGCTGAGGAGAGGCTGCAGGTGGAGAATGATTAAGGAAGATTACAAATCATGTAAAGAACACTGTAGAATAGTGGCAATGCAAAGTCTCAGGTGGTGAAGGAAGTTAAAAGGCTGAATCATGGATTATAAATATTTAGGAAAAATGAAAGATGGAGAAGCCTTAATAGGTAGGACCAAGCTATAGAGGCAGGTGTTATGTTGATAGTCTTAGAATATTCCATGATGATTCAAAGTCTAGACATAAGAAATAAGGCCATAGGCTGAATGGAATAAATGAAATTGAAGAGCCTCCGTCCCTTGAGAAATCATCCTTAAGTCTCAGCTGGATGGTGAAAGCTTACCAGAAGGCAGAGAACTAATGTGGACATATCAAGTTCCTAGTCTTTTGAGTCCTGCTGGTGGGTAGCTAAGGGCTGCATTGTGGACAGTCTGAAATGTGTGAATGAAAGGTAAGGTTGGAAGACTGGTTACGTAGCTTGGGGGAAGCCTTGAAGAAAATGATTGACTATGTAGACAATTTTGAAATTTGATCTTTCTTTGACCCAAAATCACAAGAATAACTTGCATGCATGATACAGTGATTGAGACAGAGACTGAAAGATCCGTTTCTGACCTCTTAGAAACTTACTGAGCATAGACATAGGTTGCTCGGCAGATAGGATTTAACAGTAGATCAGTGCCAGGACAACTCTTTAGGGAAAGAGCAATGAAAGAAGATATTTACAAATGTGGTTAAACACACTATTTGTAATTCAATTAACTGATCAAATAATAAAGATGAGTTGCTTCTCAAAAAGACCTGTCACGTTATGTACTTTCAGGACTACTATGTCAGCTGGACCGAGCATGTCTGTCCAGAAGAATGAATGGGTCAGATATTCAACGTTTCCAGGACCATTACATTGGATGTTTACCTGCTTGAACTGAGCCAGTTTTGTTGCATGTAAAACTAAACTTAACAGAGGGTCCAAGGGGAAGTAAGATTAGAGACCAAGTAGTATCCTATCCCCCAATCTAACTATACTAATAACATAAATGGGTACTACTGGTCTGGTAACATGTGGCTAGAGATGGATCCGCAGTGGCACAACGTGTGTTTTGATAACTGACTGTGTTGTTACACAAGAAATGGAAAGAAAAACCCATCAGCCCACCCAATGGCAGAGCATCATCATCTGGGATTTTATAAGAAAACTGGTATCTGTTAGGTATCTCACTTGATGTTATCGTGAGATGTCCTAGTATAGATCCACCAGTGATGAGAAAGGCAGTGATTGAAAATGTGAAAACAAATCATAAAAGTGAAGATAAAATGAACTATTATGATGCCAAAAAACAAATTTATTATGGGGTCATCATAATGTTAAGATTAGAAAACAGTGTGTAGATAGTATGAAAAAAATGGTAACATGTTTCAGCCATACAAGGTCAATCAGAGCTTCCATTTCTGGACTTACTCATTTTTCCCGTGGAGGGCAGATTAGGGAGCAAGCTTTACAGGAAACCAATGTCAAGAAACTCATTGCTTCCTTTTAATAGCCACAATCCTAGATCTCTCCGGGAGAATTTGCCGTTCGGCCAGTTCTTGTGGGTTCGACGAAATTGTTCAGACAAACTAGATTTTGAAAACGTTTCCAGCGACCTGTCCACTAAACTAAGACAACAAGATTACCGTAAACATCTTGTACGGAAAGCTCGTAAGAGAGTTTCAAATAACCATCGGGAAGCACTTTTAGGTCCACCTGTCACTAAACCCCCTCTAGACAGACTTACCTGTGTTACCACATTCAGCACTCTATCGTTTCAGGTACAGAAATCGGTTCGGAAGAACTGGCGCATCTTGAATACGGCTGGAAGGACTATCCCCCTCCCACTCTTTTCCTTCAAAAGAGGACAGAGCTTACGGGATGGCTTAATACATACGAGATCGAAACAACAGATTCAAGAGCCTGCAAACACACTTTGGAGCCTTCCATCGGTCCAGGGCCACTATCCCTGTGGCTCCTGTGGCTCCTGTACCGCCTGCCCTCAAACACAAAAGACGCTGATGGTAGACATAGGGACCGAGAGACCCTGGGTATTGAAGAAGCACACAAACTGCAACAGTGACAAGGTCATCTACATGGTCACATGCCCATGCTCCTTGAAATACGTGGGCATGACAACCAGGAAAGTTAAGCTAAGAATTAACGAACACAAGAGCACCATAAGATGCAACAAACAAGCGACACGTCTCACCAGCCATTTTCTGATCAAGAAAAATAAAGCCGAGGAGATGAGATGGGTGGTTCTTGAACAGCCGTTTATCCCCCCTCACATCAGTGACGTCACATGCTATCTGTTTGTAAAAGAGCAGAAATGGATTTTTAAGCTCAAATGCGATACGGAAGGCTTGAACGATGACATCCCATGGGTGATGATTTGAGCTTTTTGACGCTAGAGCATGTTGTCCATTGGACTGTACAAAATATGACTCTGCTTTATGTCTTATGCATCTATGAACATTTTGTACACACTGACTCTCATAGGGTTTGTTATTTGCTATACATGTCGTTCATTATACATTAATATGTCCCTCAAAATAGGACAGTACAAGCAACCCTTATTGGGGTTACAGATCCCCGAGCTGACATACTAAACACACTAAACAAACTTCGATGTGTTATACTAAATCATCACCCTATGTTGTTAACTCACCCCGAGGTTGTTTTTCCGACAACTAGAATCCACTTCATATCCAGTTGGATGCCATGCCAGTTTTTTCAGCACCGACAGATCAGCTAAGCTTGTGCACCATGAGGTGTTTGTCTGCAAGACCGTATACCCCCTTTTTTCTTAAGGGCCCGATACAATCTTAGGGCATGTGGCATGGGCCGTACTCCACTTGATATTACATCAATAGGCGACTCAGAGAGGGTTGTTCCCACTTTTTGTACTTCACTAGTATGTTCCCAGGGGCCCGATCTAACTTGTGGGCATGTGCTATGGGCCTCACATTAATCGACAGTATATCGACAGGCGACCCTTTGCAGGTTATTCCAATCTTATTTGATTGGTTTCCACCTTGTTCTGGGCATTTCTGACAACCCATGCATATCTCGGGTCGAACCCCATCCATGGTTTCCTCCCGAGGCTTGCGTGATTACGTCACACATATCCGATCCTGATTGGCTAAGCCAGGCGGATATGCACGACAAATAGAAGAGCGAATAAGAAATGAACCTAAACAGCTCCCTCTCAGGTCCGATACACAAATGAACTAAATCCGAGCAACGCGCACCTTTAGATGTCCTCCAATTACATTGCGAGGGAACAGGAAACTTGGTTAGTTTCCGTTTTTCTGGCAGGTTCCACTCTGGTCCGCATGCCTTCAACAGTCCGCGCGTAAATAGGATATATAAGGCAGCCTTCCTGTTCTGTCTGGTACCTCCCCCTCAGCTTAGGACTAAGCCTGGGGTACCGACGGACAGGTATGGCGGCGTTGCACTACGATGGCTTCTTCTTCCACGGCGCCTTATTTTGAGCTACACGTCTTTTTCCAACGGGCAATTGAGGAGCTTTCAATACTGGGTGCTTGTCAATACTGGGTACTTTATTAGTATCTTTTGCACTTGGTATTTGACTCGCTGCAACCCGATCACTTTGAGCTGCGAGGGCATTGCCTGTACATTATAGGTCTGGGCCAAATACCAGTGTATATGGTACGGGTTAAAAACTTACGCCCTTCCATATATACCTATGAATAAGACCTTAATGAGTCTAAATCAAACATAATATGTTTTGGTCCTCCAATTACATACTGTGATATAACTCTAGATTCTCCATCGGATACACCAGGGTCTGTTACAGACTGCATTCTTTTTTGCTAATCACAGTACCAAGGTTTATGGACGATGTGAAAAGAATGGAGGGATAATGTTCTGTCCTATATCATTTATTTCCATTTTTCATAGAGCGGGGCCTCATTGCCTGAGTGAATGCCAGGAGAGGTGAGGTCTGATCCCAAGACTTTTTGGGTGAGTTCAGTTGATATACCATATGGATACCAAACTAGTTTGTTGATGAAATATGTATAGTACAATTCCTGTGGCTATTATATGTTTCTGTAGTGGTTTGTCAACATACTGTCTGTGTTTGAATACATATATACATGTTTATCTTTCAGGAAAGAATCCATTTCCAGAGATATTACTCTTACACTTTGGAACTCGATACATGGTAGGACGTATCTGTGCTAATGTTTTTCAATTTTTTCACTTTATCTTTGCAGTAGTGTTCTAAATTTGGTCCTGAAGAAAGCCACTGGTCTACCTACTGACCTTGTATGGCTGAAACATGTCGACCTCCTTAACCATCAGATGATAGTTACAATTTTTTTCATACTATCTAAAGACTGTTTTTTAATCTTAACATTATGATGACCCCCATAATAAATTTGTTCTTTGGCATCATAATAGTTAATTTTATCTTCACGTTTATGATTTGTTTTCACATTTTCAATCACTGCAAATTATTTTTCAGCACCACCGAACTCTCTTTTATGGTCTTTCTCATCACTGGTGGATCTATACTAGGACATCTTACGATAACATCAAGTGAGATACCTAACAGATACCAGTTTTCTTATAAAATCCCAGATGATGATGCTCCGCCATTGGGTGGGCTGATGGGTTTTTCTTTCCATTTCTTGTGTAACAACACAGTCAGTTATCAAAACACACGTTGTGCCAGTTTTGTTGCACCCTCATCTTTGTGTCCTTCAGATATTAGCAGCCTGAAGACCCTTTACAAGACCCTATTTCAGTTTGATGTGAATTTTAAAATTGTTGGCATGATTATGATAGCAGAGTCTATGCATGTCAAGTGAGCTTCCTCTGAAGTCCTTGAATCTAGTTGTGTGCATGTATAGACAGCTGCATGATCTTCACATTGTGTGAGGGGTTTGAAATCCTTGGATAGTTAAATTGGGAAGTGAGCTTGATGTACAAAAATCAAAATCTTTTTCTTCAATGCATATTTAATCAGCAGCCAGAGATGTATATTCTGTTCAGGCGTAATGCCGTCATGAGGTGTTAGACTAAATGAAGAGTTGACCACATGGTTCTAAGCTCATGTAAATGCTATTGCAAGAACCAATGTGATTTTTGAGATAGTGAGAGTAGTGGGAAGAACTCCAGATCAAAGTATATATTGTGGACCAAATTCTGGATGACTAAACTTGATAAAAAAATTCAACGAGTGGTCCCATTCACACCCTACATTCAGAATTCTACCCTGTTGCAGGTAGAGGTACCTCAGTTTGTTGTACCAGATGAAAGAAGTCAGTATTTGGTCTACAGGGCTAATAAGCAGAATCTCTCTGTGTGAGCCACTGAGTTCTGATGCATTCAGTGCAGAACCTTGACTTAGTGTTGGCCTCAGGGTCCAGTTAACCGATATAAAAACCATTTAGAGGCATAATATGCTACTTTTGTTTTTATGTGCATTTTATAGACTGAATTTTTAAAAAGCCATCTGCACTTTAAAACTTATTTGCACATCCTTGTATATACTAATTTTGGCAGTTGTTGGGCACTAGAACGCCATGTTTAGAGCGTTAGTGCCTTTCCGGTGTAATTTTCAGTCCTGTTGGGAGCAATACTTTTGCTAATTTCTGCTGCTACCATTAGGGCATATTGTGTTTGCATTTACACTTTAGGCTGGGGGTCTAGGCCACTCATTTGCCTAGATGCTTTCCTCATTGGCTGCAATCTAGAGGTTAGCAGTCTAGCTGCGGGCGGGAGATGTCCCTGCCCTTTATTAAGACATCAGATGCGTGGACGCAGGCTCAGGTCTGTTAACTGTTAACTGCATAATCTGTAACTTGTGTTTTTATGTGATCTTTATCAACTGAATGTTTAAAAAAAAGCACCTTATATAGTATTTGCACATCCTTTTATGTGCTAATTCTGGCAGTTGTTAGGCACTATAACGCCGTGTTGAGAGCATTAGTGCCTTTCTTCTTTAATTTTCACTCCTGTTGGGAGCAATAACATTGCTAATGTCTGCTGCTACTATTAGGGGCATATTATGTTTGTGTTTGCACTTTAGGCTGGAAGGGCTGGGCTATGAGTTTGCCTAGACTCTTTCTTCACTTTGGCCACCATCTTGAGGTTAGCGGTCTAGCTGCGAGCAGGAGATGTCCCCACCCTTTATTAAGACAGCTAGTACCCGGATGCACTGCTGGCTCGCCAAAGGCATACCTAAGGCAAGCCCTTCTGCACCCCTCTGCGCTCAGCGCCAGCCACGCTGCCCACATTTCTTCAGGCCTGGACCAGCTAAATCAAGGCGTTGCTTGTTCAGGTTTGTGTGACCTTCTAATTTCCCCCTTTCCTTTGGTATGCTCATCCTGTTCTGCAAAGTTGCCTGGTCGAGATCTGCTAAAGAGGATATATATATATATATATATATATATATATATATATATATATATACTATATAGTTAGTTCAGCTAACTATAACTTACACGCCCGCAATGCACTGCTGATGACGTCACATATTACAATATTCATGACATGCTCAGTGACATCACTCATGACATCACGGATGACATCTCAAATGACATTACTGATGACATCACTGATGAAATTCATCCAGTGAATGTGTGTTTTTCTGAAAATTAAATATGTTTTATATATGTATATCTCAAGGTCGTTGTAAGAATAAATGGGTATATAAGTGTCTAAATGGATGTTTTTTTGTGTAAAATTAATGGTATAACTGACTGATTAAGTATATCTTAGTGAATACATGGGTTACTGAGTAATGTTTAAATATGTAAATATCTGTATCAGTCTCTCACTTTGTGTATAAGTGGCTGCATGAGTTGGTGAGTAGCTGCATGAGTGTCCATATGGGTTATTAGTTGGTTTTTTGAGTATCAGTATGAGTGTCTGAGTGTCTGTATGGTTCGGTGAGGGGTATTACTTTGTGCATAGATGCATGAATGAGTGACTCACTGTTTGTATGTTTTGAAAACACATGTGTGCAGGACTGTATGGGTGGATGAGTGGGTGTATGGGTGTGTTAGTGAGTGAATGACTGTCTCAATAGTGTCTGTATGAGTAACTACATATGTTTTAAAGTAGTATATGTGAGTATTAGTGTCTGTGAGAGTGAGAGATTGGACGAGTTCCTGTATAAATAAGTATGTGTTTCTATAAGTGATTATTTAAGAGAGTAAGTATGTGTAAGTTTCTGTAGCAGTAAGTGTTGTGGTGTGTGTATAACTGTATATGCAAGTAAATGGAGGTTTGATACTTTGTTTGCATCTGTGACTATGTGTGTGAGTAACTATATGGATGAGTGTCGGTGTTTAACAGGATGTATAGGTGTAAGAGTACATATGATGAGTGAGTACATGTATGAGTGACTGTATAGGACTGTTGGGAATAAGTGGATGTGTGTGTAGATCTTGGAATTACTGAATAGGTGTGTTGTAAGTGGTATTGGTATGTCCATTGTTTTGAAAATGTTAGTTTCTATTTTTGAGTGTCTGTATCAAAGGTTATATTAGAGTGAGATGAGGTCTGCCACTCTATCACAAGGATGATGTCATCAGTGATATCATCAGTGATGTCATTTGAGATGTCATCAGTGATATCATGAGTGATGTCACTGACCATGTCATGAGTGATGTAATATGTGAGATCATCAGCAGTGCATTGCGGGCGCGCAAGTTATAGTTAGCTGAACTAGCTATGACGGGGGAATTTCTATGGCTTTGTACGAGTGAAATGTCCAACTAACTATAACGCCCCTGAAATCTATGTTTTTTTCTGTGAATTTCTAAGGTTTTTTTAAATGCTAATTTCTAACTATAACGTGCCTGAAACCTATGTTTTTTTCAGTGAATTTCTAAGGTTTTAAATGCTAATTTCTAACTATAACATGACTGAAACCTATGGATTGTTTAAGTGAATTTCAAAGGTTTATTAAATGCTAGTTTCTAACTGTGCCTACAGAGGTAGGACATGTGAAGAAAGAAGAAAAAACGCACAGAAAGAAAAAAAAGAAATTCAGGAAGAAGCAACAGAATTCCTCAAAGACAAAGAAAAGTGCAGAAAGAAGGAAGACGTGCAGAAAGAACAAACAGAGGAGCAGAAAGAGGCCTTGTTTCAAAATCATCCTGTACCCTCAACTTTTTCAGATGGGTACTGGTGGTAACTGACTCTGACTAACCAGTCCTAGAGCCAGTGCTATGCTAAAAGACACTTAGAATACAGTGAAAACACCTACATACACTAGGGAACACTATGCGTTGGGGTACCCCTGTGATTAGCATGATGTCCTCTGTAAGTCCCTAGTACATAACAGGGCAGGGGGATTAAAACGACCTCTTAAAACGCGCCACGGGGTGCGTTTGTACAGTGGTGAAGGGAGGGGGGCCTGAGGTGACATGTGTGCAAACACGCATTGTGACCGTTTTAATTTGGGGGATAAAGTCCCCTTGGATCATGAGTGTCCCTTGGGTCCAACTAGCCGGATAGCGCCACAGAGCTGCGTTGCAGAGAGGTGTAAAAAGAGGCACGGCCTGGACCACCTCTCTGCAACGCAGCGAAGTAGCGCTTACTAGAAGCACCTGGTGGGCTAGTTGGCCCTCAATGGCCCTCAGGATTGAAGGGGAATTATTTTTCCAACTTTAAAAGTGCCACAGGGTGTATTTGCACACGTCACCTCAGGCCCCGTCCCCTCCCTTTCCAACTGTGTAAATGCGCCCTGTAGCCATTTTAAGTTGGGAGATTAAGACCCCTTGAATCCTGAGGGTCCCTAGGGTCAAACTAGCCCACTAGTTACCTCCAGGAAGCACCAAAGAGCTGCGTTGCAGAGAGGTGTAAAAAGGGGCATGGCGTGGACCACCTCTCTGCAATGCAGCACAGAGGTGCTTACGAGAAGCATCTGGTGGGCTAGTTAGCCCCCATGGGCCCTCAGGATGGAAGGGGAAATTTTTCCCCAACTTAAAACGCACCACAGGACGTGTTCGCACACGTCACCTCAGACCCCGTCCCCTCCCTTACCCACTATGTAAACACGCCCTGTGGCCGTTTTAAGTTGGGAGATTAAGTCCCCTTGAATACTGAGGGTCCTTAGGGTCAAACTAGCCCACTAGGTACCTCCAGTAAGCGCCACAGAGCTGCGTTGCCGAGAGGTGTAAAAAGGGACACGGCCTGGACCACCTCTCTGCAACGCAGCGCAGTAGCGCTTACTGGAAGCACCAGGTTAGCTAGTTAGTCCGCAGGGGCCCTCAAGATTGAAGGGGAAATATTTCCCCAACTTAAAATGTGGCACTGCTAGGGCCCTGCCATAGCAAACAGCAGTGTCCTGGGGATGGGCACCCCGGGACACTGCAGGAGCTAGCCCTGAGGAGTGGCGATCCCCAGGGCCATCACAGGCTCCAGGAGAGGGGCTGCACAGCCCCCCTCCCATCAGTGACAAAGCCCCGGGGGGTGGTGGTCCCCAGGGCGTGTGGGGGGCTCAAGTCTCCCCACACAGGTATATATATATTTTTTTAAAAGCCCCTGGTGGTGGCGGTCCCCGGGGCTTGTATGCATCCCCAGTTAAAAATCAAAGCCCCTGGGGTAGTGGTCCCCGGGGCTGTGGGGGGCCGTGTGCCCCCTGCAAATCTTTGAGCAAAGCCCCGGTGGTGGCAGTCCCTGGGGCAGTGTGGGGGGATTAAGGCCCCCCACACTTTTTTCTGCCCCCTGGACCTGGCCCAACCTTCGTTTTTAAAATTTTTGCGGCCGGATCTGCGGATCAAGCACGCATCCCGTGATTTTTAAAGAAAAATGCTTTTTTTGGCCCTTGGGGTCCTTGTGGGACCCCCTGAGCAGGCCCCCTATTTGTGTTTTGCATGTTTGTTTTTCTGTTTTTTTTCTATAGAACCGAGGCACAAGATGGCTGCCAACACTTCCTGGTTTGGAGTGTTGACAGCCGATTAGCAGGAAGCTCGTGATCGGGAGGGTGCGCGGATTCTGCGCGCCTCTAGATATCGATATATTTTTAATTTTGACGTTCTCAGCAACTACTGAATGGATTTACACCATTTAAAAAAAGGGCTTTTTCTGAACCAAGGGCTAACTTTTTGCCAAATTTGGTGTAATTCCGTTCAGCAGTTCGGGCTGTAGCCGTGTCTAAAGTTTCCTACGGAAAATTGCATGGAGAAAACGCGTTTTGGGACCCCCTTTTTTCTCGGCCCCTGCTTGCCGAATCACGCCGAAACTATCAAGACAGGAGCGGACCGGAGCGGGCCATAAGTTTTGAAAATTTCACGAAGATTCGTCAATCGGCGCCAAAGTTATTGGGAATAGAATGTTGCGATTTTCCTATGGTTAATAGGTCCTAACTATAACTACCTACTGGCGGCCGCCAGGTTATATATATATATATATATATATATATATATATTCACTGAAAAAACCATAGGTTAAAGACCATATATAGTTAGGAATTAGCATTTACAAAACCTTGAAAATTCACTGAAAAAACCATAGGTTATAGACCATATATAGTTAGGAATTAGCATTTACAAAACCTTATTTTACTCACACAAAACCATTGAAATTCCATATATAGTTGCACTAACTATATATCGCGCACCCGCAATCCACTGCTGATGATGTCACATATTACATCATTCATGACATGGTCAGTGACATCACTGATGACATCACTGATGACATCTCAAATGACATCACTGATGACATCACTGATGACATCTCAAATGACATCACTGATGACATCACTGATAACAACATCCAGTCATTTTATGTTTCTGTAAAGTTTAAATATGTCTTACATATTGAAGAAAGAGTGGATGTATAAGTGTCTGGACGAAGGATTTAGTAGGTGCATGACCGACTGTATGAGTGAGTGATTAAATGTGTCTCACTGAGTGCATGGGTTAGTGACTAAACTGTCTTAATTTGTGCATCATTATGTCTGTTGTTCTGTAAACTGCTGCATGTGTTGATCAGTAGCTATATGAGTAACTATATGGGTTATTGATTGATTGTCCAAGTATTTGTATGGGAGGCTGAGTGTGTGTGTGGCTGGCTGGGAGGTGTGTGACTCTGTGCAGATCAATGTGTACTTGTATCAATGATTGCATAAGAGAGTAAGTATGTGTTAGTATATGTTTGAAAATGTAAGGTGCTCTATGTTTAACTGTATAGATTAGAAAATGGAAGTGTGATTGATTCTTTACAGGACTGACTAGGTGTGTGAGTAACTCCATGGATGAGTGGCAGAGTTTGAGTGTCTGTATAGGTGTATGAGTGCATATGATAGTGTTGTAAAGATGAGTGATTGTATGTATGAATGATTGTATGGGTGAATGAGTGAATGTGTGTGTAGACATAAGAATCAGTGAGTGCGTATGTAGTAACTAGTATTGGTGTGTCAATGGTTTCAAAAATTATATCCTGTATTTAACACTGGGTGTAACAGAGGTTATATTAAAGTGTGAGGAGATGCATTGTATTGTCACATTAATGATATAATCATTGATGTGACCATTGATGTCAAATGAGATATCATCAGTGATGTCATCAGTGATGTCATTTGAGATGTCATCAGTGATGTCATCAGTGATGTCACTGACCATGTCATGAATGATGTAATATGTGACATCATCAGCAGTGGATTGCGGGTGCGCGATATATAGTTAGTGCAACTAACTATATATGGAATTTCAATGGTTTTGTGTGAGTAAAATAATGTTTTGTAAATGCTAATTCCTAACTATATATGGTCTATAACCTATGGTTTTTTCAGTGAATTTTCAAGGTTTTGTAAATGCTAATTCCTAACTATATATGGTCTATAACCTATGGTTTTTTCAGTGAATTTCAATGGTTTTTTAATAGCAAATATCAAAAGCTTTAAAATGTATTCTTCTTTAAATCGAAAAATATATTTTATATGTTTTTAATACAATTTTTTTATGTATTTTTTTTAATAATTTTTTTTGATTCGCTCCCGGTCCGCGAACCGGGCAGCTTCCCGTTAGCTCAATTTGGTGCCGCGACCCGGTCCGCAAACCGGTAAATGTTCCGTTTGCGCAACTGCCGCGTTAGAAAACAACATCGTGACGTGTCGCGTAAGCGCGACGTATCGCGTTGTCGCGTAATGCGTCATATGACGCGCCGCGTTAGCGCACCCGGAAGTGCTCCGGTGCGCGAAGCGAGGCGCGAAGTGCAGCTTCCCGGAAGCGATCCGGGGCGCGGATCGCGTAACGTAAGCGTAACAGGTCATGTGACCTGTAAATAACACTTTTCATTGGTTCATTTCACTTTCAGTTTCCTATTGATGTAAGGCTAGGTCATGTGACCTAAAAATAACACTTTTCATTGGTTTAGAACTTTTTTTTCCCAAATTATGAAAACCCATCCTTGTTTCCTCACTCTGACTTTCATCTTTGTGAGAGGAAGACCTTTTTTCATCACTTAGCGATGGCAAGTGTTGTAGCTTCAGCTGGTGCACCCCCACCACCACCACCACCTTTTAGGAAGAGAGGACCACCTCCTCAGGTTATGGTTGAGCAAGAGGAGGAAGAGGAAGAAGAGGGGCATTTTTTGCCAGAAGAGCCTAGGAGGTCCCGAGTGAAAGAGAATTTTATTTGGCAATTTTTTAAATATCCCCGAGGCCAAAAAAAAGTGAATGCCCGCTACGTAACTTGCCTTATATGTAAAGATAATCTGTCCAGAGGGACAGATAAAAAATATAGTTATGGCAATTATACGATGCATCGCCATATGGAGAGGTGGCACCCTAACAACTACAGTGCTGCACAAGTACGTGACCTGCTCGATAACCCCCGTCCTGTGGCCAGTACATCACATCAACAGGCACTGACGGGACCAGAGGCGAGGGAGACGGTCCCAAATATTCAGCTGAAGTTTGGGGAAGTGAAATTTGTATGCATTTATTGCGAAAAATTGATTTGCTACAGAGAGAGTAGCGTAAATTTAATAAATGCTGCAATTGACAATCACAACTGTCCAAAACGCCCCAGAAAATAAATTATCTTTTTTTTTTTGCTCCTGTTGAGCCCTTTATAATGAATCATTTTTGTTCCCCCCCCCAAAAAAAACAAAAAAATATAAAATCGTTCAAAAAATACAAAAAAAGTAAAAAAATGTTCAGAAAAATAATAAAAAAATATAAAACAACAAAAACAATTTAAAAAAAAGTTCTTTTCAGAACTACCTCCCCTTTATAAAAAAATTGCTAGAATGTTTAGCACTCTGGCAACCTCTATTTCTTTTGGTTCGCTTCCCGGTTCGCTCGCCGGTACGCGAACCGGAAGCGAACCAAAAAAAAAAAAAAAAGAAGAGTAAGTATAAGGGAAGGAAACAGAGAGTAATGTTAAAAGAAAGACAGCTATAGGGAGTAAACCAGAGATACTGTTTAATAGATCTATTTACCGAAGATAAGATGGAAGGGGGTTTAATTGTGAAAAACAAAATAGATAAGGAAGTGAAAGAAAAAAAGGAGAGTAGAAGAATAATAAACAAGAGTTTCTTAGAGAATGTGAGTGAATGTTCAAAATAAGATTAAAACATGTGGAATAACAGAGAGAAAAAACAGAAAGCAGAAAAGAAGAAGTAACAGAAAAGGAATGATTGAAACAGCAAAGAAATGTAAATAACATAGGGGCATATTATCAACATAGGCGATAAAATTATCGCTGCTTTTATCGGCAGAAATCTGTTGCTAAAGCCGCTTTTGCGGCAGAAAACTGCCGCTAAAGCCGCTTTTGCGGCAGTTTTCTGCCGATAATCACTGCTTTTATCGGCAGAAATCTGCCGCTAAAGCCGCTTTTGCAGCAGTTTTCTGCCGATAAAAGCAGCGATAATTTTATTGCCTGTGTTGATAATATGCCCCTTAGTGTGCTTGAACTACAGGGAGAAAGCATAATGAACAAGTAGTGAAAGAGTGATCAGTCAGAGACAGTGAGAGTAATAGAGACGGAGTGAGTGAAGAAGAGTGAGGAACTATGAGAACAGAGGGACTGAGAAAAGGAGTGGAAGGAGTAGAGTAAGTAAGTAATAGAGAAAGGAATGAGGGAAGTAGCAAAGGCAGGAAACTGAGGGTTAAAGAAATAAAGCAGTGGAACTAATAGAAGTTAAATGTGATAGAAATGTAATGAAAAGAGTACAAAACATTTACCTTGTAATTGTCGTTAACTTAGTCACTTGTTATTTTTATACTTTCAATCTGTGAAAGAAAGAACAAAAATTTGAAAAATATTAAAACATGTATTTAAAAATTAGAAAAGACAAGGGAAAAGATTGAAGGACAAACAGTTTTTCAACAACTTTGACACTTACAGACACCTCTGCTTCTCCATGCCCCCTACACAGTCCTAAATATATACATTTTAAACTAACAGTATCTTGTTGCAGATGAAGTGAGGCCTATCTTGCAACATGGTGCATCTTTTGCATCACTGCTGCATCACATAAGTGACGCAACAGCGGCACAAAAGAGGCGCACGGCCATCATAAATCTGCCCCTAACATTTTAAATGATTGATTCAGGATGCCGATAAGGTGTGGCCTATCCAGGGGTTTGTTTGAGGTGAGGCCTACTCAGGGTTACAGATGAAATTTAGGCTTGTTGAAGAGTACAGAGGAGATAATACATGTCCATGCCTACCTATGAAGTGAGTCATGTCCACTGCACTCTTTAACAAAGGCCAGACCTCCTCTGTCTCCCTGGACAGGCCTAAACCTGATCTGCACAATGTGATTCGTAATGTTAGGAAACACAGGTGATGTAATTGAAAAAAGTGCAATTTCTTTTGCTCATTTCACAATCACATCACTTGTGTTTCCTTTGCTTAGGTATCTCATTGTGCAGATGTAGTCCAGCATATGAAAGAGTACGCAGAAGTTCAGCACTGCATGCAACAACTTTGACACTTACTGAAGCCTCAGCTTCTGCATGCCCCCTACACAGTCCTAATTATATACATTTTAAACTGACAGTATCTTGTTGGAGATGAAGTGACGCCTATCTTGCAACATGGTGCATCTTTTACACTGCTGCTGCGTCACAAAAGTGACGGAACAGCGGCGCAAAAGAGGCGCACGGCCATCATAAATCTGCCCTTAACATTTTAAATGATTGTTTCTAGATGCTGATAAGGTGTGGCCTATCCACAGATTTGTTTCAGATGAGTCCTACTCAGGGTTGCAGATGAAATTTAGGCTTGTTGAACAGTACAGAGAAGATAATACATGTGCAGGCCTACCAACGAAGTGAGTCATGTCCACTGCACTCTTGAACAAATGTCAGACCTCCTCTGTCTCCTGGAACAGGCCTAAACCTCATCTACACAATGTGATGCGTAATGTTAGGAAACACAGGTAATGTAATTGAAAAACGTGCAATTTTTTTTGCTCATTCCACAATCACATCACCTGTGTTTCCTTTGCTTAGGTATCTCATTGTGCAGATGTAGTCTATCATATGAAAGACTACGCAGAATGTGAGCACTGTATGCAACAACTTTGACACTTACAGAAGCCTCAGCTTCTCCATGGCTCCTACACAGTTCTAAATGTATATCATAAATACAAAAAGTACAGAATTAATTATACATGTTAAATGGTTTATTTTTGCTGTTCTCAGAATTTATCAAATTTCACTACAAACAGTGACTTGAAGGTATTCATCATATAACAGCGGGAAAAAAAACCACAATCAAAATGATTGTGTTTAAAAAACCCATATAACATAACCAATCAGAAATCAGAACTCCTGAAAAGTAACTTACTTTCCATGACCTCGAAGGATATCCTATGAAAAGCTTACACTCTGTTGTGCTGTTATTATTTTCAGCCCGCCACTTTCTGAAAGAAAAGCTCCATCGTTTTGACAAATATGTTACATACAATAAATGACTTCTCGCTCTCTACCGCACTTTTCCACAAGGCCAAATCGTGTAAGAGCCATTTATAACTCTTGGAATTCTTCTAAGCAAATCCCGTCATTTTGTATTTCCGCAACTTTCAGAAAGAAAACGTTCAAGATCACTTTCACAATCCTGTACTAGTAATATCTCACCCTTCTTGCTCACTCATGTTCCACATTTCCTATGACACTGATACTGCTTACTATGAGGCACATTACACTACCTCTATGACTACTACAATAATTTAATTCTCTTGATCACAGTGGATGTTGTCAAAGGACCATCATGTCATATAATAGCTGCAGTTCGAAATGTTCTTCCTAAAATCAACAACTGTGTAGCCACAACATTTGTAATTAAAGTTGAAAGCTTATTTTCATCAGGTTTATATAGTTGGAATTTTTAAATGACATTATTACCAAAAGTTTGTTCAAAATATGTCGACAGCATTGCAGACTTACATTACCTCTACTCCATGTTTTGATTGGCTGCTTGAATTAGCTTATTAAAAGAAACAGTTTTTCTGAACTCATTCAAAGTGCAGTTATTTTTCCATGACATCAAGTGTTATGGTAAGAACACCGTTTGCTTTGGGAAATACTCTGTTGTCCTTTAACTAATCCGTGCCCACCACTTTCTGTAAGAAAACCTTTTTTTTTTCAGTAACTACTTAAAACTCAAAAATAAATTTTGACTCTGTACTACACTTATCCTCAAGGCCAAATAGTGTAGGAGCCATTAGAACCTCTTGAAATTCCTCAGAGCAAATCCCGAGATTCTTTCCCTAAAATTTTGGTTGTAAAAACACCAGGTAAGAATTTTTAAGGTCAAAAGGCAATTTTTTTTTTAAAGTTAAAACAGAATCATTGCAGAATGACCAGCCGTTTCTAGATTTCAAATAAGCTGTGTAATGTCCTGATGTTGTTGGAGGACCGTCATGATATATAATTGCTGCAGTTACAAAAGTCCTTCCTGATATTGACAACTGCGAAGCCACAAAATTTTTAATTAAAGTTGTCAATTTTGTTCCATCAGGCCTACATCGTTGGAACATTAAAATGACATACTGGCCATATGTTCGTATAAATAATGTGGACAACATTTCAGACTTACATTGGCTACACTCCATGTTGTGATCAGCTGCTTTTACTAGCTTATTAAAGGACACTGATTTACTGTCTGGCAAAGTTAAATATATAAATCTTTCTGAGTCTACACTACTAGTACTTGATACCCTACAGTTCTCGCAGTCATGCTGCCATTGATAAGAAAGCCCAAACAGGTGATCTACATCTACACCTTCATCTTGCAATACATCAAGCATATACAATAAAAACTCCTGACAATCTTGCTGAATATTTTGAGAGAATTGCGTTTGACCTGAACACTTGTCTAACAGATTTCGAATTTCAGACACACTTTCTATTTTTGTTCTATCAGTGCTACATTTCTCTAACACAGAATTCAGCAAGCAGCAAAAACTTTGATCCGAATTGATCACAATCTGTGGTTTTAAAGTTTCTAGAGAAAAGACAACATTAACCACTACATTAGCATAGCAGTTGACACCAGAACTATTTTCAAATTGAAAACCAACAACATCTTCAACAGAATCCTTTTTCTTTCCGCTTATAATTTCAGGTTCATTGACTTTTCGTCTTTTTGCTACAACCTCCCTACTATCGGTCACATTTCTTCGTTTACGGCCTACCACACGTTTCTCAAACAAAGGATATTGAGGCAAATGTGGCGCATACTCTCTTCTTAACCTATTGTATTCCTTAACACAATCTAGATCCGCACAAATGTTTGTGACATCACACTCAATCAAGTACAATCCCGATAAAGTTCTGACTCGTGACAATGCCACATATGCCATACCCTCCTTGAACACAGAACTTCCAATATTCACCAATGCACTGTCTACACTTAAACCTTGTGATTTATGGATTGTCACCGCATATGCCAAGCAAACAGGAAACTGCTTACGGCGAACATATAAGTCTTTTACAAGCAAAAACCTAGCAAAGCAACGACCAATTAGCTGTACTTCCTCAATGCCATCAAATTTAATTTTTAAAAATTCAATTCCATCTCTATTTCTGTATTTCACAAAATCAACAACATTACCCATTGATCCATTTACCAGACCTCTTTCAACATGTAAATTCCTTCTTAAAATTATATGGCAATTTAAGCACACATTCAGAGTCTTTTCAAAACCTGCAGTTTTAGATATAGTCTTCTCTAATGAATCCAATTCTGATTTCAAATTCTCAGACAAAATAATTGTTGATCCCATATGCTCTACTCTGTCAATAGCTTCCAGTTTCACAATCTCTTGGTTTTCTAAATGCAACATTTTGTTGTTGAAGATGGCACATTCTGCAAGAGTTGGCATCAAACATATTCCAGATTTCTTCTTAGTAATTTTCTGAAAAATATTCTCAGGCACAACGTCTTGTTCTGGATACAAATTTGACAGTAATCGTGCATGTAAAGCTTCTTTCCCATGCTCGGTCACTTTTCCGATTCTAACATCTTGTAGAATATTCTTGTAATCTTCATCCTTCGCCTGACGCATATTTTCACGCAGTTCAGCATAATTGAAGTTTAACCATATATTGACGTTGCCAATGCTCCCTAGGCACTTCCTGGTATCTTCATGCGTGAGCATTTTGAACACAGGTTGTCCTTTCACTGGTGTCAGCTGCAGAAGATCACCGAAAACAATGATGTGTTTGCCACCAAATAACACATCATACTCTGTTTTGAGAACTTCTTGCATTCTCAAATGCACAAAGGCAAGCATGACATTGGAAACCATGCTTACTTCGTCAATGATAAGAAGTTTCATTTTCCTCAAGACTCTTGAAACTTCACAACAAGCATCTCCAGATAACTTGTGGTATTGTAATTTGTTATCATGCTCCACTGGCAGCATCAGTAGACGATGCAAATTAATACCTTTAATGTTATGTGCTGCCAGTCCAGTTGGAGCGGTGACAACACAAGACAGCGATGACTCAGTCCTTTTCTGCAAATAACATGAAATTGCTTTAATGAGGAAACTTTTTCCAGTTCCCGCTTCTCCACTCACGTACAGTCGGACAGGCTTCAACGACGTACATGAGCACTCTTTCTTCTCATGACTTAATCCATGATCAATTTGGTTGGTAACTTCGTCATATATTTTCCTCTGCTCAACGTTGAGTTGTCTTTCCAAGTCTTCTAAGTTAACCGCATCCTCCTGAGCATGTGCCATGGCTCTTTCCACTTCAATCATGGCAGTGGCAGCTTCATTTTCGATAACTGGTCCTCCTAGTGGATCCTGACTCAATGAAACAGAACTCTGACTGTCCTGAGAACTGTCTCTAGCAATCTCGGCTGCAATCGTTGCTTCCTGCTCGATTTCCGCATTCAACATTTCTAGATATTTGGGGAAAACAGGACGTTCTATGGTCTCCTTGGCGGCATTGAAAGAGTCTTCGTAACAGAGGAAATCTCCAAGCAGTTCCTCTTCTGCACGCCAAGCCTTGAAAAGTTGCAAAAGTGCTAAATAGAAAAACTCTTTTTTTTCAGGAGATTCGCCACTCAATTTTCGATGGTTTACCAAGTGGCATTTTCTTTGCTTGACCAGACATCCCTCACTTCCAATTACAGCATACACTCCTTTATCAATATCTTCTTTGATGTTCCTCTTGAATATGTAATTTTGTAGAACCTCATACAGACAAACATTCTCGAGGCGACTGCTTCTATTTGGATAATATGTATCCAACATGTTGGTCTTCAAAATATCGGTACTGTTTGGCTCCTTTTCCGCCAAATACTCAATTTCCCGCACAGGTTTCAGAACTCGATTACGCGTTGCAGCAAGACCAAGACTCGCCCAAACGATACTCCTGGATTTGGCATAGAGACTTGCTGAAGACAACCGGTCAGAACATTTGTAAGCTCCGATTTCTCGATGTGACAACATCTTCAGACTGAAACTGTACAACTTCTTACTGAGGCTCTTTTCATGGGAAATGTCCTCCCACAAATCCTTCAATTCTGTCTTTTCTTTTTTGGTGATGTAAGATGTCACATACCGAGCCACAGCCATACAGTTATCAGCCACAAACTGTATATCCATGTTAGCATTCCACATGGACAAAATCACTGGGTTGTAGTCGTTGATGTACTTGGACTCTTCGTTCCTTTTCAAATTGTATGTGTTTTTAGGTGATTTCTTCATCACATTATGTCGCAGCGAAGACATCAAACTGTTCACTCTTCCTTTAGAAATCACCGGTCGTGGAAAGGCCAAACGACATTTGGTGTAGAACTTGTCCTTGTTTCTGAATTTACGACGACAGTACTTTCCACAACGATGGCTTTGGAAGCGTAAAACTTGTTCTCTTAGGCTTTTGACTTCCTTTGCGTTTGGAACAGCACATGTAGAATACTGTTCTATGAAACTCATCACTAAGTCTTCTGGATCTGTTCCAAATTTAGGTGCATCCTTGATCCACAGCAGCATATGTATATGAGGAGCACCTCTTGCTTGGTACTCCTTTCTCCAGAAGAAATCCAACACCTCTCCAAGAGGTGGATTTTTCTTGTTCATGATGAAAGACATCATAGCTTCAAATCTATGATTGAAGTACCTGCATACATTCACTGGATCCAAAGAGCACAGTTCTCCGGGTGTCTTGAATTCGATATTTTCAATGTTTCCATTTGCCTCTCGTAGAAATTCAAGTAAGTCTTCCCAGCCATACTCGGCACAGCTGAGAGTGAGGAACCATGTGGGAGTTCCTAAGTTCCTCAGCATACATTTTAAATCACCATGACGACGGTACCAGTACTCATTAGTACCGCGCTGACACGCCATGAGATTAATCAGGTGAGAATCCAAAATACTGTCTTGCACATTGACTTTATCCATAAAGTCACTTGCCGAGATATTTTGCATCTGTATACCACTTTTCAAGATGTGGTTCACTGCATATGACAGTCCAGACAGATCGCTTTCAAACAGGAGATGAAACAAATAGGGAATGCATTGTCGAAACCTAGGATCTTCTGCATACAATGGTAAAGTCCGGTATTCAGAAGCAGGAATTTGATGAGGTCGCTCATCATATCTTCCTCCTTGACCTGTTGGAAATAGCTGTGGGAAACACCGAGCTTCCAAACTTTCCTCCCAAACACTAATGGGACTCCCTTTGGCTTGTTTCATTTGAAACAACTCAATAGCATTCCCCATGACTTCCTTGGAATGCAAAGGATGAACACTATAATGTTCATATATTTCTTCACTTTTAGAGGGTTCTACTTTCTCAATTTGACTAGCACACAAATCGCTATCCTCTTCTTCACTTACTTCCTCTTCTGCAACATATACATTCTTATAGTACTTATTGTTGTTTTTCAAATACAATGTTGCCTTTTTGACTTTCCTAACATCCACTAAATCTTGCCATATTTTCTTACTCTTTGTCGGAACCCCATTAACTAAGATAACCAGAGGTTCCTCTTCCACTTTTTCTACTCCAATTGTATTAATGTTTTTCTTCAAATCTAGAGGCAAATGAACTACTCTTCCCTTTAATCCTCTCTGTAAATCTGATGGAGGCAATTTCCCTGTCTTTGGCTCCATTCTTACAATAGCCTGAAAGGGATGGATACTTTGAATCAAAATAGATTCATAAGTATTTAAATCCTTCAATTCAGAAGGAATCTCAACCAATTCCAGATTATTATGAACCGCTCTAGCAGGCATCCGGTTTTGATTTAATTTGTTACAACAATAAGTACACACACGTTGATCCAATCCCAAATCAAAACAATTTTCTACCATCAAGAATGTTGCGAAATCCTTCCATTCACTATTATTTTCCCTTTCACTTTTCGCATATAAATCCACTAACTTAGTCTGATTCTTATAATAAGTGCGTCGACAACACACACAAGTGAAATTAGGCCTCTCACTTGATTTCACCTGAAACGTGGCAATTTCCTTCTGAAAAGTATCTGTACTGGAAACCTGTACACTATCTTCCACATTACCCTCTTCTTCTGGGTCAACTTCAACATTCTCCTCTTTACTTGCAAAGTAACAAAACTCAATTTCTTCACAAATATTCTTCACATCTATTTCAGAACCATGCAAAAGAGCAGTGCATAATTGTTTAAGCATAATTGCTGGACTCTTAGCATAATACAACATTCTAACTAATTTCCTCACTTTATTATGATGCACTGCTAGCATCCTGAAATGATGAAAAACACTCTGGCATACTCCCCTGGAAAGACAAGCCAGTGAATGACCATGCAAACCTGTCACTTCTCTCACTCTGCAAGGATCTAATTCTTGCAACAACTTCATTTTCTGTTTTAAACTTTTCTTATTAAATGTCCGTACAAAATCACAAAGCAAATTGATGGAATCCTGTCGCACACTGCAAATACTACTACACTTCCAGATATACACTGGTCCCTTAGGACGTCTTCCTAAAACCTCATTACCTAACACCTCTTCTGCCTCTGTTGTCACAAGTTTTTCTTTTTCAACTGGACAACCATCTTTCACCTCATAAGCTCGACCACTGGTGTCAACTGCATGCACCAAATCATTATCCTGGAAATAACTCTCCTCATTAAAAAATGCCTCACAACTTGAACTATGCATCCATTCTCCTGAAAAAACTTCACAAAAATTACTACGATTAACTGTTCTCTTCCATCTACTATTTCTTTTGAAATCATAAATTGCCTTGTTTAGCTTCCTAATTCTATTGATTATCAAAATAAATAACTTTCGCTTAATTTCAAATGCCTGATCAATAACTTTCTCAACTTTTTTTTTTCTCTTATAAAAAACCACTTTCTGTTGACCTTTCTTAATATTTTTTAACAAATTGCCAATTATCCTGTTGCGGAACATTCGTCTCCGAATGTCCCTAAACTGATTTTTCCTTCTACTACCATGCACAGAGTTATCTCCTGCTCTAGCAGTAACATTTTTGATTGGCCTTTCCTTTCCGTTTAAATTGGTTCTCTTTTTCTGGACTAAAACATTTTCTGTAGTACTACTTTTGTTTCTACAAATGTTTCTTATGAATGATTTCGTTGTCTTACCCGTAGCTTTCTTGGTGACTTGACGAGTTTTTATTGTAGAGGACTGCTGCAAGATTTTATTAAGCTGCTGTCTTTGACGTTTTGTAGCCTTTCGGTTTCGTTGTTTAGATGGCATTATGTACTTTTGAAATGATCTGCAGTTGAATCTGTGGTAAAATATAATTAAAAATGTTATTAACCACTATTAGCAAACAGTAAATCAATAACAGTCGTCAAACATTTAACACACTACTTGTTATTTTTACATACAATAATTTTTTGTGCATTGGCAAATTTAGTAGTCACAAATAGTAGCAAAGAAATGGAATGCTTCTACATTTGACCTGTGCTGTTTTATATGTGAATCTGAACTAATTTTATGAGCATATTTGACTATTTTATTAAAGACACTACACACAACCTGTTTTTGAAGTTGTGTTTAATTTTAAATGAAACGGTTTACATGTCTACTTTTCATTTCCAGTAACTTTTAAAAATAAATGTTTATAGTTCCATAGGCTCAAGCAGGTCAGCTTCCCACCCTATGTCATACAATTCTGACAAATCGGCATCCTCATCATGTTCTTCATCATCCTCAGGATTTAAAACATCCAAGGGATCTACTTCCACTGACGTTTCAATGACAAGTTCAATGATAAGATCGAGATCAACGGATTGCTCATTATCACTCATGGTTGATGTTGTCGTTATCTTTAAAGAAAGAGAACAACAATGAGATGTTGCAGAGTAAGAGACAAATCTCAGAGACTATAATAGTAAAATTGTTTAACAAGAGTAACATTTTGCAGCTATTATTTAGCCATGTCCAGCGATGCTGAGGAGGTGAGGCCTATGTCCAAGTTTTCAGTGAACAGGACTAATCTCTTCTTAACCTTGGATAAGCCTCACCGACTCTGTGTCCCCTGCTCATACTTAAACGTAAAGGGGCAGATTTATGTTACCTGGCGCATCCCCAGGGATGCACCAATTAACGTGCACCGCTGCTCTGCCACCCATGGTGTGCCGCATTTACAATGTGGAGCACCATTGAGCAAAAACAGCACAGATGCGTCACGCATCTGTGCCGCAAAAGCGGCACATTGCAGGAATCACGTCGTAAGCGCGACATGTCTACTGCAATGCACAGGGGCAAACCACACATTGCATGGTGCATCACTCCTTATGCCTGTTTCAAACAGGCGTAAGGATTTGATTCAGCAATGCCATAAAGCTGACTCAGTGAAATCTTCTAAATTTCACTGTGTTAGTTTTACAGGGCTTTCATGCAAATGAATGCCCAGCCTGCAACAAAACGCCTATATGAAACCTGACGCAGGTTTCATGTGGCACAGGACTTTACACCGTGACACATCTGCCTAGATGCATCAAGTTGTAAATATGTCGCAACATAACGCATCTTTTGCGCCGCCGCTGCGTCACAAAAGTGACGCACAGCGGCCCAAAAGAGGCACACGGCTATCATAAATCTGACCCTAACATTTTAAATGATTGATTCAGGATGACGATAAGGTGTGGCCTATCAAGAGGTTTGTTTGAGGTGAGGCCTACTCAGGGTTGCAGATGAAATTTAGGGTTGTTGAAGAGTACAGAGGAGATAATACATGTGCAGGCCTACCAATGAAGTGAGTCATGTCCACTTCACTCTTGAACAAAGGCCAGACCTCTTCTGTGTCTGTGGACAGGCCTAAACCTCATCTGCACAATGTCATTCGTAAAGTTAGGAAACACAGGTGATGTAATTGAAAAATGTGGAATTTCTTTTCCTCATTTCACAATCACATCACCTGTGTTTCCTTTGCTTAGGTATCTCATTGTGCAGATGGAGTCTAGCATATCAAAGAGTACACAGAAGTTGAGCACTGTATACAACAATTTTGACATTTACAGAAGATTCCGCTTCTCCATGCCCCCTACACAGTCCTAAATGTTTACAGTTTAAACTGACGGTATCTTGTTGGAGATGAAGTGAGGCCTGTCTTGCAACATGGTGCATCTTTTGCATCACTGCTGCATCGGTTTCATGTGGCACAGGACTTTACAGCATGACACATCTGCCTAGATGCATCAAGTTGTAAATATGTCGCCACATAGCAAATCTTTTGCACCGCCGCTGCGTCACAAAAGTGACGCACAGTGGCGCAAAAGAGGCACACGGCTATCATAAATCTGTCCCTAACATTTTAAATGATTGCTTCAGGATAACAATAAGGTGTGGCCTATTCAGAGGTTTGTTTGAGGTGAGGCCTACTCAGGGTTGCAGATGAAATGTAAGCTTGTTGAAGAGTACAGAGGAGATAATACATGTGCAGGCCTACCAATGAAGTAAGTCATGTCCACTTCACTCTTGAACAAAGGCCAGACCTCTTCTGTGTCCGTGGACAGGCCTAAACCTCATCTGCACAATGTGATTCGTAAAGTTAGGAAACACAGGTGATGTAATTGAAAAATGTGGAATTTCTTTTGCTCATTTCACAATCACATCACCTGTGTTTCCTTTGCTTAGATATCTCATTGTGCAGATGGAGTCTAGCATATCAAAGACTACGCAGAAGGTGAGCACTGTATGGAACATGGCTATGTAACTCAAAGAATCAAAATCTAAATTTGCCAAGCACAGATGGGGACGTATTTACAAGGACCTTGCACCACGGGGAAATGTCTTAAATTAAAATGGGAAAAATAACATCAAAGGGACTCAAAGGCCTTGTAAATATGCCCCAAGCAACCTATGAAACTCTAGCAGTACATATCAAGAAACCTAATTGATTTCAAAAAACGTTTTTAAACAAATGATGTAAAGCAATTATATACCTACATTCATGGGGAAGTGACTTAAAATGCTCTAAGACACATGAAAGTGTTTTTTTAAGGCCCTTGCACCATTTTTGCGTCACTTTTAACATGGCTATGTAACTCAAAGAATGAAAATCTAAATTTGCCAAGCACACATGGGGGCGTATTTACAAGGACCTTCCACCACGGGGAAATGTCTTTAATTAAAATGGGAAAAATAACATCAAAGGGACTCAAATGCCTTTTAAATATACCCCAAGCAACCTATGAAACTCTAGCAGTACATATCAAGAAACCTAATTGATTTCAAAAAACGTTTTTAAACACATCAAAAAACATATTATTTTCCCACATTCATTAGGAAGTGACTTAAAATGCCCTAACACACATGAAAGCGTTTTTTTAAGGCCCTTGCACCATTTTTGCGTCACTTTTAACATGGCTATGTAACTCAAAGAATGAAAATCTAAATTTGCCAAGCACACATGGGGGCGTATTTACAAGGACCTTCCACCACTGGGAAATGTCTTTAATTAAAATGGGAAAAATAACATCAAAGGGACTCAAATGCCTTTTAAATATACCCCAAGCAACCTATGAAACTCTAGCAGTACATATCAAGAAACCTATTTGATTTCAAAAAACGTTTTTAAACACATCATGTACATCAATTATATACCTACATTCAAGGGGAAATTACTTAAAATGCCCTAAGACACATGAAAGCGTTTTTTTTAAGGCCCTTGCACCATTTTTGCGTCACTTTTAACATGGCTATGTAACTCAAATAATCAAAATCTAAATTTGCCAAGCACAGATGGGGGCGTATTTACAAGGACCTTGCACCACGGGGAAATGTCTTAAATTAAAATGGGAAAAATAACATCAGAGAGACTCAAAGGCCTTATAAATATGCCCCAAGCAACCTATGAAACTCTAGCAGTACATATCAAGAAACCTAATTGATTTCAAAAAACGTTTTTAAACACATCATGTAAAGCAATTATTCAACCACATTCATGGGGAAGTGAGTTAAAATGCCCTAAGACACATGAAAGCGTATTTTGAAGGCCCTTGCACCATCTTTGCGTCACTTTTAACATGGCTATGTAACTCAAAGAAACAAAATCTATTTGTAAAACACTTGACACAAAGCAACATTTTAAATACACAACTTTCTTCATAATTTTCTCCCTAAAGCATACTATTCTCTATATAAATTAAATGAATCTTTTCTCACCTTAGCAAATACTTTATGAGTTTCAAAACAGTCTCAGACACACACCAATTTGTCTTCAGCAGAACAAAGGGTATGCACTCCAGAGGCTGCAGCCAAAAAAAGCACAGAAATGCTGTAATTCATCACACATATCTCTCATGTCACCCAATCAAAACTCTTCCCTCACTTTTTTCAAATCAACACCCTTCCCCCCTCTGCCCTTTCTGCCTTTTTTGCATAGCAACCACCTCCTGAAAGACCTCTCATGTTTGCAACTTCACACAACAATGTTTCAATTGAACTCTGAACTCTCAGTACACCTGCGTATCCAGTGCAATCTTTCATAAAATGATTTTTTCTTGACCATTCAAATTACATCTTTCAAAGAACTCATCCATGCACCCTAACTTTCTGTTTCCAGCAATCAAAATCCACCAATCACTGCTACTGATTCATTAGCACAGAAACTCCACAGTTTTTTTCATTATAAACTCTTTAATTAATTAATTAATTATGTGCTTATATAGCGCTGGAATCACTCCCGAAGGGGTACCTCCGCGCTTCGACCGCTGCGAAACCCTTCCTGGCTTCCCTGAGAGATGGTCCCTTAATGGGTATCTCCAGGGTGAGACCAGGCATCCCCGGCGGTCTGGTGGGGCCGTTAGTGAAGATGAGGCAAGCTAGTGCCCAGAGTTGCCGAGTGTGATCGCTGATCAGAGTGGGCACCGAGGCGAGAGAATTATCGAGTCCGCTGACCCTGGTCCAGAAACCTGCCGCGTCGGGAATCGAACCCTGGTCCCGGGCCGTCCTCTGCTCTCGGGTCTGCCGCCTCTAACCAGTGAGCCACACTACTCCACTCTTATTTTTTCAACTGCCATTTCATTGCCACACTTCATCTGACTGCGGCAGAACCTTCTCTCACCATGTTTTCTGTCTGGATTGTTGGACATAGTTATATTCAATGGGCTCAAAGGTTTGCTGATAACAGAAATTTACACAACCTCAATTTACAAAATGTGGAAATCAAGTGGATTGGCCACATAGGATTAAAATGTCACCAATTGATACCATTGGTGAAAACCTTTTTGCATTTGCCAAAACCTGACCTGTTAATTGTGCACTGTGGAGGAAATGACTTGGGCACTTTGACTGGGGTAGGTCTGGAAATGCTTTTAAAGGACACCTTTGACCAATTGATGGCACTTTTTCCTCAAACTGCCTTGGTATATTCAAATATATGCCAAAGACAGAAATGGAGGTGGTCGAACCAATTTTGTCCACAAATTGAGAAATCGAGGAAGCATGTAAATAAGTCTGTTTCAGCTTACATGAGAGACCATGGAATGGGCTCCATGTACAACAATAACTTGCGTTACTACATGCAAGATATCTACAGAGCAGATGGAGTTCACTTCTCAGATGAGGGGAACAGAATTTTCATCCTGAATTTAAGACTGTGCATTGGTACCTACTTGTAGGTACCTAAATCAGCCACAGGACCCAAAAGCTCTTTTCAGTGCTACCCTACATCTGATCACTCACAATTATTATTTTACTCTAACTTTTTTCACTAATTTTCACCAAAGTACGCTCCCCGGAGCGCTACCCGGTACGCGCACCGGACGCTAACCACGCGAAATTTTTTAAAAAAATGGGTTTTTTTCCGCACATATGGGCCTCCTCAACCACCCTCAGAAAACCTAGGGGGTCAGGATACGTGTACCTTGCCCCCTTCTACCCATTCTGATCATTATTTGCCCTCCATCTTGTATCTCAATTATACCGAAACACAAAATGGAGGACTCCCGTAACGCTGCCGGTTCGCGTACCGGGGTGCGCACCGGGAAGCGCTCGCTCAAAAAAGGTGGGAAAGTAATATACAGAAAAACTACTGGAGACACTTTCACCAAATATAGATTAGCTCATACTACATACCAATCCCTACCATTTTCACAAATTTGGTTGGAATTCCATTTAACCATTTAGCCTGTAGACCTCTCTAAATACCCTGAGGTAAATTACTTCACAAAACATCTGAAGTGTTGGAATTGACAACCAATTAAAATGTTACTTTCATTTTCTACTTTTTTTACCTGACATTTGATTGGTTATGTACCTGAATATATATAAAAAAAAAGAGAGAGAAACACAGCCATTTTGACTACTACTTCCTGAACTACATTGCAAGATCATTTTCACTCACAACTTAAACTTGTTTTTAAAAGGTAAGATATTATTTTATAAATTTGGAAACATTTTCAGATAGTTATATACTATCCCTCTGTAAGAGTTAGACATTGAGAAAGGCTTGTTTATTATAATTATGGATTGATTTAGGTTTCTGTGGTATAATTATGAATTTACTTAGGCTTTTTCACAGGCACTTTTTAATAGTACTACTTCACGCCTCAAAAGTACCTGTCTGAACTTAAACCCAACAGTGCCCTATCTCTACTGATATATTTATTTTTTATTCAAATTTCAGCACAAAAATGCAAGGAGAACAGAACGTTTCCTTTGAAATTGTCCTAGACATGAACAATGAGGAAATCATTGAACCCATTGACTTGGAATTCATGGATGAATCACGAGACCATGAACTTCTACAATGTGTAGAATCTGTGGATTTCTTACTTCAATATGAGGACGGTCAAATGTGGGAAGTTATGTTCAGTCAAAAAGAAGGCATATCGGACAGTCAAATGTTAGACGTTCTATTAAATTTTGAAAAAGAATCAGAAAAATAAAATTATATTTAATATTAAAAAATTGTTTGAGTCTTTAATCATTTTTATATGCAATTCATAAACTAGTACCAAATTGATTATAATGTAAAGTCAGACTTATAGTATACTGTGCACAATCCCAAAAATACATTTATATTTAATAATCATAAATACTGCTACTTAAATAAAAAAAAAAAAAAAAAAACAACAAAAAGAACAATCAATAAACATACAATATTTCAAAATATCATAGTCTATCATTCTTTTTTCCTTATAGTACGCTCTCCAGACCGCTTCCCGGTGCAGCCCTTTTAAAGCCTCCACATCAAACCTAGGGGGTCAGGGAGGATCTACTATGCCCCCTTATGGTCATTTCCCCCTTTGTTTTGGCCTCCTCTTGTCTCTCGATCCTACCGAGAGACAAGATGGCGGCCGCTCCGGACTGTTTAGAATGTTGACAGACACCAGAGAGCCAATCAGCTTCGCTTCGCGAAGTTCCGTTACGCGTCAGGTACGCGAACCGGGGCGCTGCCCGGAGCGCGCTTACAGATATATATATTTTTTTGAACGTTAATTTCTCAAAATCCACTGGAGCACATATATTGAGACGTAGCAAAGGCACATCGGACTAACAGTCCCTACAATTTTGCCAAGTTTCGTGCAAATCCATTCAGACGTTTGGGCTAAAAGTGAGGCCAACCGCCCTATGGAAATTAACATGGGAAAAATGCGTTTTGGGACCCCCTTTTTTCTCGGCCCCCCCTTGACGAACCCCCCCAAATTTTCAGGGGCTGCTCAGAAACAAAATGTTCAATTTTCCTGAAAATTTCAGCCAATTCCGTCCACAAACGCCAAAGTTATTAGACATAGAATTTTCAAAAATCCCATAGAGAAAAAATCCTAACTATATATACCTACTGGCGACCGCCAGTAGGTAATATATATATATATATATATATATATATATATATATATATATATATATATATATATATATATATATATATATTTATTTATTTACCACTTAAATGCACTTTGCAGGTCTGCAAATACTATCGTGGTTTAGGCAGCATTGGTCTGTGTCCGTGCTTTCCATGAGAACGCTTTACACATTCATGATATACTAAGGGGTGCCTGTATTGACATTCTCTTTCTCGGCGAAACATATATGAATGATAGCTCGGCACCAGACATCACACTACCAAATCTCGAGGGCTACACCATTTTGCACAGAGATAGAGCTGGCAAAAGAGGTGGGATTGCTGCCTTGATTATTAGACAAATCCTTAAGTATATTGCTTTTGGAAATACGAAACTCCAAAGGGCAGAATGCTTGTGCTTCTGTCTCTTCCCTCAGCAAGCAAAACCTTGGCTGGAGTTTAAATTCACCACCCTCCCGACTATGCCAGGGAATTTTAGCCCTCCTTAGACTATTGTATATCCAAATATCTTTTGAAATACACTAATTTCACTATTCTGGGTTATCTGAATCATCATTCCAGTAAGGCAGACGATCAACATGTGCGTCTCCTCCTCAATAACATGTCGGCTTGGAATCTGAAGAAGTTTGTCAATCAGCCCACTCATTTAGCTGGTCACATTCTGGACCCGGTCTTTTCTAATTGTCAGGTAAAAATATCGGATGTCAAGTGTAATACTTGGATGGACTATGCAAATATACATTTTTGCTGGATTCTTGAAAAGGGTTTTAAAGGTAGACAACCTAACCCATCCTTACCTCATTGTAGTTGGGCCAATACCATTACTAAGCAGATTACTTCCATTCTTAACAATAGTGTTTCACCTTTGCATTAAATATTGAGGTGGATGCACAGGAAGTTAATGCTTCGATAAGACAGATGGCAGACACTACTGTGCCTATTAAGGCAGCGTCTGGCCTTTTAAAAAGTCCCACTGCTCCTTAGATTAATAAGGGGTTTAGGAAAAGGCATCAACAATCTAAAAGATTTGAAAAGTCTTGGAGAAATTTCTATCTACCCAATGATAAAGAACTTTATAGAAAGGAGTTAAATGTCTATCATTAGGAATTTAAGAGGGCTTTAGCTAATTTCTTTGCCAGTGAAATTGATAGGTCTAGCTATAAACCCAGAGACGTATTTAATATAGGTAAGACATTCTCAAACTCTAGTGCCTTTGCACTGCCCATTGAGACTGCCCCAAAATGATGTGTACAACTCTCTGATTTTTTTTATATCAAGATCAGAAGCATTGTGGATGCTTTAATTACCTCGGGATCTCGCAATACCTCAGTTCCCAATTGCCTGGGAAACTAGCCTTTGATAGTCTTTTCCAGTCAATCCTGCTCCTTGACTGAGTTTTCCACCATCTCCCTGGAGAACTCTCAGAAAGCCCTAAAATCCTGTAAACCTGGTTCTCCAAGATGATTCTTGCCCCCATCATATCATGGCGGCCAATCATGTGGCTATTAATCCTACACTTAACACCCTCTTTAATGACTCCCTACGCCAATCCACTGTTCCCATGATGTCGGAAAAACGGTAAGCTGATTCTGCTTCTGAAAAACCTTCCGCTAATAAGTCCATCTTGGGCAACTTCAGGCCTATCTCATTACTGCTGTCTTTCTCTAAGATTCTAGAGAAACTGATTATTGCCCAACTGTCCAAGTATTTGGACTCTATTCAGTTGCTTGTGCAGTGAACCAAGGGAAGTAAGTGGCCCTTCTGCTTTTAGATCTATCAGCAGCATTTCATACAGTTTCCCACCCTATCCTCAGTCTACGACTAAGTAATAATGGGATAGATGGGGCTGCCTTGGCCTGGTTGGGTCCTTTCTATCTGACAGAAGTCAGTCAGTATGGATGCCACCTTTTGCATCTGACCCCAAACCTTTATGATTCAGCGTTCCTCAGGGCTCAGCCCTAAACCCAACACTATTTAGTGTCTACATGACTCCTCTGTCAGTCCTGGTGGAAACTTGTGGTGTGCAAGCGGTATGGTATGCCGACGACACTCCAATTTTTCTTACCTGGGACAGTAATTCCCAATGTCTGAAACAGATTTGTAGCATGTCTGTCAGTGGTGTTCCAGTGGATGTGTGAGAGCAATCTTCAATACAACACCAGCAAAACCGAAATATTCATTTTTGGCACCACACCTACTTCTTGGGGAGGTGAATTTGGGCCTAGTTCAGCTCCTTCTCCTCCTACCCCTGCCACAGTTGTAAGCAACCTAGGGGTAAAGTTTGACAATAAGCTATTCTTCAGCTCCCAGGTGGAAAGTGTGGTAGGGGTGTGTATTGGCCTCCTTAAATCCTTAAAAACGTTTCTGTTTCTGCTCCTTTCACACCGCCAATAATTCATGCGCTTATAACGTCACAGCTGGATTACGCAAATGCTCTGCACTGGGGTCTACCAGCATTCGAACTTAAGAGACTGCAATTGGTGTAGAATGATGCAGCCTGACTTGTTTTAGGGCTAAAAAAAAACAATCATATTTGTCTGCCCCTTAAGGAACTGCACTGGTTGC
Organism: Lissotriton helveticus; assembly: GCF_964261635.1. NCBI lineage: Eukaryota > Metazoa > Chordata > Amphibia > Caudata > Salamandridae > Lissotriton > Lissotriton helveticus. The sequence goes on from NC_136059.1 coordinate 875,834,114, forward strand.
CAATCTGTGAGAGAGTTCATTTCCAGGGGCTTGTGCTTGCCCATAGTGCCTTTTATAAGTCAGGTCTCTGCAACCTGGCAAATTACATCACACATCACCTTCCAACGAAAACGCTGCATTCCTCTATTACACCAAACACCAAAAGGAAGAAATGGGGCAGCTCCTCCTCCTCGGCTCTTGCCGCTTCTAGTTGGAATGCCCTTCCCCTCGACTTGAGGGCCACCAAAGATGAAGGTTGTTTCAAACGGAGCCTCAAAACTTGGCTGCATAATCTCGGTTTCTCAATATTTTTTTCGGACTAGTGGTGAAGGAATCTTAGCGCCAGCATATTCATATGAGTAGACTTGCGCTCTACAAAACCCAATAATAATAATCCATTCTGTGGACTCCAAGATGAAGCAGGATGTTACATCATAGGAGATGTCTGGTGTTATAAGTATGTGGGCCTCTGAGGAGGATCACAGATGATGCCTTGATTCCTGTAAATTCTGATGGTAATGTCCCCAGTTCAATTTGATGTGTCGATTATACAAGAGGCATGTGAGTTGAGTAATGCAGTTCATTCTCTACTTTAGCTTTTGTAAAGTGGTTTGAGCAGCACTTCCTGGCTGATGGTGCCAGAGGTCCTTTTGGGGTCTAGTAATGTAAAGTGTGCAGGCCTGGCCCTTATATAAGCATGCTCAGAAGTCTACCCTAATACTTATTGTTGTTGTTCAGTGACAGGTGACTGAGGTGCTAAAAAATTTCCGGCCGATTTCGTTATTACCAGCGCCGGCAAAAATCCTGGAAGCTCACCTAAATAGGCACCTGACAATATTCTTAGAAAGGGAGAACCGTTTGGATCCCTCTCAACATGGATTCCGTGCGGCCCTTAGCACGGAGACTGTTATGTTAATGGGCATTTGTTGAGCGCACTGTCACCATGAGTTTCCTGGCGCTGATAGAACACTGAGACTGTACAAGAGGGATTTTATTGGGAGTGTGAGAAAAGCAGAGTTTTTAAAGATTTCCTAAATCATAAGAGGGAATGTGAGGTCTTGAGTGAGAGTGGAAGAGAATTCCATAACTTGGGAGCCAGATGAGAGAAGCTGCGGCCACCTAATTTGATAAGTTTGAACCAGGGAATGACTAGAAGCTGAAGGTGAGTGGACCTCAAAGTACGGGAAGGGCAGTAGGGGATAACCAAAGACTTCAAGAAAACAGGAGAGGGACCAGTCAAGGCTTTGAAGACCAGGCAGCCAACCTTGAAGGCTATTCTTTCACTAACTGGTAGCCAATGTAGTTGATGTAATAAAGGTTTGGCCGACTGCCATCTGGGGATTTTAAATGCCAGTCTGGCGGCCTGGTTTTGGGTGATCTGTAGCCTAGACAGCAGGGATTTGGAAAGGCCAAGATACAAAGAATTGGAAAAATCCAGACGAGACATCACCAATGCTATTAGGACTTGTAGCAGAGCTTCAGGGGTCAAGAGGTGGGCAGCTTTCCGTATCCTGTGTAGCTGGAACATACAGGAAGATGTTACGGCGCTCACCTGGGCCTTGAGAGTAAGCTCAGAGTCAATAATGACACCAAGACTCTTTACACAGCCAGCAGGAGAAGGAGACGGACCAAGCTCAGATGGCCAGTACTGGGGGCCCCAGTGGGAAGCGCTTCTCCCAGGGAGGAGGAGCTCAATTTTCTCAGGGTTGAGCTTTAATTGATCTTGATTCATCCAATGCTGGATGTGTATCATGACCGCCTTAAAGTTGGTGACGGCGTCAGGGGAGGAAAGGGGAAAAATAATTTGTAAGTCGTTAGCGTAATTGAATACGGTGACGTCCCAACTACCCAGGGAGTGAATAAGAGGCTGAAGATACAAATTAAAAAGGAGGGGGGACAGAGAAGAACCCTGGGGAACACCGCAAGATGAAGGTGCACTTTTGGCGCTGAAGGGACCCAAGCTGACTGCTTGGAATCTACCCTCTAAGAAAGACTTAACCCAGGACAGGGCGAGCCCGCGGACTCCGGCGGACTCGACACGGTGGAGTAAGATGTTGTGATCCACCGTGTCGAATGCCGCCGACAAATCCAATAGGACCAATGCCTGGAGGCGTCCTCTGCCCTTACAGTTGTGGTAAACAATATTAGATCGCAGGTGGACAATGGCCAGACTACTTTGTTGATCTTGCTGGATCTTACTGCAGCCTTTGATACCCTATCCCCCTCTATCCTTGTGGATAGACTGAGGGGGATAGGGGTCGAAGGGAGTGCCCTGAGCCTCCTGTCCTCTTTCTTGCATCTGAGACAGCAAAGAGTGAAACTTGGTGACTTTATGTCCCCACTCAGGCAGTGCAATGTGGAGTCCCACAGGGCTCGGCGTTGAGCCCGGTCCTGTTCAACATATATGTGACCCCCCTTGCTAAAATAATAAGATCATTTGGATATCAGGTGCTATCCTACGCCGATGATACACAGATCATTGTCTCAACAACCCAACCTGGGCATGACTGTGCTGCAAAATTTAAGACCTGTATGGAATCTGTATCATCGTGGATGATAAGGAATTTTCTCAAGTTGAACGGTGAGAAGACCGAGGTTCTGGTATTTGGTGGGAACCAAGACCTGTGGAGTGAGGAATGGTGGCCCACCTCCCTGGGCGAATGCCCCCGCCCCGCCAAATTTGCTAAGAACTTAGGTGTAACTATAGATCCTTCCTTGTCATTTGATCTACAGGTCAATAAAACGGTTGGCACCTGCTGCTCCATTATTCGGACCCTAAAGAAGATAGCTACTTTCTTATCCCCTGAGTCGCAGAAGCAAGCTACGGTCGCCTTGGTATTGTCCAGGATCGACTATTGCAACGCTCTTTATGGTGGGATAAATAAGAAAGCGATCCAAAAACTACAGGTAATTCAGAATGCGGCCGCCAGGTTAGTTCTGAATCTGCCTAGGCGATCGTCAGCGACAGCGGCCAGAAGAGAGCTACACTGGCTGCCGATCCAGGCGAAAATTTCATTCAAGATCCTATGCTTTGCCCAAAGTGTTTTTCGGATCTGGTCCTGAAGGAGTTAAATCCTTATTGTTACCTTAAATTCCCCGCAGAGACTTGAGATCTGCCTCAAAAAATTTTCTTACAGTTCCGAGGGTAAATAAGGCGAGATGGGGGGGCAGAGCATTCTCTCTGCTGGCCCCCAAATTATGGAACTCGCTCCCGTCGGAAATTGCTAGTCAACCCTCTTTGATTGTTTTCCGCAAACTCATGAAGACATGGCTGTTCTTATCAGCCTATTAATTCCAACGCGACCGGCGTTCACTTCTCTATTTCTGTCCTTTAGCCTCAGTTATGTTTTTGTCTTTTCCATCTGACAGCGCCTTGATGCCCTCATTGGGTTAAGTCTCTTTGCGCGATAGAAATAATCACTCATTCATTCATTCACAATAGAGTCCAACATGGCCAATGAAATGTAATATGTGCAAACCTGGCCAAAAAGATATTTGCTTGGTTAGTGTCTTCTGAATAGGTGTATGCTCATCAACAACAGTGAAAAGACTTTCAGTCTCACAGGTAAAATGACATTTTATTGTTTTCAATTACCTTTCCTCTAAAAAAGGGGTACAGATTGCAAGTTTCACATTTTAATGGGCTGGCCAGGACCTCTTGGACATAGGTACATGTACAAGAAGTTTGAAACATAGACTTAAGACCAAAGTAGAATGACCTTGAGAAAACCTCCAGCAATTCTTAACTATACCACAAGACAAAGTCAATAATAAACCAGTCTAAAACGATGCTTTGAATCACCACTGTAAGGTCTCTTTATTTGGCCTCATATAATGATAAGATTATTCATATCTCCCCTATTGCGCACAAGTGGTCTGTCACCAGAGGAAGCACCAGCTTTTCCTCCTGACAATCTGCTGCTTATTTGTTCGGAAAGGTTTTGTCACAACCTTTAATACTTTCAGACTCTTTTAATCTAAAATTTTTAGACTTTTTACTCTTTTTATTGTGGAACTGGTGTTTGCGTCACTGATATTACTGAACTAAGGAGCATATGTATCAAATACCGTTATTGCTATTCTCTAATATCGATTTTTAGAGAATCGCTATTTGAGAATCGCAAAACGGGATGTAATAAAAAATTCGCAAAAATGTGCGATTCCTTGGCATTCCTTAATTGCGAATAGCAATTAAAGAATACCTTCCCATTCATTCCTATGGGATAGGAGGCCCATAGGAATGAATGGGAAGACATTCTCAATTTGCGATTCGCAATTGAAGAATTGCAAATTCAATGCAATTTCAAGGGTGCCAGGGTGTCAAAAGGGCACCCTGTTGCACCCCTGAAATATATATGTGTGCACATGTGGCACACATACATGCCCTAAGGGCATGTATGTGCGCCACATGGCACTTTGAAAAATGCAGTTTTCAAAGAAATCGCAAATTACCACCACCTTGGTGGTAATTTGCGTTTCCTTAAGACCACATCGCACTTTTTCTGTGCTTCATACATTGCATTTAAGGAATCGCAATTTGCAATTCTTTAAATGCAATCGCAAAATAGAGAATCGCAAATTTTGCGATTCTCTAATTTGCGATGCCCTTTTGGGGGTGATACATCCCAAAAGGCCTTTTCCCATTCGCAAACGGGCCGATTCTGAGAATCGGCCCGTTTGCGAACGGGAAAAGGGCTTGATATGTATACCCCTAAATTACTGTATAATTGGGGGCTTGTTTTCAAGCGTGTTTTTTAACAGATTTTTTCTATTTGTGTAGTCGGGAGGTTGGTGAGTCTGTTAGAGATCACATCTTCCTAACAATTTTGGAACCTTCACTTCGCAGAGGTGAGGGGAGTCTTTCTGGCCCTTTGTTCATTTTGACATGGAGTCTGCGAAGTGCAGGTCAGCATTCCTGTGAGTGAGGTAGGCATGCGGCATCAGGCACGCAACATCCATTGGGCTCACGGGCTTCAGCCCCCCCCCCCGTCATGTGTGTCAGCCCGGGCAGAGACAGCTTCGCGGGCTGGCGAGCATCTAATTGCAGCCGCACCCGAGTACTTAACAGGTCTTTAAAATACCATTTACTTGCAAATGAGGCTTTTGTTGTGTGTTCACCCCTTCTTACAGCCACTCTGTCTATGGTTGGAAGAATTAGCCCCCCCCCCCCCCCCCCCCGAAATTGCCCGCCTGTGCGGCATGTAACCATTTTGGTCCCACTATGGGTCCAGGTAATTTTTTCTTGTAAGCACTGCCATGCCATTTCAAGTGGCAATGTTTGAGCCGCTAACTACTAACAGGAACAGTAATGATTAATATCCTGCCTCCCTGCACGACAATGATACTTCAACATTAAACTTTGCACTGATTAACACAAGGTCAGTTATAAAGCACAAATAGAAATGTCATAATCACTTAGTTTTGCACACTCAAGAAGTAAGTGTTTCTTACTGAAACCTGGGCAGACGAGGCTTCACATCCCGATCTAATTGCTGCAATTCCTACTGGCTGTGCCTTTTTTTAAAGTGGGCCGCATTGGTAAACGTGCTTGCGGCGGCATAACCGTTGTCTATCAGGAACACTTTGATCTCACCTTTGAGCCTGCAAAGTTAAAAGACTGCTAGGCTCTCGCTTTTTAATGCAAATTAAGCAATAATGCCATTTTTAATGGTCTTTCGATGTACAGGACACCTGGTCCCAAAGCTAATTTTCTGACCGCCTTAAATGAGCTTATGGTATTTAGAGCGCACTATCTTAATTACACAATTATAGGTGACTTTCGTTTTCACCTGGAGGATTTCGACAATAGAGAAACCATACAATTGATGTACAACCTAAATTGTTTTAATCTTAACGAATTGGTCAACATAATTACGCACAAGCAAGGTCATCCTCTTGATGGTGTTTATTTCAAGTCATTCTGACTTGAAGTTCGACGCAGCATATCCTTTAACTTAGTCAGATCATAAGGCTGTCGGTTTTAGTCTTAAAACTCTAGCTAGTAATACCACTAATGCTAGGACTACACTAATCAATATGCAGACATAGAATAAAGTGGGCACACTTGAATTTAGGATTACTTTGGCCACCACCCATCACTTGACTAATGAATCCAATGTGGAAAGGACTAAGTATGTGAATTGGATTAGTTTAGCTGTATCTGAACTGGACCCTTGGCCCCTAAGGGAAAAGTAAAAAGTCACAGAAAGAAACCAATGGCACCTTGGTTGTCTCTTAATCTTAGCGAACTAAAACAAAAATACCAGAGACAAGAGAGAACTTGCAGAAAATACTAAATACAAAGAATTACTACAAGAATACAAAAAAACCTATTAAATAGAAAACCAGGTATTTTACTGAGCAGATTAACCTAGGTATAAACTTAACAAAAGAACGTTTTAAAACGGTCAAAAAGCTTTCTAGTCCCACTTTACCTTTTACTGTTTTATCTAGCCAGCTGTTATGTGACAGCTTAGCTAGTTTCGTTAGGCACAAGGTTGAGGCTGTTTTTAATGATTTTGACTGGAATGCCAGTAGTCATCACGATTCTTCCAGTGACGATACTTTTAAGCCCAGTAACCAAGAGCTTAGTGAGCTTCTGCTTCTTACTATAGACAGCACGATCAAACTCATTGCCTTCACTAAATCAAGCGCACCTTCTGATCCAGGTCCTCTGAAACTTATACAGGGCTTAGTCCAGACTGTTACTCCTACTTTGACTAAACTAATGAATAGTGTTATCACTATGGGTCAGTTCCTTAATGAATGGAAAAAGGCTCTGAAACTCGGCCTTCTGAAAAAACCTACTTTTAATCCCAATGAGGAGCAAAACTACCGCTCTATCGGGATCAAATTCTTGAAAGGCATCATAACATCGTCCTTTCCGAATTCTTGGATAGGTATGACCTCCTAGGTGAAACTCAACAAGGTTTCAGAGCTAACCATAGTACTGAAACGGCTTTGGTGCTAGATTCAGAAGAGATCAGAACTATTTCTATTTCTATTTCTATTTCTATTTAAAATTATTTATACAGCGCACGTACACCAGCGGTTTCATGGCGCTAAACTGACAAAGAGCTAAACATGAGGGGAAAGCTCAGATTATTGGTTAGAAAGATTTAGCAAAGAGATATGCCTTGAGCTGTTTCCGAAACAGTAGGTAGGAGGTAGAAGCTCTGAGCTGCGGAGGCAGTGAGTTCCAAAAGATCGGGGCGAGGGTCGCAAATTTGGAGCCTCCCCATTTCTTTCTCCGGAACCGTGGGACCGTAAGGAGGAATTGGGTGGAAGACCGCAGTTCCCTAGCGGGGACATAGGGCACAATCTCAGATGAGATGAAAGCCGGGGCCGTGCCCAGTCGCGCTTGGAAGGTGATAGAGGCAAGCTTGAACTGGACACGGGCACAGACAGGAAGCCAGTGTAGGGACTTTAGGAGGGGAGTGACATGGTGGGACTTAGGGAGTTTAAACACCAGGCGCGCCGCCTGGTTTTGGATCTGCTGCAACCGCCGAAGGCTATATGCAGGAATACCAGCATATAGGGCGTTGCCGTAATCCAGGCGGGACACGACCATGGCCAGAGTAATCAGTTTAAGTGCGTCGAATGAAAAAAAACGGGATACCTTGCGTATGGTACGCAGTGCCAGAAAGGAAGAAGAGACCACGGAGCTGACCTGGGAGTGAAGGGTGAGTTGGGGATTAAGCTTAATGCCAAGAGTTTTAACTGAAGTAGCGGGGACAGGAGGGGGACCAAGGGAAAGGGGCCAGAAGATGGGGGACCAGGGGCTGGATGAACCACCCGTCAACACCAGCTCTGTTTTGTCTGGGTTGAGTTTAAGATGATTGTGGTTCATCCAGTCACGGATGTGAATCATAATGGTTTGAAAATTAAGAGCAGAGTCGGGGGAAGAGGAAAGGTTAAAGACAAGCATAGATAGTGATGGGAAGGAGGCTGTGATTTTGCTCGATTTGTCTGCGACTTTCGATATGGTGAGTCATGGTGTCCTCATCGATTATTTTGCCCACATCGGGATTCGCGGTTCAGGTTTAGACCGTTTGGCCTCTTTTCTCTCTAACAGGGAACAGTTGGTTTGTCTTGGTGACACCAGGTCACAACCCTTCTTGTTAACCTGCAGAATCACCCAGGGCTCATCTCTGAGCCTTACGCTGCTTAGTATTTATGTTGCCCCCTTAGTGAAACTTATTAAATCCTTTGGCTTCTCCACAATTGCTTATGCTGACGACACACAAATTATTGTGCCCATTTTGAATAACGTTGAGGAGGTTGCCAATGGTTTGTATGTTTGAAATGGCCAAGTGAATGAGGCTTAATTGTATTAAGCTAAATTGCAACAAAACTGAGATTCTCTTGTTGGAAAGGCCACCTCGTTTTAGAACTCTTCTTGGTTGCCATCATTCCTTGGTACGCTCCCTAATCCAGTGCTGAATGTCAAGAATTTAGGGGTGAAGTTCGATGCCAACCTTACTTTTAGGGACTAGGTTAGCAAAATTACCTCATCTTGCTTTTCCCTTCGAAAATGTTAATGAAATGTCTTCCCTTCATCCCTTTTGAACTACAAATATCACGGGTCAATGCATTAGTGTCGCTGAGGCTGAACTACTGCAATGCTTTGAACCAGGGTCTTCATTTAGGCACGCCTAATAAACTCCAGCTGTTACAGAATGCTGCTGCCCATCTCTTAAAGAACATACCTAAATGTCACTCACAAGCGTCAGTTGATCTTCACTGGCTCCCGATTAAGAACCGGGTGGCCTTTAAGGCACATTGTACGGCCCATAATCCCTTTGTGAGATTGGTCCAAAACCTCTGCAGAAAAGTTTTAAGTGGTATATACCTAGAAAACACCTGCGCTCCATTGCATCCAGAGCTTGGGCAATACCCAACTGTAATAAAGTCTCATGGGGAGGCAGAAACACAATTGCTCTGAAACTTAAACTTCAGTTGAAGTTTTAGAAAGCAACTTAAAACTTGCCTTTTTTCAGTCTCTCTTTAAGACAATTTTTTTCAGTGCAATCACCTGTTCTGATGTCAGCACCAAGACACCTTAGGGCATTTGTCGCACTTAATAAAACTATATCAATATCAATGCATGCATCAAGCAGAAAAACGGCAGAAATTAGTTACGCAGAGGACCTCATGACCCAACCAAACTCTGTGAACCACCACACAGAGACAACTCTCTAGACAATCCACATACATACGGGTCAGGTGGCAAGGTGGAAGAACAACCTCCTCTTACAAAACATCCACTCTTTCTAATTGCAGAACTATCTCTTTGCTTTCATTGGGAGTGTAAATCACCGAGGCCAATGTAAATCTTCAATTGTCATCTTTTTTGGAAAACCTTTTTTTATGCTCTTATCAATCGTGTAGAGCACTAAAGGCATTGGTATGTTATAAGAGGCTGGTGGTATGGCAGCCTTAAGTATGTTAGACCTATCTGCTGCCTTTGACATGGAGTCCCATGATTTTGTTTTTAATCGACATTGGTGCCAGAGCGTCCGTTCACAATTGGGTTTCCACCTTTTTTGCAAGCCGTTTGCATGCTGTGTCTCTTGCCAGCTTCAAATCCTCCTTCAAATCCATCAAGCCAGGTCTTCCAGAAGGATCTGCCCCAACCCCTAAAAGCTTTTAAATCTTTATAGAACCCCTAAGCCTGACCTCATTGGCTCTTTTGGGGGTCATTCTTTTGCACATGCAGCTGACACTTAGCTCCTTCTTAGATTTGGTGGTGGTCTGTGGTAGCCACGGAATCAATTCAAGAGCTGCCTTGGTATTATTGCTAACTGAATGAGATCAAAATAAGTAAGTCAGAATGAGGATAAGACAGAAGAGTTAGCCTTTGGCAGGTGTCCTTTATAGGCCTCAGAATGGGGTTCTGATGTTTTTTAGGGCCTCTTCAACTCCGCCCGTGTCCGTTCATAACATAACTATCATCTTCAATAAGAAGTTGTCCTTTGAGATTCATATCAATAATTTGACATCCTCCTGCTTCTTAGTACGGAGTATCATCAGGGAGATGTTGTCGTTTTTGCCCAATTCTTCTGAAAAAGCTGTGGTTTAGGCCATGATAACATAGAGGCTAGGGGCCCGATGTAGGAGCCCTAATACCGGTCGGAAACGGACGTTTCCGACCGGTATTAGGGTTTTCTAATGTAGGAGCATGCTTTACAGAATCGGTATTTTACCGAATCTGTATTTACAGATTCGGTAAAATTACCGAATCGGTAAATTCAGACTCGGTAAAAATACCGATTCTGTAAAAGCACATGTAGGTAGCACATCTTTGAGTGCCGCAGGCCTTTCAGATTCGGTATTTTACCACCCAATCCAATTGGGTGGTAAAATACCGAATCCAGGTGTGCATGCACATGTGTGCATGCACACCTAGCCATGTGACAGACAGACATGCCCTTAGGGCATGTCTGTGTGCCACATGGCGCACATGCCTATTTTTGGGGTGCCAGAGGGTGTCAAAGTGACACCCCCTGCACCCTTGCAAAATTCGGTATTTACCGATTCTGTAATTACAGAATCGGTATTGCCCATTGATTCCTATGGGCTTCAAGGCCCATAGGAATCAATGGGCAATACCGATTCGGTATTTACAGATTCGGTAAATACCGAATCTTAACGATTCGGTATTTACAGAATCTGTAATACCTACATCTCCCCCTTCATATTTACCGACTCTTAAATACCGAATCGGTAAAATTCGGTATTTAAGAGTCTGTAAATATGAATTACCTACATCTGGCCCTAGATCACTGAAACGCCCTGTTTTATGGCTTCCTCAGCTATTTGATTCACAGATTTCAGTTGGTCGAAACGCATCAGTCCGCATGGTCATGGCGCTTAACAATCACTCACATACCTTGTCTCACATATATTCAGCTTCACTGGCTGCCAGTACATAATCATTTATTAAGCTCTTTGTCTCTGTCATGAAGCCATTTATGGTAATCCTTCGAGCAATTACATGTGTTTTTTCCAATTATAACCCGTCAAGAACGGTTCAGGCTAGTTCGGTCTCTGTGTCTCGGTTTTGGAGCTCTCAGCTGGGCAGACGTTCCATTGCCGTAGTTACGGCTAAGCCCTGGAATGCCCTCCCTCCTAGAATTCCAACTGAGAGGTGCATCACCAAATTTCGTAAAGTTTTAAAAACGACCTTATCTTATCTGCTGTTTCTTTGTAAGGTTTCATTCTGTTTAGTTTTCCTTCATTCACTTTAGCGCCAGGAAACCCCTTTTGAGGTAATCACAGCTTTTTAAATTTCAAATCAGATCGACTCAAACATGTCTATGAAAATAACACCCACCCTCCAAACCACACCCTACACCTTTTGTGGCTCAGGAAAGAAATCCTATGGTGAAGCAACTCTGTTGTATGCACCACAACCACAGGGCTAGGTCTGCACAAAGTGATCACTGCACTATACAAATACATTCTAACAAAATAGCTTTCAGTGTTCTAGAAAAACAAATCATAGTTATATCAACAAAGTCTTTTACAAATATTATAAAGTGACATTTTGAAGTGAGATACTAAATGAAAATGGTTTATTCTAGCGAGGCCTCATTACCTCTTTAAATACATTGTTTTTTAATTATAAAAAGAATAACTAAACTGCATCAGAAAGTACTCGTGTACCTTTCTTGACAGTCTAACAATTTTATGAAGCAACTTTTGCAACTACTTACATGTTTTCATTCCACCATACTATTGCTTAAGCATGTTAATCCCCCACAGAGGCCACGAACAAAACCCACAACTAAAGCACTCAGATATTTGTGCTGACTAGCAGATTCAATAACAGAAGATTAGTTTCTCCGACAACTAGCATATTATACGAAATCGGCCGCATTCTAAAGTACGGTTTAGCTGATTAGAGAAACGCTGCTACACAATGTCAAAATGTCACCCGCTTAACGAACGTTACTGATTAGTTCTTTTGATGTGCTGTCACCAGGTCCACATTTGAACTGTAATGTCTTTGTGGGTGAGTTGGTTTAGATATGGTGTTTTTCATCAGGTAGGCATGGTTCTTTTTTTTTTGCTGAAAACGGACTGTAGGAGTCTCCTCAGTGCGTGGGAGTTCTCTCACGGTCATAGACTCACCTTTCTGCCTCTTGAGAAATTTTGAAACACGAGTCCATGTTCTCAGTTGCACAAGAGGACATTATGAAACCCCTCCCAGGTGTGAGAGTTTCCCTTCCTCCCTGGCCATACCATGAACCCTCCCCCCTTCAAATCATTTAGTTTATGGTACATAAAGGACGCAGTATATATTTTTTTAAAACATGGATCATACATTTTGCAAATTACTGGTTGGTCATTCGAGACCCATGTCTGTTTTGTTCATACTTATCAGTCAAAACATTGCCCCAAAGGCTTTACCTCAATTTCTGGCTGACAGCACTGACCCTGCTCAATGACCCCTTATGCAGGTGTCTCGGGTTCTGAAGATGCTAGGCTTTCTTGCTACTGACCTTGTGGGCGGCCGTCCAGCCTGGGCTGCAAGTGCCATTTTGCCTCCCTGGACCCTTGCGGACCACTCGCCTGCTCCCCATGTCCCTGCCGTGTGGCATCCCAAGGACACTGTTCGAGCATCTCTCCTACCTAGGTTACTATTTCCTCTGGGTCCCTTTCTGTGCTGCCTCCACCTCGCACTTCTCCACTGTCCCTACGGCTGTGACAACCGCATTCTTTTGGTGTGGGTGGGTGGTCAATTGTGGTTCAAGAGGGGCCCAGGCCCCCTTTTGGCCTCCTTGGCCTCCCCGCCCACTTTGCTCTATTGGGCAGTTCGTGATTTCAAAAGACACATCCAATCGGCCTGCATCTTTTTTTTACAGGCTTTTACCCACAGTGCTTCGGGGTTCCCACCACCAGTGGGGGTTTCCTGCGGGCCCCTATTCGGTCCAGCTTTGCCTTCCTAGCCAGCGTCACAAATCGCCGCCATTGAAGATCCTGAATCCAAATTACAGGCCTGAGCTGCAACTTTAACGGCCAGAATAACCTGAAATTCTAGGCTTTCTTGCTACTGACCTTGTGGGCGGCCGTCCAGCCTGGGCTGCAAGTGCCATTTTGCCTCCCTGGACCCTTGCGGACCACTCGCCTGCTCCCCATGTCCCTGCCGTGTGGCATCCCAAGGACAGTGTTCGAGCATCTCTCCTACCTAGGTTACTATTTCCTCTGGGTCCCTTTCTGTGCTGCCTCCACCTCGCACTTCTCCACTGTCCCTACGGCTGTGACAACCGCATTCTTTTGGTGTGGGTGGGTGGTCAATTGTGGTTCAAGAGGGGCCCAGGCCCCCTTTTGGCCTCCTTGGCCTCCCCGCCCACTTTGCTCTATTGGGCAGTTCGTGATTTCAAAAGACACATCCAATCGGCCTGCATCTTTTTTTTACAGGCTTTTACCCACAGTGCTTCGGGGTTCCCACCACCAGTGGGGGTTTCCTGCGGGCCCCTATCCGGTCCAGCTTTGCCTTCCTAGCCAGCGTCACAAATCGCCGCCATTGAAGATCCTGAATCCAAATTACAGGCCTGAGCTGCAACTTTAACGGCCAGAATAATCTGAAATTCTAGGCTTTCTTGCTACTGACCTTGTGGGTGGCCGTCCAGCCCGGGCTGCAAGTGCCATTTTGCCTACTTGGACCCTTGCGGACCACTCGCCTGCTCCCCATGTCCCTGCTGTGTGGCATACCAAGGACACTGTTCAAGCATCTCTCCTACCAAGGTTACTATTTCCTCTGGGTCTCTTTCTGAGCTGCCTCCACCTCGTACTTCTACCTGAAGGTGTATCATGTTTTTAGAACATGCCACCGACTGAGGGTAGAATGTTCTAAATCGAACAGGGAGAAATGTAAGAAAAGTGTTGAAATGTTGTTGCTAAAGGTCTATACCAATTATCATTGATTATCAGAGGCTCTCTCAACATTTTAACATTTCGGTGTTATAATTCAGCCTTATAGTCTGCCGGAGCGGACTATACTGGCTATTAAAGGCCCGCTCCTGCCTGAAGGCCCGAACCGTAGGTTAAGTATAAACAATAAATAACAAAATAACTTAACACTAATGTTTTAAATATCAGAGACCTCATCATTTTGCTCTCCACTGTGTGATCTTTGGCAACTGCTTGTTGGACAGCAGTAGCATCCACCCTCATGCTTCAATAAGAGATGTGGATGAAAAGTTGTGGGTCCTTCAGCAGAGATCTAGGAATGAAGTCATAGCACCTCTCATAAAGAGACAGGGGGCCAGCAGGCAGCGCCTAATGCCTGTGAACTGACGCATGTGCACAAAAAACAAGGAGCCATACTGCTCTCACATTGAAGGTGAGATGATCAATAGTTATGTTAAATTTAGGTAAATGAGCACTTTGTTATCAACAGCCTACAGGAGGAAGTGCCAGAGGGAAATACAGCTCACCTCCCTATGGTCTTAGTACATTGATAACTAGGTGACGATTGACCCCCATGTGAACTAGCTAGGCTGCTAACAGGAAGCTGCCCAATCCCAGAGTACTGCTTATCATTCAGGCAAAATAGAGGGGATGTGAATAGTTCATCAAGCTTTTCACTACTCTTCTGAACCAGAAGGCACAGTACACATATATCACGATGTAAGACAATCAAGGGTGCTGTCTATTCGTGGACCGTTTCTTTCTACTATCAGCAGTCAGCACACTTTAGATAGAATGGCCACTGTCTCTGCTACAATGGCTAAGATAGCATAAGTCAAGCCCATCATTTTAAACCAGCTATTGTCTGAATCAGAGTGCTGCCATGTGTTTACCCCAATATACAGTGGTGTATATATCAATAGTGCAGTATGTGCAGTGTCACTGGGGCACATGGATGTGAGGAGCCCTCTGAACTCTAATCATAGCTGGTTTTTAATACCAAGCGAGGGGGCGGACACACATTTCCTTGGTTGCTTTTGAAGCCTTGGCACCTCTGCTGTGGCAATGCCAATATACCTCTTACCCTGAATAATTATTTCAATAATTAAACGTTATTAAGCAATAATGACCAGACTTAAACTACAAGAGGAGTGACTAATGCAGCCACCCCTTTGGCGTTTCACAACTTCCTATGGTGTTAAACACGTGTTTGATGTCATTCTAATAGAGTTTAATGGGGTGTTTTGATGGACTCACTACTCACCAGTCTCCTTGGCCTTACAGGCTCCAGCGATCTCTGTAATCGAAAGACTTCACAGAAGCCTGCTGTCATCTCCCTACTTACATGCACTATAATGTGTCATTAGTTTCAGTGCTGCTCAGAAATCACCTAAGACGGCAGCCCAGCAAACCTTACCTAGGAAACACAGCTTCAAGTTAATATAAGACTGAAGCACAAATATCACTATCCACACCCTGGCACTCTGCTCTGCTGAGTACCGGACCCGAGTATTTACCTTCCTTCTGACCTGTTTTTTTTATCACTCTGCTTACTGCTGTATGAAAGTTCAGCTTTCTTTTTATTGTTACTCTTAGTGACAGATTGCTGCAATTGTGCGCTCTGCCAGGGTCAGTTAAACGCCGATGTCCGCAATCAGGGCCCACAAGGTCCGAGTCAGTTTCACAGTCAGTGTTGCCAGATTTTGCGATTTGTTTGAAGCACAAGAGGGTGCAAAAATATGGCAAATATAAGCCCAATGAAATACCACCCACATACACCAGGACAGTCGCAAGGCTAGGCGGATCAGCTTCAAATATGAACCTTTATCTAAAACACCCCTTCATAGTTCAGCCCCACCCACAATCCTTGCACATTTTCTTGGGGGTCTGATGCAGTCAGAGAGGTAGTGGTGGATGCTTCACTAGAGGAGAAAGGTCTCTAGGATAGAGGTGAGGGTGCAAGTGTCTGGAGGGTGTAGATCACCGATGGGTGCAGAGCTCAGGAGTGTAGCAGTCAAATATATCGAGCAGGTCCTGTGGCAGGGCAGCAATCTCAGGAATTGTGTTGTTCTCAGAAGTGGTTCAAGATCAGGAATATAAGCAGCTCTCAGGGTTGCAAATTACAGATCTATGGGTGTGGTGCAGATATAATCACTATTGCTTAAGCATGAAGTAAGGGGCATATCTTGTGAGTGGGGTGCAAGACTTAGAAGTGAGGTGTTAATCCTACGGATAGGTTACAGCCCTTGGCTCGGGTACAGGTTTCTATTGGGTTGAGGGTCTTCAATGGTAAAGCTGATCTCAGGGTAATCGAGCTAGTCTGTGGAAGGGGCCACATCTCTCAATGAGGGCACCAGCACTAGGGTGTGGTTTTTATTTCGTGGGGTGCTGGGGGTTTGAGGGCTCAGCGGGCTCAGAGGCTAGGGGATAAGAAAGCAATCACATGGGCCTAATTAAAACCCGACCTTTAGACAGTCGCTCAACTGAGTTTTTTATTCACACAAATGGGAAAAATATCACTCTTTCAGAGAGAAAACGCACAATCTGGAACCACTGTTCACTTTGCAAATTGCAGTGGAGCACTACAACCCCCAGCTTGCAACTGCTGGCTCCTATTGCATAACACCGTTCGTCATTGTTGAGTGGCATATTGACATTGCCCACTTAGGGGTCACGTAGGCAGCCAGTGCTGCTGCCAAGCCTATTTGTGCCTGGTAGGGATCAATTAGGGCACGAGGGAAGAGCATGCTCCTAGAGGGATTGCATACAAGTCTCTCTGTGAGGTAGGATCCCTCTCTTGGGTGTACTCATTCTTCACCAAGGAGTATATTCAATTGATTGGACCATGCCTCTAATAATTGATGGCTACTGCACTGATTTACAGCTGTCTGCTTGTCTGCAGTATACAGCGGTGACGGCTCCTCCGCTAAGGCAGAGGGGTGCCACCAGTGCTCGTTGAGCTGTGCAAAAGAAAAAGACAAGAAGTTATTCTCATTTTATTTTTCTTTGCGGAATCTGACTCCAGCCAGGTCAGGCGAGGCGGGGGTAGGACCCCCAAAGTAATAGGGAGCATTAGTGGTTTGCACTCCCTACCCGAGTGCGCATGATGGCTTGGTCATCCCTCTGGGGCTGTCCAAGCAGTCATGCACACTGAACATGTTCTCCACTATCGGCCACTCAGACCAATCACGACACTGCTCCTACAGCTAGGCCTAGGCAGGAAACTTCGCTCCGTTCGCGGAGTTTGCGGGGTTTGCTGTAATCCGTATTCCCCAGAGCTCTTGGAGTGCAGAAAACTCTGCTTCGCGATGTGCAGCGGAGTTTTTCCCCCACTTGCGATCGTGAACGGTAAGTTTGCCAGCGCGAGCTACCGCTCGGGTAGAATTTCTACCTGAGCTGCAGAAATACCAGCACAAACTGCAGTTCACACTGCACTCCGCCACTCATGGAACATCACAGAGTTTTTTTGTCACTGTGCGGAGTTCCGCGTAACAAAACTCTGCAAACTACGCCCAGGCTTACCTACAGTGTTGTGACTGGCTGGGAGAGTCCAGGAGACTGGGTGCTTCCAGTGATCTGCGAGGACTGAGGACATACATACGATGATGGCAACGGCGGCGGCTGCGCCGAAGAATGTAAGTTATTTTTTTTTATATCATGCCTTTCCCCCTCTGTGGCCGACCCACCCACCCCCATACAGAGGCAGCCACCATGGGTAATCAGAGATCCAGGACATAGTTGGATTTATACTCCCTAAATGAGTCCTTGGTGTTGGAGAAATATTTGTCTATAGCACAGGATGAAGAGAGAAATCTTTGCAATGCTCACCCAGTAAAGAGGCTGGACCTGCAAGGCTCCACTTCCACTAGTGACACAACATATGGTGCTAGCATCCATCCCAGCCTTACCCAGGGCTTACTCCTCGATAATAACCTATCAAGAAAGATGGACCTGGAAGGTTCCATCACCCCAAGTGTCTCTAAAGATGGTACAGTCACCCACCCTTCATAACCTCTGTTCTATTCCAAGATAATCAGGCTAATGGGCTAAGTGCTCTGCGAAATGCAATGGAACTAGAGGAACCATCTAACACTTTTTAAATTACTTCCACAGCTTCCTGAACTGCAACACACTTTCAGGTTTTCAAATTTTGTTAATGATGATGATCTTGCCTTTCAGATAGCTTTCTCAGGGGACTATTGTTTTCCATAAAAATAGACATAATAGACATACATGAAGGGCTTTTGGTCAGTAGGTTTCATCCATTGGTCTATTGAGTTGTCATTCACTTTTTGCTTCCACCAACCGCATTACACAGTAGGGACCACTGGATCAGCTCATTGTCTCCCTACACTATGTGTGACTGAACAAACCGTGTGTACATTGTTTACACACACTTTTAAAGTGTTAATTTCTCTTCAATCACAAAGCTCTTTCAAAGTTTGACTAGTTTTCTTTTTATTTGTATATTAACTTTACAAATGTCTCCTTATTTTGCTTGCACTTCAGGTGCCCAGTTGGATAGTGGTTTATTTCTAAGCTACTTTTTAAAGGTGCTGTTATAAAGTAACATTGTAGCTGACTTCAATTTTAGCGCTTGGTTGAATGATGATTGCTTGTTGTCGCCTTCACAATACATAATAGCATGGCACAACTGAAGCCTTTTTACTAGTAAAACAGTTGCATGATTGAATATATATTTTTAAAAGTTTAGCACTATTGTTGATAGCACATCCCTGCCACATTCAAGTGCTGGTGTATTCATTATTTTCTTGTAAATTTTGTGGCATATTCTTGCATTAACAAAAGTAACAAGATACACATGACACCAGCATGCCAAGGCCAGACCTGCTGGCTTTGCCAGTGCTTGTTCGATTTTTTTTTTATGAAGAAATCTTACAAAGTAAGACTTCTTCTTTTCAGAAAAATCATGAGAAAGTTAGAGCAGTTTAATGTACAGAATTCAAATGTATATTTATAATTCGAATTTTAGTAATACACATTCCATGATCAGAAATATTCATCTCAGAAAAATGTCTAGATTTGTTGTATATAATAGAAGTTTGTCTCACTAAAGCATCAGGTCCTGCCCTGTTACTCAAAATCGCAGGCAACTATGGGATACTGATGGGCAGATAAGACAAAAGGAAAGGGCGTTGGGGTTGCAAATAACTACGTAATGAGCCTTGTTGTACATCAAGTACAAGTGAGGACAACTACTACATCCAAACAACTTAGAAAACCACCCACCTAGACAGAACAAGTGTGTCACCATGCAATTCCTTGACCTTGGACTACCAAATAAACATCAACAAACTCGAGTGCTAGATTTGGAGATCTAAACCTTTACTTTGACATTTATAGTTATGTATATGCACAGGATTTATAGATAGCTCTTGGGTACCACAGATTTCAGCAACATACAGGGGAGCCTCCACACAATCTAGGACGTGCCCGAGACTGGTGTGTTTCTGATGTGGGTGTTGTGGTCCAGAGAAAGTAATCGCCTTTATGTTAGTTTTAATTCACTCATCGAACATCATGAAACCTGGAAAAAAAGCCTAAAATTAAGAATGCTAAAGTAAATGTAAAGGAAATATTGTTAGAATAATCCTGCCACACTGGATGATGAATAAGAGCAGTTTTATTCACGTCTTGGTCTCTGCGCTGCCAGCCTCACACAATGTTCTAACACGAACGCCCCACCAACATTCCATGGGTCAGTTTAACAACGGGCTGGGGAAAGGGGTGAGTGGGACATACCATAACTGTAGTGAATTAACTGAAGGATATTACAACACATCTCCCTCTGTAAGGAAACTTAACAAAAGATGCAGAACAAGACCTCCAAGGGAGGCACAGTATACTAAAACATATCTATTTCACATAGTCCATTTGCCAACATGGTGGCTGACGCACCCTAGTTTCTCTGGCTGCTTGAACATCCGGGAAACCATCATCTTGGTTCTCCTTACTACCAGCCGTTGGAACACACACATCGGGGCAGCAACTTACATTGTCTATGCTCCACGTGCTTCCATCTTCCAGAACCAGCGAGTTATTGTTCACACGCTGTATTCTCGCTGGTTTGGAGAAGGAGGATACTTTTGCACGTCCTGTAACAGGTCTTTTGATCACTACCCACTGTCCAACATAGAACTTCCTGCTAGTGGTGCCCCACTTCTGGTCGTATTTGGTTTTGTAATCAGCTTGATGTATTTCCACCTTTTCTCTCACAGAATCTCTATCCACCCACAATGGAACACCTCCATTTAACCAGTTTGGGGTGAGCTTAGATCCTGGATTCCTCCCTTTAAGGGATACGAAAGGAGATACTCCTGTCACAGCATTAGGGGAAGAATGATAAGACCATAGTGTCTTCCTTATTGCTTCCTCTACAGGTTCATGCATTGTAACAGCCATTTGAATAGAGTTCTTCAACATTCTATTTGCCCTTTCTACCATTCCATTTGCTTTTGGACAGTAAAAAGGAGTTCTTATATGTGAAATGGCCAACTCAGATAAGAATTCCTTCATTACATCTGACGTAAACTGAACCCCGTTATCTGTCACCAGGGTGCTCGATATTCCCTCAATAGCAAATACATCCAGCAAAAACTCAATCAAAACCTGTGTAGTTATTGAAGGCACACATTTGGTACTGATCCAATGAGAGTGGTAATCAATGATTACAAACATAAACTTCTGGTTGGTGTTAATTAGGTTCAAAGGGCCTATAATATCAATTCCCAGCTTGTCCCAAGGTTTAGTCGGTACCCCCACAGGAATGAGTGTTGCTTTGTGTATTACCTTGGATTTGTCACACCTACCACATGCCTCACAGTCCTTTACAGTGATTTCCACCAACCCATCCATCTTGGCAAACCAATAATGTTGTCTGATCTTACTCTTGGTCATGCTTCTTCCTGGATGACCTTCGTTTGCTAATGCTATAATCCTGTCCTTCATGTTACCGGGAGGAATGACTTTATTTCCTCTGCACACCTGACCATTCATGTTGGACAACTCATTTCTTACTGCCCAATATGGTTTGAGGTTTTCTGTCAACTCATTGTTATGCTCAGGCCACCCTTCTTCAATTAACCTCCTCAACTCCCTTAACACCTGATCATCTTGAGCTTCTTTCTCCCACTCCTCCTTACTAATGGCCGGGTGTTCCACTGCAAGAATAACCTCTTCTGGTGGACTGCACCAGTTGTCCTCTCCATGTACCAGCAATCTTGACATGCAGTCTGCTATAGTGTTTTTTTCACCGGCCACATAACACATGGTGAAATTGTAACCTTGCAACGCTAACACCCATTTTGAAATGCGTGGAGTGGCCCTCTCAATGTTTTTTGTAGAGAATAATGGAATTAGTGCCTGTGGTCGGTCCTCAAGGTAAAGGGAATCCCCCACAGAAAGAATTTAAAATGATTTTTTGCCCAATAGCACGCTAAGGCTTCCCTTTCAATGGTAGAGTAATTTGACTCCGGGTCTTTCAACGCCCTAGAAGCAAAAGCAATTATTCTCTCACACCTACCAATCATTTGAGTGAGGGATGCCCCCAAGCCTTTACGGCTTGCGTCAGTAGTCAGTGTAGTTTTTTTATTGGGATCAAACATACCTAAGGTAGGTGCCTTGGCAATGGCTGACTTTACATATTTGAATTCCTCTTGGCACTCAGAACTCCACACAAAGGTGCTACCCTTCTTCAAAAGTTCCCTCATAGAGCATGTGTGACTTGAAAAATTTTCAATGAATTTGTTCATATACTCCACCAAACCTAGGAAGGATCTAAGCTCATCCTTATTAGAGGGGGCAGGAGCTAATATCACTGCATCCACGAGGTTCGTTTTTGGCTTAATTCCCTCTCCTGAAATGGTGTGCCCTAGGTAAGTCACCGACCTCACTCCTATCTTGCGTTGCACTTGTCCTTTTGTGTGGTAAAGCCTGCCTTACTCAACTTGCTCAAAACCTCTCTCAGGTTCATGTTATGCTCGCTATCTGAGTCTCCATATATCAGTATATCGTCCTGGAAGCACAAGACTTTTCCAAGACCATCTAAGATATGCTGCATAATGCGTTGGAATACAGCAGCCGCAGATGACAACCCAAATGGCATCCGGTTGTATTGATATGCCCCAAAAGGCGTAATAAAGGAAGTCAGGCTTTTAGGCTCCGGATGAAGGGCAACCTGGTGGTATGCCGCCGAGAGGTCTAAAACACTGAAGTATTTTGCACCTTTTAACACGCTGAGCATCTCATTTATTATTGGGAGAGGATGCCTCTCTACCCAGATGTTAGCGTTGAGGTCCCTGAGATCCACACATAAACGAATCCCTTTGCCATCCCCTTTAGAAGCTACCACAATGGGGGCGAGCCACTCTGAGTTCTCGATTTTTTCAATTACCCCAATGGATTCCAACTTCTCCAGTTCCTTTTTTAGAGAATCTCTCACCACTAACGGTACAGATCTAGCTTTATGCACAGTGGGCTTGCAATGCTTCTTCAATTTTATCTTATGGAGGAAACCCTTCAGCAGACCTAACTCATTAGAAAATACCTCGGGGAACTCCTCACACACTTCTGTACCTATGCTTGGTTGCTCCACCAAGTACACTGGCTCAGAGGCATTGGGATCTAACTTGATGCCAAGGTCTTTCTGATGTTTCCACCCCAGTAAGCCTGATCCCTTCTTGGTTAAATACACTTTGCCCACAGTGACTCTATCCTTGAATTTGATGTGCATAATAACCATTCCCACCAGGGGTATGGTGTCACGGTTGTATCCTCCTGGGTTGATGTCTGGAGGTAGTAGCTCATACTTTTTGTCAACAGACTTTGCCTTGAATGTGGTTTCATTTATGAGTGTATAAGGTGAACCAGAATCAGCATATACATTATAAGGTACATTGTCAAGCCAAATCTCGCACTCAGGGTAATTACAATCAGAGCTCTCAAGGAGTTCATTAACCTGGAATACGATGTCACCTCTAGGTACTTCCTCATCAAAAATTACATGAGCCACATCCTTCTTCATTTCATGACACACTTTTGTAAAATGCCCCCGTTTGTTACACTTCCTACATATAACACCCCTTGCTGGACACTTCACATTATTTGCAAGATGGTTAGGACTGCCACAACGGAAACATTTTAACTTTTGGGTTTCAGCCCTTTGAACAGAACTTCCCATTGGTATATTTTGCTTTTATCATGCTTTGTTGATACTTTCAGTATTTCTTCTTCACACACTTGCTTTACTTCAACAGCATCCTTCATCTCACTCATGCACAGCCTGTTTCAAATCTGGGGCATCTGCTAATAATTTTTCTTGTATCTTTTTATCAGATGTACATCTAACAAGTTGGTCTCTGATCAGAGAATCAGTAAGGTTTCCAAAATCACAGGTGGAAGATAGGCCTCTAATTACTGCTATATAATTCACCACTCTCTCATACTTCCCTTGAGACCTGGAGAAGAATTTGTGTCGCTCCAACACCACATTAATTTTCTTCCCAAACTGTGCATCTAATTTTATCAACGCAACTTGATATACATCAGGTGGGGCATCACCATCCACACCTCCACTACTGCTATCGCTAACAACATCAGGTAAGTTGTCATATATCTCTCTAGCATGTTTCCCTAAATTATGTAGCAATATGTGTAGCTTTCTCACAGATGAGAACCTATTGCTCCCAATAGCTATTAAATAGGACTCAAATATCCTTTCCCAATTCTTCCAGGGAGTGAGGGGTTCCCCATCCTCATTTAGAAAAGGAGGTGGTTGGGACATAGACATCGCAGTTGCCATGGATTAAGTTAAGCTTGTGGTAAGGCTGAAGTATATGTATAGAGAAAGGACAGTGGTGGTACGGCTTCCTTTTCTTTTACCACAACAATATTTGCATATAATACCCTTTAATCACTTCGCCTGACTGTGAGTGAACAGCCCCTTGCTCTTTTTTTTACATTTCCACCACCCTTCACAGGATTACCAACACACAGGCTGAAAATATGCTTTTGAATTATCTACTATGCCTGTCAGCGCCTCTGTATCCAATGTCAATGTTACAACACTCTTTGACTCAGTAGTTCTCCAACAAGCTGTGCCTATCAGCGTGAACAACAATGATGAAGATCCTGACAGGCTTCCTTTGTCTAATTGCTGTGCCTGTCAGCGTGCTTTTATTAAAAAAAAATTCTTCCTTTTTTTTTTTTCTCACAACACCAAAAGGCTTCCCGTTTTAACTCTGCTGTGCCTATCAGCGTGATGACAACCATGTACGATTATACGTGGCCTCCTCCTCAACATGTGCCTTTGCTCACTCCTCAATCGTATGCTTCCATCTACACGCGCATTACTTTCCTTGCGCCGAGATATCCTTGGTTACGCCCTCTCCTGGCTGGACTGCACACGCGCACACTAGGATAAGAAGCTGACTGAAACACCGAGGAGCGCGCCTCGCCTGACTGTCACAACACTGACAGACTATTACGAATCTTCAATCAAGCAATTTCCCTCATTGGCCTTACTTCAATTAGAGCTGGCTTGGGAAAAGCGAACAGCTTTCAAAGTACTTAGGTGCCGCCTGACACTTATTTCACCAAAAGCCGTGATTACATCGGACTCAGATTCGCCGACTTCTCCGGCTGGATACCTCGTCTCACAGCCGCTACTCGTTAGTGTCTCACAGATGACACTCCTCAAAACGAGACGGAAAGCGCAACGCGGACCTTTTTAAATATGCGCATAGTGTTCTCACACTTCTTCTATCAATCTATGCTTGTTTCGCGTTTAATATAGCGCTGTCAACTTCAGAATGACTCACGGCTTTTCTTCTCAAATGGTGTCTCGGCTTGTCGGCAGCACTGTAGAAACGGGGGAAGACCAGGACCTGCCCCCCACGCAGCCCCGTCGCCAAATTGTTAGAATAATCACTGCCACACTGGATGATGAATAAGAGCAGTTTTATTCAGGTCTTGGTCTCTGCGCTGCCAGCCTCACACAACGTTCTAACACGAACGCCCCACCAACATTCCATGGGTCAGTTTAACAACGGGCTGGGGAAAGGGGTGAGTGGGACATACCATAACTGTAGTGAATTAACTGAACGATATTACAACAGAAATATGGGTCACAACTTGGTAGGAGCGGTATCCTGAAAAAATATACTCCTCATGCACTTTACGCCCATGAATAAGTGAGTCGAAAAAACCTGGAAACTTTGAGGAAACTAGCAGGGCCAAAATGCAAAGCTGAGCCATATTAAGGAATATTAAGGAATTAAGGTGCATGTACAAGAAGACAATGCAAAAAGGAGTAAAACCTCATGAAACTTCACATGAAAACTGTTTAACGCTTAAAGACGTCACTCATTTGGTTTTTGAGAGTAATCATTGTTCCCACTCAGCTGAATGGTGCTGAAAGATGTACATATAATGTTACAATAACATCGCAAACATCTATCAAACCTTCATGAATTGATTCAGAACCACCATGTGAGACACAATAACACTGCAAGTAATAAGAAGCTTGGAGTAAGCAAAGACAAGTTTTCAATGAGGGACTTCAAGGTTGCCAAAACAAGTAGGCCATCAATGTCCCCTTTGTTGCACAATTTGTCAACAAGTGATTTATAATGGGGGTGTATCATCTGAAATAGAAAGACTGTAGATGACCCCTCTTAATAACAATTTGAATCCATCTGACCCACAGAATTTTCAATATATCCTTCATGTTCAGGGTACTTGAGAAGGCTTCCACAGTCCAAAGACAAGTGCTACGCAAACAAATGATGGGCGGAATGCTGAATAAATCATACATTCACCCCCATTCAAGAGACCTGGGTTAAATCCATCGTTCTTTTGCTCACCATGCCACCCCAGTTTAGACCCAGCCATATGCAAATCAGTCTTGACCTTGTGCCTCATGGGAACAGGCCAGACCGAACTGCCAAGCAAGGTCCTCCCTGGACCGGAAACAAGCATCCTGGTACCGGTTTCTGGGTATTACCCTTCATCAGCCAGGCTAGCTTGAATCCAGTGGCACCGTGAACAAGGGACCCACGTCTGGGCATACCCATCCCACTTAGGGTGAAAAGTACTACGAAAACAAATGATGGACACAATGCTGAATAAATTATGCATTCACCCTCATTCAAGAGATCTGGGTTAAATCCATCGTTCTTTTGCTCACCATGCCACCCCAGTTTAGACCCAGCCACATGCAAATCAGTCTTGACCCTGTGCCTCATTGGAACAGTCCAGACCGAACTGCCAAGCAATGTCCTCCTTGGACAGGAAACAAGCATTCTGGGACCGGTTTCTGGGTATTACCCTTCATCAGCCAGGCTAGCTTGAATGCAGTGGCACAGTGAACAAGTGACCCACGTCTGGGCATACCCTTCCCACTTAGGGTGAAAAGTGCTGTGCAAACAAATGATGGACGGAATGCTGAATGAAACATACATTCCCCCCAGTCAAGAGATTTGGGTTAAATTCATTGCTCTTTTGCTCACCATGCCACCCCAGTTTAGACCCAACCATATGCAAATCACTCTTGACCCTGTGCCTCATGGGAACAGTCCAGACAAAACTGCCAAGTCAAGTCCTCCCTGGACCAGAAACAAGCATCATGGGACCAGTTTCTGGGAATTACCCTTCATCAGCCAGGCTAGCTTGAATCCAATGCAACAGTGAACAAGAGACCCACGTCTGGGCATACCCATCCCACTTAGGCTGAAAAGTGCTGTGCAAACAAATGATGTACGTAATGCTGAATAAATCATACATTCACCCACAGTCAAGAGATCTGGGTTAAATTCATTGCTCTTTTGCTCACCATGCCGCCCCAGTTTACACCCAGCCATATGCAAATCAGTCTTGACCCTGTGCCTCATGGAACAGTCCAGACCGAACTGCCAAGCCAGGTCCTCCCTGGACCAGACACAATCATCATGAGACCGGTTTCTGGGTATTACCCTTCATCAGCCAGGCTGGCTTGAATCCAATGGCACAGTGAACAAGGAACCCACATCTGGGCATACCCATCCCACTTAGGGTGAAAAGTACTACGCAAACAAATGATGGACTGAATACTGAATGAATCATACATTCACCCCCAGTCAAGAGATCTCGGTTTAATCCATTGTTCTTTTGCTCACCATGCCACCCCAGTTTATGCACAACATTGTTCTGCATTCTGTCCATCATTTGTTCTTTTTGCATTTGTCACGCCAAGTGGAACGGGTATGCCCAGACTTGGGCCCCGTGCTCTCCATGCCACTGGAGTCAAGCTATCCTGGCTGATGATGGCTGAAAGGCCGAAACCGGTCCTAGGATGCTTGTTTCGAGTCCAGGGAGGACCTGACCTGGCAGTTCGGGCTGGACTGTTCCCAATGGGCGCAGGGTCAAGACTGATTTTCATATGGCTGGATCCCCAAACTGGAATGGCATGGTGAGCAAAACAATGATGGATTTAGGCCCAGATCTCTGTACTGCGGTGAATGTCCGTCATTGTTCTGCATTCTGTCCATCAATTGTTCTTTTTACATTTGTCACCCCAAGTGGTACGGGTGTGCCCAGACAAGGGTTCTGTGCTCTCCATGCCACTGGAGTCAAGCTATCCTGGCTGATGAGGGCCGAAAGCCCAAAACCGGTCATAGGATGCTTGTTTCCAGTCCAGGAAGGACCTGGCCTGGCAGTTTATTTATTTATTTATTTATTTTAACGACTTGTAGAGCGCCTGGTGACCCGAAGGCATCCCCGCGCTGTAATGATTTTGATATCCAGATGAGATGGAGGAGAAAAAAAGAAGAAAAGAAGAGAAAGGGGGGGACGTTATTTCGGAAATAGAAGTGTTTTCAATTTTTTTCTAAAAATAAGATTGCTGGGTTCCAGTCTGAGGGTACGGGGGAGTGAGTTCCATCCGGTGGAAGCTTTCACAGAGAAGCGTTGGCCTCCAGTGCGTGTCTTTTTGAATTTGGGGATGTTGGCTAGATGTTCATTCTCGGACCGCAGGGATCTGGGAGCTATATAAGGAGTTACCAGGTCGCTGAGAATCGGAGGGCCAGCTCCATTAATCAGTTTGTAGGCCGTGCACATGGCTTTGAATTCCACCCTTTGACGCACTGGGAGCCAGTGCAGGGCTTTGATGGCAGGTTTAGCTGACACTCTGGAGGGAAGGTTCATGAGTAGTCGGGCTGCAGCGTTCTGTGTTCGTTGTATTTTAGCCAAGGTGGCCTCAGGGGCACCCAGGTAAACCATGATACTGTAGTCCAGCCGTGACAGTATTAGCCCTTGGACTAGGAGTTTTCTGGAGGTGGGCGGGAGTAGGGGAAGAATCTTGCGGGTGGTGCGCATAAGCCCAAAACAGGTTCCTGCAGTTTTGGCCGCTTGTGTTTTCATTGATAGCTCGGGTTCTAGCCAGACTCCTAGGGTCTTAATTTCTTTTTTCGGGGTGGGAATTTCCCCGAACACGTCTGGCCAGGCTGATGGGGGGATGGTCACCCATTGCTTTCCCATGATCATCACTTCGGTCTTCGACCCGTTTAATTTGAGTGAAGATTCACACATCCAGCCATAGGTTTTCGTAAGGCAATTTGCCAAATTGTCTGGGTGGTCGTCTAGTTGGGATAGGGAGACGACCAGCTGTGTGTCATCCGCGTAACTCACAATTTTGATGCCGAAGGGTGTCACCACGTCTTCAAGGGGGGCCATATAAGCATTAAAAATCGTAGGGCTTAGAGATGATCCCTGGGGGACCCCGCTCGTGAGGGGGAGGATGGACGAGTTGTGATTGCTGTCCCATACCTGGAACGTGCGCCCGGCAAGGAAGGATTCTATCCACCTGAGCGCCATCCCGGTGAGCCCTGCTGCCGCCAGCCGTTGGAGGAGGACACGATGGTTGACTGTGTCGAAGGCTGCACTAAGATCCAGGAGGATCACTGCCACTGACCCTCCTGAATCCAAAATGCGCCTTGCCTCCTCGATAACGGCCAGAAGGGCGGTATCAGTGCCATGACCCGGGCGGAACCCAGTTTGGGATTGCCGTAAGATGTTATTTGCCTCGAGAAACTGAGACAATTGTCCGTTGACCAATTTCTCGGCTACCTTGCTGATGCCAGGGAGGAGTGAGATTGGCCGGTAGTTTGCCATGTCTGCTGGGTCTAGCTGGGGTTTTTTAAGGAGTGCTTTCACGACTGCGCTCTTCCAGCTATCGGGGACAGATCCTTGGGCAAGCGAGCTGTTAATAAGCTCTGTGATCGTGGGGACTATGACAGGGGCTACGGTTTTGAGGAATCTAATTGGTGCTGGATCCAGAGGTGATCCGCTTTTCATTTTGGCCAAGGTTGCATCTACCTCGTTGCAGGTTACTGCCCTAAATGTAGCTAGTTGGGGGCGCATGCTGCTTCCTGCTTGGCTGGAGGGTGATTCATTGTCCGTGTGACTAGAGGGACAGGGGGGGGGAGGGATGTTAAGATTCGGGCAATTTTGTCATTAAAATAGGTGGCTAATTCGTTGCTTCGGTCAACAGGGGGGGCGTTGGAGGAAGGAGTGGTTGGTACTTTCAGTAGCTCTTTTACGATTAGGAAGGATTCCCTAGCTAAGTTGGTAGATTCTCTTATCCGAGTGTCGTAGTGGGAGGCTTTAGAGCGCTTAATGGAGGCTTTGTAAAATCTAACTGAGTTCTGGTAGGCTTCCTTGCTGGCGTGCTGCCAGTCTTTCCTCCATAGCCGTTCGGCTTTCCTGCATTTTTTACGTAGTAATCGAAGTTCCGGGGTATACCACGGGGCGGAACCTGGTTTCCCGTTTTTGTCCTCCCGGGTTCTAAATGGGAGTACTGAATCCAGGGAGGTAGTAATCCATTCTCTGAATTTACTATCGGCGATAGCCGGGTCTTCTGCATGGGCAGGGGTAGTTGACTCTAGGGTCCTGGCCCAGTCTTCGGTGGGGAGCTTGGACCAGGCCCTGTCCCTGGTGTAAGTTGGAGGTTTTTGAGATTTCCTGAAAGGTCCTAGTAGTTGGAAAGAGACTAAAAAGTGGTCCGTCCAGGGGAGGGGGAGGGACTCGTTGAATTGCATGGTGGGGGTGCTTGTAAACACCGGGTCCAGCAAGTGACCTTTGTTGTGTGTAGCTCCGGAGTTTAGGAGGTGGAGGTCAAGAGCCGCTAGATCGGTGATCAAGTCGGCGGTGATCAAGATCGGTGATCAAGTTCAGGCTAGACTATTCCCATTGGGTGCAGGATCAAGACTGATTTGCATACGGCTGGATCCTCAAACTGGAATGATATGGTGAGCAAAAAAACGATGGATTTAGGCCCAGATTTCTGTACTGGGGTGAATGTATGACATTGTTCTGCATTCTGTCCATCAACTGTTCTTTTTGCATTTTTCACCCCGAGTGGGACGGGTATTCCCAGACGTGGGTTCCGTGCTTTCCATGCCACTAGAGTCAAGCTATCCTGGCTGATGAGGGCTGAAAGGCCGAAACGGGTCCTAGGATGCTTGTTTCGAGTCCAGGGAGGACCTGGCCTGGCAGTTCAGGCTGGACTGTTCCCAGTGGTCGCAGGGTCAAGACTGATTTGCATATGACTGGGTCCAAACTGGAATAGCATGGTGAGCAAAAAAACTATAGGTTTAGGCCCAGATCTCTGTACTGGGGTGAATGTACGACATTGTTCAGCATTCTGTCCATCAATTGTTCTTTTTGCATTTGTCACCCCAAGTGGGACGGGTATGCCCAGATGTGGGTCCCGTGCTCTCCATGCCACTGGAGTCAAGCTATCCTGGCTGATGAGAACTGAAAGCCCGAAACCGGTCTTAGGATGCGTGTTTCCAGTCCAGGGAGGACCTGGCCTGGCAGTTCAGGCTGGACTCTTCCCATTGGGCGCAGGGTCAAGACTGATTTTCATATGGCTGGGTCCAAACTGGAATAGCATGGTGAGCAAAAAAACAATGGATTTATGCCCAGATTTCTGTACTGGGGTGAATGTATGACATTGTTCTGCATTCTTTCCATCAATTGTTCTGTTTGCAACAATCCAAAGACAGGCATATCTGGGATCACAACAAAGTTTTGGGCTGTGGCATTCAGGCTTCAGGCCAAACATAGGGTCAGGGACAGTGCTGTGGGATGCGCAGAAATCCATGCTCAATATCATGGACAAGAAAAACCTGCCTTGTTAACGGTGTGAGACCGATAGACATTTAGCATCCTCGACCACAGCATACTAGTCCCACTGCTGCATAAGATGGTGGGGATGTCGGGGCAGCACGGAAATGGTTTGCATCCTTTCTCTTGTATCGACAAGCATGGGTGAAAAAGGGGGAGAACTTATCACCCATCTGCCAATGAACCGCAGAGGTCCACAGAGGTCACGCCGCTGTTCTGTAATGTGTACAGTATAAACAACAAAAGAGTGTGACTACTTCATAAGAAAAAAGGGAGCACAGGGAAAGAAATCTTCTTAGATTTATATAGAAAACCCTCACTCACCAACCTAGTTGGTGACATGCTTCATCATTGGGCCCCACCGGGAGAAGCCGAGTACCTCCCCGGTGTGCTTCGACGCCAGAATTACTGCGGGGCTGGTTTTTTGTGTTGTGAAGAGTGAAGGGGTGATAGTGTGGTTTAAAAATGTCTGGATTGTGTCAAAAATAACTTTATCAGACACAATAAAAACAAAGTGTGGGAAGGAGGCTAAATAGATTGTTCAGCTACTTCCCATTAAGTGGGGTCAACATGTTTCTGCCATCGTGGTGTCAATTACCTGGTATTCGTCAGGACCTAGGAGCTAAACCTCGGCGGTATGATCGCGCTAAGGCCCACCCTGACCTGAGGACGTGAAAGTGAAAAAGTTTAAAAATGTGCAATCAGAAAAAATGGTTGGTTGCCCTTTGATAAAGAGAAACCAGTTTGCATGTTTGATGTGAGAAATCCTCACACCATGAGTCTCGGGAGGGGGGTGGTGGTGAAAGTGGCACACCGCCCATGTCGCCAGGCACCCACTCGGTACCTGCGTATAATCCTCTGATACCGGACCCCGACTGTAAGGTGTACATGCATCCCCTGCACAAAATACTTCAAGAAATGTGCGTGAATTCCAGAATTAGGTGAAATTTACACAAATATTTGTTCCAATATCATGGAGGTTCTTAACAAACCAAACTAGGATGAATTCATTCTTTCATAGCACTCATCACTGGACCAATGCCATCACTGGATCAGAGAGGGAGGCCAGGCAGAGATACCCATGTCACAATAATGATAGACACGGAGCCCATGACTGTGAAATTCAAATGTAATGTTTTTTGATGCCCAGATGTTCATGGGCTGGCAAAGAAATCAAATTGTGTGGCATGTTAACACTAACTTAAAATACTGCATGGAATCCGCCTCAGTGTGGGCGAACCAGACAGAGCAAAGATACCACAAATTATAGTGGGAGCAAGACCAGGCAAACTATTAAAATGTTCTCATGGTTGTAAGTACAGAAACCTAATCAGATAGCTACTGCATGAAAGGTTTTGAAAGTAGCTTCTTGGGACCATTTGTCCTCTGCCATTCTTTCTCTACATTGGTTGCCGATTATGAATCGAGGTGAATGAAACACTCTCCTACTGACACATTGGGTGGCGAACTTGTAATGCATGGTAATGCCCCACAATACATACAAGATAGTATTCCAATACACTTCACGTAGGACTTTAAGCTCAGGTAGGAAGCGTTTATTAGCACCTCTCAGTTCAATAGAAGCAGGGCAGGAGGCCAGGCTTTTCCATCTTGGATCCGTCTTGGATGTCCAAGTTATAGAACTTGGATACCCTGATAGACATGTCTAGATGATCCGCTCATTTCCTTCCATAAGAACGTGAAAACCAAAGCGTTTAGTTGAGTACGAGTTGTCTCTTATCTCATCCTCTACCAATAACTTGGTTCCCCATGGGCCTGGAGTGTGATATAAAAAGTGTATTGATGATGGGAATCACAGACACCCACAATTGAACACCTAATTCAATTGGTCAAGTAATAACTTGAGTTATCCTAAGGTTAGTTGGGACTATGCAAAAGTAAAATGCTATAAACTGGCATAATGGACGAGCACACTGTGCTGGAGAGTTTTCGTAGAATTCGTAAAAACACCCTCCAGACCTTGAGATTGTAGGGCCTAGGGCTTGCTCTCTCAGAGCACACAGACATTGCACCTATATCCACACCTGGCCGTGGCATGCCTTCAGGTAACAGAGGGCTTTATTAATGAAATCCTGGCAGCCATTAAATAGGAGGAGGGAGCTGATACTGGGATTGTGTCCACTTCTGGTTCAGCCAGTAAAGCACAGTGTCAAAGCACAGTGTCCGCTTCACCCCTATGATATTGGCATTATTGAGTGAAGGGTTCAATGTCATAATATCTCAGACATATAATTATAGGACCCCATACTACAATTGACAATAACACCAATGCAACTATGTCACTGGTCCAATGATGACAGCTTAGCTCAAAAATGAATGATAACTGAAATTCAGAATGGAGTACAGCACCACGGACAGACATCAAAATAAGAGTGGTAAGTAATGTTAAAACACCGGAACGCATATGTGAGAACAAAGGTGAACAATTAGACCGCTGTAGGTCATCCATGAGGGCTCCAGCGAATTGATGGCCTCTCTGTCCACTGTCGCAGTGACCACCCACCAAATATAGAGATCCTTGGCAGCTCCGAGGGGATTGTTTTGGGAAAAGTGCTCCTCTAGAACCAGACAGAGCACTTCAGCTTTCGTTATAACTAAAACGCAGGCACGCTGCATATCATAGTTGCTGCTTGGCAAAGATAAGTGGTGTGTACCAATGTGCTGCTTAAAGTTTCATGCACAAATTCCTGAGGACCATTCTAGCACATGTGGGAACTCATCCACTTTCTGGCACACCTACTGAATGGGTCATATGTAGTAGCTATTTTCCCCTTGGTCATTAGTGCATTTAGTGTAAATATTCTGCATGGTTCACCAAGCAAAAAATATTCAGCCTCAAACGGATCAGCACTTTCTGAATGCACAGATAGTGCTAGATGCAAATTGCATAATCACAAATGTAGATACATAACGTACATTTTAAGGCATAGTCAGTTTGCAGGCACCTTTTAAGTGAGGAGATCATATTTATGTACTTAGGGTAGTGTGCTAAAGGAGATAGTTTGAGATTGCTGCGATGCACCCATTGCAAGTAAATAGCGAATGCGAGCAGCAGCAGTTCCTCCGTTATGGCGTAGGAGCATCGTCCTACGCCATAATAACTGTTAATAACAGTTTAAATATAATTTTATTTTTCATCAGGAGCCAAGTCTTGGGGGCAGGGCTATTTAAAGGATGGTGGGGAGTGGAGGGCACTGCTGTCTTAGAATGGCCAAGCTGACACACGCATTGACATCTCTCCAACCCAGGGGCGTTGCTGGGTGGAGAACAAAGGCAGGTGAAGGCTGCCAGTTCCCGATGGAGCTCAAAATCATCCTGTTCGGCCCAATCCCAAAGCTGCTCTCATGGGTATTTCCAGCATGAGAGAGGCGTATGGATTGGCCATTGGGGAGTCTGGGAGCCTCAGCCTGTGTACAGCTGAAGAGCAGCGAGCGGCAGGTAAGTTTTTTTTGTGTTGTTTGTTTTCATCTCATTATTGGCCTCCGTGCGGCCTCACTACTTTTGCCTGACACCAACCGCTACTGAATGCAAGATGGAGAATGGCTGCTATCAAAAGACAAATTACAAGGATAACCCCATTAACCACTTTTGCTCTCCAGTTTTATTTGTTTTCAGTCATTGTCTGAGGAGAACTAACAATATTTCCCTTCAGAGGCAGAGCCCTATAGATTGTATCTGCCTGATGTTATATAGGCTGACCTTATTGCAAGCATTCCTCCCACCACCTTTTATGTGTTTGTCTGATTTGAATTGGGCTGCTGTTCCCCTGACTCAAGTATCAGCTGGACCTCTTCTCTAGTTTGTTGACCATGGATATCTGCACAGACTCTGCTGTGGTTCATTCAGAATATGGAGCTGAATCCTGCCTTGCAAAAGATCTGCTGGACTGTTATGTTACTAAACTTCCCAGTCTGGACGATGCTAGCTAGTCCAGGAGTCAAGAGATGCAGACGCAATCACTGATGCTGGAGCAATTTTTAGAGTGGGGGTGCTGCCATCAATGCTACATCACTAAACTCATAAGGATTCTTAAAAATCTAAGCATCACACAAATAGCACGTGTAGTGGCACACATGAGCCACACCCATTCAGCAAGAGAGTGGAGCACACTGTCACAAATATATTATTAAATCATAGTGTGGTAATAAACTGTCATTTACAAATAGCACATTTTCTGTTGAAATGACCACTACATTTGTAGAAATAAAGTTTTTACTGCTAGAACGGTATAATGGACAAAAGATAATATGTGGAAATCAGACTGCATCACCAAGTAAAATGTCATTATTTCTATTAAAATCTTTGTTTCCATCATACTTCAAAATTACAAAAAACACTTAATGTCTGCTTTTCTAACTGCTTATTTATTTTAAAATATTTAGACCGTTCTTTTATAGGTATTTAAGCTTTGCTATATGTTATAAAAGAAACGTCTTATCACAGTCTTTCCTTTCACACCAGCAAAATGTTCACAGTTCCCTTTAGAAATTCCTCTCACTTTGCAGAAAACTAAAGACCAATCTCCATGTAAACAGAATAGACAGCAATTTGTCTGAAGAGTAGCCCGACATGTGATCTCCTCCTGGTGGCCCCCCGCCCTGGGCAGCGCACCCAAACCCACAGACCACGCACGCAACCTGGGCTTCATCCTGGACTCCTCCCTCTCCATGACCAGACAAGTCAACGCCGTCTCCTCGTCATGCTTCAACATCCTGCGCATGCTACGTAAGATCTTCCGATGGATCCCCACCGAGACCAGGAAGACGGTCACCCAGGCCCTCGTCACCAGCCGTCTGGACTACGGCAACTCCCTCTACGCCGGAACCACCGCCAAACTCCAGAAGAGACTCCAGCGGATCCAGAACACCTCAGCACGACTCATCCTGGACATCCCCCGCTGCAGCCACATCTCCGGGCACCTGAGAGACCTGCACTGGCTCCCGGTCAACAAGAGAGTCACCTTCCGGCTCCTCACCCACGCACACAAAGCCCTACACAACCAAGGCCCAGGATACCTCAACAGCCGCCTCAACTTCTACGCTCCCAAACGCCAGCTTTGGTTGACCAACCACGCCCTCGCCGCCGTCCCCCGCATCCGAAGAGCCACCACAGGAGGAAGGTCCTTCTCCCACCTGGCCGCAAAGACGTGGAACTCCCTCCCGATCCACCTCCGCCTGACACAGGACCACCTCGCCTTCAGGAAGCAGCTCAAGACCTGGCTGTTCGAGCGGTAGCAGACCCCCCCCTAGCGCCTTGAGACCCTCCGGGTGAGTAGTGCGCTATACAAATGCTGTGATTGATTGATTGATTGATTGATCTCTGTTTCTGAACTGCAGCGAATCCGACAAGTTAAACACAAAACTTAAAGTCTGTATTTAATGCTCATTCACCTTTACAACTCCAGCGTGGGTATTCTGAGGAAGCTGCAGCACCCCAGCACCCCTACTTCCAGCGCCTATGGGCACAATGCTTTGAAGCTCTATTTTCTCCTACTCAAACATAAAAGAAGACCTGCCCCATGAGCTAGATCCAAAACTGAAGAACAGCAGAGTGATGACCCTGCCTGGCAAGTGCTTTGACTCCATGCACCACCTTATTTTATGTTGTTATGCCTTGACCAGGGCCTTTCATGCAGATGTTTAACTCCTGGATGGCCTGTGAGTTAGCAGGATCGAGAGACACAGAGAAGCAGATTTTATACTCTGCCTTAGGGTAAGTGTGAAGGTGACTGCCATTTTCTTGCCAAGGTTTACCACAGTATTTAACTGTGCAATACTGACTTGCAAAGCCTTATGTTCATACTGGTATTGTAAAAAAGAAATTCTCAAATAGTTTCTCACCCAAGAAGATTACATTTTTGTATAATTTTTATGGTTGAACATATACTTTTCCACATTGCATCTTAGCACCTGCAAATTCCTCATTTGTATCAGTTTTCCCACATGATCTCCGCTGTGTGTATGAAAGGGCACATCTTCATCGTGTGTACTGTTGCATTAAGTGCAATGGCGGCTCCTCCGTTAAAAATAAAATGACAATAACAAGCTGGTCTTATCATTTTGTTTTTTGGAGAGGGATTGGAGCCAGGTCGGGCGGGATGGGGCTGAGCAGTGAGGAGTGGTTTTTGCACTCTTGGGCCGGCCATACAATCATACGCACTTACCATGTTCTCCACGGGGCTGTGTTGCACAGCCCTGTGGAGAACATGCCCAGGCTTCCAGGTACAGCCTGAGTGGCCAAACAGGCAACTCAGACCAATCACAATGCTGCCCATGCAGCGTCTTGATTGGCTAGGAGAGTCCGGGAGTCTTGGCGCTTCTGGTGCTGGCGAGGACGGAGGAGAGGCGTGCGGCGGCATAGAAGGTAAGGTTTTTTTTTGCCAATTCCTGCCCGCCTCTCCACCCCCATTCCAAAGTAGCCGCCACTGATTAAGGGCTCAATTTTGATGTTGGTCGGAAAGCCTCCAACCTGTGGTCGGAGGCTTTCCGGCTGACATTTTCGATTTCACTTTCGACTGCTGCATTACAATGCCGGTTGTCGAAAGTGAAACTGGACGGTCATTCCGGATGGATTCCAACAGGTTAAGGAGCCCGTTGGCAAGTCAGAGGCCGAAACGTAATCCCTGGAGATGGCATTTCCGCTGTCGGGATTACGATGTTGGTTCCTGACAGGCTTTCCATGTCGGGCTTTCTGACATGGAAAGCCTGTCGGAAAGCAACTTTAGGGCCTCTACAGCCTCCGTTTGGGATGCCGAGAGGACACCTATGGTGCCCCCTACTAATCCCTGTACCCTGTGGCAGGCACATTGAGGTGGTCATACATTCCAAGATCAATATGCATAATAAACATATTGGATGCACATACATTGTGAACGTGATGGAGTCCACCATATCCTACATACTTCCCTGCACCCCATCCAACCTGTCAAGCTATATAAGTTCACCCACCTGAAAAAACAGATTCTGCAGGAGCGGAAGGCATCCGCCCACTCGCCTCCAGGTTAACCCTCCACATGCAAAAGAATATTGCAGGTGCTAGCAATTAACCTCAAGGGGAACTGGGGTTTGGATGAGACATGAGAGGAGAAGAAGAAGGCTGATAATTTGTGGCTTCTTAGGTGGGTCAGATTCTCTGGATTCTTAGTGCTCCTTCTCTGTTCTCCCTCCTTTGGGTAGGTTTTCGGTTAGACTCACTACACATGAAAACAAGAGAAACATCAATTAGACTCAATATCACACAATCAGGTTAGCACACATGTCAAACTCAATATTGTACCAGAAACAAGTATTCCTATATTCTGAACAAAGACTCCAACATGCTCACTTAAGTTTGTGCAAATAAGTCTGTAACTCTACTCTTTAACGCTATTTCTTCACAGTAGAGTTCTTGTGTGCAAATTCTATTGTTCTGTCCACCTGGGAAAGAAACATCTAGTTTATAGCCCCTTCAAGCATGCTGCGATAGTCTTTTGTAACAATAAGTAAAAAGTGTCTTTATTTTGCAGGTTGGATTATTAAGACGTTCAGTGCACTGACCTTTCTTGTGTTGCTGCTAATTGTCCTCTGTTCTTTTCTTTCTTCTTTCTAGACGGCTCCACTGAGGGCGAGAACGATGAAACCAAGGAGTCGCTGGAACACAGGAAGTACAGCCTCTGACCTGGAGGAGTCTATGCTGAAGTAGGGGTGCTAAAATCAGGAGAAGTAGCTTGAGCACAAGACGAGGTGGCTCTCACTCATAGTAAGTCAAGCTAAGCACGCTCTCAAGGAAATGGGCGCAGTCTA
Organism: Lissotriton helveticus; assembly: GCF_964261635.1. NCBI lineage: Eukaryota > Metazoa > Chordata > Amphibia > Caudata > Salamandridae > Lissotriton > Lissotriton helveticus. The sequence goes on from NC_136059.1 coordinate 875,872,993, forward strand.
TATAGATCCAAGATTGCTGCAAAATCTCACGAGAGCATGAACTGGAGTCCCCATGACCAGCACACGGAAGGGGGGTTTGAACAGGCAGGTGGCCTGTACCTATATCTAGAGGAGGAGTTGGGGAGTGGAAATAGGGGAAACAACACCTAGTATGGCATGTTTATGGAATGACTGGCCATGGTGGGGCAGGCCTACAGGGTCATAAAATAGATACAACTAGACCGTGGTGGGGCAGGTTTGGAGGAACCACAGCAGGAACTGGCTGGGAAAACCTAAGGGGTCCCAGAAGAGAGTAATGATGGAGCCCAAGTGGAATCCTTGTGGCCTTTTGTGGCATACAACACATGTGGAATGAGGCACAACACAACCATCCCACGCCCTTGAATGCTTCCGTTGGCATCCTCTGGCTTCGTAAATCGATTTTTCCTAAATACAGCATAAATGCATACATAACCTCAAATCAGAGCCTGTATGCAGTTCAGGGTGCACAATGTCTTTCTTCCCGACTACAAACCCCAGTCTGATTGATGCTTTTTTCTACCTGCATAAACCCTTTGTCATCCAATATGTTCAGAAGAGCAATTGTAGAAGTAAGATAGCGTGGTCTGCCAGTGTGGCACCAAGCACTTGTTGCATAGAATTCCAGAAGGAACAGAATGCACCGCAACTCCACATAAGATAAAAGATGCATCTTTTGTTGCCCCAAAACGGAGGCAGTTGGATATAGAACTTCTATTCATACACCAAAGTTGATGTGGGGTCAAGCAGATAAGTGCAAATATTTTATTTGGATCAATCTGAAGACAGCAGCTTCTCGAGGAGCCATGCATACAGGTGTCCACGCAAAGTCATCAAGTGGGTCTAAATCCTGCTTCCACACGTGCCTGAGGTCCAGAAAGGAGTCTGGAGAGGGGATAATCAGTCCCTTATAGTTTAGACACAGTGGGATAAAGTGATTTGCCCAGGATCACACACTGATGGTCAGCATGGGATTACAGAGACCTCAAAACTCACTCATAGAGGGGATCACTCACCCCATGATGATACTCGTACTTGGTGAGGACGAGGAGAACCTGACGACCAGATGATCTCAGCTTCTGACAGCTGTGGAGGATGCAAGGAGTTTTCCCACCACCAATGGCATCTTCCTGTTACCCTTTAGGAGTGAAAAGATACTACATAGAACTCTCTTCCAGTACATGAGTATGAGCTATTTCGGGGGTTAAAAATCCAAAACTTGTTTTAGTGTCTCTGACTCCCACCTGAAATTGTGTTTCCTTCAATAAAAGTCAATGGGAGAAATTTGTTCTCCTGATTATTTTTGTTTAAATCTCCCACTTTCCTTCTTTGTTTCAGTTTTGCTATGTGATCTCAATTGGAGCTCTGTGTATGAAAATGTATACATTTATTTAGCCTGTGAACTGGTGTAGTTAGTATTTACCCTCGCTGGGATCGTCCTATCACCTTATCTGTGATTAAAAGGATTCTCATTCAGAACGCTGAAATCTGAGACACTTCGGGAGCCATTCAGAGGTGCCGGATGTTGTACCACCTCTTTTACAAATCTGGTAAGTGATGTCAGCTGCATGGTTTTCAACCCATTCTGCGTTCTTGATATTTTCTGCCACCGTCCTGGCAGCTATTCAGTGGTCATCTTTTCCACCAGCATGTCAAGCTCCTTGATGCTGAACTTTTGCTTCCTTTTTGTGGCTTGGGGGAGGGCTTTACCTCATTCGCTCTTCTCTCTTCTGTTATAGTAAATATTACACTAAAATTAGGAGCTTTACTTTTCCTTGCGGCACTTACTTATTTTCTCCTTGAACCATTTGGGAGTCGGTGTTTGAGATTTTTTTCGTTATCAGCAATGGCTAACCTTTTTTATGAACATTTGTATTTTGCATTCTCCAACCTCTGCTACTTGAAATGATATGATGTGGCTCTGCGCATGCTAGCGTACTCAAATCATTTTCTATATGTTCTCTACACATTTCACAGGTCTATTTTGGAGACTCACTTTTTTTGGGATTTGCAACGCTAATGTTCAGTTGCTTCGTACATCTGGTCTCAAATCGTTCTGCCCTTCAGACTTTTCCGTTCTGCCAACAGCTCCAGGAGATGGGCAATAATCATAATGTACGTATATCCTGCTGAGTCAGCTTGTCTCATTACTCTCATGAAGATAAGAATCTGATGTGCAAAGGGAGAAAATGAAAAAGCATCTTCGTATTAATAATTCAAAATCTGCACATGGAAGTCTCCCAAGTGGTGATGTCAGATCTCTCTAGAACAGATGAGAATTGTTGACATCATTTTGTAATTTTGAGTTACAGAAAAATGCGGATCTGGGATGCAGTGAAGGGTTTTAGCTGCAGAAGTCCATGCATACCACTGTAAAATGCACATGGAGTACAGTGTATTGATTATTTTAATATGAGTGATAAGCTGTGCGCCTGCTTGGCGTGGATCTCAGTGCTCTGAAGGGAGCCGAGGCAGCTGCCTTCACAGCACTGCAGGTTTGCAGAGGGAGCGCCATGTTTAAACCACCTGCTCCGTAAACATTTTCACTTCTAGAAGATAAACTCCCAACGCATGAGGCCCCGAAGATCAGGGAGTTTTCTCCCTGTGTGTGGGGCCATTCTGCATTTCCCCTGCCGGTGTCAGCCAGGGGTTTTCACAGACAGAAGTAGGACAACAGCGTGCTGGTTACCCCGCACTCAATAAAGCAGGACAACTATAAGTGTGACCCGCCTGGCCCTTGGCGGTGAGCGACTGGGTGAGAGGTTTATGCTAGCTGTACCAGTGGAGACTCGGTGATGTAAACCTGGTGCTTCCCATCAGGGCCGGTTCTAGGATTTTTGGAGCCCGGGGCATAAAGAGAATGTGCGAGGCCCCTCTACATAAGTGACACATTCAGGGCTCTGAAAGCTGCTTTGTGGGGACTCCTCCTGGGCCGCAGCTCATCCTCTCAGCCACCTACAAGCACCTCTTTTAAAGCTCATATCAGTATGAAGGTGTGAGAATTGCTTGGGGGCTGAGAGTTAAAACTGTGGGTACGCTAAAGTGTTGGACAATGGGCGTCCCACAGTGTCTCTGAATGGGCAGTCGGTCAGGAGGCCTAATTGCAGGACAAACCTGCAAAGTGTATCTCCTTGCAACTGGGACAAAAGGACGTTTCTCCCTCCCCTAGTCCTCACCAGGTCTTTCCACACCATTCCGAAGAGCCCAGGGAGGGGCCCCTCTCCCATGGGCCAAATTGCAAGGAGACACCTTTCTTTTAATCAGATCGGCTGGGGTACATGAGCTCCAGTGGTGTGTTGCACTTGTGCGTGCCCCATGCTGTTAGTCTAAGTGCGAGGCCCTGGTCAGCTACCCACACTGCTGATACCTTGAGCCAGCCCTGCTTTCCATGACTCTAAATAAAGCAGGCGATCTACAATTTTTGCGGGCAGGATAATCGGGATTTATTGTGATGCTCAGGGCTTTAAGTGGGCCGGGTCCTGCTGGTGCTCAGCAACAACAGTTCTAAAAATCAGAATGGGTCTCTATCGGCCCTCCATTTTGTTACTCAGGGTAACTTCAAATAGACTGTTATAATCCTCTCATAGTCCTATTATTTCAGAACTGAAACATTTTCAATAATCTATACAACGAAGCCATACTTGTTGCTTACTAAATACCAGTCGGGCGGCACACTATCCTAAGCACAGATTTTTAGCTTGCGTATTTTTAAGCCACACCCTTAATCACATTGGCCACGCCCCTTTAAGAGACCCTTAATTTTTTCATTCCACTTAAAGCCCTGGTGTTGCTCTTATTCCACCAAATCTAAAGCAGGCCTAATAGTGTAAAGCATAGTGAGATCCATGATGTCAACTGCATAAATGGATGCTGATTTGACGTTGCTATGTCCGGCATAGTGTGTAATGCTGTCATAGATAATGTGGTTGGCAGTTCTTTTTTCAGAGAATGGTTCAGAAATGTGATTTGCATCTACCAGTGGCAGACAAACATTTTCCAATGCAAAGCCGACCTCTTCATTAAAATGAAAGGTTACAATTACCTGAAAACACCAATCTCATGTGAAAGTCCGCACTTCCAACACTGTCCCAGTAGACTCAGTTGGTTTTAATGTGGAGCATGGATATCCCTAAATTTCCCCCCTCTATCTGGGGAGTTTGGCGAAGAGAAGGAAAGATAAATATTCACTATGACTGCATATATGGCAACCTGGTGCTGGCATATTACTTCATGTGCACGGCTAGTGCTTAATTTTTAAAGAAAAGAGTGCTGGTGGCCCAAGTGCTGCTCAGACATCTGCGACCGTTGCAATTAAATGTTGACATGTGGCATACCAAGGCTAGGAAGCTTTAAAACCACCTGATGCTCTTTCAATCTTCAACCAGGCATTCCCTGCCCCTTTGTCTCATCCTTGCAGGCTTCTGCTTCCCCTTTGTGGCAGTTTTTCCATCTTTCTCACTTTATAAACCACAGTGTGTAAGCTCTATAGTACAGCAATGTTGTTTTGGCGGTGCACATGGTGAGGGGTGGGAGTGAGAGCTGAACTAGTACAAGACGGTAGAGGTATAGCTTTTTGTTGGTGACTAATTCATATTGCAATTTGTTGGCCATTCAGCATGGGAAACATGGGGTCATACCTGTGGTCTCACAGTTGTCTGTGCTGTGTTTTAGATGTTCAGCTTATTTTTTGGATTGGTTGCTAAGTACAATGTTGAGGTAATGTGGAGGTGAGTTGGATATGGGGGATGAGGGACTGATGAGAATGTTGGGACGGATTACTGGAAGATTGAGGTTACATCGGATCCGGTGACTAGCTGGAGGCCCTACACCGCCATAACGACCCTGGGCATTAAGGTGTTGTCATGTAGTTGCTGAGGCAGTCAGCATAAAGGCACTGGACACCAGGGAAGGTTAGCTGCTTTCTTTATTATACTTGTGGTGTCAGCGTGGCGCAGCACGTCTGTCCTCGTCCTCTGTCCCCAGTCCTCTGTCCACTTCCTGTATCCTACCGGATGTCGTGTCCAGTGACCTGGTCACTGCCCTGTGACCCACAGGGTCCTAGTGCCCTACGTCAGTGGTCACCACATCTCCCCCTTTGTCACAAACAAAACTTCTTTGTCACATGCACAAACTCTTGGTACATTATCCATATAGTGATAGAGTAATAAAGAAAAAAGAGAGAGAGAGAGAGAGAGAGAGAGAGAGAGAGAGAGAGAGAGAGAGAGAGAGAGAGAGATATTCTCTACATTTCTTCAACTAATCTTCTTGGCTTCTTGCACACTCTGCTTGGTCTTTGTTCTCTACTAGGTTCTTGTCCTCCGTTCTCCCCTTTCAGTGATATTGTCTCTCTGCCAGTTCCTTGCTCTCTTCCTTCCACATTTGGTGATGTTGTCACTGGTCCTTCCTCTTCCACTTTGAGCTCCTTGAAGTGAGAACTATTTCTTGTTATTCTTTGATGGTCCGATGCTGCCGTCACCATTGATCCTTTTACGTTGGTCACAACTAGCGGAACTTTTGAAAATGGACTATCTGACTTCCGTTGTTGTCTCTGTCTCACTATCACCAGATCTCCTTCATTTAGCTGATGTTCAGATGCATTTCTCCTCTTGTCAGCATATTCTTTCATTTTCTTCTTTGCTTGATGATCTCTTTCCGCAATGTCTCTTCTATTCGTGCTTGCTTTTGCGTCTATTTGAGGCAGTCTTGTTTTGCTTGATCTTCCCAGCACCAGTTCCGCTGGGCATCTACCAGTGGAGCTGTGAGGGGTGTTTCTATAGTCTCTTAGCACTTGACATAATGCTTGTCCAATTGATATCTGTGTCAGTTTTCCTCGCTGGATCGCTTTCTTTATAGTCCCCATGAACCGTTCTGCCATTCCATTGGCCTGTGGCCACAGAGGAGTTATTTTCCGATGCTTGATCCCCAAGTATTCCATGAATCTACGGAATTCTTCTCCCGAAAATGGAGGGCCATTATCTGTTTTCAATGTTTGTGGTGAGCCCCAGGCGGCAAATATGTCGTCTAGCGCTGGTAATGTGACACTTGCTGATGTTGACGATACTTCTCTCACGATTGAAAATCTTGAAAATTCGTCGATGACCACTAGCAGGTACTTTCCAGTCTCTAACGGTCCATAGAAATCTGCTGCCAACTCAGTCCATACTGCTGGTGGCAGTTCTGACATCTTCAATGGTGCTGGCTTGGCAGGTGGTCCTGTCACTTGACAGACATGACAGTGTGATACTTCTTCTTCCACCATGTTGTCCAATCCTGGGAACCATACTTTTTCTCTCAACATCTTCTTTGTCGCTGTAAATCCTTGATGTGATTCGTGAGCTAGTTTAATGGTTCTCTTTCTCAGGCGATGCGGTATCACAATTCTTGAACCTCTCATCAGAACTCCATTTTCTGTTTCAGACAGCTCCTCGCTTATCTTTTTGAAAGCTAGCAGTTCTTCTTTTATGACCCCTTCTCCTGCGGGGCTGTTATTGTTAATGTGTCTCCATCTCTGCTGCCGCACTACCGTCCCGATTGCCTGCATTGTCGGATCTCTTTTTGTTTCTCGCTCTAGTTCTGCACTTGTTATTGATGCCGGAGTGTTCTGTTTTAGAATTAAGTTTAGATATTCTTCTGCCATGGTGGTGCCACCTTCTCGATGAGGAAGCGGGTGTCGTGACATATAATCCGCTGGGTTTTGATCTTTCCCAGGCTTGTGGACAATTTTGAAATTGTAGTCCATCAGTCTGATTCCCCATCGTTCAATTCTTGGTGGTATTTTGGAGATCGGATTTCCGTAGATGGTCACTAGTGCTTGGTGATCTGTTATTATCGTGAATGGCTTCCCATATATGAACATGTGGTAGTGCTCACATGCCCATACTACCACCAAACTCTCCTTTTCTGGTTGAGAGTATGCTCTCTCAATGTCCGACAGACTCTTGCTTCCATATGCTACGATCTGTCGAGGTGAGTCTTTTCCAGGCTTGTGTTGTGCTAGTATTGCGCCAAGACCTACCGGGCTGGTGTCTACTGTCAATTCGGTGCATAGGGTCGGGTCAAAATATGCCAGGTGGTCTACTGCCGTTACTGACGCCCTTATTTCTTCAAACGCCTTGCGGCATTCTGTGGTCTATTCGAATGTTTGGGCCTGCTTCGTTAACTCTCGCAGTGGGGTGCTCACCGATGCGAAGTCTTTGATGTATCGCGCGCAATAGCTGGCAAGGCCGGTGCTTGGGCTGTGAGGTGAGCTCTGCACATTCAGACACGCAAGGAGTGCGTAGAGAGGGAATACTGCAAATTGCGCAAATGCAACGAAGCCATGACATTGTAAGTTTACATGCAAAAAAGTATCGTCTGGCAGTGAGACAGGCCATGTAGAGCATGTGGAGGCATAGTACTTATTTAATGGGAAAGTACGAGAGTACATGCTGATTTTGCATACTTTGGCAGAACTTTAACGTGAGGCAATGGTCAATCAATCGATCAATCAATCAACAGGATTTATAAAGCGCAGCTAATCACCAGCAAGGGTATCGAGGCGCTGGGGTTGCAAGGCTGTTACAGTGTCCTTGAAACATTGGAATTATTTAGAGACCTGAGGATTGCAATGGTCAGTTGGTGGGTCATTGGTGGGCAGAATGGTGGCCAGAGGTCCAGAAGACCCAGAGGCTATGGCTATGCATTCATGCAATTCTTTCCATGGGCATCAGCAATGAGTCCTCTGAGAGAAGAACTGAATGAACTGAGAGCAACTTTATGGCAGACAATGCAGTAATGGTGCTTGTGTATCATACACAACAACTAGCTGCAGTGAGTGTTGCCATTTGGAGGGAGTTGGTGGTGCCAAACATGTTGTTTCAAGTTTGTGTGATTAGCTGCAAAGGAAGTATTGGGGGCAACTTGGGCAAGGGCAGAGTTGGGTGGGCGGGGTCAATTAAATTTGCTGCTGATCTGTTGTAGATCTTACCGGGTTCTGTACTGGCAGGTATTGGAAAACGTTGGTAGAAGTGGAGTAGAAAGAAAGAAAGGGAACGAGCAAGAAAGGGAGGAGAAAAGAAATGCAGTGGTGGATGAGTTTTGGTATTGGCTGGAAGGAATGTGGCAGCTGCAAAAAAGATGCAGAAATAATCATGGCTGGCTGGCAGACTATTTTACATCCAGTATATTTAGGGGAATTTGGATGAGTGGGGGGTCACTGTAGAAAATAGGTTGTAGAAGGCCAGGTTGGAGACCCGGTGAGCGCAGAAACTGGAAGTTCTGTGACAAAAGCTAATATGAGGGAAGTGGTGTGAATGGCTAGTTTTCTATGTAGTACTACTATGGCAATGATAAATGAAATGGGGCCTAGTTGATACCAGCAATATAAGAGCTGGAGAGCATACCTGGGGGCTTAGCCAAGGTGCAAAGTAGATTCTCATTGGTGACAGTGATTCGGTTCAATGAAATGTACTGAAGTAAATTAAGATGCTGCAACTGGATGACACTAATGCTCCATGGGCAGGGGTACATGCTGGTGACAGTGGAGTTGAAGAGAGTGTGGAGCGGCTAGTGAGATGATGCTGTTATTGGGTCCAAAATGAAAGGGATTGGGTAAATTAAGTGTTTTTTTATAAGGCAGGAATTACCGGGTTGGACAGCTACACAAATATTCGATTAAAATAGTTAGTTGCTTCAAGCATGATGGAATACATTTGGGCTCTCAGAGAATAGGATGTACATGATGTTTTGAATGCTGTTCTTGGGTTTTGGTATCAGGTTAAGGAGACAGAAAGAACACCTAGGGATGAACTTTTCTGGTGATGGGGGGAAAGCGCAGATTAAGAAATAAATTGAGGGGAAACTTAATGGTGGAAAAAACAGAAGTGAGATCAAAGGAAAATTGGAAGGCCACCCTGAGCCTGTAGTAGAAAGGCTATTATGAACGTAGAGAATTCCCAATACGGTGCAAATTATTTATCACAGTGGGTAATATGTCCAGAATACTTAGAAGAGAAGAATTTGCTTAAAGTAAATTAGAAGGGAGAAAAGGGGACGGGGTCTTATTTAGAAGGTGGAGGGGGTCTTAGGGCCTGATTTACAGTTTGGCAGATGGGTACTGCATCACAGACATTGGATAGAATGCACTTGTATTATGGCGCATTGGATATCCGTCACATTTGTGATGGAGTAACCTGTCAAACACTAAGTCAGGGTGTTAGTGTTCAGTATTTGAGCTGTTTGTTTAGCAAGATGCTGTGATTTTGTGAACTTAACATTTTGAGGTATTTCATTTACCTCTAGTAACAGTGGTAAAGTGTTCAATTGATTTTTGCAAAACTTTACTTACTTATGCAACTATAGTAATCTCAATAAACCACACACTGAATACTGAGACTGATATGAAGCTCAAGCAGATTCAAGCAATAACAATATTATAGGGGTTTCTGCTACTGATGTTTTAAATCAATTGCTGTTTCTAAGCTTTCTTGGGATTTGGAATTAGAACATATTTAGCATTTATATTGTTGTATTTTGCATTATCTGATGTAGTCATGAACACCAGACGATTGGTTATGGTTACCCCTGTGAATCATAACCCAATGAAGTCTACCTAAAAACATAGTGAGACCCCATAACAGCCACAGCACCGATCATAGGTTATACCCCCTACAGTCTAGCAATAGAAATATTTCAACTTTTAAGCAATATATAGTCCATTAAATTCTATGACTTTTTGACAGTTTCCATTTTTTTTATTTATTTCGTTGCAATTTAATGTATCAGATCTAGTCCATTAAGAATTAATTTCAGGACCTTTGGCAGATTCTTCAACCATGAGAAGGGTGGGCGCACACTACCTGACATCCCAGCACTCAGGTTGCCCCTATGTATCATAGATTCTTCAACCATTAAATACTGCCATTCATGACTGTGAATTACTGAAGTCCTACTCCTCTTCACCACAGTGCTTTTTTATCAGAACACTAGAAAGATAGCACTCACGTGATAAACTAGGCCAGCACATCACATCACTTCCACAGTTCCACATTTGATCATTATATTTCCCACTCCTGTGAGAGAAAGACTAGTCTAAAAGGGTGAAAGACAAACAAAGGACTCTATTCCACTCTAGGTGGATTTGTCTCAATCAGTGGAGGTTGTTGGGAACCTCATCCTGAAGATAATAGGGATTTCAAGGGATTCAGGAACAGCTATAAGGTAAGTGACACAGTGCAGTCTTGAATATAGGACAACAGTACACTACAAAGAATATGGTTAATGATAGAACAAGACTTGCCAGTTGAAATGGCGGATGGCATGGTAACAAGCTCCCATCAGACCAAGATACCAGGCGGGAACCCCAAGATGCCACAGATGGGGCTATCACAAAGGTAACAACTCAAAGGTGTAGGCTTGGATGTCTCCACCCCTTGAAAAAGTCGATGGAGCCTACATTACAAGTGTAAGTTACTATTAAAGAAACAATAGTAAGCCTAGCACCACACAAGGCCAACCCCTAGTAGTGCATCACCCTCTAATAGAGAACAGTGGACGCAGGGACTTAAATGTAAACCCCTTATGATATAATGTTAATTTACGTTTGATTATTTCAAATAGTTAAAATGTAAATAAATATTAGTTAATGTTGAAAAATGTTTTTTAAAGTTCACATTTTTTATTTAATTATAAAATATTTTTAGAATTGTGTTGCATTTAAAAATCAATGTAAAAATAAATGTTATTAAATATAATTAAATGACTTCTAATTAATTATATACATCACTTTTAATAATTATAAATGCATACTGTTTTTCTTAATTTTGGTTTAATTTATCTTATGATTTACCTTGAGAAAAATAATTGAATGTAATTTAACATATTTCAAATAATTATTTTTTTAGTTCAACATATATTTAATAATGCTGTAGTACTTTTTTCTTTAGTTCTAAATTTCAAATAAATATAGAAAGAATTAATTTATATTAATATTTAACAAGAAATATTGTTACACACTTTTACAATGTTGTTTTTTTTTTTACTTTTCCCTATACGTTACCATGCAGCGATCTCCACCACTGGGGTGACTTCTCTACAGTAAAGTAGAGAGAATATTTCCATATACTTTACCAAGCAGAATCTCCACCCATTCTGAAGATATCTCCTTATTTTAAAGTCCTCCTCTCATCTTTTTCTGTGCAGAGATTTCTACCTGACTGCAGAGTCTCTGCACAAATGAGTATACGTTTTAGTAGTAAATGTGGGAGGGACAGAGGGGAGTGACTGGAAAATAGGAACACTTACTTCAGAAGTGGAGGGGATTACAGAAAAGTAAGAAGGGGTTTATGGAGGGTTAGGGAGGAGTATAGTGATTAACACGCACCCACCCACAAAATAATAAGCCCATTGCTATTCACAGACTGAATTTATAAAGTTACTATAGCCAGGAGGTGATCCAAAACTATGGTAAATTAATCCATCTCAGGGCTGGAATTAGTCAGTACCACACATGGCCAATCACTGGTACTGATTCAACCCTTCCATAGAAAATATTGGATCCTGAGTCTTTCCCAAAGGACCTAATGTGAAATTAAATTATTTAAAATAGTTTCAATAAAAATACGAACCACCATGAATAGTACTAACAGGATGAAACAAAAGGCTATAAAACACCCCCCTATGGGACCAATACACTCGTGACTTATGTCTCCTGACTACTGCAGCTGTCCTTGTGATGAGCACGTTTAAACTGACCACAGGGCGCAACGAGGGTCAGGGGGGTGGGGAGGAGACACGCGCACAACGAGGGTCAGGGGGTGGGGGGGACACGAGCACAACGAGCAACAGGGGTGCGGGGGTCAGAAAAGCAAGGACAACGAGGAACGGGGGGTGGGGGCAGAAAGCGAGCGCAACGAGGGGTGGGGGGGACACTAGCACAACGAGGGTCAGGGGGGTGGGGGGGAGACACGTGCACATAGCAATCCGAAACCTTGGCAGCTATGTGGGTGTTATCAGGTATTTGGAGGGGCAGAAATAAACTTAGAATGGGGTGTGGAATGACTGATGGTTGAGGCTCTGTCATTTATAGTTCTGCAGAATGATTAGAGAGATGCGATGTGATTAGAAGGGAACTACACTGAAATGCAAATAGTGAATAAAGCAACAAAAAAGGTTGCTTTTTTCTGTGCGCTGAACGAATTTGCTGCCAATTACCAGTTTCTTTTTAAAACTAGTATAGTGCTTGTGACTTATGTCTCCTGACTACTGCAGCTGTCCTTGTGACGAGCACATTTAAACTGACCACAGGGCGCAACGAGGTCAGGGGGGTGGGAGGGAGACACGCGCACAATGAGGGTCAGAGGGTGGGGGGACACGAGCACAACGAGCAATAGGGGTGCTGGGGGTCAGAAAAGTGAGGACAACGAGAAACAGGGGGGTAGGGGCAGAAAGTGAGCGCAACGAGGGGTGGGGGAACACGAGCACAACGAAGGTTTAGGGTCGGGGGGACACACGCACAACAAGGGTCAGGGGGTGGGGGGAAACGAGCACAACGAGCAACAGGGGGGCGGGGGGTCAGAAATGCGAGGACAACGAGGAACACGAGCACAACGAGCAACAGGGGGTTGGGGGGGGGCGGGCAAAGAGCGAGAAAATCAAGCACTCACCGGCGGCTGGGGCGGAGGACTTGGCGACTTCTTCTGGCGGGGATCAGAACGAAATGGCGTAACAAAAGCGCCACCATTTTTGCGATTCGGGTGTGTGTTTTTTTTCTGAGTGAAGGATGACGTCACTAATTAAAAAATGCAAAAAATCACGCCCGGAATCCGCTCAAGCCGGGGCCAGAAACGAGTGACGCCCCTCTCCTCCAATGGCTGGCCAGCATTTACGAGGCCAGCCAATAGAGAAGAGGGGCGGGTTCAAGCCCCCATACTACACAACATAAAAATCTTCGGCTCCGCCCACTGCTTACGCACTGCGATGGTAGCCTCGACCAAAAAACGAATCACAGATCCAACCCAACCTTTATCATAGGAGTGACCAAAGCTGCAAAATGTTACAGTCAATGTACTTACATCCAAGAATTCCAGGTTAGAGTGTAACTACTGTGTGATTGTAAGAGTCCACCCAGGCTCAGAAAATCTCAACAAAGACTCTTATGATGGCGAATAGATGGAGAGGCCATGGAAAGAACCAGATATCTCTAGAAGGAATGCACAGTCACGCCAAAGTGAATTACTTACACCTACAGCGCCCGTTTCAAATATTGATTGCAGGATTGTGAAAATGATGATTCTGAAACAGCAGCAGAAACATGTTGTTTTGAGATTGTTGTCATAAGTGCTCTGAAAAGCCCACCATAAACATTGAGGGTCGTGCATAACTATAATAAAATCATCATATTTTGTAGCCCTATTGTGTACTCCGCTTGTTTGTCCCCACTGTTAAACAATAAGGATTTTTTGTGCTATTTGTTTTACGATGGCACAATATGAGAGAGGTCTGTTGTTCAATTGGCTATTAATTGCAGACTCAATGGCCATTGTGCTTCTCTGGGCCATTCACTTGGGCTGGTAAACACCTGTGCCTGCCTCCTTTGTTCTAACATTTCAATGTTACCTTTGTTCACATTTTCCCCATAAAACAAGCACAGCTCGTGTGGAGGATGTTTTTCATCCATGGAAAAGCTGAAATAAAGGGCACCCTCTGCAGCCTCCAGCGCATCCACGTGACGTACAAAACAAAGCACAAGCTGTTAGCATATTTCAGCACAATCCTCTGGTTTGTGTTTTTGCAACATTTTGGCGGTCACAATATTGCATTCTTCCATACATTGAAAGGGAGAGTTGCCAGAGAGCTGATATATTGTTATGCCAACGAGTGCAACTGCATTAAACACTAGCAAAACAAACACGCTGTTTTCTCCAGTGTCTCCTTATACGGATGCCAGCCCGCCTGCCTACGTGCCAACTGCACCCCGGTTTGATGGCACCAGCCTTTCTTTTTAATTGAGCTCATGCTCATTGCACGTCTGCAAAGCCACTTCAGAGCCAAGATAATGCTTCGATCTCATTTCCAATTCGGCCTCTTCCCCTCCCAGTCGTTACATTATAAGGATGAGTCATGTCTGGAGTAAAGGAAAGGTACTAGCCCTAAATTTAACCAACAATTTGTGCACCTGTCTTTTGGCATGATGACACAATTACGTGACCTTTCACCCGGAAGTCCTGCTTGTCTGCTTCTTTGTGTCAGACTGACCTGGATGCTGCTCTGTGTTCAACAAACGTCCCTTTCTTTGTTTTACAATCAGCTTTTGATTGTTGTTTTGTTGTAAAAAGATACTTCCTTTGCACTCTTCTGTGTAATGTTAATCTCCAAACTTCCCTGAAACCACTGACAATCAAACAAGGGATACCATGCTGGTCAGCAGTTCAGCCTAGAAAGGGGAATGGGACAAGAAAAAGAAACAGTCAAAACATATCTTCACTCTGCTTGTTCTTGCAGGTGGGCAGACCTGTACTGCAGAAGCACTGATATCTTAAAGTAAGATATAACTCTTTTAGTATTTCATCATTTGAATTCTAATCCACTATTTGCAATCATGTATGATAAACCTTTTGACGATCTCCGTAGTTCCAACTCTGTGTGTAGCTATGTGACTTTCTAGAGCTGAAACACAAATAAAACCTCTATACTAAAAAGAAATAACCGGATATATAATACAGATTTATGTATAATGATCTTCCGCGATTCATAAATTAAATATGTGATCTGAATAATTCTCAGTGCAACAAGCTAATCAAGTGAGTACACGTTGAGGATTCCTCTTGCTCCTCTTGTGAAAGCATGCATGATAATTAAAGTTTATAACCTTGGAAGGATGACTCCTGTAGCAGCTTGCAAATATCAAAAAATAAATCTTCGATATCTAGTTTTATCCCAGAAAATATCTCCGTATCCAGTAACGCTTTGATAACTCCAGGCCATATCAGTTTGGGTTCCAATCTCTGGCAACAAGGATCCAGCAGCAGAAACGAATTATCTCAACTGCCCACAAACGCTCTAAAACATGAGGAATTTATACTCCATGATTCCAAGATGGCTGCCACCATTGCAAGCTTTCCTGAGAATCCCATGGTGTTCTATTGCATGCAGTCTGTCTTGATTTCACTTGACCATTTTGCCTAGTAGAAGCATCACAGATGTAAAGCTTCACATCAGGCATCTCCCACACTTTGCATGCACTCATTACCACATCTGGTATGCTAAGTTCGGAGGAGGATGTCTACGTGCCTGCCCAGTGTAAACAGGTGAGTGCGTGCCACGGATACTGACATTACTGTATAATTTGGGTTTTACACAGGAGGGATTATATTCATTTTAAGAAGAAAAGAAGGTAATCATTGCCATGTAATGTCTGAATGCACCATAAATGATATATATATTAAAGAATGTATTGGTAAATAAAATGCTGGATGTGTATGAGTGAACAGCAATTCACACATACTTGCGGTTTACAAAATAGAAAATTGGTAAATGATGTACATTTAATATTTGTTATGTGATGTGCAAAAGTTTGATTTTTTTTCATACAGTGCTCTGTGAGGAATGCGGTACTACA
Organism: Lissotriton helveticus; assembly: GCF_964261635.1. Lineage (NCBI taxonomy): Eukaryota > Metazoa > Chordata > Amphibia > Caudata > Salamandridae > Lissotriton > Lissotriton helveticus. The sequence continues at coordinate 875,888,606 of NC_136059.1, forward strand.
AAAGTAATTGGAGGAGGGGGTCTTAAATTTGGTTTCACTTTCAATACTGGACTGTTGAACAACAGCAGAACTTGGCAAATCAGGAGACAGAGGACTACTACTGAACCTAATGCCTAACCATGTTCTCCTGACAAATAATACACCCCACCATCTTGCTAGGGTGACCAGAATTTTAAAGCCAAAAACCGGGACATTTCACAAAAATAGAAGCAGGACTACAATTTTACTTCAAGCGATGAGAGCGCTCCTCAGCAGAGAATTACAGAACAGGCAGTAAGAACATACATAAAATGCAATTTTTAAGCCTAATAGCTTGCCTGTTAATTAAATTGCTTTCTTGAAACAACTACTTACTATCCCTGCTTTGTAAAACATAAAAAACACCTCCCACCGTTTTCAGTCGACCCTCTCCAAAAACGGGGACATGAGCTGCTGGGACAGCTGGTTAAAAACAGGGACTGTCCTGGCAAAACGGACACACCTGGTCACCTTACATCTTGCCCCATAATCATGGCACATAATTCAGAATAGACTCCTTCTGATTAGTCTACATCTGCCACCAAAGGTGTCAATATGTGAAATAATGGAGGGTGTGATCAGATCACACCCAGAAAAAAACAGAAACAGCCCTAGCAATTGTGGCTTCCACTAATAGACAATGGAGAATGAATACCCTAAAGTATAGAAGGTTGGCAATAACTTAACACCTGCACCACCACATTAAGAATTGCTTGGAATTGAATGAAGATTCACTGTCTTTTACTATGGTTATTTTGTGCAGCTGCCAACACCAGGGGGTCTATAATGGGAGATTATGAAATAGCTTGAAGGGAGGCAGAGCCAAAAAAAGGCCATACGAAGAAAGGACAATACATTACAGCTCAGTACTGTAGTACAAAGTATAGCTATCTCTGAATACATTTAAGATACAACATGCTAAAAAAGAAGAGAAGGCAGGTCTCTTGTTGGGAATGCAATTGTAGAAACTGGATACAACTTTTGCTATGCCAGCAATAAGGAATAATAAAGATTAACTGATAATGCACTGAGTATAGATATTAGAGGAATTTGATACTTTGCTGTCTGAGCTACATATGTCTCAAGATAGTCAATTCTTGGATCAAGAAAGAGACTTTTTGCAAAGAAAGTGTGATTGCCTACACTAACAACGGAGTAGGAAGATCCTCACGGAAGATGACATCATAGCTGAATATACCACCGAGCCCTTCAGACCCACGAATAAAGCAAAGGTGCCTGGGAAAGAAGGCTTTCCAATTAAATTTTACAAGATGAACTCCATCACAATCGACCTTCTACCGTGCAAGGTAGTCAAACATGCAATTTACAGCGAATGCCTTCAAACGGAGTTCAACAGGGGTGATAAAGTCTTGACCTCTAAGACTGTAAAAGATCCTCTTGAACGTGTCCGCTGCAGGCCTGTCCTAATTTATAAATTCAAGCATTAAAATATTGGACAAAATATTAGGCTCAAGATGGCAGAGATTATTCCCAATACTAGTACTAAAACTATGTGAGCTTTGTCTCAGTAATAACTTAGAGATATCAAATAATGTAGCATGTGTGATATGCATATTCCTGGAAGCCAAGAAGGCTGTTTGACTAGGTTAAGTTGGGCTACCTTTCCAGAAAGTTGATGAAGGCTGGACTGGCCCAAATGTCATACACAAAGTTAAATAGTTGTAGCAGACACCAACATCAACCAATCTTCACTCTTCCTGTTAGGTTTAGAGCCCCTGGCAAGTGTCATTAGATGATCAGAAAAGGTAAATGGAATCTTTTCCCCTGCCTCAAGGATCAGAACTAATGCTCTATGCAGATAATATTCTGCTCAAGATATCCAGACCCTCGATCTCAATACCTGCACTGCTCACCATTGTGTCAAAATGTGCAGGTTCTCTGGATACAAAATCAATCAATCAATCAATCAACAATTTGTATAGCGCGCTACTCACCCAGTGAGTCTCAAGGCGCAGGGGGGGGGGGTCCGTTACTGCTCGAAAAGCCAGGTCTTGAGTTGTTTCCTGAAGGAGAGGTGGTCCTGGGTCAGCCGTAGGTGAATGGGGAGGGAGTTCCATGTCTTGGCCGCCAGGTAGGAGAAGGATCTTCCTAGAGCGGTGGGTCTGCGGTTGCGTGGTACGGTGGCGAGGGCGAGGCTGGCCGATCGTAGCTGGCGGGTGGGTGTGTAGAAAGTGAGGCGGCTGTTGAGGCACGTCGGGCCCATGTCGTGGAGAGCCTTGTGTGCGTGGGTGAGGAGTCTGAACGTGATCCTCTTGTTGACGGGGAGCCAGTGCAGGTCTCTCAGGTGGGTCGAGATGTGGCTGTGGCGAGGGATGTCCAGAATGAGTCGTGCGGAGGCGTTCTGTATGCGCTGGAGTCTTTTCTGTAGTTTGGCATCGGTTCCCGCGTAGAGGGTGGTCCCGTAGTCCAGTCGGCTGGTGACGAGTGCCTGGGTGACTGTCTTCCTGGTTTCGGTGGGGATCCATCGGAAGATCTTGCGGAGCATGCGCAGGGTGTTGAAGCACGATGACGACACGGCGTTGACTTGTCTGGTCATCGTGAGGGCGGAGTCCAGGATGAAGCCCAGGTCACGTGCGTGGTCCGTTGGCTTGGGGGTGGTGCCCAGGGCAGGGGGGCATCAGGAGTCGTCCCAGGCAGAGGGCGATGATCCCAGGATGAGGACTTCCGTCTTGTCTGAGTTCAGTTTTAGGCGGCTGTTCTTCATCCACTCGGCGACGTCTTTCATCCCTTTATGTAGGCTGGCTCTGGCGGTGGCGGGGTCGTTGGTGAGGGAGAGGATCAGCTAAGTGTCGTCGGCGTAGGAGATGATGTTGAGGGTGTGTTGGCGTGCGATGGCTGCGAGGGGGCTCATGTAGACGTTGAAGAGGGTGGGGCTGAGTGAGGATCCTTGTGGTACGCCGCAGATGACTTCGGTGGCCTTGGATCTGAATGGGGGGAGGCGGACTATCTGGGTTCTTCCGGCGAGGAACAAGATGATCCACTCCAGAGCCTTCCCTTGGATACCGATGTTGCTGAGGCGCTGTACTAGGGTGTGGTGGCAGACAGTGTTGAACGCCGCAGATAGGTCCAGGAGGATGAGGGCCGCTGTTTCACCGTTGTCGAGCAGGGATCTGATGTCGTTGGTGGCTGCGATGAGGGCGGTCTCAGTGCTGTGGTTGGCTCGGAAGCCGGACTGCGAAGGGTCGAGGGATCCGTTTGTCTCGAGGAAGGCGGCGAGCTGTCTGTTGACGGACTTCTCGATGACTTTGGCAGGAAAAGGGAAGAGCGAGATGGGGCAAAAGTTCTTGAGGTCGGTGGGGTCTGCTGTTGGTTTCTTCAGGAGGGCGCTGAGCTCGGCGTGCTTCCAGCTCTCCGGGAAGGTGGCGGTGTTGAAGGAGATGTTGATGATGTCCCGGTGTTGGGGTGCGATGATTAAGTCGGCCTTGTTGAAGATGTGGTGGGGGCAGGGGTCGGTTGGTGATCCGGAGTGGATGGTGTTCATCAGGTGGGAGGTGTCTTCGGTGCTGACCGGGGTCCAGTTGCAGAGGGTGGTGGTGGGGGGCGTTGGTTCGGTGGTTGGGTGCGTGGTCTGTGCGTCGCAGCTGTTGTGTATGTCGGCAATTTTGCGGTGGAAGAAGGTGGCGAGTGAGTCGCAGAGGTCTTGTGAGGGTGTGATGTCGTTGTTTCCGGGGTTGGAGAACTCTTTGACGATGCTGAAGAGTTCCTTGCTGTTGTGGGTGTTGTTGTCCAGTCGTTCTTTGAATGTTGTCCTTTTGGTGGTGCGGATCAGCTGGTGGTGTTTGCGGGTGGCGTTCTTGAGGGCAGTCATGTTTTCTGGGGTCTGGTCGTGGCGCCAGGCTTTTTCGAGGGTGCGGCAGTTTTTCTCTGATTTTTTGAGTTCGTCGGTGTACCAGGAGGCTTTCTTGCTGCCGGGTCTGCTGGGAGGGTTCTTCAGTGGAGCGAGGTCGTCGGCGCAGTTGGTGAGCCACTGTGTGAAGGTGCGGGCTGCTTCGTTGGGGTCCGTTGCGCGGGCGGGAGGGTTCAGGGCAGGCTGAGGGAGGTGGTGAGCTGGTCGACGGTGATCTTGCTCCAGCTCCTGCGAGGAACCTGTTGCGGGTGGTGGTGAGTCTTGGTTCTTCTGAAGCTGAAGTGGACGCAGCTGTGATCCATCCAATGAAGTCCGGTGGAGTGGCTGAAGGAGATGTGCTTGCTGGAGGAGAAGACGGGATCAAGTGTGTGGCCGGCGTAGTGAGTGGGGGTGTTCACCAGTTGCTTGAGTCCGAGGTTGGCGATGTTGTCCAGCAGGGTGGTGGTGTTGCAGTCCTTGGTGTTCTCCAGGTGGAAGTTGAGGTCCCCTAGGAGGATGTAGTCAGCGGTGGGGAGGGCGTGCGGACTGATGAAGTCAGCGATGTCTTCTCTGAATTGGGTGCGTGGTCCCGGGGGCCTGTAGATGAGGGTGCCTCTGAGGGTGGTCCTGGGGTCGGTGTGTATCTGGAAGTGGAGGTGCTCGGCGGCGGTGAAGGTGTCGTTGGAGTCGGTCGAGATGCGGATGGTGTTCCTGTGGACGATGGCGATGCCTCCTCCGGTTTGGTTGACTCGGTCTCTCCGGGTGAACTTGTATCCGTCCGGGATGGCTATGGCGATATCGGGCGCTGAGGAGGCGTTCATCCAGGTTTCCGTGAGGAAGGCGACTTCTGGTGATGTTGTGTCGAGCAGATTCCAAAGTTCGATGGCGTGTCTGTGGACGGAGCGGGTGTTGAGCAGGATGCACTTGAGGTGGTTGTTGCTGGTGGCTGGTCTTTTGGGTGCGGTGCAGGTCTGGAGGCTGGTGAATTTGCAGGCTTGGCAGCTGAAGGGTCCGTGGGTGCGTTTCGGGGTGGCTCGGTAGCAGGCGGGGTTCCAGTCGGGTTTGAGTGCGATGAGGGTGGCGGCATCGTAGGTCCGTCGTGTGTGCTGGCATCGTCAGGGGCCAGGGGTCCTGGCGCTGGGCGCGGTACAGGCACGGACGGGCGCAGACGGGCTTGCCTTTGGCGCACACTCGGCGCGCCCGCTGCGCGTACATGCGGGTTCCATTTCAGGCGAAGTGGGAGGGAGGAGCAGCTGGGAGGCGGGAGCGGGGGGGCCAATGGGGTTGACAGAAATTAAAGGGGGTGGGGCCGCGAGGGAGCAGCGGCGGGAAGCGGGGAGCGAAGGGGGGGATCACACTAGGGGAACAGTGACAAAAATACAAGGCGCAGTAATCCTACTTACAAAAAAGAAGCACTAAACAGTAACTAACAGTAGAAATACAGAACAATGACAACTGGGCACAGAGGGGCACAAAGCGGAAAAAAACAGGCGAAAATAGCGAGCAGTAGCGAGGGGGGCACCTGAGGTCAGGGAAGGACCTGTGGCGCTGGGGGAGAGCCGCGCCTACAGCTGGTGGGCCGTGCGACGTGGGGGTGTCAAAATGAACTGGTCTAACAGTGAGGTGATGCCCATGACAACTAATACCACAGATCACTCACGAGGCGGACACCTGCTTCAATGGTTTCCCAGGAATATTAAATACTTTGGAATTTTATTGAGTCAATTATTTTCTGAATTAACACATGTTAGAGCTGGCAACCTTGGCATGGTTTCGTCTGACATTTTGCCTCCTGGTCCCCTGTTTTGCTGACTTATATTTGCTGGCTTTAGGAATCTGGGAACCCTAACACTGCTAATTAGTGCTTAAGTATCATGTGCTCTGTATTTCCAACATAGTAGCATTGGCTTACCCACAAATGGCATATTTAATTTACTTATAAGTTCCTAGAAAGTGCACCAGATGTGCCCAGGGCCTTTATATTAAATGCTACGAGTGGGCCTGCTGCACTGATTGTGCCACCCACTCTGTAGCCCTTTAAACATGGCTCAGGCCTGCCATTTCAGAGCCTGTGTGTGTAGTTTTAAACTGACAGTTCGACTTAGCAAGTTAACCTACTTGCCAGGCCCACACCTTCCTTCTTATTGCATGTAAGTCACCCCTAAGGTAGGCCGTATGTAGCCCGATGGGCAGGGTGCAGTTTATTTAAAAGATAGGACATGTACATTTAAGTTTTACATGTCCTGGTAGTGAAAAACAGCTAAATTCGTGTTCACTACTACAAGGAATATCTCTCCCATAGGTTAACATGGGGTATGCTTTAAAACATCTTTTAAGTGTAATTTCCCATTCGGAGGAGATGAAACATTGGAGTTTGGTGTCTTTGGACTCACAATTTAAAAATACATCTTTTAGTAAAGTTGTTTTTTAAATTGTAGGTCTGAAAATGCCACTTTTAGAAAGTTGGCCATGCTGGCAGCAGGCAGCAGGCCCAGCAGTGAGTACCCCCTGCATGAGTGTCAGCTACACTTGGGGAGGGTGCGCTGGTTTGTGCAATGCAGCATCCAGGTTTGGAGCAATGTCCAACAGGCGACGCACCACTGGGCGGATATCCTTGGCCAGGAGCAGGACCTGCTCGCCCTGCTCAGTGTCAAGATTCCAGGGCACGGTGAGTATTAAATATTTGCTGTGTTTGTATTTTACAATGCTAAAGAAAATTCTCAATAGCATGCCGCTCACACTCAGAGGTAAGTTACACTTAGTTTCCATTTGAATATTATTAATATGAGATCCTGTTTCAGCTAGGCAAGTGCTCAGCGCTATCTAATCATACTCATTTGCGCTTGCTTTGGCTGATTAATTAAGAAGTCAATGCAGACTCTTATGTCCTGCTATCACCATAGTGAATCAGTTATATTAGTGAACTAGCGTTCTCTGTGACTATCTTTATGTAAATCGTACAGTCCCAAGCTATTTTACAGTGATGTGTAGTATGTACTTATGAATTGTAAAAAAGGTAGACTGATTTGGTCCGTCAAGGAGGACGAGAAAGGAGAAGAGAATAAAAGATCATTCGATGCAATGCATTTGTTCCAAATGTAGGTTTTGTTAAGGAACTTTGGAATAGGGATTTTAGGATTAGTATGGCCAACTCAACAACAGTCGATAGACTTGAATCTGGTACAATAGGTGATCAGTTTTAGATAAGTACAACATGACTGCATTTGCCTGTCATAATAATTTTGTGGAGATTAACTACCACTAATCTATTTTTTTAGCTTCTTCATTTCTTACATTAGCACCCAAGGGCAATAAAAGGGGCAGTTCAGAGGATGGTCTGGGAAGAGCTGAGGAGCAGGTGTCAACCATCAGTGCCACTTCTAAGGGCTCCACTCAGCTTAGTATGTTCTATTATTAATATTTACCTAATGTTGGTTGCTATGATTGTTGTGGGTTTAGGGTAGAATCTTGGGGTGTTGGAATGATAGTGTTGGTTCCGGGACTAGAGTTGCTGCCTGGAGACGTGTTGCTGGCGAGAAATAAAGTTGCTCTGACACCCTTACCTGCCGTCTTTCTTTCACATGGTGATGAGGAAAGAATACAAACTCATGCATGCAAACCACAATGGATCCACTCTTTTTCCACTGCCTACTAGGCTACTTTTAAATTTTGCCCTGTTTGTTTTTTTATAATGTCACCTTTTTTCCAACTCTCCTATCGAATTTTTGTTTCATTCCTGTTATCCCAGCGTTATCTTTTTTTCCTTATTTAATTGTGGTTGTTTTTGGTAGCTGACTTTCTCCAGTCTGTACTAGTCTCTAGTTCACTTTTCTTCTGCTTTGTTGATAATCTTTCCCTCTCTCCTATATAGCTTGTGGTACTGTAAGACTAAAAGCAGATTTTGGTACTCTACTGTCTACTGTGAAGAATGCAGGACCAAGTAAGGTAACATTATAAATAATATTCACCATGTAGGATTGTTGAGAAGGCTTTCTTTTCCTTGCTAATGCTCTAACATTTATTGAGAGAGTGGCTCAGGTCATGGACCCCCCCACCTCCCCCAATGTTGTGCTGTTTAATTCATTTATACAGTATACCAGCAGTTTCCATGACTGTGCAGCATGGCTGGAAAGTATGAGATCCTATTTCATTTGCCAATCAACACAACATGTCTTTCATCAATCATTATTCCACCACTTCATTGTGTTTCAATGACTCAGAGTCATAATGATCATCATAGACTGTAGATCTGCCCCTATAGTACGAAAGGTTTTTGGCTGGCTACACTACCTGGCTTTGCCCAGGGTAAACGTTTTGTTAGAAGATACTATAGTAGATAGTTAATGGATTGGAAATTGTGGTGAAAGACTGCATGAGAGAAAGTAAAACTTAAGTCATGGTGGGTATGGGTGAATATAGAAAAATGACAGGATGAATGCATAATTGTCTTGCATGGATGAATGAGCAAGGTAGCTCTTCTGGAGAGTGGCATGCTGCTCACCCAATTACCTAACTTTGTTTTATGGTTATCAAAGATATGGTTCAAAGTGGGCGGTATTTTTTAAAATGTTGTTCTGCTCCCTTGACTCACTGTATCTGACTCACTGTATCTGTTAAGTGAGGCAGATATGTATCCTTCCCATCCTCATTCATCATCCCCCTCCCTCATGACATTTCGCCTCACATGACCGAAGTGCAGTATGGTTCAATTTCATAACTGCAGTGTTGGCTGTGCAATGTGTGTCTGATTCAGTTAATGCAGTATGTATACATTTCTCAATGCATTGCAAACTGAACATACAAGGTGTATTTCCCTTCCCTACTCAGGCACCTCTTAGTACTTAACTCCTTTATTCTTTACTTATACAACCGTCCCACCCTACCAAAAATTGAAAAATCGATTCTTGGCAAGTGTTACATTTAGGGCCTCATTAGGATGTTGGTTGGAAAGGCTCCGAACAGCATTCAGATTTTCCTAACGAGTGTTGAAACCCATGTTTCCGACTGGCTTGGAAACATTTCTGACCGACCGATTACGATAGAAGGTAACCATTCGGTCCCTCCAACCGGCATTAAGAGACTTTGAGTCACTTGGAGCCGAATTGTCTTGGACCGCGTTTCCGACCGACATATTGTCCGACATGAAACAGCAGTCGGAAACTGGCTTTGCGGGCCCATAGCAGGCCCACTCTACCTGGAGACCTCCTGTTGGGGCCCGTGGGGGTACCCATGGGACCCCTCTTTATAACCATGCACAGTGTGGCAGGCACCATGGGGTGCCTGCGACAGGGTGCAAGGTTTTCAATGGGAGACTGTGTTGTTGGTTGGAACACAGGCTCCCATTGAAGTCAATGAACGTTGGAACTGATTCCGACAAGGAGTCGGTCTGAGTGCTCTTCAACTGACATCGTAATGAGGCCCTTAATGACCATATGAAGTGATTTCACAATATATTTCATGGTTTTCCATAACTGAATTATTTTACGCCTGTTCAGATTTTCCCTTTCATCTGTCATCAACTACAGTGACTAAATAAGCTAAAGCTTAATAGTCACATGACGGATCGATGGTCTGTGACACCCCCTCTAGCCTATATCAAAATTCTACCTACCCGCCTAATGGGCCTCATTTACAATAGAATAGCGCAGCGTGGTTCCACTAACAATTTTGCAGCGGCACGCTGCATCATTCTAAAAGTGCAGGAATGTGCCGTACTTAAAAGAATACTGCGCACTCCTGTACTGACCTCTGCACTGGCACTAATAAATCAGCCTAGTGCCAACGCAGGCATCCGTGCGCCAAGTTACAAGGGTGCCTGTGTAGTGAGGATAATGGATTTTGTGCAGGAAGAGATACCTTCCTACACAAAATGTGTGGCCTTATAAATATGCTGCAGCACATTGCGCCACAGATCATCAAAAAAGTGACACTCCAGCGATGCAAAAGTGTTGCTAGTGCCTTGGAAATTAGGCCTAATTCCTTTACCCTACCCTTCAGTCGAGTAAGTCAAGATTCCTTTCCTTACTGCCTAGCGAATTAATTCGTTGAAAATATTTGGTGATGATGGGCCAGTAAGTATAGTGGGACTAAGTGCCTGATCTGATTTCAACTTCAAGTTTGGCATAATGAATACTATGTGATGAATGTGCTGAATACAATCTATATAGGCCATTCCTTTCCCTGTAGTGCAGTGCATCGTGTTCCCCATCGTCTATTTATGGCAGACATGATAAAAAATATTATGGCTCATCCACGTGAAAGGTGCTGGACTCTAGAGTGCAATTTTGGACAATCTCATCCGTATAGTGGTAGCTTCTGGTAAAAAAGTAATTGCACGAGGGGTGTGGCTTGAACAGCCAAGGAGGCAGACGCGCTCTAGCGAGGCTCCTCTGACCCTCCCGTTAACCTACTCATCATCCTGCTACCTGCTGCCCATCTACAGTGACTGGACCCCCCACCTGCTGACCCAGCACTGCAGCATATTGGAGGTCCTGTTCCTGACCCCCCGACCATGCTGACCCAATTTGAGATGGACGGAGTCTGCCTAGGCCTTACCGGTGCCTTGGATCCCATGGGTTGGCCTGGAGCGCCCAGGCCCTACAATGCAGAGAGTGGCGAGACTGTCACCACTCTGACTGTAGGCCTCATGGGGTGCACCGGCAGCCGTGATCTCGGAGGCCAGGACTGTGGCACCGGCCTGAAGGTGACGGTGAGGCGGGAGAGGACGGAAGAGCCTGGGAACTTGTTTGTGTGCTCTCGGCCTGGTGGTCTGCCCCCGTTGAAGTGAGTGGAGGGTGGCCTCCGCTCCCGCGGATGCCTCTGTTGTGCGGCGTGCTGCCTGGTTGGCCCCAGAGGAACTGCAGGCATGCAACGTGTCCCTTGGGGCCTGACCTGAGCTCAGGGGCCTACGAAGGCATAGTGGGATGCCTCTGCCTTTCTTGATTAATTCTCCGTGAGAACCACCTGAGAAGCACCTACCACTACCCTGTTCCTGTTGTGGGGGTGGAGCCCGTCCTTTGCTGGATTACAACCGGAGCTGCCTTACCCCTTCTTTTGACCAATGGGCCTGCTGTGTGGGTGCACCCACTGGAGTTACAGTCCTTAGCAATAAACTGGTGGCATCTAAAATGGGGGTACAAGCCCCAGCAGTTGCTTGGCATTAAGACTTGTTGGGACTCAGAATTAGGGAAAAAACACCCTCCTTGAATGAATGCTACACTGATGAGTGCCTTGACTGATCTATCGCAATGCCCACCACTCTCCTGATACCTCAGTATCTCCGGAATGGCAAGGGCTGCTCTTGCTGTGGTGATTGTAGATGGACCTGGTCACTCAAAAGTGGGCCCTGAGCAAACCCAGGGGCGCAGTCCGGCTGGACCCAAGCATCATGGGAAAAGACAAATCTGCAAGTAAATTTGGCTAAGTGTGAAAGGGCCAATCACTTCCAGGAAAAAATTATGACTCATCATTCAGGCCCCAAACATTACAAATCATCTCAATCAAGTTCCCAAATTACAGTTGAACACCCTCCCTCACTATCTGCCACCACATGAATCATCAATCATCACACACAATCACTCATTCACTGATGCAATAGTTGTAGTTACCGCTTTCATTCCAAGCACAGGTAAGTTAGGTAGTAGGTACACAATTGCATCTTTGGCACAGGCAACACGGTAGAATTAGCTATTGGTATTCTTGTAAATCAATTATCTTCTGGGGCAGACCTGTTAAGTGATGCAAAAAAGGATAGACATGCGAGGGAGGCAGGCATTGTCTCCAATGTCATGAAGGAATGTTGGAGACTTCTTCATTACACACTGGTCCAACTACAATCTGGCAATACATGTGACTGAAAGATGGCAGCGAAGCATACATCTGATACAAACATAATGTTCCACTAGCTCTTTTGTTTCAATGAGAAACAATTTAAAAGTTCTATGGTGGCACTGGCATAATCAGTCCGGGAAGTAGAGTTTGTCCTCAAACTCAGGTGGTTCACCCAGAAGTTGGTCAGTTAACACACTTGATTCTGACCAATCCTCCTCCTCCTGTGCTGTTTTAGGGATGGTTTAATTGTGTTGTATGACATGTTGGTTCATTTTGATCACAGTCAAGCTCTTCTTGATTTGAGGCAAGAGACTGGTCCTTCTCACTGTAACAAATGCACCAGGTGCATTGAACACATGCTCAGCAGACACCTGGCTACAGGACATGCCAAATACTTTATTGCCAGCCTGCTGAGCTCTTGCCATTTGTGCATCTTCTCATACCAATACATCAATGGGTTTTGATCCACATAGACCTTTGGGATCATCCATGTACTCTGGATGGTCATTGGTGCTGTCACTTGCTCAACCTCTTTTGCCATCGGCTTTGCACTTGACATAACCACTGCCAATTGAAACCAATCCAATGTAGAGTTTGGGTCCGGTCCTTCTGTTGCTGTTGTTGCTGGTGCTCTGGTTGATGGTGTTGTTGGCTGCTGTGAAACAAGACTGCCCTCTCTGGAAATTGGAGGCAGCACTCCAGAACTGTGGATGGGACTCTTAAGTTCAAGCCGTTCTTGTTGCAGATCTCTGGCTTGCCCCGCAATCCTCCTCTTGTTTTTCGAAACATCCCCTTCAGAAGAAGGAATAATAGTGGGCAGAATTATTTTATACCATGGATCAAGTAGTGTGGCACAGATGTACTGTTTGGATGAGATGATGTCATGTCATTGTAGCCTTGTAGGTAGGTACACGCGAAGTGAAGGATTAATCACTCAACCAAGGCATGCACTTTTGTGTTTTCGTTAACATCTGTGAGGGCAAACCTTTAAGACACCTTTTTTAGCTGGTCCTGTAGCAGATGCAACAATGGGATAGCTCGACACATTATACTGTCCTCATTTCCAACTTTCTGTGTGAAAACCTCAAAAGGGAGTAGCATCTGTGCCAGGTATTTGGCTAGGCACGATTTCTCCGCATCCATGGTCATATCTTTCCCAATTGCATCCCCTCCTCTTTGGATTACATAGTCATTGATCTGCGTGTACTGCTCAAACAGGTGTTGCAACATGTAATAGGTTGAGTTTCAAAGTATTGACACCTTCTGTATCAGGGCTTTTAGTGGTACTCTACTAGCATGCTGAATAATCTATAACTGCTTCTAAACTTTAAAAGAATGGCTGAAATTAGTGCAGATTCTTCTGCAGGTAGTCAGTATGTTGTTCACTATATCTTCTTCTTTGGGAAAGTCTTGCACCACCAGGTTGATGCAATGGGCCAAACACAAGACCCCCAAATAGCCACCGTCTGCCCTGGCCTTGACATGGTTACTGCCATTGTCCATGGCAAAAATCCAATTCTGAGACCTCTGGGTCATGGCCATTCAGACAACTTGCTGTTAAGTTTGTCCAAGATGTTTGCAGCTGTATGTGGTTTCTCCATGGTTAACATGGCCACTGTTGCATGCCACTGAACGCTCATGAAACTTTCTTCAGGGCCAATACCTGTAGATATCTTTTGTTCTACCTCTGCAAAAGAGATCCAGTATGCAAAGATGCACATGTAATCAGTTACCTGAAAACTGGTCCAAATGTCTGTCATGAGGTGGATAGTGTGAACAACACTTTGCTGCAAAGATTGTCTACCAACTGCAGCACATTGTGATGCACCACTGGAACAGCAATTCTTGCAAAATAGGTCCGAAGTGGAACCTTCTATTTTGGGCAGATGGCTGTCACAAATTCTAAGAACCCCACTCCTTCCACAAGAGAAAAAGGGAGGAGGTCCAGTGCTAACATTTTTGACAGAATACCATTGTACAAACGTGCCATTGGGTGTTTGCGGTCATAGTGCCCCTCCTGCCTGAATATGCCCGAAATAGTAGCCTGTATTTTTCTGTTCTTTTCTAGGGCCACTGACACAGGTGACTTTAGAGAAGTAGGTGTTTCTAGACTCAGTACACGTCGTGGTGGGGCAGTCAACTTTTGCTGTGGCATCTACATTTGACTCTGAGTCTTGTGCCATTGTGAAGTCGCTGAGGGGGGTTAATCTGTTTGTGTGTTACTGGGGAACAGGGCTGCTTTGTGTGAGGACATATCCCTCTTCTTCCTCATCATCACCTCCCGCCAAGATTGGACTTCTACCTAATGTTCCCGGCTGCCCTCACCTTCACCACCACGACCAGGTTCAGCAATCTTTTTAAGGTGCTCCTCCCACAGTATTGTGTGTTGTTTTTTTCAAATGGGTCGTTGGGCCTGGATAGACAAAATGGCTACCAACCAGTGCCACATGATCAAACAATAACAGCAAGAAAGGAGGCATGGGGACCAAAGATTATATGCAAGTTTATGGCAAAGTCACACTGGCTGGATGCACAAAATGGCTGCCTGCTAGTGCCACATGATGAAATGGTTCACTGACTCAACATCGATGTAATAAATATTGATGTAAAAAATATAGAGTAAGAAATATAGACAACAAAATATCAACTCCTATGCTTAAAAAAGTAAGTGCAAAATTATCGACAAAAAATATTGATGTAAAAAATATTGATGTATAAAATATCGACTTTTATATAAATATAAAATCAAGTAATATATATTAAGTATATTAAATATGAAATATAATTTTAACAAACTAAAATATTTATAATACACATTTTAATAAAATTAGCATATAAACTTAATAAAAAAGATAGACACACAAACATAATTATTTATACAGATATATATTTACTTTAAAACAATTAATAAACTATTGTTTTTAAATTATGTTCAAAGTTTAAAATGATATAAAAAAAAATATATGTCAATGATTTAAAATATATAAAACATTAAACTATTTAAAAAAATACTAAAACTTACATTTCACAATCCAGTCAGTGCAACAGTAGGGAAAGTGTTGGATAGTGGAGGGGTAAAAATAACTCTTCCCACTCCAGTGAGTGCAACAATAGGGAAAGTGCTGGATAGAGGAGAGGTAAAAATTATTATTCCTTCTCCATTAAGTGCAACAGTAGGGAAAGTGTTGGGTAGCGGAGGTGTAAAAATTACTATTCCAACTTCAGTAAGTGCAACAGTAGGGAAAATGTTGGATAGTGGAGGGGTAAAAATTACTATTCCCACTCCAGTGAGAGCAGCAGTAGGGAAAGTGTTGGATAGCAGAGGGGTAAAAATTACTATTCCCACTACCATAAGTGCAACAGTAGGGAAAGTGTTGGATAGCGGAGAGGCAAAAATTATTATTCACACTTCAACAGTTAAAAATATATATATACATATATATATGAACAAGCACTCCAGCTTCCACAGCAAAACTACAGAAGAAGGCACGGACTCGAGGCTGCTCCGATTACGGCAATATTTATTGTCTCAAGTCACCCTCAACCCCGAGTTAAGAGAGGGACGTGTTTCGGCTTACTAGAAGCCTTTATCAATCTGGTTGGCGCTTTTAAAATGGCAGTATATATAGTGACCATTCCCCTTAAGGCAATAGTAGACATGGACAACATTCTGACAAGCATGTGCTGTTAATGTAAACCCTTTACAGAATTCAAACGAACCCTCAAGATAAATACCTGCGATAACATAGATAGAATAAACAACGGCATATCAATTGCGTAATGCACATAAACAGCTTCTATGTATTATCTTGTTGTAGCTTGCTTCAGCTGCTTCAACATCCTGCGCATGCTACGGAAGATCTTCTGGTGGATCCCCACCGAGACCAGGAAGACTGTCACCCAGGCCCTCGTCACCAGCCGACTGGACTACGGCAACGCCCTCTACGCCGGAACAACCGCCAAGCTCCAGAAGAGACTCCAGCGGATCCAGAACGCCTCAGCCAGACTCATCCTCGACATCCCATGAAACAGCCACATCTCCGGACATCTGAGAGACCTGCACTGGCTCCCCGTCAACAAAAGGATCACCTTCCGTCTCCTCACCCACGCACACAAAGCCCTACACGACCAAGGCCCGAGCTACCTCAACAACCGAATCAACTTCTACGCCCCCAAGCGCCACCTCAGATCAACCAACCACGCCCTCGCCGCCGTCCCGCGCATCCGAAGAGCGACAACAGGAGGAAGGTCCTTCTCCTACTTGGCCGCCAAGACCTGGAACTCCCTCCCGACCGACCTGCGCATGACCCAAGACCACCTCTCCTTCAGGAAGAAGCTCAAGACCTGGCTGTTCGAGCAGTAACAGCACCCCCCCCCTCCTAGCGCCTTGAGACCCTACGGGTGAGTAGTGCGCTATATAAATGTCTTGATTGATTGATAGGGTATGTAAAATTATTAAACAGAATGTTGCATTTCACCCGCCTTACTGGGAATACACAAAGCATAAAGTAAGCGCCACCATACTCTCATGCTAAATTGCCTGAAATATATATATAAAATTAAGATTTTTTTTTTAAATAAAGGAATAATATTTAAAAAAATAAAAAGAAAACATATAATATTAATTACCTATAAGAATTACCTACAAATATACAAAATTAAATAATAAATAGATTTGAAAAAATAATTATTTTAAACTAGAAACACACACCTAAATTAAACTATAACACAATTAAAACGTATTTTTAAATTAAAAACTATTACTATTAACAACTAATTATAAAGCAATTAAAAGGTATTTAATACCCACCATTATCCCTTTAAAAGTAAACACAACACACACAAAAATAAACAATTACTAAAAATCAATATCAAATAATTAACATTAATTAACAACTATATGTTAATTAATTAAACACAAATTACTTTCCATCTATTAACTCTATAAACATCACAACACACATCAAAAAAGAATTACACAATTACCATAATACATTTTTTATTATTTTAATTATTATCAATTAACAAATTATTATTAATAAAAATTAAATATTCTAATGAACACCCTTTAACCCAATAAACCCCAAAACACACACCTAAAATAAATCACACAATTTCCATAATTAATAACCAATTAACTATTTATAATTAATTAACAACCAACTATTAATTCATCAATTACAAATAAATTACAACCCACTTTTTACACCTATAAACACCAAAACACACATCTAAAATGAATTACACAATTACCATAATTAATTACAAATGTAATAATTAATATTGATTTACAACAAATTATTAATTAATTAATAATACATTGCTTTACACATTTAACACTATAACATCTCAATTAAACAAATATTAATAACAACAAAAATAATCAATTAATTACAACAAAACATACATCACATACATTTAAAACATATACTAAAATACATAACAGCAATTACAAAAATCGATATTTTTAACAACTATATTTTTGCAAACGATATTAAACTCTTCACTATTTTAAAAATCGGTAATACCTTAAATAGATATTCTTGACCACGATATTCTTGCTGTTGATATTTCTGAACCACGATATTTCTGACTCGATATTTCTGCAATTCGATATTTTAAAGACGATATTCTGTCTGCACACCTGATGAAACAACAGCAGCAAGCAGGGAGGCAAGGAGAAACAAGAACACATGCAAGCTTATGGCAAAGGCGCACTGGACGGATGCACAAAATGGCTGCT
Source organism: Lissotriton helveticus (assembly GCF_964261635.1). Classification (NCBI taxonomy): domain Eukaryota; kingdom Metazoa; phylum Chordata; class Amphibia; order Caudata; family Salamandridae; genus Lissotriton; species Lissotriton helveticus. Next base: position 875,906,044 of record NC_136059.1, read on the forward strand.
AGCCACATGGCCAAACAACTACAGCAAGCAAGGAGGCACAGGTAACAAAGAGAACACATTCAGGCCTACGGCCACATGGCATGGAAAAAAAAGACCAATCAATTGAGGTCTATGACAAACACACACACACACACACACATGACAAAAAAAGGAGGCATTGTAACACTGAAGAAAACACTACCCTTAATTTAGCAATGCCAAAAATGAAAATGAACTGAGCAATAAAAAAATGACAACACACAACCTCCCAAGGCAATAAATATGACCCCACATACACATTTTTTTGTACGTAAAAAAATGTGAAATAAAAAAAAACACTTTTAAATTTAATCCAATTCCATTGCAGTCCTAAATTATGTTTTAAAACAACTTATACTACAGAAAAAGTTGTTTCATACACCCATAAGTAGCACTGGCTTGTGCCTACTGTATGGCTCCTTTGGCAGACTAGGCCATATAGTATATTAAATAAATACACATTGCAAATATAACAAACATGGAGAAAATGTACTGATTTGTGCAACATTTTTCCTTTACAAAAGAAAAAGATTAAATGAAAAAATAAAAATAGGCCCCTACTAATAAATGCAGGCCACTCACTACAATAACTTTGAAAAATCGACTAAAAGTGCAAACAAATAATGGTGCATGCTATCTATCAAACAAACAACCCCCTTACACAAGTGTTTTTTAACTTACTTGTGAAATCTAAAATGCAAAGTCTTTAAATCTAATGGCATATATGCAGCAGACAAGGATAGTGATCCTTCCACCTCCAAATGAAAAGTGACTAGGAGATGGAAAAAGCACTGGGAGGAGCCTGCTGGACAGGAGGCTCTGGAGAACTTCCTTCCAGTTGGAAAAACAGTTGAAAAAAAGGCTTCTTGCACACAATAAAAATTCTAACATTCCATTGGAGAAGAATATCCACTTGAAAATCCGCTTTAGCTGCTTCTTGAGTACAAAAACTACTCAAGTGGTGTGCTTGCGGTTGCGATCGGTACTACACTGGCGCTGTTGCCGCCAGAAGCCATGTGAGCGAGCATAGAGGCTAGCGAGCACTCGCTAGCAGCACAAGAGTATTGTGGCGCTTGAGAGCGAGCATCAAAACAAATCTCGAGAGTGAATGGAAAAAGAATTCTCCTCCACGCCCGGAAGCTGTAATTCAGGATCTCCGTGCTCCTGCACGGAGGGAAGAGTTCCTTAATTCCACAAACTTCGCAAGCGTAGCCTCCTTTGATATGACTTGTCGTGGGCATATTACAGCGTGCCAGCAACTGTTTTACAAAGACACGCACTGTGCGCTGACTGAAAACTCCCTGTATCTGCATTGCTGATCGCAGACTGTCATGGGTGCCAGTTTTCCTCAAAGCTGCATTTCCAAAAGCAGTTCAGCGTGACTCAGAGGAAGCAGGACTAATCAATACGCGGCTCCTATCCCCACGTGGGTCCCAACCTATGGGAGACCACCGCCCCTGCCTTTCTGCTTTATTCTCTTCAACTTCTGCAGTGGACTCCAGCACTGCTCGTCACTGCATTGCTGAAGCCTCCAAGAAAATGTACTGTTCACGCCAATCAACGCTCATGCGGGCGGCCCTATAATAAGTGGTTAGTTAACTTCTGTCTCCAATAAGTGTGGCATTCTTCCATTAATATCTTTGGGAGCACTGCCTATGCGCTCCAACATCGGGGAAACCCCTATTACCTCTCCTGGCATTACTGTAAAGGACCTAATATTGGCTCATGTTTTCCCAGCACTATGATTGCATACCTGTTTTAAATATTCATAACTTGGGAAATTCCTATTGGATTTTTTTCGTTTTGGTCTTGTTTTAACCAGATGAATATTCTTTATTTTTCTGTACCAATCTGGAGTCTTTTTGTGGTGTATGTACTTTACACATTGCCTCTTAAGTTAAGCCTGACTGTGCCAATCTACGAGAGGGTGAGCTCAGGTTAATTTAGGGTGTATCTGTCTTTTCCCTGACTAGAGTGGGGGGGTTCTGCCTCACTTGGGTGTATACCTTAGCCCACCAAGAACCCCATTTTTAAACATGCACAACCGTGCCATTGCTGCGATGCCAAATCAAATGGAGAATTTACAAAATGGGAAAAACCTTAGCTATCATTATTGGAAAAGGTTCAGATAATCGAGATGTTAGTCGTTCCAAGATTAACTATGTGTTTGGCATGCTTTCAATCTCTTTACCCCAAAAACTGCTGGCAAAATTGACAAGAAAGTAAATATATTTATTAACCTATTCTCATCCTCTGGTAGCTTGATACAGTGCAATCAGGCTTAACATTATAGGCACTGTGTAAAGTATTTATGCAACACTTCAAACAGTAAAACAGTGAACACACCACACAAAATGATTCCACACAAAGTTAGAAAAATCGAGCTTAATTTAATGAATAAAACAAAACAAAATGACAGAAATTCAGTAAGTAGAACTTGAGATATTCAATTTTAAAGTAAATTGTGGAACTGGCTCTAAGAAGCAAAAGGCACTTTTTGGTATATTCGATTGCACCAGACCGGGATAGAGTCGAATGTTCAGGCCGACTACAATGGAGGGTGGATCGGCTACTGGGACGCAGTTAGGTCTGCTGAACCAAAGTACCTTTATCCTAGTTGTGGAGTGCTTGTGGGGATCCGCATCAAAGATGTGGCGTACAGCAGAGGCAATGCATCGGTTCTGAAATGTGATGAGGCTGCGGTGTGAGGTCCTGATGTGTCGTCTTTGAGAATCCTGTCAACAGGCTTGCGATGTGAAACTAATGCTGAGAATGTGAGGCACAGTGGAGACGATGCATCAATTTCGACGAGCAGTGAAGTTGCGATGTGGAGTTTCATTGTGGTCGTCAAGGCTGGCGTTGACGAGAGATGCAGGGAGCTTGCGCTGGGAAAAGCATCGCTCAGTTCCGAAGGTGATGCGTCGGTCCTAGATGCGGGATGCAGTGGTGATGCAAGTCTTTTGTGATGGGTCCAATCCACGTAACAGCGGCAACACTTTGGTTATGCTTGAAGATGTGCTGCTCAGCAGAGGACATTTGTCTATTCTGCTCGGAGATGTGTAGTTCAGCAGAGGATGCATCGGTTCCACTGTTGAAACACCTTAGGCCCACTTCCAAGGGTCCAGGACTAAGGTGGCACCACTTGAAAGGGTAGACTCACAGAAGGCAGAGTCTAGTGGCAAAAGCAGTGTGGTTTGAAGCCTTTCATGCTCCTGAGACTTCAGATCAAGAGACCAGCTAGCTAGCTCTTGGAGTCACTCTGGGTTCAAGTGATGAAGGTCCAGTCCCCTCACCCTCAAAGAGGGCAGCAGGTCAGCACAGCAAGGCAGGAGTTCAGCAAAATAGCAGTCCAGCAGAGTGGCAGTCCTTTCAGCAGCACAGCAGTCCTTCTTCCTGGCAGTCTTCACAGGTCCAGAGGTGTACTGAAGTGGTGGTATCAGAGGTCTAGTACTTATATTCAGTTGGGTCTTTGCAGTGCACAAAGGTCCTGCCCTTCCTGCCCAGGCTCCAGACTCACTACAAGGGGGTAGGCAGCTCTTTCTGTGGGGACAGGACACAGCCTATTCAGGTGTGAGGCTGAGTCCTGCTCCTCCCTCCAATTCTGCTTGGATGGCCCATCAAGTCATTCTTAGTCACCCATTGTGTGTGGCTGCCTAGTGGAAAAACACAAAGTCCAGCTGTCACCCACCCCAGACATGTGATCAGTGACAGGCAGCAGGTACCAAATGGCTAAAGTTTGAAAATGCCAACTTTCTGGCATTTTCAGAATTGTAATTTAAAAATCTGACTTCACAATAAGTTAGGATTTTAAATTAGGATATCAGAGACACCAGACTTAGGAGCTGTATCTCTTCCCAACTGGAAATTACATTTATAAAATGTAAGAAGGTAATCCCAATGTTATCGTATGGCAACAGTAGGCCTTGAAGTCGGGAAAAACGATTTTGAAGGTTTTCACTACCAGGACATGTAAAACTTAAAAGTACATGTCCTGCCTTTTAAATACATCACATGCTTCCCTCTGGGTTGTCCATGGCCTACGTTAGAAGTGAATTATATGTATAAGAAGGGAAAGTTTGGGCCTGGCAAAGGGTTTATTTTGCCAGGTTGACACATACAGGCTCTGCAATGGCAGGCCTAAGATAAAATCAAATTGATACTTAAGTGAGTGGCACTAGTAACATTTATTTTACAGGCTCTAGGTACAGGGAATACCACTTTACTAGGGACTTATAAGTCAATTAAATATGCTAATCAGGGATTAACCAGTGCTACCATGTTTAGTGGAGAGAGCACAAGCACTTTAGCTCTGGTTAGCAGTGGTAAAGTACACAGAGTCCTAATTCAAACAAAAACGGGGTTAAAAAAGGGGAGGAGGTAGGCAAAAAAGTTGGGCAGAAGACCATACCTGATGCATAGGTGTAATGGATCCGCTATTCATTATTGAAGAAAAGAAATTGTCCTATAACACAAAAATCCTAATCTTAAAAGAGGTGGACAAGTGTGGGACTTAACTCATAAATTGGCAATGATAAGTGACTTCTTACATTCTGATGCACCCGTCTGGAAAAATGCAGACACAGGTACTAATCCAATTCATCGGACAGAATGGTCTGTTAAGGAGATCCTAGTTATAATGCAGGAGGATAATACTTTGAAAACCTGGAGAGACTGTAAGAAGAGCTTTGAATACCTCAAAACCAATAAAGGAGATATTAGAATTAACCCCTAAGCTGCTAGGGCTTTGTATGCTCCAGTGCTGAACATTTTCCTGATGTTTGAGGTATGTCATGCTTAAATCTTAGGAATTCTAACATGGTTTGTGGATTCCCCTGGAGAGAACTGAAAAAATAGCCAAAAAATACAAACATTTTGGAATTTTCTGCTAAAAGTTGGAAAAAGTACTGAGCAAAAGAGCATATTTTGTTCTAAAAAAATAACATCAAGATAAGGTTTGCTGTATTACGATAACCATCTTCCTAGCTTTCGGGAACAAGCAGAGTTGACCAAATCAATTTCCTTTAAAAAAAATCTTTTTATTAACAAAACCATCAGGTGACATTCGCCGCTCCCACATTTGTCATAGATACATTTCCATACTTAAAAATAATACATGCAGAATAACGTTAAGGGATCACAGGGACTCATGCGCCACCACTTCATCCTGACCTATCGGGGGAACACAAATATCTCCACGATATCGAATCCAGGTCTCCCAAACTTTCCCCCACTTTGCAGGACAACCCCTGGCAACGTAAACCGACCTCTCCCTGAACATGCACCAATCCAGGTCTTCCATCCACTTCTCGACTCGGGCGATTGGCTAGCTCCCCACCTCTGAACAATGTTACGCTTGGCTACCATACATGCCAGGGTCACCCATTGTCTCCCATACGCACTCAGATCCGTAGGTACCCAAACATTCAAGATGCACCTGCGGGCCTCCAGTGCTATCTCCACCCCTGCACATCTCGCATTGTATCATGAATCTTTACCCAGTATTCCTGTATCTCCGCAAAATGCCATAAAATATGCATGAAAGTTCCAAGCTCTCCGCACCCCCTCCGACACTCCCCACTCTCCGCACGACCCATGTGTACCAGCCGGGGCCCTGTGACATACGACCTGTGGAGAATCTTTAGTTGCACTAGCCTGAGTCTGAGCCACCACGATTGGAGAGGAGACCGCCTACCTCCAGTCCTCATCATCCAGTTCCAGCCCATCGGCACCCCATTGATAAGATCCCATTTGTCAAATCCCTTTAATTTCCACAAACTTCCCAGCCTCTCTGAGTTCCACAATGAGGTGGCAAGTGTGAGTTTCCCCTCCCACTTAAGATGCCGATTAGCCGCATGCCACACCTGCACAGCATGTGCAGACAGCCCAGCGAGGGGGGATCGATTACATCTGGCATGTAATACTCTTGTAAAGTCACCCCCTGGCCCCTGCCAGAGGTCCATAGCGTACCCAGGGTCTCCAGCAGGCCCATATATGGCATGGTTCACCGCTGCTAACTGGGAGGCCCAATAATATTTCCGCAAATCTGGCAAGCCTATCCCACTGTCATACCAGGGGAGAGTAAGCTTAGAGAAGGCGATGCGAGGCTTGCCCTCCCAAAGAACCTGCCTTTGAAGGGCCTCTATTTCCCTAAAGTAGGATGATGGTACCGGGTCCATTGCGTTGGATTGGATTGGATTGGAGTGGTTTTTATAGAGCGCGATAGTTACCCGCAGGCGTCCTAGCGCTGGTGGATTGCATGAGTGTATAAAAGAAGGGACCTGCTTTTATCTACTGAATAAGAAAGTCTTCAGTTTTTTCCGAAATGAGAGAAGGTTGGGCTCAGAGCGGAGGGATAGGGGGAGAGAGTTCCAAAGTCTGGCCGAGTTTACAGAGAAAGTTCGTCCTCCACACCTCGCTCTTTGGAACCTGGGAATGTTTACTCGGAAGGCATGCATCGATCTGAGTTGTCTGGTGGGATTATATGGGTTGACCAGGGAGTGATTTAAGGCTGGTCCTTTCCTCCAGAAGGCGCGGTGAGCAATGCATAGGCTTTTAAAATCGATTCTTGCCTTGATAGGTAGCCAGTGGAGGTTTATTTTTAGTTCTGCTTCCACCGACTGGCGACGAGGAATTTCTAAAAGGGTACGAGCAGCGCAGTTCTGAATTACCTGAAGTTAATTGATGGTTGATTTCGGTGCTCCCAAGTAAAGGGCGTTTCCGAAGTCCAAACGGGACAAGATTAGCCCTTGAATCATGATTTGTTTTGCCTTTGAAGGAAGGAGTGGGAGGATCTTGCGGATAAGTCTAAGGATGGTTAGGCAAGTAGCAGAAAGTTTGACTGCTTGTTGACTAAATGTGAGTGATTTGTCCATCCAGATTCCCAAGCTTTTGATGGTGTCCTTGGGTTCGGGAGCAGGACCGAGTGTGGATGGCCAAATGGAGTCTATGGATTTTGTCGGAGAGTTGCCCAATATCATCAGCTCCGTTTTGTCTCCGTTTAATTTTAGATATGACTGGGTCATCCAGGTGCCTATTGCTTCCATGCAGCCCATTAGGTTACTTGGCTGGGTTGATGGATGATTCAATGTTACCACCAGCTGGGTGTCGTCAGCGTATGATACAATTTGGACACCGAAAGGGCGGACGATCTCGGCAAGGGGGCGCATGAAAATATTAAACAGTGTGGGGCTCAGGGAAGAGCCCTGAGGAACCCCACAACTGAGTGCTTTGCTGGACAATGTAACACTTCCCTCACAGACTCGGAAAGATCGGTCTGATAGAAAGGAGTGAATCCAAGCCTTTACCCCTGAACCGATTCCGAGTTCTGAGATCCTCTGAAGAAGGATGTCATGATTTACGGTATCGAAGGCGGCACTGAGGTCCAGCAAAATGATAGCTGCAGTGCCGCCTACGTTCGCAATCATTCTAGCTCCTTCCGTCACGGCCAGAAGCGCTGTTTCGGTCCCATGCATGGGTCGGAACCCGGTTTGCGATATGTCCAATAAGTTGTTACTTTCTAGAAATTCTGTAAGAATGGTGTTTACATATTTCTCTGCAAGCTTACTTATCCATGGCAGTAAGGAGATTGGACGGAAGTTTCCAGGGTTTGACTGGTCCAAATTGGCTTTTTTTAAAAGAGCTCTTACCGTTGCTTGTTTCCACCTTGGTGGAACAATGCCTGACGATAGGGAGGCATTGATTAAATTAGAGATTATAGGCAGAATGGAGGATGTGACAAACCTCAAGGATTGTGCGGGGGCTGGGTCGTCAGGGGATCCAGATTTCACCTGGAGCATGATGGATTCAAGCAGCGTGGGTTCTAATGGTGGAAAGGCCTCCAGGGCAACCGGAAGGGGTGAAACTGTATCCAGTAGACCCGTTTGAGTAGGAGGGACGAGAGGGAAGGATGCATAAATTGTGGCTATTTTACTATGAAAGTATTCTGCCTGTTCGTTGCAACGGGTTTGGGCAGTAAGAGGGTCTGGTAGTTTATCCGGAATTTTTAGAAGGGATTTAGCTATTCGATACATTTCTTTTGGTTGTGATGCGGCCCCATTTATTTTGTTGTCATAGTAGATAGATTGAGCAGTTTTTATGTTGGTTTTATAAAGTTTTATAGCCAATCGATAAGCATCTTTGTTTGATGATGAATAATCGAGGCGCCATTTCCTTTCCAGTTTCCTGCATTCTTTTTTCATATCATGGAGATCTTGAGTATACCAGGGTGCATTTCTTGGTTTGTGTTTCCGTTCTGAAGTGCGTACAGGAAGAGCCATCATCCTGAAAAGCTCTGCCCTACCCAAAAGGGAGAGCAGGAGTGGCTTCCACCTCATCACATCCCCTTTAAATCGAGTCAGTGGGGGGCCCAAGTTTTTAGCATATCTTAACTTGGGGTCTAACATAACATAAATGCCGAGATAGCGAAATCCTACCAGTTCAATTTGTATCGGGACGGTACTCAGGACTACCGGAGGATGCTCTCTAAAGACAAAGAGCACCGATTTCGTCCAAATCAATTTTTAACCACAATCCATTTCACCTTTTTTGGGTGGTTTCAACGAGGTTGCAGTTTGTGGTGGAAGCAGATTCAAAACCATAGATGAATACTGAAAGCAATCACTCATAGATTCTTCCAAAAAACATAATCATGAAATAAAAAAATCTGTAATTCTTTTCCCATTATAACTTATTTACAAAAGTAATAAACTTTTACATCCTCCGACCCCTCAAGTCAGAAGAATACACAGTGGTCGCCCAAAAACAAGCAGTACCCAGAGCCAACAACTGACCTGTAGCTTAGGATGATTTTTCATTGTCTGCTAATAACAATTCATATAGTGAAATCTAATGAACAAAAATTGAGAATTAAAAAATCTATGCATTTTTTTAAATGTGCCCAAGATACTCAGTATATGAATAGTCTGTGTTTGTACAACTCTGAATTTGAAGTTACCTATACTATCATGTGATTCAGAGTGCATTTTGTGAAACATTCCCTCACAACAATGTGTGGAAAATGTCTTGATTTTAGCAAAAGTTGAAGGTTCGCTGGACATTTTAGGTCAGAAAGCATAGAGGGATCCTTACAAGTCACACTATAATTGAATCCCTTAGGTTTCGTATATCAAAAATGTCAGAGATTTGTATTCTTCTCTCTGAGCTGGATAACACAGGGCTGAAATACTGTCGCCAACACAGAGGCCAATTTGGTACAGAATTCTTCCGACATTCTAGGAGATGCTGAATGTTCATTAACCTGGAGTTATTGCCAGACCAGCTGTTGAAAAAACACCTGCAGCGTAGCACAATGTTCATAGGTGAGGCTAGCATTGATGTGTAAACCTTTTTTAGGATTCCCCCTATAATGCCTTCATCACTGTTGATATTTCTTGTCGTAGAACACAACATGAATACTGGTAGCAAGTGATTTGCAGTTTGAGGCTGAGACCTTTCTCACCGCACGTATCCCTAAGAAGGATCCAATATCAACAAGTGGTGCTCTGATCTGGAGGATCAGCCTCCTAATCCCCCATATGAGAATATAAATCCGCTAGTTATTTTAACAAAAATTATCAGCACTCACTATTTATTCTTTTTTTTAAATAATTGTACATTCCAGAGAACTTGAATCAAATGATGCAAAGACTCCGTTTAAATTTGTTTAAAAATGTTTTCTTCATAGTCCTTTATTCATATTGTCCTTTTATAATATGTTATCCATCAAATGCAGCCAAAGCATTGTGTCTCAGAGCTAAAAAATATGGACAATACATATATAACTAAAATCATTTTACTTACAAAGCAGCTTTTAAAAATTATTATATTATGTTGCTATAATCTACATAATAATACAATATTCAATATACAACCACTGTGCAAATTCAAAACCATTCCAAAACTGTTAGTGAGACCATTAAACATATTTTCATTACCAAATTGTCTTAATGAAAGCCACCTGATAGCACCATATTCAATATACGAACACTGTGCAAATTCAAAACCATTCTAAATTTATTAGTGAGACCATGAGACAATATCATCACATTTGCTCTGGTCATATTCTTCAGAATCGCTGGAAAAAAAGTCATCATTGGATGGAACATTCCGAATTCTGATACACGATCCTAGCATCCAGATGATGTCACAATATCAAAACATGAATCAGAGCTCTCCTCCATTACTTGAGTTAGGGCCTGGTCAGCAGACATCCAAGATGCCATTTATATTAATTGGCCCAATAAAAAGAAAGAAAACACTTTTCTTTCACCACTCTGTGATGCAAATAAATTCCCCAAAGATTCCCCAAAAATGAGAAAAAAAAATATTACTTGCAACATATGCAATGAGGTGACCTAAAATATTTTTGCCTCAAAAGATACATATTGCCATGGTAGTCCATGGCACTGAAAGGGATTACTTGTGTAGGGTATGATCTTTGTGGGAAATACCTATAATATTATATTTTGACATGCAAACCATGTTAGAATCACACCGTAGAATGTGTTTAAACAGCTGCATAAATGATTTCACATAGAAAATGACACATAGGAAAATATGCTTGCTTTATAATGTGAAAGAATAATTTTCAAATGCATTATTAATGTTGCTAGTAATTAGTAACTTAATCACACAAAGGAAAATGTGTATTGCTTAAATGTATATGAAATAATCCAAAGAATGTTTTTTGGGACTGAGCTATCATGCTTAAATGTGTCCCTGTACTTAGGCCCAAAAGCCTTTTAGTTCGAGTCTTGCTCAAAGTTAATAGATGTTGATTTAAATCATTTTGCCTAGCACCAGCATCTTGATTAAGAATGTGCTGACCTCAAGCTTATGTTTTTTAGCCCTATCATGCCACATTAGCTCATGTAAATTAAACAATGGACCATGCTGTGATCGTTAGAATAAATAATGATTTAGATATTTTATGTATGCTTCATCAGAACATTATTGCTTGTTTTGTCCCAGCATATTTGATTTGCTTTTGTATTCACAATGGACATAGAGCACATCTTTTAGCTTAGGTAAGAAGGTTCTCATGAGAACTTTCCTCCATGCTGCAAGCGTAGGAAACATTGTTTTCCCATACACGCTGTGAATGTTTACTGTGGGAAACAAGTGGAGAAGCATTGGACGTTGACGACACTATCGGATGAGCCATTTTCACTGGAAGAGAGCTATCAACAGTTTCTAAGTTTCAATACATTATTGTGTGTTCTTATATTAATGAGTGCTCCTAGCTAGTTAGTCAGGTCATGGTCATCGTTGGCATTGTGCAGTCGCAGTCATTGCTCTCACACTTTCTCTTGACCTTTGCTTGGGACTCATTTTGAGACTCAAGACTTAACCTATTTTCCTCCGGGAATCACTTGGAGGAAACTATATCCTTGTTACCGATAGCTATTGCTAAATGTGACTCTATTCTCTACCTTACCTAAACCCCTTCTTGATCAATGCTACTGCAAAAATCATTCCTCCATTACTGATACTTTGACGGTAGCTCCTAAGACTGTGAGAGAGTTTCAAGAATGACTCTTTATAGGAAGTTCAACTTGGTCTTTTCCAAAAAGGAACTCTTCATGGGTTCTATTCTAGGGTAGATTAGCTAGTTTAGTGACAATTATCCTTTACGGAACACCTTGTATTGATTTATGCCTTTCACAAATCTTTGTATTCAATATTTCTGCAAACTGAACTAATCTGAATAAAGATGATAAAAATCATACTAATCGTTTAAGAAAATAATGTTTTTTAAATCTTCACCAATCTCTCATCATTGACTGAACATAAAGTATCTGACAGTTGAAGATATATGCATGACTTGTATTAATGTTCCAGCTCCATTCAACCACGGGGGCCAAGGTTCATTGACCTATGAGGGAGCCAGCAGGATTTCGAAAGGGACAAAATCTGTAAATTGGGGTGCTAGTTCTTTGAGACCTATTAGAAACTTTCCAGAGATTTCCTGCAGTTTCTGATAGCAGAGTTAGGATTCACACCACAAATGGAGCATTAAAAATAGTACCCAAGATATTTTAAAATAATCCTTAATTCTAGTTTCTAGTGTTCATATCCAGACAACGTGGCAAAGCGGTGTCCGAAGGCGATTGGGGTATTGCTGTTTGCACTTTTGAATGTGTGAGTATTAATAGGGTGACTATGTCATGGAAGAGAGTATTGTGGTTGTGAGTGTTTTTTCTTTTCAGGTTATATGAGTGAGAGATAAAGACTTTGAGTTGTTGAACAGAGGAGTTGAGTTTCAAGCTTGTTGAAGTTGAAAGATCCTGGGATGATAACAAGGCTGGAGTGGCGGCGCCTGCTTTGAGCAGCGGCTGAGACGATGCGACTCCAGAGAGTAGCCCGACAACACTGGCGGTAAATATTCATGCGGTGTGAACTGTATGGTGGTTGTGCCTGCTGGTGACCTCGCTGCTTGGAGCCTGGGAGACTGGAAATCGGCGCTGAGAGGGTTGCACACGCCGCCATTTTGAATGCCTGCCTCGTGAGCTCTGCCGCACACCTACATCCCAAGGGCGCTGCTGGCGGATCATGCTTGGCGCGTCTCAGCGCCCTTCGTAGCGAGATGAGCTCGATTTTGCCTGTGTGCCAGGCATAGCAGCGCAACTGGTGCAGTGGAGTCCCCTGTGACCCAGGTGGGTGCTGGAACTGTAAGCCTGAGAAAGCTACGAACATCCTGGCTGATAGTCTGCATGATCTCCGACCAGCTGCCCGCCAACACTGCTGGTCACTGGGGATAAATATTTTTGCAGGTTGGATTGTGAGCTGCTTATGCCTGCTAGTGACCTCGCCGCTGAGGCCCGTGAGACTGGTTGTCGGCGCTAGGGGGACTGCGCACGCCGCCATTCTGGAAGCCCGCCTCATGTGCTCTGCCGCAAATCTGCATTCTAACGGCGTTGCCGCCGGATCATGCTTGGCGCGTCCCTGCGCCCTTCATAGGGAAGGGGAGATTGATGACTTCTATGTGCCAGGCATAGCAGCGCAACTGCAATGGTTGGAGTCCCTGTGCCCGATTGGGACCTGGGCCTGTGAGCCTGAAAGAGCCATGAACACCCTGGCTGATGGTCCACGAGATCTCCAACCTGCTGCCCCGTGAAGGGAGAACACCCCGCGCGGTGGACTGTGGATACCCCACCTCCCGCTGACTGTGTGGGGAGATTGGGGCATTATCCTAACCCCCTTACCCTCTAGCTCCTTTCATCTCATCCTCTATGCTCTTTAAATGTTTTCCATGGAGACCTAGCCATTTGGCCGATGCCCGGTGGAGCTACTGGATATCTATAGAGGACATGGGCTGTGGACTTCCCCCTCGGCCCTCACCTACTCAGCCGGACCTTGGGCAGACTTTCCCTTCGTCTCTCTGTTGTATCTCCTCTCCCTCCTACCCCTTTTACCCTACCCCTTTCCCTTCCTTCTCTCCATTTCCTAGACTTCTATGATCCTTAAATGTTTTTGTCTGTGACTAGTGACCGTGGAGACCTAGTTTTCTGGCCGACGCCCGGTGGAGCTACCTGGTAGCTAAAAAGGAGATGGGCTGTGGACTTTCCCCCTCGGCTGTCACCTACCCAGCTGGATGTTGGGCAGATTTTACTGCGTCTCTTTGTCATTTGCTCCCTCCTACTCCTTTACCCTACCCCATTACTCCCCCACGCTCCATTTATTTCATCCTCTATGTTCTCTAAATGTTTTCCCTTTGAGACCTAGGTCATTGGCCAATGCCCGGTGGAGCTACCTGATTGCTATAGAGGAGTTGGGCTTTGGGTCTTCCCCCTCGACCGTCACATATCCAGCCGGACTTTGGTCAGTCTTTACTTTGTCTCTCCGCCTTATCTCTCTCCTACCCCTTTACCCTTACCCCTTCCCCTCTACACTTTTTCTTATCTCATCTTCCATGCTCTTGTAATGTTTGTCTAGCAACTGATGTAAATTGTAACTGATGTAATTTTGAAATTTTGTGGAACCTCATGTAAAGCGCTCTGACACCTAGTGCTATATAAAACTCTTAAAATAAAAAATAAAATAAAATTAGATGTGGGGTGTGAGTTACCATCACTTTAATCAGTAATAATAGGAACAAACGGTTGTGTTTGATAAATCTTGGTTAATGTTAGTGGAACATTATTGCGAAACAAGTGAATTTTCGCTGGTCGAGAAGTCACTTGCGAGTGTAGAATTCTTGAGTGGTTGCAATACTTACGTATTTTAGAAGAGCAAACAAGAAATTATTTGAAGAAGGTATATGAAAATTGTGTCGTGAATGTGAAGAAAATTGTAAAGGAGTGAGAGCTGCTGTGAGGAGTGAGTTACACGTCAGAGTGATTTGCGCTGGGATTGGACAGTTGGTGTACATTCACGCTGCCATTGGCTAGTGAGGTTTCTGTGTTGCGTTGTGATTGGACATTGTCGATTTCAGTGCTCTCTTGGGATTTGGTAAAGAATCACATGAAATTAAAGTTGTCATTTGATTGGTGAACAAAAATGTGCCATATACGAAACAAAATCAAAACATTCGGTTTTATGTGAGAAATTTGGAAACGCAATTGTCATTAGGAAATGTTTAAATGATTTAAACGAAATTTTTGGGGAGATGTCACTATTCCTGTACATAAAGGTGAGGAGGCACCTCAGAGGGTATTTCTGCATATAATATGACTACTAAACATGGACTAAATTCATGTCCGTGGCTTCAACAGTGGAGTAGAATTACAGAAAATGAGGGTGCTTTAGGTTTTCCAGTGTATGGGACATTCAATACCAGAATCCTCGATCATTTGAAGATAAAATGTATGAAATGAAGTCTCCACCTCAAGTCATGCAATATTTAGCTTTTAATACTTGGGAAAAGATTGCATGGAAAAAGTAGAAGGAGAAATATCATAGAAGGACAGGAAGACGAATGCAGAATTATGCAAATTCTCAGTGGGATGAAGAACAGCGTAGATGTAGCAAAGGTATTATTGAAGGAATAGGATTGTATCCGGTTATCAAATCAGAGAAGTAAGAAATGGTAAGGGGTTCTGCCCACTTAACCCTCCCGTACCTGAGCAGGAGACATCCAAGGATGAAAAAGTAGAAAAAAGGGGGTACTGAAGGGATTAATCCTTTTTTAATTTTTCAACAAGAAACATCTAATTATCTTGTGAAACACAAATAGAACATTATACACATATGTAAGAAAATTCATATACGCACATATGTGCGGACATCTAGGGAAGCACGACAATCAACAATCTATATACAAATTATCACATATACATTATGTACAAATATAGAAGACATATACAATCTCAACAAACATTTATCTGTACCCTAAATTCAACAGATATATACAAATATATATACACTGATTTAAGTAAATGCCTCCTCCTAATTTACAAAGGAGTGCACAACAAAGTGGAGGTCCCAAAAGAAAAGCACCAGGGGGTTAGACCATTAACCCAATCTCAAATTGTATAGGTGCACAACAGAAACAAATCAAATCTTTTTAAGTTAGAACAAGGAACTCCATTCAAAAGGTGTCGACGCAGTCGCGGTCGCGTTTCAGCCAGATGATGTAGGCTTTATCAGGACATGGGTACTCTAATATTGAAGGTCCTGGCCACTCCTAGGTCCGGTATACCTGGTAAGCCCACAATGCCACCCACACGGGTGGGGTGGGGACATCTATTTTAACTCAGGTACTGTAAATAATCCCTTATATATACAATATGTCCACTTGGCAAAAAAGGTTGATTCTCAGCATACGTGGCTTAAATCACACGGTCTCTCTCAATTGTAAAGGAGTCACGACCAAATCGAGTCCGCCTCGGCGTTATTTATTTTCCGCGATGATCAAATCAGAACAAGGATACTGCTAAGAAAGAAGGAGATTAATCAGATACTGGTTCGGGAGATGAAATATTAGCGCAGATGTTGTCTTCCCAACCAACACCTCCTGTAAAATATTCTGTTCCAGGAGAGAGATGTGCTAGTGCCAGTCAAACCATAGCTACAACTCCAGTGGATTCAGATCCACTTCCTAGTGAATGACCCTTACAGGTTTTACAAATTGCTCCACTAGTTGTGAGACGACCACCACCTGTGGTTCCCATTGATAATGTTCCAGTTGCACCTTGAGTGGTTGCTATGGCATCACCCCAAATTGAGAGAAGAACGGAAGTCTTAAGGTCAACAGTTATTGGAAATGTACTGACAAATCAGAATTCGCAGTTAGGTCTGTGGAGACTCCAATCAAATTTGCAGGCTCTATTGGATGAAAACAATGTAGTAGAGTTGAATTATTTTAAAGTGTAAATGGAAGCCTTATTGTTAGAAATAGTACCAATCCCCACCTTTGAGTTATATGGGTTGGGGCTATTGAGAAATATTTAGGATTCGTTTATTCATTAAAACCATATACGTATAGTGGATCGTTCCGATTGGATCACTTTTTGGTCACCCTATTGTTATGTAATGGCTTGAACGAAGATAGCCAGTATTTATTCTCTTTTATCTTCCAACAGAAGAAAATCAAGTGGTGTAATGTCCCTCAAGGATATACAAAGAGTCTGTCCATTTTTAATCAGGTCCTGAAAAGAATTCTTGAGTCCTTGAAAATGCCTTGTGAATTTACCCTTGCAAGAATACATTGATGATCTGTTGATAGCATGAGATATACGTGATGCTTGTAAGTACGACACCATTGCAGTTTTGAAACAACTGACAGAAAACAGACACAAAGGGGCCCATTAGGATGGCGATCCTGACGTAAAACGGGACCGCCCGCCATAAGGGCGGCAGTCCCGTGGGGGCCATTAGGATGCGCCCGCCACAGTGGCGGGCGTATCCTGCATTTTTAACATTGCGGCGGGTGGTGCTGAAAGCACCGCCACCTCAATGCTAAAAATTTACATTGCGCACTTCAGTGCACAACGTGACATGCACCGTGCGGTGCCAGCAACGTTGTACAGTAAAGTGCAGAGGGGTACCATAGGTACCCCCCATGTGCACCCCCATGCCCCAGAGTCCCTGGAGGACCGCAACGGGCCCCCACAAGACATTCCTGCATGCCTTTCCGTGGCAGCAACGCCGCCATGAAAAAGCATGTTCCCGCCCACATCCTAATATGGATGGTGCTGTCTAAAAGACACTGCCACCATATGAAACCCTTTTCCGCCCGGTCCACTCGTTGACCCGGCGGAAAAGCGGCGGATGGTCTTTCCGTCCGCCGCGGTCCCCCCTGCCATAGTAATATGGTGGGGGAACTGGGTGGCGGGCGAGCAAGGATGTCAGGCAGATCGCCACCGCCCGCATGGCGTTGCCGATCCGCCCGACATCCTAATGGGGCCCAAGGTGTCTCCAGGTAAACTGCAGTACTGTCAAAAAGAAGTTCAATGTGTGGGACACATCATCATGAAAGGTGTCAACAGAAAGAGTGGAAACCATTTTGCAGATGAATCCACATTGAACACAGAAAGAAATCTGGATGTTTTTGGGAACAGTTGGCTACTGTAGATAGTGGATACCAAACTTTTTCTTGATGGCTAAGCTTCTACTGAGGCTTACACAGCAAGATGTGTCTGATCCACTTCCTTGGGACAAACAATGTACAAAAGCGTTTTTAGAAATGAAAGAGAAATTGTGTTGTGCCACGGCTCTAGGAATGCCAGATTATACAAAATAGTTTACATTATTTTCCGGTGAAAGAGTTACATGTGTACACTCAGTTTTGACTCAGACACATGAAGGGCCCGAAGACCTGTGGCCTATTTTTCTACCACACTTGATCCTGTAGAGCCAGGACTCCCCAGCTGCTTGAAGGTGGTTGCCCATGTGAGTGTTAGTTTGGAAAAGAGCGAAAACATACTGATGGTACACCCAATAATTGTCATGGTCCCACACTCTGTGAAGTTACTGTTGACTAAAACCCAGATCTTGACCCACAATAGGTTAATGAGATACAAACAAAATTTGCTCACATCCAAAAATGTTGTAATCAAACAATGTAATGTTTGGAATGTTTCTAATCTTATGCCTGTGACTGAATATAGTGAAAAAAGTGAAGAGCTCGACTGGGATTGCCTAACTGTCAACTGAACTATGCACTAAGCTGATACTCAATATTAAGGATGAACCACTAAAGAAGCCCAACCATGTTCTCGTTGTTATTGGCTTATGCCTAAGTGGCAATGAATGCACACTAAGAGCAGCATATGCAGTGTACTCCATAAATTAAGCGGTCAAATCTTCCTGGATTCAGTCTGTTTTCCCCGCACAAGTTGCTGAGTTATTGCCCTAACACGAGCTTGCAGTTTGACTGCACAAATGATAGTCACCATCGTTACAGAGAGCCAATATGGTTTTAGCATAGTTTATGATTTTGGGCAATTATGGTCGCAAAGGGGATTTCTTACCTCCACAGGAATGCCCCTGCGAAATGGACAGCATGGGAAGTATTTGCTTGAGCCCCTGCAGAAGCCAAGTGAAATTGCTGATGTAAAATGTCCAGAACATCAAACAGGCTTCGGGTACTTTGCCATGGGCAACCAATATGCTGACTCCATAGCCAGGTATTCTGCACTGCTAACATGCACATTTAATGGAGGTTTCACATGCGAATCTGAGGAAGAAAGTGATTTTGCAACGATGATGAAAATAACTGATATATGGGAAGAATTGAAAAGAGTGCAGGAGAATGTGTCCAAAGCAGAGCAGAATGGGTGGGTCAGATCAGGTTGTGTAAAGAACACCAATGACATTGGGAAGTGAGCCGATGGAAGGCCAGTGTTGCCTGATAGCTTGTTGTTTCGCATGACCTGTTATCATGGGGTCACAGATTTAGGAAAAGATTCCATGGTGAGACTTTTTTGACAAAGTTGGCTTAATCCCAGGTTTTGAAAGATTGTTGATGAGAATTACAAAAGATGTGTCACATGTCAGCAGCTAAATGTAGGAAGGAAAACACACCTAGGAAGATCAATTGCCTCATTTAACAGACTACAGATGGACTTTAATGAGATGCCTGTGCACAACGGGTTAAGCATCTGTGTTTTCGTGAGATGGCTGGAAGCCTACCCAATGAGGAGAAATTATAGTCTTACTGTAGATAGATTGTTACTACGTGAAATCGTTCCAAGATTTGTGATGCCAGTCTTTCTTGACTCAGATAGGGGAAAGCACTTCAACAATGAAGTGGTGAACATACTGTGTGCTGCGTTACAGATTGAACAGAAGCTACATTGCAGTTACAGACAGGAAGCGTTAGGCATAGTTGAGCAAACAAATGGATAATAAAATCCAGATTGGCAAAGGTTTCTACCTCAATTCACTGAATTGGCCACTAGTATTGATGAGCGTTCGAAGTATCCCAGACAGGAAGACAGAATTATCCCTGCATGAAATACTTATGAGGAGGGCTAGGAGACTTCCAGCTGTGCCTGCGAATACTCTTGTGAACATCACAGATTATATAATTTTGCACTACTGCAAGACACTCACTGTTTTGGTTCTTTCTGTATCTCATCAGGTATCAGCTGCGACTTGAGACCCACACCAAGAACAGTAACACAACCTCAATCCTGGTGAGTGGGTCGTGATAAAGAAGCACCGTCAGAAGACTTATCTTGAGCCCAGATGGAAAGGCTCCTACCAAGTCATACTGACTTCAAACTCTGCTGTCAAATGTGCTGGGGCTTCGAACTGGATACATGCCTCACACACCTGGAGAGTGAGTAACCCAGAAGAAGTGTCTTTGGTCTATGATTCAGAAAGAAGAGCATTGGTGGTCGCAACACCAGTGGAGAGACCACTGATAACTGTAACACCAGCATCTGCTAGAATACAGCGAGATGTACAAGGAGAAGAAAGGTGTGAAGATCAGAAAGGAGAGGGACAAGTACAAGTGTCTAAGGTGAAACAAAGTGGTACTGAGATCTCAGACAATGACGAAGCAGAGACTGAACTGCATGCTGAAACATCTGTGAAACCGAACAAGGAGAAGAACAAGATCCTGGAGAATGAACGAGCTCTGGGATAAAACAAATTAATTGTCAAGCAGAGTGACCAAGAAATCACGGAAAAGAAAGACTGAAAAGAAGTTCATCAATTGCACAGATATCAGAAACAGTGCATGAAGAGAGTGAAAATGAAGACGAAGTTGATCTTGATTCATATCATCAAGCTCTAAGGAAATAACGAAGAAATTCAGCACCATGCCGAAGATATTCCGCACCTGAGTTGTCTTACTACATGAATGCAGCACTGAACGCCACAATGGAAGATTTGTGCAATATAAACCCTGCACTGTTAGAACCCCCTTGAAGTGTAAAGACATTCCTGTTTGAAAAACTCAATTGAAAAAGCAAAAACTAACAATGCAAAAGAAGGCGAGGACGTGGTCTAACAGCTCGGGCGGTCGATCTCAAATCTGGGGAACCGGGTTCGAGTCTCGGCAATGACCCTCAACATCCTGTGATTCTGGGCAAATCACTTAATCTCCCCATGCCAAACAAAACGAATGTGTCCTTGTGTATCGCAACTGGTACTCATGGAAAGCGCTCTGATACCTGATACCTTTAGGTCACGTTTGCGCTATAAAAACCTCCCAAAAGATAAAAAACCTATGAATTCTGCTTATTAGATGTTTATTGTTTTAGTTATTTGTTTTACAGAAGACTAACCTAGGTCAAAGAAGAAAGTTACAGAAGAATAGGGATAATATTTTAGAAGAACACAGAGTAGGTTAAGGATTGTCTATTAGGGAACTGCACTAATAAGAAGAACAAAGAAGAAAAAAACTTGACATTTCTGTAGTCATTTGTCCACTAATCTTCAACAGCAAGCTATTCTAATACTGACTCAGAACAATGTATTGTATTAGAAATAAGTGTAAATGCATCATGGATAATGATTACAATAGTACATGTAGGATTTTACATAACCCTTGATACAGAGCCCCCTAGTACTAATGTCACAAATATACATACAAAACATTTTAGGGATAGTATATTCACTAAAACGTTTATAAACTACAAGAAAGACGATTTTTCTACTGATGTTTATTCTAGATTAGTACAAGAATACACTAATGCAATGGATGTTAAGGAGTGCTATGTTTGTGCACACTTAACTACCTCTGTCTCTTAAGAGGTTGCATACTATCCCATACCTTTTTCTTATGCAGTTTCCTCTAGTAATTCTCCTCTCACTAGTTTATAGGTGAGGACATTTCAAATATTTCTACTCAAACTATGATTTAGTACTATCTAGAGTGCCTTTAATAGAAAGCATTAATTCACACCCAGAAGCAAAATGATGGATACCGTTTGCTATTACTTCTTTCCTCACTTACCAGTAGATAGCGTAAAGGCTTATAAAAAACAATCTAACGTGCTTGATGTGACCCACAGCGAAAGCTTACATTATGCTTTAGAGGAAAGACAAGTGAACATGAGAAAAACTAAAGACAGAAAGGGAGAGTATTGGAGAAAGTATGGAAAAAGGAAGTACACTTATTCAGAAAGAAAATGGTTTATCCTAAACTTAGATTAGACAGCAAACAGAAGGGAAAGATTTGTGTGTACAAGAGACATAAACTAAAAAGGACTAGACATGTAGGGATCACTAGCTGTGAACACACATTTGAATTAAAAGGGGGAACATGGCAAATATCACAGGGAGATGAAAACGCAAATCCAGGGGTTTATTACATTAGTGGACTAAATGCTTATTTCTTTTAACCTGCTGATTGGGAAGGAGCCTGTTACTTAGGCATACTAATTCCAAAGATGTATCATGTTGCCAGTTTACAAGTAGAAACTTTAGCTCCAGCACACAGACAGAAATGTAGCACTAGTAAAGGAGCGGATTTAGTAGGAGACATATTTGGAGCAGTGATACCACCAGAAGGAATAATCCTGAATGATGAAGAGATTAGAAATGTAGCTAGTGTAGTTAAAAGAAATGGCCACAGACACTTCTGGAGTTTACTCTTAATTAACACTGAATGAATTGCTATAAGGTCCATGGTTTTGCAACACCGTCTAGGTTTAGACATTAGATATTACTTGCTGAAAAAAGAAGAATCGGCCACATGCTGAAATTAACTCATTGCTGTGCATTCATACCCGACGAGAGTAAGCAGATAATAGGTTTTGCAAGCAACATTTCAGGCTGAGAACCTGAATTACACGAATTGGAAACAACTAGTTTGTTTGAGAATTTTGGGAAAGGATTGAGCACCATCAGAAATTGGTTTTCAACAGCTGGGAAGGGTATACTGAAAGCAATAATAATGCCAATACTGATTATAGGACATTGCTTAATATTCCTTTACATCCAATTTCTGTACTGTAATATACTTTATGCTGAAAAGATAGGAAAATTATCGAAAGAAAATGTATGAGTGGGACATGGGATTATGCGGAATATTGACGACTACATGAAGTCACTTAAATATAGTAGGGGAATCAAAAGAAAGACAAAAGACGAGAGTGCTTTCTAGACTTTCCAGCCAGCCGTCCGCTCCAGCACTCCAGCACTGACCTCACCCGGCTGGGTTCGAGCCGGCTTTTCGCCCCTTCGTAGGTTCCCCTTATGTGCCTGGGGTTTCTCCCGAACTGCTGTTTTGTTCATTCTATGAAGAAAACAGGAAAATCACCTGGTTACCGCTTTGAAAAGCTGCTTTTTATTTCAGCAGACTTGATGCCTTGACCACCTTGTTCATAGGCAAAATGCGATTTGTATCACATACATTTTTTTATGCTTGAATGCTTTTTGTTAAACAATTCTATATGTCCAAGCAAAACACAAAATCAATTATACATCCAATGTTGATTCACAATAAGCACTAAACAATAACAAGCATTGGAAATGCAATAGGTCTCGCAGCATTAGAGTTAGTGCTTTTAGAATTGTTTATGGGTTTTTTTGTAAATCTTTAGCATTTTTGTTTCCTGTAGCCAATGCTAAAGAATTTAAAAAAAAAACCATAAACATTTCTAAAAGCTCTAACTCAAATGCTCCGAGACCTATTCCACTGTGTGAGGGTGAGGGGTTGAGGGTGAGTGAGGGTGAGTGAGGGTGGGTGAGGGTGAGTGAGGGTGAGGGGTTGAGGGTGAGTGAGAGTGAGGGTGAGGGTGAGTGAGGGTGAGTAAGGGTGAGGGTGAGTGAGGGTGAGTGTGAGTGAGGGTGAGTGAGGGTTTGGGTGAGTGAGGGTGAGTAAGGGTGAGGGTGAGGGTGAGTGAGGGTGAGTGTGAGTGAGGGTGAGTGAGGGTGAGTGAGGGTGAGGGTGAGTGAGGGTGAGGGGTTGATGTTGAGGGTGAGGGGTTGAGGGTGAGTGAGGGTGAGTGAGGGGTTGAGGGTGAGTGAGGGTGAGGGTGAGTGAGGGTGAGGGGTTGTGGGTGAGTGAGGGGTTGAGGGTGAGTGAGGGTGAGGGGTTGAGGGTGAGTGAGGCTGAGGGGTTGAGGGTGAGTGAGGGTGAGGGGTTGAGGGTGAGTGAGGGTGAGTGAGGGTGATGGGTTGAGGGTGAGTGAGGGTGTGTGAGGGTGAGGGGGTATTGGTGAGAGGGTGAGGGGGTGTGAGGGTGAGGGTGAGTGGGTGTGTGAGGGTGTGTGAGGGTGAGTGGGTGTGTGAGGGTGAGTGAAGGGGTGTGAGGGTGGGTGAGGGTGGGTGAGGGTGGGTGAGAGGGTGGGTGTGTCTGCTCACAAAACCAGAGCTTTCAACACAACTATCTTTTGTGTGCAAGAGGGACACATCTTGCAAGGCAGGCACAGAGAATTTCGGAACTGGCTGCATATTTGAAATGCATCAGTTCAGTGTGCAGCTACTAGAACTCACCAATGAGATTGTGCTTTTATCTTGCTTGTCATAGCCACAGGCTTTCTGCTGCAAATTTAAATGAAAAAATTGCACCGAAGAGCCTCACATATAAAAGTGGACTACACAAAGTTTTTAGTATGGTCTCCAGTTTTACCCCCATATTCTCCGCAGTGAAGAGGTTTAGAATTCCACTGTAACTACGATAATTGGCCGCATTTAATCAAAAACTGTTTGTGCAGACAAGGAATGCTTTCCACTTTTACCTCTGTGTAGTCTCTTTCAAGTGAAGGGAGTATTATCTAACCTAGGTGTGGCTCAGGGGATTCCCGTGCAGAAGGCAGATCGAGGACAAGCCAAGCGTCTGCAATGAATGAAGGCTCTCTCAGGAGCCAACACACGGTCATTGCTTTTGTGACCCCCATCTCTCCTTCAGCAAGATCACTAGCCCGTACAGAGAGTGACAGTGCAGACTGGCACTCTGTGAAACTCTCCCTGCTCTTTGGTGCATGAGACCTGGGCAAAAGTTGACCGAGCGCAAACTTCACAGCAATGTAAAGAGCTGGTAAGGGAAGGTGTCGGGAAGCAGAAAGCAGTGAAAGTTCGCTAAATCTGAAGGAAAGAAAAGCGTGCAGAACAGAAGGGCTGCGGAGGAGGGGTGGCAGCTGCTCCTGCACTGCACACTTGAGGAGGAGTATTCACCAACGCACTCAAAGCACAAGACGAGAGGGAGTCTGTATATGTGTGTTAGATATTTACCCTGAACACAGCGGCATAAAAAACGGTGACCTACCTGTAGAGGCACAAGATTTCCATATACAAAACAAGCATTGGCGCCGCGCAGCTTTAAAAGTGACGCCGTGCTGAAATAAAACAAGAAAGGAAACAAGACGGAGGGAAGAGAGGGGAGGGGGGAGGAGAAATGCGACACGGCGGGAAGGGGAGGGGGCGGAGCGGGTACAATAAACAAGACGGAGGAATCAAAAACTGTTTGTGCAGACAAGGAATGCTTTCCACTTTTACCTCTGTGTAGTCTCTTTCAAGTGAAGGGAGTATTATCTAACCTAGGTGTGGCTCAGGGGATTCCCGTGCAGAAGGCAGAAACAAGCATTGGCAAGAAAGAGAAAATGCGAGAGACATGGAGGGAGAGTGGGAGGGAAAGAGAAGACGGAAGAGCAACAAGCTCTCGGCATTGCGTGGCGGGGGTGGGGGGCAGGGGAGCGGGGCACGTCGAGTCGCAACAAAAAAAAAAGTCAGCAGCTGCGAAATGAACTGGAGACAGGGCTGACACCATTAAGCCGCCACCAGCACGCTCTCCTTACTGAATTGCAGAAGTTATCTCTGGCGTGGATAGCGTGAATAGCCTGTAAATCTTAAAAATGATAACGCTAAAACGTCCGGTTTTGCGCAGCAACAGTAGTAAAGGAGCCTTGAGCTACGGAAAGAGTGAGTAGGTCTTCAGCCATGACTCGCACATTGGAAGGTTTACGGAAACAAGCATTGGCGAGAAAGAGAAAATGCGAGAGACATGGAGGGAGGGTGGGAGGGAAAGAGAAGACGGAAGATAAACAAGCTCTCGGCGTGGCGGAGGGGGGGGGCGGGTGAGCAAGGGAGCGGGGCACGTCGAGTCGCAACAAAAAAAAAGACCACGATAGATGCAACAGAACAACAACAAGACGGAGGGACGAGAGGGGAGGGGGGAGGAGAAATGCGACAAGGCGGGAAGGGGCAGGCAGGATGACTCAGGGGAGGGGGCGGAGCGGGGCAGAGCGGCATGTGGGTGTGAAGAAGCCGGGCCTTTGAAGTGAAGCTAAGCTTCACTTCAAAAGTGTCGGAGGAATGCGGGCGGCTGTGCACGCGCTTTTAAGCTCAATGCACATGCGCATTGAGCTTAAAAGTCACGGGCACTGCAAGGAATCGCCACGATTCCTTGCAAGTTAGATAAAGTCTGGATGAGCCCCTATAGTCTCGCTTGCTCGATGCGCATGCGCATCGACAGGCGAGACCTAATAAACAAGTGACATTAAGAAATCACATATAATAAGCAACATGAAAAAGTAACTTATAGCAATTACACCTTCAACATCAGTTACAATAAGCAGTCCTGAAGCTTTCTGCTTGAGCTAATAATTAGTTGGGACTGCTACCACAAGGGCAGTTTTTCTGTGGGGCTTAATCTTTAGAAAAAAGCCTACTTAGAAAACAAACTAGACATTTGACTAAAAAGGAAAAGCCAACGCTTTTCCAATCCCGATAGTGTATCACAAGATTTTCATCAGGGTTTTGTTAATTCTGGCTTCCTGACTCGTGTTTGTTTGCTTGCTTCTTTACTTTTCACCACTGTTTGCCTGTTTTGTCTGATGTTTTACCCCCCGCACCAATACCTTTCCCACCGCTGCTGCCCCTGCGGCCCTGCCCCGACTGAGCCCCGCTCTCGCCTCCCTTCCGCAGCTCCCGACCCCTCCCCTACATACGCAGACCGCTGCACAGTCGCACCGCTGGTGCGTCGAAGGCATGCATAAGGTAAGCCTGTCTGCACCTGTCCACGCCTGGACCGTGCCCAGCACCAGACCCCCTGGGTCCTGCAAGTGCCACAACACCCGACGCCGCTACGACGCCAACACCCTCCCCACACTCAATGCCGGCCGATCCTTCACCTGCTTCCAGGCCACCCCGAAGCTCACCCACGGACCCTTCACCTGCCGAAACTGCAGCTACACCTGCCAGCGCCCACCCGCTCGTCCTGCCCACCCCACCAAAAGCGAACCTCTACTATCTCAGTTGCATACTACTCAACACCCGCTCAGTCCACAGCATGCCGTTGAACTCTGGGACCTGCTCGATTCATCCTCCCCAGACATCGCCTTCCTGCCGGAGACCTGAATGAACGCCTCCTTGGTGCCAGACGCAGCCATAGCCATCCTGGACAGCTACAAGATCACCCGCAAGGACCGTAACAACAAATCAGGAGGAGGAATCGCCATTGACCTCAGGAACACCATCAGAATTTCGACTAACACCAACGACTCCCTCAGCACGGCTGAACACCTACATTTCCAGAGCCACGTTGATCACAACACCCCCTCAGAGGAACCCTCGCCTACAGTCCCCCGGGACCCCAACCGCAGTTCAGCGACTACATCACTGACCTCATGAGCACGCACGCCCTCGCCTCCACAGACTACATTCTCCTCGGAGACCTGAACTTCCACCTCGAGAACACAAATGACAGCAACTCCACAACCTTGATTGACAACCTGGCCAACCTCGGACTCAAACAGCTCATCACGACACCCACTCACTCCGCCCGACACACCCTCAACCCCATCTTCTCTGCCAGCAACCACGTCACCTTCACCCACACCACCGAACTTCACTGGACTGACCCACTGCATCCACTTCTCCTTCGAGAAACACACCATGCACAACCAACCTCAATGAATCCCACACCACAGTTGGAACAAAATCACCGAAGACCAGCTTATCACCCCCCTAGCCCGAGGCCCTCCACCCGAGCCCTCAGACACCAATGTAGCGGCCCACAACTTCAGACAATGGATCGATGACTGCGCCAATACCCTCACCCCGATCAGGAAACCCTCAAACAGGCACACCGACACGAGAGCCATCTGGTTTAACACCGACCTCCAGACTTCCAAGCAATTCAGCTGAAGACTTGAGAAGCAGTGGTGCCACGACCAAACACAAGACAACCACGCAGCCCTGAAAAACGCCAGGCGAAAGCACCACCAACTCATCTGATCCGCCAAAAGGACCTCCTTCAAGGAGTGCATCGACAACAATGCACACAACAGCAAAGAGCTTTTCAACATCGTGAAAGAACTCGCCACCCCCAGCGCCAGCAAAATCCCGCCGTCGCAAGAACTCTGCAACTCCCTGGCCACCTTAATCCACCGCAAGATCGCAGACATCCACAACAGCTTCGACACCCAGACACCGACAACAGACGCCGACACCCCCTACTCAATGCCCACCAAACACACCGACCTCCTGTTCTCCTGGAACAACGTCAACGACGAAGACACCATGGAAATCATGAACACCATCCACTCCAGCTCACCTTCCGACTCCGCCCCCACCACATCTTCAACAAAGCAAGCTCCGGCATCGCACCCCAACTCCGGAAGATCATCAACAGCTACTTCAAGACCGCTACCTTCCCGGAGAGCTGGAAACACGCCGAGATCAACGCCCTACTCAAGAAACCCAAGGCGGACCCAAAGGACCTCAAGAACTTCTGACCCATCTCCCTGCTCCCGTTCCTGATGAAAGCCTATTGAGAAGACCACCAACAGATAACTGACCCACTTCCTTGAGGAGAACAACATCCTGAACTCCTCCCAATCCAGCTTCCGTAGCAATCACAGCACCGAAACCGCCCTCATCGCTGCCACCGACGACATAAGGGCCCTGCTGGACAACGGCGAAACCATGACACTCATCCTCCAGGACCTTTCGGCCGCTTTTGACACCGTCTGCCACCACACCCTGCGCACACGCCTCCACGATGCAGGGATCGGCGACAAAACCCTGGATTGGATCACTCCTTCTTCACCAGCAGGACCCAGAGAGTCCGCCTCCCCATTCCGATCCCAAGCTACCACGATCACCTGCGGCGTACCTCAAGCATCATCCCTCAGCCTGACTCTCTTCTACATCTACATGGCACCTCTAGCCAACATCGTCCGAACACACCACCTCAACATCATCTTGTACGCCATCGACACCCAGCTTATCCTCTCCCTCACCAAGGACCCGGCCACCACCAAATCCAACCTCCACGAAGGAATGAAGGCCATCGCAGAGTAGATGAAGACCAGCTGCCTGAAACTGAACTCTGACGAGACGGAGGTCCTCATCCTCGGCTCCACGCCCTCCGCATGGGATGACTCCTGGTGGCCAGCCACGCTGGGAACCGCCCCAACACCCACCAACCAGGCTTGCAACCTGGGGTTCACCCTGGACTCTACGCTTTCTATGTCCCAGCAAGTCAACGCGGTCCCCTCCTGCTGCTTCAACACCCTCCACATGCTCCGCGAGAGCTACAGATAGATCCCTACCAAAACCAGGAGGAGAGTCACCCAAGGCCTCGTCAGCAGCAGGCTGGACTACGGCAACGCCCTCTTCACGGGAATCACGACCAAACTCCAGAAAAGACTTCAACGCATACAAAATGCCTCTGCTCGCCTCATTCTCGGAATCCCTCGCTACTGCCACATCACTGCCCACCTGAGAGACCTGCACTGGCTCCCGATCAACAAGAGGATCACCTTCAAGCTCCTCACCCATGCTTACAAAGCACTCCACAACGCCGCACCAGCATACCTCAACGAACGACTCACCTTTTACACCCCGAACCGCCAGCTTCGCTCCGCTGACCTCGCCCTCGCCACAGTCCCACGCATCCACCGAACGACCATCGGTGGCAGGTTGTTCTCCCACCTCGCTGCCAAGACATGGAACACTCTCCCCATCCACCTGCGACAAACCCAGGACCTGCTGACCTTCAGGAGACTCCTCAAGACCTGGCTGTTCGATCAGTAGCTGCTTCCCCCCCTCCTCTAGCGCCTTAAGACCCTCACGGTGAGTAGCGCGCTTTACAAATACTTGATTGATTGAATTTGCATGTGAAATGAAATTGCATGATGATTTAAAATCACCAAAAGGGAGGGAATTGTAGAAAATACCTTTAAAATCAATTTTGTACTTTCAAACCATGTTAGAATCACACTTTAGAATAAACTGCTGCATAAATGTTTTCACATAGAAAATTACACGTAGGAAAATGTGTTTCCTTTGCAACGTGAAAGAATCATTTTCAAATGCATTATTACTGTCACAAATAATTCATGAATTAAGCACACATAGGGAAAATGTGCATTACTCAAATGTATTTGGAAACTTTTCTGAGATTTCCTGCATCCTCGTGAAAGGGAAGAATGCCCTCACTCACACTGAAGGTAGTCAATGGCTGAAGTGGGCTTACACATGGCCCCATTCTGTATGCTATGGGGTCCAGAAGCAAAATGGGAATTATGCAATAGCCAATGGGTGAAGTAGGCTGACCCTAGGCACCATATTGCATGCTGTGTTCTGCACAGAGACCAATGCGTGAAGTGGGGTGAAACATGGCCCCAAGCTGTATGTTGTGGTGGACAGAGGCAAAATGTAAATTACAAAATAACTAATGGGTAAAGTGGGCTGACCTCGGTGGGGGTCGCCCCCCACTGCAAGGGGATGCAATCTCCCCCTCCCAAAACAGCATGATGGCCTAATGGAATTAAGGATAGTGAGCCCAGCTGCAATCCCTAAGCCGTTATCCATGGCAGGCTCCCCTTTCCAATTGTACCCCTCGTATAAAAATTGCTGCCTAAAGTGGTAGAAAGTCTTCAAGCAGGCAAGACCAGAATTACAAAGGCTGCCATATTTTCCCTGGCTTCACCAAAAACAAGTATCCCTGTTTGTAAAACCTTGTGGAAGCCTGCTTGGTTAACATGGCACGTGGAAACTCCACAAGCAGGAATCATTTTGAAAGAGGCGTCTTTCGAAAGAGGATACTCTCGTCTCGGTAAGAGGTGTGCGCCGCGGCCAGGGCGATTAACGCTAGGCACTGGGGATCACGGTTTGATCTCTGGCTCCGGCGGCAGGGGTCTGCCCAGCACCATGCGACTCTGGGCAATAACTTGCTTAATCTTCTCAACGGGCCCCAGCGCCGAGATACCCCTTAGGGGGTGATTTGTGCGCTATACAAGTACTGGATTTACATTTACTAGTGCTGACTATCTAAAAGAAGAGGAAACCCACTGTGTGGAGAAATTCCACTTGACACAAGCGTAGCTCAGCTTACCCGCTCCTCGTTGCACTGTCCGGTCGTATCCATGATGTCAGCACCTCATTCAGCATGCTGACATCATTTTATGGGGGCTGGGGCTGACACAGAAATGATTCTGGGTTGGCCTTGACAATTATAGAAATGGGGGCGCATAATGGAGATTCTCCTCACCGGCCCCCAGGAGAATGAGATGTTCATGTCTTCCCCATTGCAGAAGCAATGAAGAGCACATGAATGTCTCAACCTCTGCATGCAGGACGTTAACCCCTCCCATGCTCATGGGCGCTGGTGCTCATGACGAGCTCAGCTCGTCATGGCCTGTGGAACGCTCAGGTGCGGGGAGAATTCCCCTCCTGTGCTGAACATTCCACGGGGTCCAATGCACCTGTGACGAGTTCAGCTCGTCATGAGCACAGGAGCGCCATGCCTAGGAGCGCTGTGCGCGCCCACTCCCCCTCAACACAGCAGGTAAATAATCCCTGCAGCGAAGGGGTTAAAGCACATTCTGCTTAGAAAAGTGGGTGCGGGGAGACGTGACATGCAAGAGTCACACCACATCAAGGCTTGCTTAAGGTATGGTGTACTGTTGATGGGCTAAATCAGACAAAGGTACCAGGTGTTCAGTCTGTGGTTCTTGGAGCTCTAGGCAGGCAGTAAGAATGATTCCCTGAGGAGGTCGCCCTGTCCATGATGTTCTGGTTATTTAGCACTGGCAGATATGGAAAGTAATTCAGACGACAGCAGGCCAAAGACACTCTGTCAAGTGGGGATCTTCTTTAGTCCTTGTACCAAATACTTAGGCAGGCAGAGATCCAGGCAAGCATTGGAACCACTCTATTTATATTTCCATTGCATTTACAGAGCAAGCAGGTGTCTACTTTATTCTCTCTTTTTTAGGCTTTTACTGTAGTTCTATTAATCATGATTGGTGTATAAAAGAGGGCAACCTAAAATGTCTCTGGTGAGCACCCCTGAACCATTCCCTATCTGGTGGTGAGTGAACTACCATCATTATATATTTATTTAAAGAATAGCCTTATGGTCAAGAATATTGCACTAACCAGATGCAGTCCAAACCAGAAAGAACGAACATCTCTATTCTAGAGAAAACCCTATTTCTGGGCAGCAACTCTACCGCTCATTTCAAATAGATTCCACATCTCTCTGAGAGGCACTCAAGAGATTCTTCACATGGCTAGTAGAGCAATGGTATTCAGCATCCTCCCTGCATAGAAAATAACAGGTGCAAGTGCCTTCGCACCTACATGGACTTTCCTGGCAGAAGTAAGAATACCATCCCTTTAATCCTTTTACTATGTAGGTATTCTACTGAAGCCAAGAAGAGCAGATGGCTCCAAAATGAGCTAGTCTGCATTTAGCAATGAGATTTGATTTACCTCAGCCCCGGTGTGTAATTGAGTGCATTTAGCAATGAGACTTGACTTACCTCAGCCCAGGTGTTTAATTGAGCTCGTAATCGCACACTGACTGAATAGACTTTGATATTTTATCGTCTGATAACATTTGATCTAAGCCAGATTGCTTAATTCTAATTTCAGATTTGGGAGTTTCAGTCTCACATCTATAAACACACATATTGGCTGCAGAGCAGTCCAAAAATAACCATATTCTGGAGATTTACTGTCAAGAGAGTCAGCTTGAGATAAAGTCCTCACAGCTGCTAAAGTGGAAATAAATTCCACCTGAGACAGGGTTACCTATACAAGGAAGCATGCTACATACTCCATCCAAACAAGTAACTAAATTACTCAAGCAGTCACACCCAGGTGGCATTGTGCACTACAGTCAATGTAGTGCATGATGAATATTAGTGAT
Organism: Lissotriton helveticus; assembly: GCF_964261635.1. Classification (NCBI taxonomy): domain Eukaryota; kingdom Metazoa; phylum Chordata; class Amphibia; order Caudata; family Salamandridae; genus Lissotriton; species Lissotriton helveticus. The sequence goes on from NC_136059.1 coordinate 875,938,562, forward strand.
TAATGCCTCGCTAGGTCCACCAAGTAAACTTTCAAATCAGTCTGTTGTTAGCAGGGCTTCACTGGATAGAGAGGAGCACAATTTTATATGGCGTGTAAAGCTGATCCATATTCAATAGGCCTGAAACCACAATAGGGTTTATATACCAGAGCTTTCAAAACTCACGGTCAAGTCATTCACAGTAGCGCTATATGAGTATATGTGAGCTATCAGGATAAATTCAGGTTAAGGCTTGTGATAGAGTTCACGTAAGGTCAAGAGTTGGCTTTAGATTTTGGTTATGGTTAGGGTTGAGTTTTGGAAAAGGGACAGAGCTAGGGTTGTGTTTGGGGTTAGGACTAAGTTAATTGTAAACGTTGGCATCAGGGTCAAGGCTGGTGTTAAAGCCATGACATGTATTAGGGTGGGGGATATGATTATGCTTATGAAAAACAATTTAATCCTGCAACCATTGATTTTACCATATACTGTTAATCTTGCAATCAAGCAACAATGAAAAGGGAGTTAGTGTTGCGAAGCATTCCTGGTCACCTCAAATGCACCACATCGATCATAGCTGGGACAATATGCTGGTATTTTTTAGATGACCTGTTGAAAGAAATAGCACACTGTGCAACAGTTTCCAGATGTTAAGATAATTTCACAAGCACAAATTCCAACATAAACATGCACGCCTGGATTCACAGATAAAATCATTCACTCTGCCAGTGCTCCACCGATGGGTTCATGTGTGTACAGAATCAGAAAACATATTTGTTCTGCCTTTGGTTATAGTGTTGCTTTTCAACACATCAAGCAAGTGAGTTGAGTCTGTGTTTGTCCATATTAGAATAGAGTATTACTTGGGTGTGACTGATCATATGGTGCTGGATAAATGTTAAAAACATTAGATGCAAAGGAACAAATAGAAATCCTTCCACCTGCTACAGGACAAGAAGCTGTTTTCACCATAGAGCTTAGAAGGAGTTCGGGTTGACTTAGCTACAGCAACATTGCTTAGGGGCTGAGACTGAATGTCCTTCTGTACGTTACAGCGCCAATAATTAAATAAAGGGGAGTGTTTATATTTCACTGGCATTAGACATCCAGTGCTTGTATAATGCCAGGATTAATGCAATACTTGAGCTGTTGAAAATAGGTCTTCACTGACGCCAACGTGTTTTCTAGCTCTCGTAGGCACGCACACCTTCGACAAACAGAGCATGTTTATTTTCTCATGAACTATGCAAACAAACAGCGCGCACATCTTGGCTGGATGCGTTCCCTATTAACTCCTGGGCTACGGTGCAAGAAAAGTGTGGAAACATATTCCCAAGCTGCACTTTACGCTCTACAGCGGCCCAGAGACTCAGAAACACCCATGCAGCTTTATTAAACGGGAGTGTGCTGAACAGCAACAGAAATGCACGTGCCAGGCAGGAACGCCAACATAGGGGCGTGGGTTTGGTGCGGTGCAAAATGGCTACCGGTGACCAAACGCGAAGTATAGCCTTCTAATATCCAATCTGGAGTCGTGTTTCATCTTCCTAGGGGCTCAAGGGCCTTTTATGCCTCTTGGAGGGTTTCACTGAAAATACATTTTCATTTAGATGATTTGCTCTATCCTGGACGGTGAGAGGACTGCTGCCTCCCTCTCATTTCCGGCTCCAGGGGCAGTCTCTGGTCCTGTTTGGGTCAATAATGAAGGAACAGATGTGCAGGGCAGTGGAATGTCTGCTGTACCCTTCCCCCTACCAGCAGCAGCCATGCCCGAGTTCCCCCGCACATGACTGTGCTGCCATCTAGGAGGACACGGAGAAGCTATGTATCTGCGTTAGTGAGGTATTATAATCATAAAAGCAGGACAGCTGAAAAGAATGTATTTCCCCAACAAAATCAGTGCCTCTCTGGGTTCTGCTCGAGCCCTATTCACTGCACTCTGACTATTCTAGAAGCTTTAAATAATGGCACTGTGCTCTCAGCGTCCAGTAAACAGTTTACATTCTTTTTTTCTGTGATAAAATCAATAAACTTAGAATACGTTCCCATCACGTGACTTTAGGGCATCTAAAAAGAAGACCCTGATACCAATAACTTGTCATGTGTTTTCATCTTCGTTTGTTGAGGACGTAGACAACTAATCAAGAACAAAAATGTATTTGGCCGTCTAAATTATATTTTGTCTGGGCTGTTTTACAAAATCAGCTGGGAGTATGAAAGCCCCCTCATTTACTGCAGATTATTACCGCCTCCTTAGTCAGGGTTAGTACAAGATTATTTTAAGTATTCAGTGGTCCGCCCCTTCGAAAGAAATCTAATTTTCAAAATGTCCCTGCTGGATCAACTATGTTTTTGGCTTATTTCTTTACTACCCTACCCTAAACTCCTGGAGAGAGATGTGGCTCTTCATCTAAAGGAGTTTGCAGGAATATCAAGAATTTGGGCTAATATTCAGATGGGTTTTGACCAGGGATAGGCACATATAAGTCCACACAATGGTAGTGGATGAACACAGAATGGAGGCTGATTGGGATGGTATTGGAGCTGAAAGTTCTTCCAGACTGTTGATTACCGAATTCTGCTAGAGCACCTTTCGTTCAGCACTATTTAAGGGCAGGCACTAAAGTGGATATCCTCATTAATCAGAGTGAGAAAATACACAGCGCTGCTGGCTCCATTCTCGTAGGGCCCAAACCAATGCATTGGGAGGTTCCCAAAGGCTCTGTTCTGTCATCCCTCAGTTTCAATTTGTACCATAGGTCTTTAACTGATCTATTTGACTCTTATTTTTGTAGTTTTAATGTATCCCTGTCACTCCTTGATATTCAAGAGATGCATCCCGAGGGCTCTATACAGCTCCCCTCCGCTTTTGATGCAGTTTCAACTGGAGGACAACAAAGTTTCGTAGACTTTAACTTGTCTACGACAGAGGTGCTGCTCATTGCCTCAGATCCCAATAAATGGGATCCCAATTTTTGGCCTGCATCTCTTGTCCATGTCCTCAGCTCGTTCCAGTGGTTTGAAACCTGGACATTTTTTCTGGAGTCGAACATAAATCCTCCCATATCAAGTAGCATCAGTCATCATCTCTTGTTTTTATCAAGTGACATCTTTAGGTAGAGTTTCGCATTCTTTGTCCTTTGCTCACTGTCAACTAGCTGTAAATCCTTTTTTCCGTGCAAGACTTGATTTGGGAAGCGTAGTTTATTTAGCCATTGCTATGAAATTGCTCCACAGATTGAAACATTTTCTAAATCCCCCAGCACGTATTATGCTACATCTAAAACAGTTTATCAGCATGTCAGGAGTCTTTAGCCAGATATATACTGGCTACCAGCTGAAAAAGCTAGTTGTTTTCAAATCTTCCTGCATTATGCATCACATTTTATAAATAATGAAAGGTCCCAAACCTTCAGTTTAACTTGTAAGAAATATTTACAACCCAGAACCGAAGATCTTCATCCTACTTACTTTTTTTATTTGTTCAGGTAGAAGCTCAAGAAGTGGGTAAGCTGTGCCTTTCATGTACTGCGACCGTTCCTTAAATTCTGTAAAAAAACTCAAAACGTGTCTGTACTCCCAACCTTAACCTATCATCACACTTCTCTGAGTTGGGAGTCCAGAAGTATATCTACTGCTCCAGGAGACTTTATATAGGTTGAATGCCAACTCTTTATAAAATGCCCCTTAAAAATAAATAAATAATCCTGAGACATGGCTTGACCTGTTTAGTGGGCAACCAGTGAAGGGTGCAGCCCTTAAATCACTGCACAGGCCCAACTAGGCCAGGCCGCTGAACGCAGGACACTACGGACCATGGTGGCATTCTCCCTGCTCTGGAAGCCGTGTGCTGCTAAGGGAACCGAACAGGTCCAACAGGGACTTTTGTTTAAGAACTACAGATGATGCTGGTACCCATCCAAGGTACCCATTAGGGCAGCACTGGGTGGGCCGTGCAACCTTTTTGGGTCCTCCAGGAGAGAGTGTCATGGGTGAGACCTGATGCAGTGGGGGCAGCAAACAGGCTATGGGGTCTAAGTGGGCCCAAAGGCCAGGCATCATGCTGCCGCCCTAAAGTGAACATTCTTGGGTATGAGGAGTCCTATTACTTCCTTTATGGCAGCAGTTGCTTCTTTGTTATTGGCCTCCTTTCTGGTTCTTCCCCACCAGGTACCTCTTTCCTCTGCTGAATCCACTTGTGCTGCAGGTAGGGTTTAGGAACAAAATCAAGCCAGATATCCCCCCACCCCCGTACTCACCCTCCTTTTTGTGCTGCTTGGTGCTGGGGGGGAGACATTGCTGCCTGTTGATCTTCACTCATGTGATGCTCTTGTAGCCCTGTCTCTAAATTGCTGCACTATTATCTCCTTTGGACAAGCTCAGTGTGATAATAGTCGGAGTGTGATGTCTTCCACTGATGTCAATGTTTGTCATGTAGGATCAGGGGTTGTCAGAAGTGCTGGATAGATGGATGCTAAGCAGAGGCCAGTGGTCTGTGGGATGTGAAATCTATGACAGTCAGATTGACTTACTTACCCTTTACATTACAATCACTGGGCTTAGAAAGTCTCGCGGTGTTTTTGCCAGCACCAATAGATTTTAATGAAAGCAACCCTTTTTATACAGACACTCCAGTTCTTTGCGGTTTGCAAAATTAATTGCAAAATCAGCCTGAACTTTTTACAGAAAACCCCAAAAACCGGTGCTCAGCCAGTAAACGGAGGCTGGAAAGGAGAGAGGTATTTTCTTCCTCTTTGCCCTGCATGTGTGGCCTGTGTAGGTGGAAGCTGCCTCTCAGAAGCTGACGCTGCAGCACAAGGACGAAAACCCTACTGGAGACTGGGACTCAACTTTGGCAGCCTTTTTTGCCATTTCGCCATGGCACCGGTTCTCATACTCCTCTCCACCCGTATGGTTATGGCATAAGCGTCCCCTGAAGCTTAACTATACCCCTCAATGCCAGGTAGGAGAGTTTGACAATAGTGTAAAGTGTGTGCATAGTTACATTCCATAATGCGTGTAAGGTGCCTTGTCTGCTCATTAAAACGTATTGTAACATTTGCAATGCTGTTTCCTATAGTATCAGTAATTGGTTCAATCAATTCAAGCACAAAATGTAGAACAGATGAGAGGTGGTACTCAGCTGGCTGCATCAAAGTGCTTCTTTCATTTACAAGGGACCTTCTGTTCTGTGCTCAAGATATACTGTTCAGTAAGTAAGGTGTAACCAACTCGTGTTTCGCCTCTGTGGTATGCCGGTCTAAGGCTTCTCAGGCCGTTGAATACATGTACGTATAGTACATGTTTTTTCAGATCTTTGGAACAGAGTAATACATGCTATTGATTGGTACTGTTCATGCAAGTCCATGCTTACTGATTAACACACATGGGTAAGTGAGGCAAAGTAAACCACAGTTTCCACACTTCAACAGCACTTCAGACAGGGGTGATGAAACAAACAATGAGATTGCAACCGACCAGGTACCTTCTTCCACACTATTTCTGAAAGTCCTATGGTAAAGCAGTAACGGGAAGAAATTGCGGAATGCCTTATTAAGATATGTAATATGTCTGTAGATTTGCAAGCTAGAGTGATGCTGTTGAAATTTGGGATCCTTGAGGGGGATTCTTAGGGTTTAAGTGATCAATTAAGAAACAAAGGTGGTGGATGGAAGCTTCATGTCGCTTCTGTAGCTGTACTGCTCTCAATCATACAATGATTTTGTAGCCCATCGCTTGTTTCCTTTCTGCTGCAGCGGTTACTTGAATGTCTGTATTTGTACCGTACCCTGTTAGACAGCAACTAGCCCTATGTTAAACCAGAGAAGTACCTCTTCTCATTCATTTGTACTGTTATGTTTTATATGATGGGGCAATAGAAATGACTTCAAAACATCAATAAATGTCAACAGCATATAAACCCTATGATTGTAACTCCCATATGTATACAGTACCTATGATTGTGTCAATAGGAATTTCATGTCCAGAAGCGTAATGTATTGATTAGGATCTCAGTGCCATTTAATCAGTGTGCTTATCAGAAGCACATATGACAAAGGTTACATGCAATTGGAAATATCCTTTGAATTAATCCTTTTTCTCAACAGAAAAGTTATTTCTATGGAAGACATTTCAACCCCATCAGAAAGATCACTGGTGGAAATGTTGCAACCAATCTTATGGAGGTTTCTGTTTCATTGATGCTGTCAGTTCTTGACATTCCATTGCCATTGATTTTTCACCAATGACACATTCCTGTGGCAAAGAAGTTGGCTATCAAAAAGGCCCATTTACTGGCAGTATCTATCTGTGTGGGCTAGATTCAGCCCTTCAGAATGTGTGTTCCAGAGAGCATGGACAGCAACCATTCCTTTCTTAAGTATGGTAAACTAAAATGCTCCTATGCCATGATTTTTAGAGAATCTCATCTCAAAAGAAGGGACAACCTTGTATTCCAGAGTACCTAGGTAATCAATTGTACAAAATAACAGTAGTTCCTTCGGAGGAAGCCATAAGCCTGAGCTCACATAGCATGATCAATCAACATGCACACGTAATATGATTATAATACAATCTACTATTATTTAAAAGAAAGAGCCTAATCACTCATATTACAGAGTTCAGCAATTGTACAATGGGTCCTCGAATGGATTGCACAGTAAATGTGACATAAGTAAAAAAATTGTGCGCTATATGTAATTGTGAAAGGATCCACGACAAAAAGCTGATTCAGTCAGCAGAAAGTTATGAAATCTAACATCAATTGGATGAGGGGTTTGGCCATGAAACATCAATTTGCTTCTGTGTTCCTCCTATCAATCCACAAAGGAAGATATACTTTTGGGACTTTAAGGCTGAAAGGTCATTATATCTATAATGTTTACATAATTGATGCAGTGCTGCAAACTAGTCCTGATGAAGACCTCCCTCCCCCCACAAATAACCTATTGGGGTTGAAACATCAACGAACATGACATATGACTGCGATTCATTGCTATTTGCCCAAACTGTACTCTAAATATGGGTCAAAGCTGGAAATAATATTGTGAATATGTCTCCAGTGTTTTTGTGTTCTGGTTCTTTTCAAAATTGCACCTAGAGCACAGTTTATTCACATATGTCCACCGGAGCACCCACTGCACATTTGTTGAACTCTATAGTCATATTTTGCAAGCATGCTGATTGTCATATCAAGGGAGCTCGTGCTTATGGCTTCCTCCAAGAGAACCACTGTTATTTTATACTATGGTTTTTAGAGGCAGCATGATGTATGAGTTGGAGACTCTGTACATAATAAAGTTACATGGCAGAGACTGCATGCATAGTACATGCATATTCTGAAATCCTCAACATCTTAAGAGTATGTTTATCTGAAATCTATGTGCCAGACATTATGTCTGCGAGATATTTCTGTGCCAGAGAATTTGACATTAAGGAATTCCTGTGCTAGTGATTATGCCCCATTATAAAAACGTCAGCACAAGAATGTGATTATTAGTAATTCATGTGCCTTGGCTGCTCGCAAAATACATCTTATGCCAGAGATTGTTCCCATGCAGAATTCCTGTAGCAAGGATAATGGGCTCCATAATTTATTACCTTTTGCCTTGTCTGCCCCACCTTCAGTCTTAAGTACAAGTTATAAGAAAGTAGTTCTGTGGCAAAAAGGTACTTGCTGTTATTCAGATGTTAGACAAATAGAGGGGAGTTGCCATACCTGCAGAATTTTACTGATTGTTTACTCGTAATTCTATTTTGCAATATTTTTGTAATCATTGCACGCTATTTGTCTGGCGCACCTATGTAAAATAGTCAAACAGCATAATTTAACCTGTTTAAGGTGGCTTAATTCTTTTTATAAATTAAAGATTAAAAACACATCATTCTTGGGTATGTTATCTTGCTAATATTTAATGGGCTACACGTGATAGTCATAGAACATTTCTGAGATTAGTTAGCAACACTTTCAACTGACACCAACAAAGCTTACCTGGTGAACGAGTCAAGCTCTGTATGTAAGATTGGCAACTTAGCTCTGGTATGAGCTGTTTATTATAATTTTACTTCCTCAGTCCAAAGGAGGGCAAACATCTCCCGGTGCTGGCAGTACTTTTATGGAGTGTGCCAGTGCTCAATACCTTCTGGACACCAGCAAACTCACAAATGAGGCGGCCTGCTGCTCACTTCTAGGCCACCACATTAATAAGTATGTGACCTCAACAGTGATGTCACTCACACTTTGGATTGACACGGAAGCGGTTGCACGCAGCGGCCCAGGTCAATCAACGAATCAGGGTTGTGGATGGTGTTATGGGATAGGCTAAGGGCTGCTTTTACTACTTGCAGAACCTGCCTCCCCATGCCCACCAGCTCAATCCAGTTTTCTATTGGTGGGAGGGAGGTGGAACAGAGGGTGGGTGGGAAGATGGATCAAACCAAGGTGAATGAGATTTTCCTCACAAGCACTCCCGTTGACCTTGGTTTTATCTGTTTGTTGTAGGCGCTAGACACAGCTACAGAAGTGGTCCAGTGTTTTTATCGGCACAAGTGGAGTAACACTGGGTGGTAGAAATGTTGTTGATTCCTAAGGATTCCTGAAGTTTCCATCGCAAAAATATAAGGAAATTGTTTGATTTCAGGCAACGTATGAGGTTTTCTGGGCATTGTGAGAGTAAAAACTTCATGGGATCCACACAAGGCACACACCCTGGAATCCCCTGGTTGTCTGGTTTAAAAAAATGTCTGTTGTTCATAGGTTTGCTTGTGTGGCACCACAGCACGGCCCTAAATACTGCAGCTACCCCTATTGCTTATCTCTCAATGTAGCGCTTTAGGTCCTTTTGTGTCATGGTCTCTTGGCCCTCTCACACAAGTAGGGTTTCATTTTTATCAGGGGAAATGTGGGAACGCAGGATGGTAGGAAATTTGTGACTCACTGCTGAATACAGAACTTTCTGTCACAGAAATGTGAGCAAAATGTTTGTTTTTTACCGAAGTTTGAAGTTTGCAAAGGCTACTGGGAAAAATTATCTAGTGAAAGCCACACAAGTCACACATTCCTGGACTCATCTAGTTGTCAAAAATGTGCAGGTTTGCTAGGTTTCCCTAGGTACGGCTGAGCTAGGGTGCAAAATCCACAGCTACCCACTTTGCAAAAAAAGGGTACGTTTTGAGTGGAAAGTATGATATTCACAGGCACTAAGTCTACCCACACATATGCGGCACCATTTTTATCTGGAGACTTAGGAGAATGCTTGTTGGAAGAAAGGTTGTGGTTCCTCGCAGATTCCAGAACTTTCCATCACAGAAATGTGAGGAAAATGTGTTTTTTAATCAAGGTTTGAGGTTTGAAAGGGATCCTGGGTTAAAAAAAAGCTGGAAAGAGACATGCAATTTTCCACCCTTTGGATTCCTCCAGCTGTCTAGTTTTTAAAAATGTGCATTTTTGCCAGGTTTCCCTAGGTGTCAGCTGACCTAGGACCCAAAATCACAGCTACCCACATTGAGAACAAGCACCCAGAGCTGATGCTCTGTCACTCCTTTGTGTAACCACGGACATACATGAACAAGGCATCCCAAATTGAATTTACCATGTGATACAGGTGCAGGTGCAAGGCTCAAAATGCTTACTATACAGATGTACTCCAACGCCTACGAGTGCAGTTGGTGGCATGTGGCGCTTTACAATGATCATACAGTGAATTGAAAAAAGTCTTTCCCACAGCCTGTTTAATTAGTACTTAGGGAGCCGTTATAACATGTTCCTGTTTTTTGTAACTATCTCAGGGTTGGGGTGGTGGTTGGAATGAGTGAGTGAAGGGCAACTGAAACAAAGGAGTCATGTGACCTTGCAAGACAATGGAGACCAAGGAGGGTTTTGCTGATCTACTGTGCGCTGTATTGTCAACCGTACAAGACTTACTATGCAGATGCACTCCAGCACCTAAGCATGCAGTTGGAGGAACCTGATTCTTTGCAATGACCATCCGGAAAATTGAAACCAGCCCTTACCACTGCCCAATTTATTAGTAACCACGAGCCCGTTATAACGTGTTATTTTTTTAGTAAGTATCTAAGGAGTAGGGGGGGGACAATGACTGCGTGAAGGGCACATTAATTTGCAAGGCAATGTAGACCATGGGGGGGATTGCTGATGTACTGTGCTCTGTATTTTAAATCACAAAACGCTTACTATACAGACGCACTTCAGCTCGTGTGTGCCTCAGCTGTACAGTGATGGATGTAAAGCACCGTCTTTTCTAAGGGAGGGTTTCTCCCTGGGAACAAGTCGTTTTGACTTACACAAACCAGCAAGGTCAGTGATGTTGACACTAGGGATAGTGTATCCCACCAGCTGCTTACATGGGGCTTGGTTCAACATTGATAGCTGGAATCACGGAAAGTCTTGAAAACTAGACTGCAACTCAGCAATTCAGCAGCCATGTTGGAAATCTATTGTTGAAAAGACATCAACATCATATTAATGAAAAGACCACTTTTTAAGTTTGTTTACTTACTCCCAACATGGCTTCCTACATTCGTATTATTATTTTTGTGGTCTAGTGTTTGTTGCCGTTCTATAAGATAGGAACTTGGGATGCTCTAGGTAAGAGTGCGACAAGACAGAGTAAGGCGCAGCAGCAGAGCTCTACCGTGGTGGCTCAATACCCATGACTACATACATTGTTTACAAACATGACTGAGCAGGAGGATTGAGAGCCAGATACCCGTGACAGGATGAGGCATTCTCAATGTTGCAGTGAGGAGGGAGCAGGAGGGGCCCCAGGTTGGTGGCACCCCAGATAAGGAACCGAATCTCTCACCAGCCATGGAGACCGTGCGCCAGGCACTGCTTCTCCGCTGCCTGCCCCAAGAATTTGGGATGCTCTAGGTAAGAGTGCAGCAAGACAGAGTAAGGAGCAGCAGCGGAGCTCTACTGTGGTGGTGTGAATCCCATAGTTAGTACATCACTTAAAACATGACCGAGAAGGCGGGATGGGAGCCTGGATACCAGCTGGATGCCCGGCTGGTGGAGGAACAAGAAACGAGATAAGAACATGATTTACAAGCCTGTTTACTGAAACGACACCGGAGTGAGTAAAAACAGGACTGCTTTTGAGGTGGACCATTAAAAAAAGAAAAAAAGTTCCTAAAATTTTCATTAAATGGGAGGAGTGGATGGATAGTAGTAATTGGTCCCTTCTCTCTGGGAGGGCTAAACACAGGAACAGGCATTACTTATACATGCTATAGACAAATGGTGAGAATCATTAAGAGAGCAATGATGGAGCTCGCAAATGGGAAGCCTATGGGTGGGCTGAAGCCCATAAAGTAGATACCACATGTCTCTTTCGGGATAGCGCATGTGTTGTTTTGAGCCAAGACCTAAAACGGGTCAATTTTCTGTGGAAAAATGTGGTGCGCCCATGTTGTGATTTGACCCTTTTCATGTTGTGGGCACCGGGCCTACCCACACAAGTGAGGCATCCTTCTTATTGGAATACATGTGGGAGCATAGAATAGTAGAATATTTATTATTACAGATTGGATTTTGCTGCATTTGTGCCTTCCAAATGTAAGCCAGTGTGCAAGAAAGAAGACATTTTGAAAAATACCCTCTAAATCATATGTTAGTATGGGTATCTACAAATATTCAGAGATGTACAAATAACCACTGCTCCTAAACTCCATATCTTGTGCCCATTTCAGAAATACATAGTTTTCCTTAATATGCATTTTCACTCTTAATATTTCGTCATATGAATTGGTCTATACTTGTGACACTATGAAAAGCCATTGTACAGTGCAGCTCAGTTATTGGCTCTGGGTACATTAAGTTCTTGGAGAACCTACAACCCCTATACGTCCTTGTAATCAGAAGGGCCTAGTGGATTTAAGGGTATATTGATTTTGTAACTCGGCCATCATGACAAAAAGTTACCAATGAAAATGGCAAAAATTGCAGTTTTTCCTAATCATGTTCAATATTTATGTATTTCATCAGTTAGTTTCTTTGAGAAAACCTTAAGGGATTTACACATATTACCCTATTCTGAAATTAGAATTCTGTCAACTTTTCAGAAATCTATAGCTTTCCTGGATCAACTATGGGGTTCACACAGGTTTTCACCACAAACTGGAAGTAGGTTGAGAACACAAGAAATAGGGAAAAAAGGCCAAAACTATGGTAAACAATTTCTTTTTTCTGCTCTGAATGTTCTTGAAAGCTGGGAAGATGGTGGCTTTAGCACACCAGTAATTGATGCCTTTTTTGCCAAAAAACAGACACTTTTAACCGGAGCACTTATTTTCCTATTTTTCCCCCAAACCTCAAAATGTAGCAACATTTTGCCTATATTCTAATACCCTCCAGGGGAATACACAAACCAAGGGTGCCTTTAGAATGCCTAGGATGTTGGAAAAGAAGGACACAAATTTGGTGCGTATAAAGTTATGGAGCTCTAAGTGCAAACTACCCCAAATAGCCAAAAAATGGCTCAGCACCCGGGGAGAAAAGGCCCGGCACTGGGGGAGAAAAGGCCAAGCAGTTAAGAGGTTAATCGACAGAATGGTGCCCGAAAAGCATTCAGAGAGAAAGAAGCTCTGAGTAGGTGCCCCAGCAAGAAATCTGGTGCTCGGGTTTATTTTCTCAGGGCCTGATTTAGAGTCTCACGGATGAGTTACTCTGTCAAAAAAAAAGAGATGGACATCCCCTCCGCCATATAACAAGTGTATCCTATGGTACTTGTAATAAGGCAGACAAGATATCCATCACATTTTCGACAGAGTACCCATCCACCAAATTCAGGCCCTTAGTCTATGACAAATGTGGCTCTTTTCTGTGGTACAACCACACAGTTTTGTACCATTGTGTTACAGCAAGTAGCTAGACCTTTGTGTTTGTAATTATTCTGAGACAAATCCAAACAGTGCCTTACAGGCACAAGCACACAATTATGAATTCCAACAAGGACCCAGATGGTGTATGAATTTTTTCTTAGCTTTTATATTTTAAATGATTAGTGATCTCCTAATCAAATGTATTCTATAATTACCTGTTTAGCATGTCATTATTTAATAGGTTTACTTTTGTCACAAGGTTTCTCTGGTTGCCATGTTTCCAAATGCACTACCTTATTTATCAGCTCTTGTTTGCATTCATCACATTTTCCTCTGAGTTTATCCTGAATCATAAGACTCATATTAATTTTGCTTCCCACGGAGCCTATTGCTATTTTATTAAGTTTTGTGACAACAGTTTACTTTACCCCAACATGCTGTGTCATCTGTTTCCTATTTTCAATTGTTTACTTATTTTTACATATATATATATAGACATTTATTTTTCTTCATTTCTTCAGGCTTGCGCACTTTTTTGTTTTTTTCTTTCAGGTCTCTCATGGGAAATTATAATAACAACATTAACCTTTTGAAAAACAGTGCTTTGTAATACAGTTTCTTACCATTCCGTTGAGTTTCACATAGCATACCAACCTATAGGTATTTTTTACCTCTCAACCTCATACAAATGGAGCAGTGAGCATTTAACTTCTAAGCCATCTGAAAAGATTTTTACAGCACCTTTATCTATGCAAAATGTAAGTCTTAACTTTGTGCTGGTAGTCATAGCCCCATTGGGCCCGGTAGCAGAGGCGAAGCAAAGGTGCCAAGAGCCCTGACGCAAACAAGGAAAATGCCCCTGCCACGGTTTGGTAGTATAATATAGCAATAATCAGACTTCAGTTGTTTCCTCAGACCACTGGGCCCCAAAATGACTGCTCCTGTAGCACTATTTATAACTAGTCCCCTACCCCATAGTAGGCCCTGAAGTCTGCTTTGTATAACGCCCCTGCTCGTTGTTCCAGCACATGGGAATTTTTTCTCTATACTATTATTTTGCGCCTATCTTATCATTTCCTTTGTTGTTAACATAGGTAGATTGAAAATCGATGTCCCAAAACAGGTTGATGAAAACTTAAAAGTGAAAACTCAGCTGTTGAAGCTCAACCAGAACTAAATATTACACTTGTAGGGTAGTGACGGAGGAAACTGGATCAACATTAATGGAGCGTAAATGTTATCTGACGCTACCTTTATCAATTCTCACTAGTAAAAAGATCATTGCAACAATAAATTCTTGATGAAGACATGTTAATCGCTTAAGTCACAAACACCGAGAGGTACATGATGCATCGTAAAAGCATGTAGAGTGTACTAACACGATAATGCAAAAATGTAAACAATAAGAGAAACCATGAGAACTAATATAACCGCATATACATGTTGAGAGAAAATGAAATATATGTTAACATAGAGAGTTTTGTGATAATAATATTTATATGTGCATCAAAATATGAAAATAAAAATATATACCTGCATTATGAGAATATTGTATTGAGAGTTGCTTATTTAGAAAGATTTGACATAGTGCAAATGTGAGTTTCTGTAAAGTTTATGCAAAAATATACATGCATCTCAGAGTGACACGTTAATGATTTGTTTTGCTTGTAATGAATATTTTAACAGTACTTAATATGAATGCATAGTTCTTGAAGAAAACGAATAAATGAAATAATGTACAAAATCGAAATTCTTTTATGAAATGTGTGATTAATAATGATGTTGGACGGTAGTAATTCAGCTAATTTTCATGTAGGCCTCAAATGCGATTCCTGTCTTGTGCAAATGTTTAATCATACGAAGCAGTCACTTTAGCCACTGTGAGAACTTTCTGTGAAGTTTCTTTTTTGTATTAGTCAGGTCAAGTGGCCAAAAGTGTGGACCCCAGCTTAGTTCGCTTTTCCCGGGCAAGATCAGTTCCGTCTTACCCGGGTTCAGCTTAAGATGGTTGACATTCATCCATCTCTGTATGTGTGTCATAGTCTTTTGGAACTCGGCCACAGAGTCTGGAGTATTTAAGGGAAAGACAAGATGAAGGTCGTCTGCATAATTAAAAATGGTGACTTTATAATTCTTTAGGGAGTGTAATAATGGGCGGAGGTATAGATTAAACAATAACGGGGAACGTGAGGATCCCTGAGGGACCCCACAGGTGGAGAGAGACTTGGATTTAACTTTCATCTGTTTGGCTAGCATATCCCCCTAAAGGGCAAATATTAAATAGTTTCATTCCAGTTCTTCACCATGTTGAGGGGTTTTAATGCTCTGTTAAGAGACTTAGATCAAGGAAGGCTGGGCGTGTTTTTTAGCATTATCATTTCTGCTGACAATAAAGATGTTCTAGTGGGACCTATAATTTTTGAAAGAAGGTGGCAAAAAATCTGATTCCATATCTCAAGTTTGTTTCATTAGCCGAATCTGGACTTGGTGTGTCAAAATGGGTAAGTCGAACAAAGTTCTAAAGGAAGCTGCTTTGTAGATGGTACACGTGAGCACAGAGCTGCCATCTAGAAGCCTTTCCCCGGTGAGCCTGGTTCCTGTACACCAGCAGGAGGGGATTACTGCACTCTGCTTCCAGGGTGGGTTCCAATGCTGGCCCTGAACCACCTGACCTGGGGCTTTCAGGTCATGACCCTTTATTACTAATCGTGGAATGGGGTAGGCTCCTTACTTGTATGCTATTGTACCAAGGTACGCCTTTAACGTGTCAAAGAAATTTCTTTACATGCTAATCTGAGTTTGAAAAGGCTTTTTGACAAAAGCAATACTCTGAATCACAGAATCAAGGGTCCACCTGTTGGCAACCTGGACAAGTGCAGTCAAGTCCCATATTCATACTTTACTATAAAGAGGTTTCTACTATTGATCACATGATCATTTTTCTCACAAATAATTACGAGCATGAGAATGCAAGGGTGACCTTAACAGGTATCAAAAACGGAAACATGTTTTGGTAGAGAAAGCTATTCACCTATTTCACGTCTCAAATGCCAAACACAGTTTTTCCCTCTTGCCCTATATTATTTAAAAAAGTAAAGTCGCTTCACTGTTGATTAATCTTCCGGTTCAAATCCACTTCAACAGTATTCTAGAGTACCATAGGCAAAACGGCCGCCATCATAGTAATTGCTATGATCCCAGTTTGGTAACGAGTAAAATAGGAAAATACCCTTGTTTCCAGTAAAGGTCAAGATAATTCAGTCTGTAAGGCAACTCGATCTCATGTAAAGCGCTCTGATACTGATAGTTCGCGCTATATAAAACTACAAAAAAAAAAAAAGATAAGAGGCATTGCAGGCTCAGACTAGGATGTAAATCAGGAAGAGAGCGAAGACAGTTAAAATAACACCAGCAACTCAAGTGCGTTTAAAGACATCTTCCAGCCTTGGTGTACTTACTTGCAACAGAGACTGATGCTTCACAGTGGGGCAAAAGCGAGAACAAAACGGCAAGAATCATGGCATCAAATTTTCCTGCATCCAGTAAATCTCATCTGTAGGGGCTTTGGGTCGTGGCAAAAAGAAGACACCAATTTGCTGCGTCATGAGGAGTCTACACCCGACAAACCGCATGACTACTGCAGAATGCGCTTACTAAAAACACACTTATGGAGAAAAGACTAAATACAACATGTATTTTACACACAAAATGTAAAGACTACAAGGAACATCTTTAAATCAAAAGTGATGAAAACAAATGCAGTGAATCCATTTAATAAAGCCTGAGACTGAAATCGGGGACTACTGGTATTGACTAGACAAGTTCATCATCCAATATATTGCAAGTTTACATTTGTTATACAATGGTCTCCCATTTCCAGCTAATTTTCTCTGTTTCCCCTCCGACTGACACAACTCTAGCTGAACATTACTTGCACGTTTCTGATGCAGAGCAAGCTCTGAGGTCCTAACGAGCAAAGACCTAGGCATTTCAATAGTCAAAGTCATGCCTCACAACTTGTAGTTCAAATGGTTAAAAAATATTCTGTCACTTAAACAAAAGGAAGGGAGCACTCACCATGTTTGCCAAGACATGATAAGAGATCTCTTTACTAGAAGAATCACAGATAAACAGCTCCTTAGGGGAGACACAAAGAAAGGCTATAGCTCAACAAGAGAACCAATACAGATGAGGGGGTGAACAGAGTGAGGGGGGGTTTAGACAGGAGAGAGAAAGGAATAAGAAGTCTCTAGGGTTCAAATCACCCAGCAGTGCCCTGCCGAGACTGCATTTTGTAAAAAAGAGCGCGTGGTGGTGGCTCACGTCACTGCTGCATTTTAGCTGGATAAAAATGATGCCCAGGGCCGTCATTTGTAGCGCTTTTGCGTGCTACAAGTTTGACGGCCCTAGGAACCACATACGCAGTATGCCGTGCAACGCACCACCACCACTGCAATAGACTTTATTGAGCCTGCTGCCAAGCCTGATTCCGCATACCTGCACTTAAAATTTTAACTCTCACAGGAACACTTGTTCCTTCGCTGGATTTTATGGTTGGGACTTGTGGGATTTGCTTGGGGAGGTGTTGTCAGTTAATCTGCATTACTTTATAAACATGGCGCCTCCTTCCCCTCGCTCACAATCGCGAGTGGTGAGGAAGGACTACTTCTGCCTTGAGCCACGCCCCCGGTCACGACCGGCCACTTATAAGCGACCGGGTGCAGGCGCACGTTGGTCTGCAATGGACTTTATTGAGCCTGCTGCCAAGCCTGATTCCGCATACCTGCACTTAAAATGTTAACTCTCACAGGGACACTTGTTCCTTCGCTGGATTTTATGGTTGGGACTTGTGGGATTTGCTTGGGGAGGTGTTGTCAGTTAATCTGCATTACTTTATAAACATGGCACCTCCTTCCCCTCGCTCATAACCGCGAGTGGTGAGGAAGGACTACTTCTGCCTTTAGCCACGCCCCGGTCACGACCGGCCGCTTATAAGCGACCGGATGCAAGCGCACAGCGGGCATGCCGAGGGCACGCCGGAGGCGCGCCAGTGGAAAGCCCATCTGCGCCCGTCCATGCCCTGCAGCGCCCAGTGGCCAGCCACCATGTCCCTCCTGTATCAGGGAGCAGCTAATGCCTGAAATACTCTGTAGCCACTTTGCGTCGGATGCGAGGTAAATCTCACATCTGTGCACCCCTTGATATACTGTCGGAACTTTATGTTAAGTGCCCTGATTGTAATTTCACTTTCAGCTGCAGTTCGGTAACGAGCCAGTGGGAACCCCCCCCCCCCTTAAGGTTTCTTCGGGCTCAGTTAACTCCACGTTTAAATTCTGGAGTATCAACTGTTGCTCTTTATCTAAAAATAAGGAACATATATTCGACCTGTTACTGAAACATGGCTCCAACTTAGCTCTGGTCCTGATGTGACCAGTGCTCTTCCGCCTGGCTACGTGATAGTGAGAAGAGATAGGGCCACAGGGAAGGGTGGCGGGATTTCCATTATTTTTAAAGCCATCTTTACTTGTCTGTTAGAGGATCTGTCTTTCCCGGACTGTGAGGTGGGATTGTTTAAATTGGCACTCTCTCCTAAACTTACTCTCTCTGGCATTCTTCTTTATCGTCCCCCTGATAAACCTACTCATTGGCTTTCAGGGTTCTCTGAGTTAGTTGCTCCTCTTGCTCTAAAATCTGCACATTTTATTATCTTGAGGGTTCTTAATCTTCACCTAGAAGACGCCCATAACAACTTGAGCAAAAGGTTCCTTTCTGATTGTGAGGCCATTGACCTTGTCCTGCGTAATCATGGACCTACTCATCAAGCTGGTCATTTACTTGACCCTATTCTCTCTAATACTCCACTGGATTGCAGTATTCCACCCCTGCCTCTATATTGGTCAGACCATTTTGCTGTTCAATTCAGCCTGACTGTAGAGAGGAATAGAGCCTCGACTCCTCCAGCTATCTCTGCCAAATTTAGAGCCTGGTCTAAATTGAATATTGATGCGCTCTCCTCCAACCGCCCCGATATCTCCCTTCCTTTATCTTCCCTCCACCCAGCAGTCTCACATTGGCTATCCTCTTCTGTTGATTGCCATTTACCTCTCCACTCCAGACGTCCTCTTGTGCATTTACCCCCAGCCCCTTGGTAAAAATCCTGAAATCAAACTGCAAACGCCTGGGGAGGTGTTGGAGGAAAACGTACGCCTTGAACTGCAAATTAGCTTATAGATCTGCTCTAAAAAATTACCATCTAGCATGTCGAAAAGTTAAGGCGGAGTATGTCTCAGCTCCATTTCTAACGCGTGTAACCGCCCGAAAACACTTTTTGCCATGGTAAAAAAGTTAGCTGGCGCTGACGTTTTGCCTACCCCTCCTGTTCTTGGGGAAGCTCAGTGTAACGAAATCGCTGACTTTTTCATCACTAAAGTGGAAACTATTTATAATTCTCTTTCAGTCCCTTGCCTTTTATGTGGTGGAGAGTCCGTTGGAACGGAACTTAGTAACGCTCCTACTGGAGTCCTGCTATCTGAGTGGCCTCGGCTGGATCAAATTTCTTTCCTTAGTTGCCTTGAAAGGGTGAAATCTGGCTCCCCGAGGATCCTATTCCTGTCGCAGTATTGCGACAGCTTTCTATGGACTCCCTCTTGGTCATTAAAGACTTACTTAATGCCTCGTTGTGCGAGTCCACAGTTCCTGATGACTGGAAGAGAGCCATGGTGGTTCCCTTGCTGAAAAAGCCGGGGGCGGACCCCAATATCCACTCTAATTTCCGCCCTATTTCCCTGTTTCCTGTGTTTTCAAAGATTCTTGAAAAACACGTTAACATCCATTTGACTTCTCATATTGAGAAGGTGGGATATTTACATCCTTCCCAATCAGGGTTCCGTACGTATTTTTCCACCGAAACGGCTCTTTTAGGGGTAACAGAGGCCTTGTGGCTTCGCCTGGATTGGGGAGAAACTGCGGTACTTGTCCTATTGGATCTAAGTGCCGCGTTCGACAGGGTGTCGCACTCTATTCTCCTTAAGGCGCTTAGAATCGCGGGAGTGATAGGACCAGTTTTGAATTGGTTAGCCTCCTTCCTGAACCACCGCACCTTCCAGGTTTGTTCCCCTAATTGCTCTTCCTCTGTTTGAGCATCTACGTATGGGGTCCCCCAGGGGTCCATGTTGAGTCCAATGCTCTTTAATATCTACGTGAGACCCCTGGCCTCAATAGTGGAGGAGGCTGGGCTAGCCCTGTACTCCTACGCAGATGATACTCAAATTATCTTTACACTCTCCTCGGACAAGGACGGCTCTCCCTCCACTCTTCAGCTAGGCCTGAGTCGGGTGGCTGAATGGATGCAGGCTAACCTCTTGTAGTTGAATGGGGACAAAACAGAGGTGGTGATACTAGGTAAGAACAAACATCTTTGGGGCCCTCAACATTGGCCCTCAGAAATGGGTCCGTTACCTCATCCTGTCTCCCAAGTGCGCAACTTGGGCTTCATGTTCGATGATTCTCTATCTATGCATCAACAAACAGTCAGTGTGGCAGCCACCTGTTTTACCATCTTAAGATGGCTGTGGAAAATCTTCTGGATGCTCCCAGCTTCTACCAGACGAACCGTGGTCCAGGCCCTTGTCATCTCTCGCCTGGACTACGGTAACGTGCTTTACTTGGGTGGCTGCCAGGAGATTCAGAGGAAGCTTCAACTGGTACAGAATTCGGCTGCCCGTCTCCTCTGCAGTGTCCCTAGGAGATCGTCGATCTCCCCTTTCCTTCGGGACTTACACTGGCTGCGGATAGAGAGCCGCATAAAGTTCAAGGCGCTTTGTTTCATGTTTAAAATCAAGCAGGGTTTAGCGCCCCCTTATCTTCTGTCCCTCGTCCACCCTTATGTTCCCCGCCGTTCTCTCAGGTCCTCATCGCTGGGTAACTATTCGATCCCGCGGATCAGACTTGTTAGAATGGGCGGTCGCTCCTTCGCTCATCTTGGTCCGAAGCTCTGGAACTCTCTTCCTGTGACATTGAAATTTGAATCCTCATTTGCCAAGTTCCGTAAGGACTTGAAGACTTGGTTCTTCCCTCAATAAGCTGTCTTTTGACCTGTAGGCCATGCCATCTTGGCGCCGGGAAACCCCACGGTAGGTAGCTGTGCGTCCTACAAATTTAATTACATACATACCACTTGCTAGGTGGTGCGTGCGTGCGTGCACTGCAGCCGGTGCACTTTCACTAACCTAACTGCACGTCACGTGTGCAGACAGTGCTCCGACCTCAGCTACAGATTCACAGCCGCACATGTGGGGCAGGTGTCAGTGTCCCATAGTAAATCATAAACGCGGCACCGCCCCCAAAAAAATATTACCGCCTGGGGCGGACCGCCATCACTGCCCCCCTTCCCCCCCAGCTATGCCTCTGATTTGCTGACTCCTACTGTGGCATGAGATTCTGCAGTTCAAACTTGGCCAGGGCTATTTGAAGACAAACTGATCCGACCAGCCTTGCTTTGGTTTGTATGATTGATAATGGAATCTCGAAACTTTGTTTCTTTCCAGAGACAAACTTCCAGTTGTCTTTTAATGTTTGTACTGCATTGTGAGGCTACATGTACTAGTGATTTTGTCATTAAATCTGCTTTGAAATGCAAATTCTTGATCAGTCCCTCCAAACTGAGGTTTCATATGAATGTTTTCCCTGAGTTATCTACATCGCATCTGCTTTCTTTTAGACATATTTCTTGTCAAGGTGTGTATCTGTGTCTGGAAAAAGCTATGAAATAACAATTATTTTATTGCAGGTCCTCATAGAATAACTATTTCACATCCTTCAAGTACTCTAGTCCCTGTTAGCTCAACAAGAAGATCCGTTGGAGGACCATGGTTTACGGTATTCAGGTAGACAGTTGAGAATTCTGTGTGTTCTTGAAACAGGATGAAATGAGCCTGATGATTCAAATTCTGGTTTGATTTAAAGAGGAAAATGTAGTAAGCTTCACGCTGCAACAACGTTCGCCCATGTACTTGAACTCTATCTTGCTCATTATCATAACTCATCCTCATTGACTACTGCTGCTGAAGTAACTATAAGGCAAAAGAGGAGCTTTTCCAAAACCTGTAATCATGAAGATATACGGAAGTATTAAGTACAATGAAATGGTAAGTACTAAGGACAGTGAAAGATAATAAAACGATACAAAACACACAGAGAAGAACTGGGCAGGAACTGGGTATATCCATGATCTTAACAATCAATAATTATTCATTAAAAGTGCTACAAACAACCCTATTGGTGGCCTCAGAGCTCATAAGGAATGGAAACAAATGGGTGAGTTGGGGGCACCAGATATAGTAGTGTACCCCAAACAGGCCATCCAATACAGACGTTGTACCTAATAATGAGTTAACATTGATGTCGAACCATGTGACGTGCCGAATTCCAGAGCCCAGGTGTAATGAAAAGACTGGTTTTAGGCGTCTGCTGCGATTTCCTGCTCCTGGAAGGGGATTATCCGAATACGAAGGTAATTTAGGCTTTTGGAAAATGCACTAATTTATTATTCCAAATATCTCTCATCAAGTCTGTGAGAGTAGCTACTTTAATTGGTCCAATCAACACTCTAAATGTCCCACCATAAGGTCATAGCATTGCACTGCAAACATATAACCTAGTAACACTGAGCAGCACAAAAGCTCCCAAGTAATCCTTGGTAGGAGTGTTGAACATGTGCAGGTTTACAGTGCCTGGCAGTGTGCTGCCTAGATAAATGAATAAGGAAATGTTTCAGAATGTTCATTTCTCAGTTAGTGCATTCAACTCCCTAGGATTGGGACGTGCCTCAGAAGAGGTAGATCCACTAACTACTAAAGCCAGAAAATAACACCTCTCAGAAGCTATATTCTGTTACCATTGTTCGCACAAAAGTACTTTAGTTAAAGGTTGATGAAAAAGCGAAGAGAAAGAAGGAGGGGTGTGCGGTATTGGAGTAAGAGTGTGCCATTGTTACATGGAAATAGCTACCGACTTGCAATTTCCAGGACATAAAAACGTTTGTTTTCCAAATTTTACAGATGAAATATCACACAGCGCAGCTCTGCTAAGAGTGAAACATTTACCAAATCCATGCCATGCTCGAATCCTAGCCAAAAAAAGGCAAGCAGCGCAAGTCTTATTTGCCTCACTGTTGTTTGCCCTTTGATAAAGATTGTGTGCTCTATCTCTTTCTCTCTTATCCTGAATTGCCATTCTCTACTGAAAGAGAAAGTATAGAGGGGCGTTTAAGGAAGGAAGGAGCATTCCATTACATTTACGGACAAGAGTGCAATCACTTCTAGGATCTAGAGCAGGGTTCTCCAATGTCGGTCCTGGAGGGCCAGATACCATGCCAGATTTTTAGCTTTCCCACATTTAGATAAATGTAGTTATCTAAAAAATCTGGCTTGGATCAGGCCCTCCAGGACCGACATTGGAGAGCCCTGATCTAGAGTATAGCTTTTGCCTGGTAGGGAGAACTAAGGCAAGTGAGATGATATGGGTGTGCTCTACCCTACCAACCATTGTGTGTCCCATCTGAATGTGTTGTTTTAGGATAAAGAAGCACAGTGCTATGCTATATTTCTCCTATGTAAATAAATCCCACAGGACACATCTAAACTACTTTCCACCATTAAACAACAAACACATAGCTCACATGCAGCCCATGCACCTAGCACAGTACTGATATGCAACATGTTGGGCTACCACCATGTGCTAACATAATTTACCACAAAGTTACATCACAGACAAAAATTAACAGGACCCTTCATACAGAACATCTCATACACACAAACATAGCTCCAAGATGCCACATAGCTAGTAACACTAGACTAGCTATAGCTGAAGATCAACTAGAACACAATACTCAGAACAAATTACCACTTGACGAGTCTGGTCTGCACTGGAAACCCAGAATCACATTCTGGGACACCACATACAGTGCCCTGCATAAAAGCCAAAATCTTGGCATAATCAAAGCAAACTGGAAAATACATACAACTAGAAGAACGTGAAAATGTAAAAATAGAATTTTGGGAACGTGGACATTAGAAAGACAGAGGTACATTTTATATATGAGTAAAGTTAGCCATGATGTTTAAGAGTAATTGTATAATAGTGAATGGTGGAGTTCAAACCTTGTAGCTGCATCAGAACTGAAATAGCAATGAGGGTACAAGTCAGGATGGACGAGAAAGAGAAATATAATATTGTGTATGATTTTTTAAGGACCATGTTAAATGCAAAATGTGTTACTGATGTTTTCAACATTCATAACCTCTATGGCCCATAACTATAAAAGATCAGTAAGCACATTATATCACAAATGGCCTTTGATCTGATTTTCTGTGCAACAGATAAAAATACCACTTGTTCCGGCTTAGGTGCAAAATTGCTATATTGCAAATGTACTTTGTGACTAGAATAAGGTTGCACCTATTTGTTGTATCATTTTTCCTGTAGCAGATTTTACATACATTGGCCTGAAGCCATTCTCTCACCCTCCTCCCACATTTATAATTTTGTTCCCCTCCCTGAAAACACGTTAGAAGCCAAGGAGCAGCTTCTGGGGAATGACAAAGTGGCTTCCTATATGGAGATATTACCGGGATAATGAAAAAAAACTCACATGCCCTGAGCCCTGAGCTGAATAGCCTGAGTTTGAGCAGCCTCAAGAGGCAGGCGTTGTATGGGCTATGATGATGTATCTGATGTGAGATTTACTAGCCAATGTCACAGAGTCTGGGATCATGAGACCTGAAACACCACCGCACAATGTCCTGAAGTGAGCAACATACCTCGTGAAAAGCATTAAAGAGTGGAGTACAACCATACTGAGCCCATGCTTTGTTGCAAATAAAGTCTAGCAGAAGGATGATGAATCATGCTCTTCGACAATGCTGTCCTCAGCAACACAGTTGTCATGAAATAGATCTCCACTCACTAACCAGAAATGATTTCCAAACATGGCAATGTTATGCATGATGAGCTGCTTCATAAAACTGATATGTTTTCTGGATTTCTTTAAGAATACAGCCCGGAAATTGCTTTTCTGGACCCTCTGAAATTAAGGACTTGGGGCCAGATGTAGGAGCCATTTACCGACCGGTAACGGCCGATTTTGGCCGTTACCGACCGGTAAATGGGTTTTTGGTATGTAGGGGGCATATTTTACAGATTCGGTAAATTTACCGAATCGGTAAAATACAGAATCGGTATTACCCCCTTAGGGTACACATGACAGTATTTGGGGTGCTAGAGGGTGTCAAAGTGACACCCCTGCACCCTTGCAAAAATCGGTATTTCCCATTGATTCCTATGGGCTTCACAGCCCATAGGAATCAATAGGAAATACCGAATCTGTAATTACAGAATCGGTAAATACCGAATCTTAACGATTCGGTATTTACAAAATCTGTAATACCTACATCTCCCCCCTTCATATTTACCGACTCTTAAATACCGAATCGGTAAAATTCGGTATTTAAGAGTCGGTAAATATGAATTACCTACATCTGGCCCTTAGTCAATATGCCAACCTGAGACAGAAAACCTGGTACACTTCAACCACCCGGCTACCTACTGAGTATTTCTTGAAGTAATGAGATTTCACCGGGATAGTTAGTAGAACCCAAACCTTTAATCATGAATAGGCACATTCAAAAACACTAGGAAACCAGGAATATATTTTCAAGATTTAATAAAATCAAACACCTATTCTAGTGCACACAACATGAAGAGGAACCTTTATGAAATAAACAAAATAGTGGCAATATTACTAATTAGGAGGCAGAATAATAAAATATTTTGCAGCATTTTGATGGTTTTATACAGCTTAATTTTTGTTTTTTAATATTTTTTTTACTCCACAGTATATTAACAACATACAATGAATATATCCGTTTATATCACTTAAAACATGCATATGCTCGGCAAACAATCCCCAGATTCCAATACCAATTTTTCGTTTCTTCACCCCATTAACTGAATATAAACTAAACTCAAGATTAAATAACCTATACATCTTTGTCCTCCAACGTTCAAAAGGTGGAGCTTCAGGTTGGAGCCAATCTGCCGCAATACACAACCTTGCTACCATCATAGCAATAAAAATTAAATATAGATGTTTGAATAGGGGGGCACCCTTCACTAATTGCGGCCCCAGAAGCATAATTGTGGAGGTTATAATAATCGGCATCCCGATAATTCTACTTAAACACTGTTCTATATTGGCAATGTAATTCGCCAAATGACCACAACTGAAGAAAATATGTAGCATATCGGCATTGTCCACCCGCATCGAAAACATTTTCCATCTTGTCCTGTTTTCCATTTAGACATACGTGCCGGGGTATAGTACAAATTAAAGAACGTTTTGTAACATTGCACCCGCAAATTGGCAGAAAGTAATGATTCCATTGACATTAAAATAGCATCTTTCAAAGATAAGTTGTCAACCCCCAAAACTTCAGACCATTTATCAGCATGTTTCTTTAAGTCAACTTTTCTATATGATAATAGTAACACCTCCCCAATTTTTGCTTGTCGTTGAGTGGCCTTTACAACTAGATTGGGAGTCAATGTGATTCTTTTCCGTAACATAAAATCGCGAATTTGCAAATATTTTTAAAATTGTGATTTCGACAAATTATACAATCGAGACATATCTGCAAAAGACATTAAAGAACCATCTGTGCCTACAAAGTCTCCCAATTGAACAATACCTCTAACCCGCCACGCAGCAACAACAGTATCCCAAAAATATAGGGTAAGAGTTTTATAGCTTTAGTAGGGGTATACCGAAATAATTTCTCTGGTTTTATACAGCTTCTTCATCAATATTCCCAGCCCCACCATTCATTTGGCTAACTAAGCTAAATGTAGCCCCAACAGAGGACTACTTTGACTTTCATTAATGGTTCACATCTGCATACCATTATGAACAATAGAACCAATGTTCTGCAAAGAAATACACAGGGCTATCCTTGACGGTTGCTAATAATCTGGCAGATAGGCCATGTAAAGGCTGAATGTGCCTTTCCGTACCCTTCGGCACGAGAAAGTGATTACGGCTCTGAATTACCCTCAGTCTCAAATCCCTAGTATGAAGCTCCTCTCTATCTCATAATGCTCTGTTCTGGTTTATTTAAAACAATCAGTAGTATAGCAGTTCGAACTTTCATTTACTTACATTCTGTGAAACAATAAATGAGAAACAGAGATATATATTTCAATGAAGCCTTATTCAGTATTTAGAAACAGTCACTGGAAATGCAATTCAAACCATTAAAAAAACGGAATTATCACATTGCAGTGAATATTGTCAGTAATAAATGTGAACTTATATTTGAGACATTAATATAATTGAAGGAACAGATATGATTCAAAAGGGAAATAGCTATAAGCGAACATATTATAATTACTGTAAGAGAACTGTGTCCCTCATACTGTGCACCTGATCTGTGCTGCGCAGCTACCCTAGGGGCCCTAGAGCTAGGGTCAGGCAAGAAATGGCAAGCAGTCACACAATGAAGGGTTTGCATCTCTGCAAACTTAAAGGAGTCACCAACTGACAGAAGGTAAGGTGTGCACCAGCTAACTATTGTGTTATGGGCAGAGGAACACCCCACAGCATTATAGCCAATGGGTAATGGGTAGCAAATACCTGAGACAATCCGAAGTTCTACACAATTGCTAGCTAGAACCTGGGTTCTTCAAGGGATCACTGACATAATATTGACTACACAAGTATCTCCATACACAAATATCGATACAAAAATATCGATATCCAAAATATCGACATCCAAAACCTTAAAATGTAAAATACAAAAATATAAAAAAAATAATAACGATGTTAAAAATATTGATGTACAATTATTAAACTACTTAATAATTTTTAAACTTACATTTCACACTCCATTGAGTGCAACATTAGGAAAATTGTTGGCTAGCCGAAAGGTAAAAATTACTATTCCCACTCCAGTGAATGCAACAGTAGGGAAAGTGTTTGATAGCGGAGGCGAAATGAATTACTATTCCCACTCCAGTGAGTGCAATAGTATGGAAAGTGTAGGATAGTGGAGAGGAAAAAATTATTAATCCCGCTCCAGTTAGTGCAACAGTAGGGAAAGTGTTTGATAGCGGAGAGGACACAATTACTATTCCCACTCCAGTGAGTGCAACAGTAGGGAAAGTGTTGGATAGCAGAAAGTAAAAATGTAGTATTCCCACTCCAGTGAATGCAACAAGTAGGGAAAGTGTTGGATAGCGGAGGGCAAAAATGTACTATTCCCACTCCAGTGAGTGCATCAGTAGGAAAATTGTTAGATTGCAGAGAGTTAAAAATTACTATTCCCACTCCAACTACTGCAACAGTAGGGAAAGTGTTGGATAGCGGAGGGGACAAAATATACTATTCCCACTCCAGTGAATGCAACAGTAGAGAAAGTGTTGGATAGCAGAGAGGTAAAAATTACTATTCCCACTCCAGTGAGTGCAACAGTAGGGAAAGTGTTTGATAGCGGAGGGGTAACAATTACTATTCCCACTCCAGTTAGTGCAACAGTAGGGAAAGTGTTTGATAGCGGAGAGGAAACAATTACTATTCCCACTCCAGTGAGTGCAACAGTAGTGAAAGTGTTGGATAGCAGAAAGGGAAAATGTAGTATTCCCACTCCAGTGAATGCAACAGTAGGGAAAGTGTTGGATAGCGGAGGGCAAAAATGTACTATGCCCACTCCATTGAGTGCAACAGTAGGGAAAGTGTTGGATAGCGGAAGGGACAAAATATACTATTCCCACTCCAGTGAATGCAACAGTAGAGAAAGCGTCGGATAGCGGAGAGGTAAAAATTACTATTCTGATTTCAGTGAGTGCAATAGTAGGGAAAGTGTTGGATAGCGGAGGGGTAACAAATACTATTCCCACTCCAGTTATTGCAACAGTAGGGAAAGTGTTGGATAGTGGAGGGCAAGAAATTACTATTCCCACTCCAGTGAGTGCAACAGTAGGGAAAGTGTTGGATAGCGGAGAGGTAAAAATTACTTTTCCCACTCCAGTGAGTGCAATAGTAGGGAAAGTGTTGGATAGTGGAGAGGAAAAAATTATTATTCCCGCTCCAGTTAGTGCAACAGTAGGGAAAGTATTTGATAGCGGAGAGGAAACAATTACTATTCCCACTTCAGTGAGTGCAACAGTAGGGAAAGTGTTGGATAGCAGAAAGGAAAGATTTAGTATTCCCACTCCAGTGAATGCAACAAATAGGGAAAGTGTTGGATAGCGGTGGGCAAAAATGTACTATTCCCACTCCAGTGAGTGCATCAGTAGGGAAAGTGTTAGATAGCAGAGAGTTAAAAATTACTATTCCCACTCCAACTACTGCAACGGTAGGGAAAGTGTTGGATAGCGGAGGGGACAAAATATACTATTCCCACTCCGGTGAGTGCAACAGTAGAGAAAGTGTTGGATAGCGGAGAGGTAAAAATTACTATTCCCACTCCGGTGAGTGCAACAGTAGGGAAAGTGTTGGATAGCGGAGGGGTAACAATGACTATTCCCACTCCAGTCAGTGCAACAGTAGGGAAAGTGTTTGATAGCGGAGAGGAAACAATTACTATTCCCACTCCAGTGAGTGCAACAGTAGGGAAAGTGTTGGATAGCAGAAAGGAAAAATTTAGTATTCCCACTCCAGTGAATGCAACAGTAGGGTAAGTGTTGGATAGCAGAGGGCAAAAATTTACTATTCCAACTCCAGTGAGTGCAACAGTAGGGAAAGTGTTGGATAGCGGAGGGGACAACATATACTATTCCCACTCCAGTGAATGCAACAGTAGAGAAAGCGTTGGATAGCGGAGAGGTAAAAATTACTATTCCCACTCCAGTGAGTGCAACAGTAGGGAAAGTGTTGGATAGCGGAGGGGTAACAATTACTATTTCCACTCCAGTTAGTGCAACAGTAGGGAAAGTATTGGATAGTGGAGGGCAAGAAATTACTATTCCCACTCCAACTACTGCAACAGAAAGGAAAGTGGTGGATAGAGGAGTGGAAAAATGTACTACTCGCACTCCAGGCAGTGCAACAGTAGGGAAAGTGTTGGATAGCTGAGGGGTAACAATTACTATTCCCACATCAGTTAGTGCAACAGTAGGGAAAGTGTTGGATAGTGGAGGGTAAAAATTACTATTCCTACTCCAGTGAGTGCAACAGTAGGGAAAGTGTGGGATATGGATAGTAGAGGGGTAACAATTACTATTCCCACTCCAGTTGGGAAACTGTTGAAGGTAAGACGCGAACCATTTTAGTACTCTGCCATTAATGCCAGAACGGCCCTTCAAAGTCTCAAGTAAAGCTGGATGATTAATTGTGTCAAAAGCCGCAGATAGGTCAATGAGGATGAGAAGACAGGCTTCACCTTCTTCTAATACTCTGTGGATATCATCAGAGATATTGAGCATGGCTCTTTTGATGCTACACCCTTTCCTGAATCCTGATTGAAAGGTGTCGTGGAGGTTTAAATCATCAATATGTTTGTTTAGTTGTTGGAGAACGCACTTCTCCAAGGTGTTGGCTAGGAACGGGAGGTTGGAGATAGGTGTGGGGTTGTTAAGATCGTTAGGGTCGGCCACTGGTTTTACGAGTATGGGTGTGATTTGTCCTAATTGAAGAGAGTCCGGGACACAGCCTGATGTGAGGGAGGAGTTGATGATTTTGGTCCAGAAAGGGGTAATGATGTGGGTTGAGTTTTCGTACTATAGTGGCTGGGAGAGGGTCCATAGTGTGGGAGGTAGGCTGTAAGCTCGCAATTATATTGAAGACCTCACTTTCTGATACGAGTTCGAGGTCCGACCAATTTGCATCATTTTTCAGTTGGCAGCGTACCTGGTTGCCCTTGGTACGATTAAGATCTGCTTGGTCGAGGGTGAGTAAAGGGTGCAGGTTAAGATTGGAGGTGTACTAGAGGTTTGGATGAAGGATTGCTCAATTTTAGTGACTTTGTGAAGAAGCTGGCAATTTCTTCGCATTGATCATTGGTCGCTTTTATTACGTGAGGGGATGCACCATTCGTTTGCCTTTTGACAATGTTGAAGAGTTCTCTAGGTCTATTCTTGGTCTGGTCTAGTTGGCTGCGGACGAATGAGGACTTTTCTCTAAAGATGTGCTTTTTATATTCTGACTGTGCAGACCTAAGTAGCGCTAGGTACCTTGTTGATGGGTTTTGTCTCCAAGTCCTTTCCACAAGTCTGAGTTGTCGTCTTTCGGTATTGAGATCCACATTGAACCATGATTTAGATTTGATAGATCTCAATTGTTTAAGTTTGAGTGGCGCTACTTGATCTAACAAATCCACCATTGTTGAGTGAAAGTGAGCTGTGAGGTCTTCGGCTGAC